>NW_026902105.1:7540833-8142500 GCF_033783945.1 Neopsephotus bourkii | reverse complement strand
ATTCATCACCTAATAAATCCCGGAGAGAAGAAATTGAAATGGTGAAATCTTGGTGAGAAGCCAGCAGACATCTAGCTAGCTGTTAGCCTGGTAAAAAAGCAGCTTTCTGCTGTCAGGATAAGCATTACCCCGACAGTTGCAGCAGCTCTCAAGCCTCTGGATTTGTTTGCAATGAGAGATTTGTTGTGGATTTTTAACAAGGCTCTTGTGTGTGTTCCATGCTTAGTAAATATTGGCCTTCAGGGTATTTTTCAGTCACACTGAATGGACTGTTAGTTTCCCCAAACTGCAGAAAATCCATTTCACTGATTTTATTTTTTAACTTTTTTTTTTTTTTTTTCCACTATGGAGACTGCATCACAATTTATGCTGTGCAAAAGAAAACTAAAATCACAAGAAATATTGTATCAAAGGAGGAAAGAGGGCAGTAACTGTGTAGCGTCCAGTTCTTAAATAAGTGACATTGCAAGTGTTAAATTTCTGTTATGAAAATTATAAAACAGTGGGTTTGTTTTGTTAGTGGTACTGTGAACATGAAAATAAGACAAACCTAAAAAAAATGTACCTTTTACCAAGAGGTTATAATAGAAAAGCATATCCATATTGTTAGATGTTAGACAGAATGAAATGTATAGAGAAATAGAGAAAATGAAAACAAAGTAGCATGTATCTAAACTCTCTACAAATGTAATGTGTGACTAAAACAACAATGAAAAAGAAATGGACATTGTGACGGGTTTCAATGGCTTCCTATTATACAGTTTAATGTTTTGATAGCCAGTGGAATTTAATATTAAAATATTTCTAGTGCCCCTATGAACTATACTGTGGATACTTTTTATGAGCTAATTTTAAATGAATATGAGCAATGGGATGAAACTTTTTCATTTGAACATGGTTTGTAAAAACAAAAAGCTTCCTGAGACAGCGTGGGTATGCTGAAAGCAGCACTGAACCAATGTATTCAAACTTTATAGTACTCAAGTGATTTTTTCTCAGCAACTGTGGCGAGGCTGTTCTAAAAGTCTGTATCAGTCATAATGAAATACTGCATTGGTTTTGATCTCTTTGATATTCTGGAGAATGATAATGTATGAGAATGATTTTTCTTTTTTATTGTCCTAATTTTAAGTGATGGCAGAGCAATGAATAGAAGAATAATTTATTGAGTATTCATACACTGTATGTATACTTTCATTATACATTTATAGAAGACCCATTGTTTTGTGTTTTCTGCTGCAGGCTAGTCTTGTAAAAGAATAGTCTAGAATAGACTCACTCAGTGCATGTGTTGTCCATTTGCCTGTCAGCAATAGTTTTGACAGAAAAAACAGGGAGCTTGAGTGACTGCTGGTCTGTCTTAAGGTATGGTAATGAGGCTAATTAGGAGAGATGAGAGCTGAACTGGATATGTGAAGGCAATTATCCATGAAACTTTTGTCATGCTTTATCTTTATCAGATCTCTCTTTCTCTATTTTTGGCATTTGCCAGTGACACGCAGAATGGAAATATTTGAAGTGATACATATTTTAGAACAGCAAAGGAAAGAAGGCAGAGGGAAATTTATATGAGAACATCTCATTAAACTGTACAACTCAACAAGGATATTGTAATTCAGCAAGAAAAAAACTGGCCTTGTCACTTACATTTACGTGAATTAAAATCAATTTTTGTAATAATGAACTTACTAGACATCTATATCTCCCATTAAGCTTACATTGTTTTATTTGACCTTTTTATATTATGAATTGCTGCAGCAAGCATGTTGTGAAACATACTTGAAATAAAAGCATGAAAAGAGATTGAAAAAGGCGTGAGAAAGTTCTCATTTCTGCTTTCGGAAGGCTAGTGTGATTTACTTTCAGACTGTTTCTTACACCAATCTAGTGCAAACTGATTAAAAAAGATGCACTGAACAGAGCAAATGAAAACCAGCTGTCACAAGTCTTGATGAATCAATGCATATAATCCACAAAGAAAGAAGGTGGTAAATGAAAGTTGCACATTAATGATACCATAACCAGGCTCAATTACTAGGCCATTTTGAAGAGCCATAGTAACTTCACACATCTTTTTATGTTAGAAGTTAAAAATTACATCCTCTGAGCTCTCTGGACACTCCTGCTTCTTGCACTATGTCAAAAGACAGTATACCTCTCATCCATTTTTAAAGAGAATATAATGTTAAAGAAAAAACTGGCTATGTAAAATATACTCAATGACTTTTTAAAAGAAAAAAATCACTTCATAATTTAGATCATTTTACTTGTACATTTTATATGTGCCTACCAAACATGCTTATAAAGTCAGATTACAGACTGCAAGTTGAATTTATCTTGGTAGTGTGTAGTCCTTTTTTCTGAACTTGATATAAGTACAGGACTCTTCATTAGGGAGTGTAGTGACAGGACGAGGGCTAACAGGTTAAAACTTAAACAGGGGAAGTTTAGATTGGGTATAAGGAAGAAATTCTTTCCTGTTCGGGTGGTGAGGCACTGGAATAGGTTGCCCAGGGAGGTTGTGAATGCTCCATCCCTGGCAGTGTTCAAGTCCAGGTTGGACGAAGCCTTGGGTAATATGGTTTAGTGTGAAGTGTTCCTGCCCATGGCAGGGGGGTTGCAACTAGATGATCCTAAGGTCCTTTCCAACCCTAGCTATTCTATGATTCTATGGCAAGGAACATAGTGAATAGATGTGCAATGAAGTTCAACACTCACTGCCCAGATATTTTTCTATAAACACCAGTTGTTTTTCTCAGATTTTGTTTAGTATGTTAAAAGCTTTCATTTTACTGCTAGCAACAGCATCATACATGTTCAGAATTCCAGCACAAAATGCCTGGGGTCTACAGTAATCCTAATTTTTACCTGAAGAATTGAATTGTATTTTGTCTTTAATCTCATTTGCTTTTAGCTATGATATAGGAAGTTGCTGGATCTCAGATAGACTCATTACCCACTTGTAAGATCTCTAAAGTGCACTGGAGTATCATTGTTATCTTCCTCTCTTTCCACTCCATTCTTCACACACACATGTATGCACACAAAACCACTTTCTTCATTCTACAAAGTCTACAACAATAATTATAATCCACTGCCATTAGCTTCTTAGACAGCTTCTACTATCTTTAGTAAAAAGGCTACTGTTGTATCCAAGAGAGTTTTTCCATTTTCCATTGTATTTTATATGATGGAGAAGATGAAGAACCTTAGTCCACAGTCCACAGTCATAATAATAATTTAAAATAAAAATGAAAATTTAAAAAGCTCCAAACAAAACTGGCATGGCAGTTTTCTCAGAATGAGAATAAGGGAATGCCCACAGAAATGCCACTTTCAGTCATCAACAAAAGCAGTGCTAGGGACCCAGGACCTCTCCCCAGTCATGATACCCTTTCTCACTGTAGAGTTTAAGTTTGGTATTCACAGTTATAAAGATCTGGAATATAGCTTTGTGCAAGAGGGAAAACTGAAAGCAATCTTTAAGTCATTTATCTGTTACCTGTCAGCTTGACTAAACAGAAACTCCTTGTATGCATTCCTACTCCCTTCAGCTTCTCTTCTCTATTTACAGTCTGCTATATTATTCACGACTACTCATTAGTTTTTACAAAGAGAACAAATATGCTGGTCTCCAAGTGTCACTAGGAAGAGGACTCAAATTCTTCCAAACCAATGCCACAGCTAAATAATCTGAAGAAGTAATTTATCTATTTGCAGAACCTTTTTTTTTTTTTGTGTGCGCCTGGATGTCTTTAACTTATTTTCCTAGCCAGTTGACAGTGGTGGTATATAAACACTTACAACATTTTATTATAGTTCTACACTGTTGCAACAGGTTACCTATGGTACTTTTAATGAGTAGGTTACTAATGAAGTGTCATTTCCTTGCCTTATTTGGTTTGTGTTGCAACCTTAATTATATTTCGATTTTAGAATAAACTCTCAAAGTAGCGTACAGGGATTTGAACACACGACTTGCATTAACATTAATCAAAATCGCGTGTCTGAATTCCCACCACACTAAAAATGTACCTTGGGATTGTTGATAGGGATTGGGGGGGAGGGGGATGGGGTGTGTTCATGCAAAAGAAGGCATCATCAACAGCTTTGGTTAGTTCTGAGTTGTGTTTATGCTCTTCATACCTGAAATAGAAGATGGCAGAGAATACTGAAGCCCTTTGTTCGCAGATTGTTAGTGAGGAGTGACAATTCGTATTTCCTCACTTGAAGGGAGGAAAGCATGAACACAGCAAATCCTTTTTGCTGGTATGCTGAGGTTGTAACTGTAACCCCAGGGGGAACAGTCACATCTTGGGTGTAACTGTGAGGTTTTGAATGGGAGGATGAAAGGCTGGTTCAAATAGAATAGAACTTTATCTCCATCATCACCTTCTGTGCCAACCAGGGCTTTGTGAAAAACAGTGACTTTTTCATCAATTTGCATATTGTCAGAGTTTCACATTCTCCTGTATTTTCCTAGTTTGTGTTCCAAGCAAAGTGTCAAATGTTACTGTAATGGAGGGAAACTCTTTCAGCAATTCTTGCAGTCTGTGTGGTGGCAGTACCCAAGTGTTTAGTGAGACAGCCCGCTCAGAGGTTCTCCTGACTAATTAAGTAGGCTTCAGGGGTTAGAATAATTTCTTCATGATTCTTCTCCATTTCTTCATTTCTTCTGTGATTCTATGATTCATGATTGGCCATGGGTTGAAAAGTGTTGGTGTTTTTTTCACACATGTGTTGACCCATTGGTGGCTGGTGGTCACAATTCAGAGACATGAGTGGATTTAATACCAGAATATCTCACAGAACCAAAATAAAATCATCTCTTCAGCACTTTTTAATTCATAAATGAAATTTCATCACTAAAAATAAATTTTTAAAAAGCTGCACATATTGCTCCAGTACCAAATTTAAGAGAGTGTCTGTCTGGGAATTGGAACCAGCGAAGCTCAACTCTTTATACATTAACCACGGTTGTAAGTTGTGTTTTTGCAGCTATGTCTTCTGCTGGCTTCTTTGGAGCATCTTTAAAGAAATCTTGAAAAATAACATTAAATGTCTAAGCTAATCCATTCTTAGTATCAGAAGAAACCTCCAGAAAAAAAACCTGACATTTCCTTGAAAATCCTATTTGTGAATGATGGGTGCCGACTGACTGAAAAACAGGAAAAAGAAGTTATATTTACTGGATTTCAAAGCAGTTACCTCATAAAATAAGTAATAACTTTCCATAATGTGTTCCCATTAATCCATATATGTAATGCAAATAAATGAATAAGAAGTTTCATATCCTCTGAAGTTTACAATGATTTCACCACATCAAGACAAACAGTTTATATCTGTAGTGATGATTCACTGATCTGGTGTAGCACCCCAAGACTTGTTATAGAAAAGTACAGTTATGTCCTCTTGGCTGTCTTAGGCTCTAACATTTAATAAAACCAGAACCTCAGGCATTTTTTTAATTTTTGTCTTAGGTCCAGTCTTGCAAAAGCTTATGGATGTGCTTAACTTTACACAGGTGAATAGGTGTATGAAAATAAATTAGATCTCTCCCATGCTTAAAATTCAGTACAAACTATTTTTTTTTTTGTATGAGCAAGGCTTTTCTGTGCTGCTATAAAATTCAATTTTATTTCTACTTTATCACATTCAGATGCTTTCTTTGCTGTTTGGATTTTTTTTTTTTCTGTTATAAGCTAACACTTTTAGAAATACAATAGCATTGGCGAGAAAAAGATAAAAGATGTATTTGCAACTTGTATAGCTCCAACAAAAGTGCAAATAAAGATTGTCTTAATCCTTGAATACAATCAAAACCAAATTAAAATTGTTAATAAACAAGCCAAGAGGTACTGCGTAATGAAACAGTTAAAGTAGCACTTGTTGCCTGGCAATGATAGAAAGGATTTTTTTCAGTTTTTTAAATTGTTTCAAAAACATCTTTCAATGTACAGTCCTTTTCAGTTTGCATCTGTCTGCATCGTGAGCAGTCCTTTCACCCCCTTTTCAAAGACATATGAAGCTTGCAATACAGGATAATTAAAACAAATCTTGAGTAAATTGTTTTGTGGAGATAGAAGTTTGATGGTTGAATATATAAAAAATTGTAACCAGATGTTGTGCAGAAGCCATAGTAGTTTAAAGATCATGAGCTTTTTCTTTTTTCTTTTTTTTTAGTATGAAGCAAAAATATTCTAATTGAAGTTGTCAGCAGGAGTGAGACTAATATGCCTGTATTTGATTAAATAATAGTTTATTTAACATTCAGTGTGGCCCAAAATTGGCTGAGACTAGAATACAGAAACTTCTTACTTTAAATTTTTGTATTTTGAGTGAAAAGTAAATGTAGTTAACGTTAACTTTTTTATATATATATATTCACAACTATTCTATTATTTGTCCACTTCTGTATCTCATTGGAATGCTGTGCTATCCATTTTACATACATTTTCTCCCTATTTTCTTATTAACTGGTTGGTTGATGGAAGAAATGGAAAAAGAAAGATGGGCAATAAAGTCTGGAATGCACTGGTTGATCGGAATTATTACTGAAATCTGGTAGAACTTAAGAGCATAACGCAAGCATCATCCAACATCTCTTCTTGCTAGTCTGTGCAAAGCACAGAAACTCCGGCAGGCACATTAAGGGATGTCCTTGCCTGAAAAAGGTTGTGTGTTTTAAAAATACAAGAATATTGAAATGTGTGCAGTAGATTTTCTGGCAGTTATTTACTCTATACAGGATAATAGTATTTCATGGATAAACTTGGAAGAAGTAGTGACTAAGATTCTTTCACTACTTGGTAATTTTTTTCTCTTGCTTCACTAAGGATCATAGTGATGTCTTCTGTAGTCAGATGCCAAGATTCTTTCTCTTTCCTTTTTTACTTCCCTACTGCTTGCATAGCTCTGTAATCATATGTGATGCTGTGCATAAACAAGGGGATCCCCATCTTGCCTTCTGTGAGTAACCCTTTTTAAAACCATAGGAATTTCATTCTCACTCTGCTCTTTGTGGCTGTTTGGCCTTTTTCATAACAAGGGACTGTGTGACTCATGATCCACAGACTGCAATGGATTTAAAAATGAACCATAAAGACATCAGTTGCTTGGCTTATTGGTGGCATGTGTGTGTTTGCAAATACTTCCTGCAGAAATGCTTCAAATCAGGACTGAGATTTGGCATTTTTAACACAGATTTGTCTTTAAAATAGATCATTCCAATTGTAGACTGTTGTTGACTATAGCAGGGTTTCCCAGTTTTCCCTTGCCCCCTGACAGGGGAGCATCACCCTTTAGGTGCCCTTGCAGTACCCTCTAGTGACTGCAGCAGACTGTTACAGTGCAGCCTGCCTGCACTCAGCGCTGCCCAGCTGCTTCCTGTTCCTTCTCCTACGTACCTGGGACTGCACCCGGTGCTTTGAGTAACGCCGATCTTTCACTGCTCCTACAACCTGCCAGTAAATAGCAGACAAGGCCAAATTTGTAGGGAGATTGCAACATTCTGTAGGAAACTTGTATTCCATTATGAGGCCATTAATCACTGAAATGTAGTAGAAATCGCAGCCCTGGCTGTGCATGCAGTATGTTCTATAGCGCTAACCAAGGCTGTTCCTGAAGCACAAAATATTGGCCATCTCGAAGGTAGGTCTTCCATGTCTGCCCTGATAGTGCCATACATATGTCAGGCCTCCAAAGGTAGTTAGCAAGGCCACAGTAAAATCAGCCAAGAATTACCCTTACCATAGTGACAGCCAAGCTCAATGCAGTAAGGTTTTTATGTTCTTTTTATAAATATATATGTTTTTCTTCTTCTATGCCTAAACTAGACTGGCATCGAATCTGTGCTAGCTCTCTCTGTATTGTACCATCTTCTGCTCTCCTTGTGCTTTATGCAATAGGTGAAGTTACACTGGGTATGAGATAAAAGAGGATTATTTTTTTTTATATGGCAAAGGAAGAGTTAGTTGCAAAACACGAATTTGTTGAATGTTGTAGCTCAAGTGCTTAGCTTTGCACTGCTTTACAGTTGTTCCCTCATTAATTCACACTGCTATTAATAAAGGAAGCAGGGCCCAGTATTTATATTTTAGGAATTATTTCTGGGAGGTATAACTCATTGGTAATTGCAGCCTGATTTCAGAAAGATCTTTCCTTGTAAAAATCCATACATGTCACTTCCACTTAGATGTGTGAGAATTATTTAAAAGAAATACTCCCTCTGTATCATGTGCAGATTTAAAGCTGGCTTTAGAAGGTCCAGGATGCTGGTCATAGACAGGTAGCATTGGCAGCCATCTCAAAATCTCTTCAAAGTCCAGAGACTGTTACTGCATGAATCATTCGGTGTTCCTCACACCTTCCTCATCTTCCTGCTGATTTTACTATCAGGGTTTCACAGCCATGTCCGTTTCCATACGACCAGCCGCTAAGGTGTGAAATCCTAGTCCATGACACAGAACCAAAAAATTTCCTATAAAATGTATGTAGGAAATAAAGGCCCTTCTCTTTTCAGTTCCTGAAAGAGGTCTTTTGGCAAAGATGCTGATGAAATAGAAGGTTATTTTTTCTCTCCTAGAGAAAGGCATGTCATTATAAATTCACTCCTTTATGGTGTACGTCTTTTTCCTTCTCACTCCTAAAGGATCCAGTATGTGATAAAGAAAGGGAGTGAAAACAATTTGACAATCACTGGTAAGGAAAACCTGAATTAAATTGAAAAGTTGAGACACTTAAGAGTGTCAGTTTTTGTTCTGTCAGTAAGACAGAAATGGCTTTGAATATAACCTGTTCACAAGTAACAGCTAGGATTTTTATACAGCATATCTAATTTAAAGGTTTCTTTTTATTTCAAAAATGTGTACATGGGCCTTCTGGAGGCTGGTTTCAAAATCACATGAATTGTAATACTAGCAGGTGTAAAGTAAAAGGTGGAAACTGTTTCCTGACCTTTTTGCCTAAATAGCAAAAATTGATAAATTGACCAGTAGAATAGGACCAAACAGTTCAAGTCCGTGTTCTAACTCTGCACAAACACATGAACACGTTCAGGCAACCCAACAGTCTTTGCCTCTCCAGTTACAACCTGGATGCACCACAGCTGCCTGCGAGTGAGGCTGTGGTGCTGTTTCACTGATGCCACTTCAGAAAGGAAGCAGAGGGCTTGTTTTACAAGACGTTCCCGTGCAGTCAGCTTCATTTAAGAAGCCTCCAAAGGATGTGAAAAATAAGTTAACTGTGGGCTTGCAAGATGGTTTTCACTATGCCTTTCCTTCCAGCGTGGTGCTTGATTTGTTGAATGCCATTTTACAGTCCTTCACAGCACTCTGAACGAAAGCCTGAGTATGTGACAGGGTGGGTACATGTCGTTCTCGTTGTGCAGAACTCGTGATGGAAAACCCCATTAAGTTATGTGTTTCTCTTGTACCGCTCTTCAGGCTCGTGCCATTTAAGAGAATGACTGCCCCCGGCAGTAAAATCACCCTGCCAGTTGCATTGGAAGCAATTCCTTTGGTGAAATGCAATCTGTAGGAATGATTCTGATGATGTAGATTTTGAAGCTAGTGTCTTAAGCAATTTAAGAAGCACTTTCTTAAAGGTAAGAGAAAAATTGGACTAAGGACGCTGGAAGTCCTGCTGTGCAGTTAACAATATTCTCTCTGTGTAAATGGGAATGTGTATAAAATGAATAGAGGGCATAGCAGTTTCTAGGGTTGCAAAGGTAGAAAAGCCCCAAATATTTCATGAATGTTATTAAGATAATTATCTTTTTTGTTTGTTTAGGGGTTTTTTTAAATTTAAAAATGAAAATATGAAAGTAAAAATTTATAATTTGTTTATTAAAATATCTTTTCTTATTGGGTTATTCTCCTAGAATAAAAAAGAAGAGGTTAAGGCAGTTTTGTTACGAGCTAAAGTTTGATTAATAAGGGATTCAAAGTATACCTTTGTGCACACCAGTTTCCATGGCTTTCCTTTTTTTGTGCTTTTGTATGCTTATACTGCCTCTAATATTGTATCAGGAAACACTTGGGGTTTTTTTTTTTTTGTTTTGTTTTGTTTTGTTTTTTCTTTTTTAACCTTGTGTTATATCACAGATTTTAAGGTCTTCAGTCATTATGCTGTGGCTCTGTCTTGAATTCCATGAAATGTTTCCTATCAAACTAGGAGACCATATGCCCATGTTGGCCTAAAATTCTCGGTGCATCATGTACCAGAAATAGAAGCTGGTAAAGATTCTTCAGAGATTGTGTTCACTTGTTCCAAAGACCTGGTTTGTTTATGGAAGGGATGCTTGCAGTACATAAACACTATTTAAGGAGAAATGTTTCCAAAATGCAGAGCAGTTGTTCACTTCTCCCTCTCATCTTAATGGTATTTTTAAGGAAAGCTATACAGCACCTTGTATTGAGTCTCATTTAGAAACAAGCATTAGGATCTTGATAAGAAAGAGCAAGCAGAGAATAATTTTTTGTAAAACCTACATTAGATACTTCGCTCAGTTCCATGTAAACATTTTGAAATTATTTATGGTGGAATTTAAAATAGATTTACTCTGGTTTTAGTAGCTGTGCTGTTTTACAGACTGCCATCTGTAACATGCAGCCTGGATGTTGGTCTGTTTTAATTAATACTTCTATAGCCATGAAATTTAAAATATTTTTCAAGGCAGACTAATAGGAATTGAGACTAAAATTGGTAGAAATTAATAGAACAAAAAAGTGGTAATCAGTTTACAGCCTCTCACTGAAGCTTCACGGAATCGTTGAGGCCGGAAGGTAGCTCTAAAGATCACCTAGTCCCACCCCACTGCTTGGAGTGAGGTTAGCCAGAGTAGGGTACTCAGGGCTGTGTCCTGTTAGGTTTTGAGTATCTCCAAGGACAGACATTTATAGCCTCTCAGGGCAACCTCTTCCTGTATTCAGTGACCGTCACAGTAAAAAAGCTTTTCCTTTATTCTCACATGGAATTTCCTGTATTTCAGTGTGTGCCTTTGCCTCTTATCCTCTCACTAGGCATCACTGAGGAGAGCCTGGCTCTGTCTTCTTTCCTTATCCCATTAGGTACTTATGGATAAAATCCCCCGACTCTTTTCTTCCCCAGGCTGCACAGTCCCAGCTCTCTCAGCCTTTCCTTGTATGACAGATGCCCGAGACCCTTAATCATCTCTTTGGCCCTTAACTGGACTCTTTCTAGCACATGAATATTTTTCTTGTGATTTGGAGCCCAGCACTGGACACAGCTCCAGATGTGGCTTCACCAGGACTGAGCAGAGAGAAAGGTTATTTCCCTTGACCTGGTGGCAATGCTTTACCTAATGCAGCCAGGAGACTCTTGGCACTTTTAGATGGGTTAGCTTTATAAAAAATACAAATGTGAAGCTTTTTTGTTTTCCTCTCTTCCCTTTTCATGACATACCTTCCTAGATGGGTGTTGTGGTTGATCACAGCTATAGTCCATTCTTGCTTCCTAAAGCTATCGAAAAGGAAGCCATTAAATGTTTGTGCTGGAAGTGGGATTACAGGGCAGAGTAGGATGATTATGTTAGACCCAACCACTTAGGTGCAGACTCTGCCTCATTGTCTTGTTATCAGGAAGTGTTTGGAATGGATTGGCTTAGATTAAAATGTCCATTATAAAAAGGCCACTACTTTTCAATATTTACCACACCATGGTATCTGGGATACCACAGTTTCTCCTTAATCTCACAATAGGAAATAACTATGGTAATTGTGTGGTATGGGTTGGCAATGTTGATTTTTCTGAATGGAAGCCATTCTAGCAACAGCACATAACAAGATCTGCAGTAAGAGTGAAATCCTAAGCATACTGAAAGTAATAGGTGCACATAGTCCATTTTGGATCCCACCCTAGTAACAGCTTTCTCATGGGGACTGCGTGAGACTCAAATTATAGTTACTTCAGTTCCTGAACAAGTATATAAGTTATACCTGCCCATATGAAACATTTTCTCATTATTTTTTTTTCTTTAATTAAAATTAATGGTCCTAAAGGGAATTTTTTTACATACAAGTAACAGGTAAATGTTACCTCACTGGTTTTCACCAAGAAGTACACACCTAATTGACATTTCCTCTTATTCCTGAAGACTTGTATGAAAACTTTAAATCCTCATTTTGTAACTTTCAAATAGAAATTATTCTTCCAGTGTAGTTTCCAGATTTGGGGTGCAAATCTGGGAGGATGTAGGCGATCAAAAGTCAGTGGGACTGAGGCTTCTAAGACACTTAATGGCTTTTGAAATTTTTACCCCTGAGGAGCCTTTCCCCTGCTGATTTTGGCAGCCCTCAGCCAAAGTCTACAAATGAGAGTTCCTCATCTCAGCTGCTAGCTTTCTGAGCCATTTTCTATATAAATAGAGATCACGTGGACTTTAATAAGGTCAGGGAATGTTTTTAAATGTCTGTAATTTTTTTTTTCCCCCCTCAAAACTTAATTTTGCCCATCTGATTTCTGTGGAAGTGGGAACAGATGCCAGAAGCTGAGAACTCCAGCAGCTTTGTGCTCATGCTTACAGCAGAGCACTTGCAGGATTGGGACCCGCAATTACTATCACATGTAGAGTTACATGCTGGCTCTTAGCTGAAATCTGCAAAAGCAGTCTTGTTCTTCT
The DNA here is from genome assembly GCF_033783945.1 of Neopsephotus bourkii. Lineage (NCBI taxonomy): Eukaryota > Metazoa > Chordata > Aves > Psittaciformes > Psittacidae > Neopsephotus > Neopsephotus bourkii. The sequence continues at coordinate 8,129,860 of NW_026902105.1, read as the reverse complement.
ACCATGTCAAAGTTAAGGTGTTTAAGGAAATATGGACATATCTTTGCTTCATTTTTTCCTGTTCATTTGATAAGTGAGATTGCTTCATGAAAGTAGAGATACATAGGATACCTTCTTGAACATAAATTCTCTGGCATTGATGCCTAAACATAAGCATCTAATTCCATGTTTAGGCACCTTCATAACTAGCTTTTTATCTTAGAAAGTGAGTCTGTTTATAGCAAAGTCTAACTGTTGATTTAGATTCCCTGTTTGAGACAGCAGGGCTTGGATATTTTTTGCCTTGTGCCAAGAAATGAAAGTCAGATGCATTTCCAGTTTTCTCAATGTCTCTTCCAGTGTGCTTAGTTTGAGGGCAGTACTTTTATCCAATTACTGATCAGAAGGGTGGTAGTCTGATTTTGTACGTTTTATACCATTTATATTATGTTTCTGATTTAAAAAAATGCAACAAACTCATAATGGCTTAGATGTGTTCTCTAACAGCAGCTGAGCTTGTTTGGAAGCACACAGCATTTGAAAGGAGCAGCGATCTGTGTGTACGAACACTGAGGTTTCAGACAACTGTTCCGCATCAGAGCTGCTGCGTGAATCTGTTTCAGCGAAGTGCTGGTGGAGAAAAGTTTAGGGTAAGGTTCGCAGTTCCCAAACCAGGCTCCCTTTGCCCTGCTTCTGCACACTGATGCATCTACCTAACCTTTTTCTGTAGGGAACAGTATTTTTCATAAATTATACCTCTTTTATTAATGGTATTTTTGATTGCTTCATGTAAGTACTGTTTTAAAATTGCCTGGGTGGGCATGCTGATTTGGAAAAGTAGGAAGACTTTTAGCCAGAAACTTAGCAATTTTTACTGCAGTCCCTAAAAAGGACTGCTAAAACCCATTGCAATACTAATTTCATAATTCTGGTGAAGATACTGAGAGATGCTGCTGGCAGCTTTTTCCTCTTAGGTAATAAACTGCGAAAAGAAAGCACGACACAAATTTAGGCATATTATAGCTTAAATACTCACAAGCCCACCTTCACAGAGATAGCGCATTACCTTGAGTCGATGTACAGGAGGAAGAGAGAAAAATGGTGCTACATTGGGGAAAAACCAAGACAATCAGGGCTTTCTTCTTGAGCAGCTGCAGCCAGTTCCACTAATGGAAGTGCAAGAGCAGAAACTGGCAGCACAAGGTATGCGTTCGTTTTTACAGATGGCAATGCAGACAAGTTGGTAATTGAGAAGGAAGTCGTGTACGTGAGCTGTTTGATGGGGGACAGCCCATTACAGTACTTTCCTGTGTAATTGACTTGGTGAGTTATTGGAGACAGAATTTCTATTCCTTTTGAATAGGTTTCAGTGGCTGCAAACTGACATTGTGCAGGAAATGCAGGTTTCCAGTTTTCTCTTTCTTTTTTTCTTTCTTTTTCTTTTTTTTTCTGTTGGTGTTAATAAAGCTTTTAAAATTAATTTTCAGGTTGCCTTCACGGAAGTCTTTGTTGGTATTGGGGGTAGTCAGTGGCAAAACACACCAGAAGCAAGACCAGACCATAGTGTGGTAGCTGCTGTTTAAGGAACTGTACGAGATTTAAGGATGATCGGCTTGTGCGACTTGAAAGGATTAGGACTTAAAAATATGTTATATGTAGTAAAAGGCAGCTGAAGGAAACTACTTTCTAAAAAAATCATACTTTGTGTAGAATGATTAAGTAAATATTTAACTCTTTGCAAACCGAAGTAATATATAGCTAAACCAGAAAATATTTCACAGTGTTCATTACAAATACCTCATACCATAAATATGTATATGTGTCTGTGTATATGTATTTAGCCCAACAGAAGATCGCATATATTTTTAACACACAGTATTAAAAATAAGCTGTCTCTGACTGTGACAAGGAAGTCTAATCTGCAGTTTTATTTTTTTATATATGCGCCACTGCAGATCTTGAGGGGGAAACTGAAATTACCTTCCATCCCTATTTTGGTTAACAAGGAGATACACTGAACTGCATAATTTTCACTGATAAATACTGAAATGCATGAAAATCAATGTCATTGTAAAGTGTATTGTGGTTATTTATGTGATCCTGTAGTTGCATGTGGTGGCTCTTAACAGATGATGAAAGTGATGGCAAATTCCTGCCTGTGGAGCTGAGGCTCTGGCTGAAGGTGGGTGTCTGAAGCCAGTTCCCTTCCAGCACAGTGGCAAAGGTTGGGTCAGCTGTAGCCTGGGGGAGGAAATAAAGGTGAGGAGGTGACACAAGTGAAGAGATCCAACAGCAAGTGATTTAGTGGCTTCTTTCCATAGCTATGCTTTTCTTAATTTAATAATTTATTTTGATTAGCCATTGTTTTACTTTGGAAGCAATCATGACATCCTAAACTACTGTCTTACTAAATTCTTCTTCCTTAGTAAGACACAAAGTGATTTTAGTTTGCTGCCTGTTTTTTGGGGTGGTTTGTTTTGAGAGGTTTTTTTGAGTAGTGAATACCACTGTCTCTTAAGTTAGCTTTACAAAATATAGGGCAATGCTTCAAATGCTGGGACAAAATCTACTCATCTTCATTTTTACTGCTGATATATGAAAAAATTGCAGTTTATATCCACGTTAAAATATTTACTATCCTTAAGGGATCAGGGGCAGGATTCTGAAAGGCTGTGCTAGCAGTAATATTTAATTTACTGTCTGGGGTTTTTTCCCCTCTATAGCCCCCCTCCTACTCCTCTCATTAAAAGTTTGTAATACAGCATATATCATAAATAGATGCTGTCACAATAGAACATTAAAAATTCCACTAAAGTTTTTATATGAATTAGGTGTGTAATTTTAACTTTCCTTTTGGCATTTTTACTTTCTTCCTACTTTTCCTAACCTCTTTTGTATGCATCTCTCAAATACAGCTCTTTAATATAATTGTGCTTAAAAATGTCTTAGATGAAGAGTTTGGATTTGGCATATTCAATTGACTTCAAAAGGCATCTGTTAACTCATAGTTAAGGTTGAAAACAACTTCTACTTTAACACTCTGCTTTACGTATTTTACTTCTTCTGTCAGCTTATGATTTGGGGCCGAAAATCTGCTGTGCCTGGTCTATTCCTGAAAGCTGTCCAAGTTATAAAGGGAAGAAAACCCAATGCCTTTCTTTTTAATTTAGACATACTTACAGCAAAGGCAACTAAAATTTTAAAATGTGAAACTTTACAGATACATAGTTGTGGTTGGCTTCATAGTTGAGAGAGAAAGCAGTTTTGATTAAACACATTCGGGAAGGTCTATATGTGCCTCTAGAGCTGAAAGAAATGAGAGCTGATTCTTTCCCCATCCTAAACAGAAGAAAGTAGCACTTACTCCAACATCCAGATGCTGCTTTGCTGCCAAGGTTTTAAACTTCAATTAGTCTCAGCCTCACCAAAACTGAAGAGAACTAAATGCACCTTCATATAAAGAGGACAATACCTGGAAAGACCTAGCAGGTGTGAAACAAGAAATTCTTGAATACTGATGGCAGTGAAAATGCAGCATACACAGATGTAACCACAAATGCATTATACCATTTTTCTGAACCATGTAGTAGCAGCCCAATGATGACAGGTATGAAGTCAGCTGCTTAAAACTGATCCTCTCCACAAGTGGGTCACCTGGCTCACACTGAACTGAGCACATGCAGGTTTCCTGACGCTCTCCTTTTGGACCTCCCACATTGCCAGAGAGCATCCCGAGCCAGTGTTTTGCCTTTTTATCAGTGAAACATTCATGATTATAGTTCCCAACTTTGTTGCTGGAAATAGGTTGGGCATGTGCTTATTTCTAGGTAACATTTATGATTTCCCTGCATCTCATGTTCTAGAGCTCTGATTACAGCGGGCTCTGTTTCTGGCAGGCCACAGGTGATAAAAAAAAATACACTCAGTCTTCATCATACCATCGTTTTGTGATGGGGAAGTGAAAGTAATCAGCAAAAAGAGAAGTTTTGTTATGTCCAAAACCAAGAGGGTGATGTAAGAATGTTTGGCTGATGCTTGTGGAGTCTATTTGATTTTCTAAAAGCATCTTCTGGCAGAAATTTTGAAAACAGGATGTATTTGGCACTAGCAGAGTGTCAGGCACCATTGCTTCATCTAGCTACCTAAAAAGCAACAGTTCCTGAGCAGTGTTTTTTGCTGTGCTTTTATAATATAGATTTTGCTACATTAAGTTTCATTTTTTAATATTTTTATATAACTGTAGAGTGTAATGACCACTTCTGCATGGCTACCAAGTTTTAAATCATGTAAACTGTAGGGTCATCCTTTTAAATCCTAAAGCAGTTTTTGTGAAAAAGAAGGTCTCAATCCTGTCGAGATGCCTGAGTGAATTGCTTGTTACAATATTCTTTGCTGGTTTATTGCCTAGCAGAAAGCACTACTAATAATTTTGTTGTTTCAGTGAAGAATTGGTAATTATTGAAAATCATTTAAGGAGTTAAAAAAAAAAATTAGGCATTCGGGCTTGGCAGTGTGGGTACCAAGTTTCAGACTTGTTTAATTTGAAATGGTCAGGATATGAAACCATAAAAAAATGGGAGTAAATACTCTGCATATCAAGGGTTGTTATGTAATTACATGGTTTCAGCATGGTTTTTACTGAGGGAAAACAGTAGAGAGATCTGCAAGACATTCAATGAATAATTACAAACTTTCATAGTTTAGCTACATAAAAATAATAATCCACTTGTTGCTTTGCTACTACTAAAATACTAAAATGTGTGCATAGTTTTTTTCCCTAGAGCAAAGCAACTATGACTGTAGATTTGTTAGAAAGTTATCTGAAAAACTTGAAATCCCCTCTGCCTCCCAACCCCCAGTTTTGGCTTATCTCCAAATTATAAACAGCTGAACTGATTTAAATGAAGTTTTCTGTACAAAAAAGAAAAGAAAGAAAAAAAGAAAAGAAAAATTACATCTGGGCTGACAAAAACATGTTTCAGCCCTATGTGATTTGAGACAACCATGATACTAAACGCCCAGACCTCGGAACTGGAATGGAAATAAGAGACAGGCTCTTCACTGCACTGGCCCATTCAGGATTTGGGATAGTAATATAGTAGTTATAAGGCTCCAGATGATTAAAGTTTGACTTAACAAATACATATTTTAGTTATTTAGACCCTTTTGGCTTAGTCTTCTAAGGATGTTCAGGAATTTTTTGTGGATAACTCCAGCTAGTGCTAGTGGCATTGTTCGCAGACTGAAACCTTTTTATCTGTGGCTCGAACCTCCCCATAACCAGTTATGTTGACTTACATTCTCTGGGCTGATTTTAAGAGATTATCTATAAGTATGTGTTCACATTTGAAAAAGAGCAAAAGGTTCCATAACACATTTCTTGAAAATGCTGGCTAGGGTGGTGCTTAGCAGAGCACTTGAGCGTATGGCTGGGTTTATGGAGGCTGTGGGCCATAGCTGTTGTGCAGACTTTACTAGATTGGAGCTCAAGTGTCTGTTCCTTTGCAAGACTACTTGGAAAACCAATAATATTGTCCATTACCGATGAGTACAAACACTGAGTATGCAAAGCTGAACAGACTCATGCAGAAGTATTATCACTAACAGCAAAAGTACCATCACTAATTGACATTTAGCTCAAACAAAAAGAAGATAATTTCTGTTATCCAGTAACTTTTATAAAACTTTTATATGGGAATTAAAGGCCCAAAGTCTTATTCTTTGTTTGTTTGTTTGTTTGTTTGAAGAAACTCCATCGGTTTAAGACAAGATGACTACCAGCATTGTAGGCTTTTAAAAACAGACTCGTTTATTTTTCTTGTAGACATGATGAACATTTCTCATGTATACTTTGACAAACAGGTCTGTTCTGTGGTCGGTAGGATCTGGGGGTCAAGAATATTTAATCCTGTTCTTTCACAGTCCTGTTTCACACCAGGAAATCCACTGTAAAGCTGTATGTCCCCACTATATAGAAAGCTGTTTCATAACCAAAAGTAACAGCCTTGTAAGTTTTTCCAGAGGTAGTTTAATTTTTAATTTATTATATAGATATTGGAATAATCATTGTTGATTATCCTGCAAGGCACTTAAATAATACAGAAATAAGAGAAGTTAAAGATGCAACACCTAGGAGAGCATGTAGGAAAACTTAACTTTGCATTCAGTGTAGGGAAAAATTTTAGCTGAACTACTTTGAAATTTTAAACTGATATATAGTTTGTAAATACTAAATAAGCACAGGTATAGGTTTTTGACACGTATAGCTATTATGTAAATTGTCATCTGTAGTCATTGTATTATTTCATTGCAACTAATGTCCAGTTTGAACCATATTTCTCTTTTAAAAAAGAGAGAAAAGATGAGTTACTTCTGTCAATGTTTCAAAAATATAATAACTCCATAGGATTTCAGTGTTATTACACCTTCTAGGACTATTCAGGCATGTACAAATACAGTTTATAAACTAGACCTCTCTATATATATTTGACTTTGTAGAGGCTCTTTCTCAAACTCAGTGGACACAAACAGAAACATAAGGGTGGAAGGACTGACTCAGATTAAGACTCCACTTAGTTACTACACCAGACCAAGAAGTCATAGGCCAGCAGACAAGAAGTAGGAAGGGAAAGAAACAGTTCTGCAGTTGTGTCTGAATCCTGGACGTATACACTCATTTCCGATTGGAAACTTCTCACCCTTCAAGTGGACCAAATTGGGGTTAGTTTAGTGAAGCTTTTATTGTACTTTTGTGGAAAATATTTCAGCATCCAGGTAAAGTTGGGCAAAGATATGCAACCACAAAAAGAATTGGGAGCTTCAATTTACTTGTAGATGAACGTGGCTTCCCAGGGTGAGCTGCATCTCATATACACAGCTAGTTAGATGTTTGCTAAGGGACATCAACTACCATTTAGTTCTCCTGTTAGCCAAACTGAGAAAAATGTAACATATTAATGCTTCTGATTTAAAAGACAAAATAGAAGATGATGTAAGGGCATGAGAGAGAGATTATCTTGACTACAATCTTGATTTTATTGTATCACTTTAAAGTAGCACAACCTGCTGTACTAATGAAATTGTGTTCTTGGTTTAAAAGGGCAATTGTTAGCCTGACTTTGTGCTCACTAAAAACATTTCCCCAATCTTGTTAAATTATTGCACTCATTTCAGATTTTTATAGCTGTGCAGTTTACCAGCCCTAGTTTCTTTACGTTTCATTCATTTTCCTTGTATTGATGATTAATGGAGGATGTCGAATGTTAGAGTGAGCAGGCATCAGCAAATGCAAGATCATAATTAGTTTAGCTGACGAGGGCCTCTGATAGCACTTGCATCTGGATGGAAAAATTACCCTATAGGGAACTGGCTGCTCACCAGGTCTTTTTAGTGATACATTGTGAAACACCCGATGAATCAAATGCCCTTTCAATGCCAAGAAAGTGTTCCAGTCTTGAAGCCAAAATTATGTCTGCAGAAAGCTTTCCATTTGAAATGTATCAGAGTACAATTATAACCATTGTATTTTTTTGGCATGAACACCACTCTTCTACAGTATGGACTAAAGTTAAATAAATTACTTAAATTTTATGAAACCCTGAAATTCTTACTTACAGTGTTGGTAACTTTTAATTCATAATAGAATTATTTTTCACCCAGTCTGTTTTTCCCTGTACTCAGCTATTCTTATCTTACATGCGGAAGATTTTGTATTGATTTTTTTTTCCTTTGCAAAAAGGGAACAGAGTTGAAATTCAGATTTTCTTTTCAGCAGCAGAATTCCATTTCCTGCTTATTAGTATTTGTGCCCACAAACATAGCCTGACTTTTGTTTAAATGAGAAGTTTAATGAAATCATTACTCTGTAGAAAGAATTTAATGAACAATACTCATAAATGTGTCTACTTTTAACTGTTCCTGAATCATTATGAAAGCTGATGAACGCACAGCTTAGTCTGGTTAAAAATCAATTTGTATTTAGGGAAGTTATACCATGCCTTTTTTTGCTTGACTAAAATAAAGAAATTATCCATCGATGAGACAGTATTTTCTGGGGTTTCGGGTGAAGTTCAAAAGAACTCTCATTAAGAATACTGTACTTCTATTTGTTTGGCAGAGGTTGCACCTTGTTCATAGTGAGCTCTGGGAAATATATGGTGGGTTATACTGATTCCAGAAGTAAGCAGGAAAGGTGAACTGTATATCATGTATTCAATTAATGAAGTATAATCTCTGTTAAAGGAATTAGTATCATGCAGATACAAACTCTAATTAAGTGAAGTGGTGGTGTTTCAGAGTTCTTGCTACTTATCACACTTTAAAATCAAGCAACCTAAAAAGAAATAATCTGTTGTGAAATGTATTGAACAAATCAGGAGAAGTATACAGAGAATGTTCTCTGTCAGCCTCCAGAGGGTTTTTTCAGAATTTGCTGTTTAGAAACCATCATTAAATGCACAAAACCTGAAGTTCAAAAAGTTAAAGCTGTTATTCTGAAAAGACTTTGGTGTTTCACACACCTCATCCATCACTCTATGGTTAATTATAATGAAAATCAGTGGTGCCTATTAAGCACAATTGAACCTGACCTCATTATGGGCAGTGTGGTTTTATACTGTCATTGTTGCCAGTCTAGAGACAAAACTCCTGTGTTGATTTGTCCTAACTCCGCAGCTCATGTGACTCACCTCTGACCTGCTTTTTTTTTTTCTCCTCTATTTTTTTCTTTTTTTTTTTTTTTCTTTTTCTTCCCTATTTCAGAGACGTAGAGGCTCGGGAGTTTTTTGTGCCAATTGCCTGACCACAAAGACCTCTCTCTGGCGAAAGAATGCAAATGGTGGATATGTATGCAACGCGTGTGGCCTCTACCAGAAGCTTCACTCGGTAGGAAGAACTTACTGGTTTGTTGAGAAAAAAAAGGGGTTATACAGCTAAGCTGGGCAGCTGTGGTCTTGTCTGGTTGTGTGATTAGTACCACTCCCTGGCCTGCAGTTAATTTCCTAACAGGGTTTTTGCTCTATGGTCACTTTGGGATCAGATGTGATTCATTATGAAACAAGCTGGGATGCTGTGGGTAGATGTGTTTGAGCTCACCAGTGATGCATTTAATTATTTTGATACAAAATAAGGGGAAAATTATGTCTTTTCTGGGAATTCCATTTAAAGGCATACAGTATGTTGTGACGAAAGCCCTCTAAATTCAAGAGCCCTCATGTTTGTAACAAAACAAAAAAGTCTAGACATCACATCTATATCAAAAATACCCCTTGCTGTATTTTTTGTTTTCCTTCACTTTTCTGCCCCCCTTTATTCTTGACAGTAGATTTCCTGGACATATGGGGTGGTGGTATTTCTGCAGTTCTTTTTTTCAACAGTTCTTATAGTCTGCTGGAGGATTCTGAGATCACTCAACAAGGAAGCTACTCAGTTGATGGCACTCATCACTTGGTGAGGGGAAGATTCACCATCCCTCAGGATGAGGCAGGGAATAAGTAATAAAGGATGGTCTATATTGCTTTTCATCTTATTGATTTGATCCTGAAAGATGTTGAATGCTCTGGTCCAGGTCCAGGAAAGCCATGCTTAAGTGTTTCCTTGGATCAGTGCCAAAATATTCAGAATCTTTTAAACTTAAAAAAACACTAGTTAAATATTATCTCTGCTATCTTTAATAGGAGCACATGGGAGAGTCAGGTGGCCAAGATTTGACTCTAATTAATTTTTAGAACATTCCCATGAAGTTAGAAAGTGTTAACTATTTTTCAGAAATAGAAACTGAGGCAGCCTTTGGGAGTTTGCCAAGAGAACATAATAATTCAGGCTTCAAGCCCAAATCAGATTCTGTGTTGTGGCTGAGAGTGTGTATTTTTTTAAAACTTCTTTTTTTTTTCAGAAATTCCATTTGAAAAAAAAAAACCAGAAAAAAAGAAAAACCCACTTAGGAAACTGTATTTTAGATGCATTAAGACAGCCGAGTACCTATGCCTCTTTAAATTTGAGGTATAAGCTTCTAAATCAATTAGTAGTTTCTGTGAATTTTACCCTTGATCTTATGTATAGGCTGCTTAACCATTCTGTTTACTCAAGATCCTATCCGGTCAGCCCACTTAATATAAAAGATCCAATGTTTGAAAGCAGCAAGACCATCACTGGTCTGAAAACTTACCTCTGGTTGCCATGTGCTGTCAGAGGTCAGTAACTGTTTTTTAGCTCCAGAACAACCCAGACAGGCAGACAGTATCTGAACAGAATATGGATGCATGATCTCTGACCAGCATTTTGGCAAGATCTTACTGAAAGTGTCTCTCACATAATATCTAATTTAAAGAAATTGATCAGGGGTGAGTATTCACAAAGATTTTAAGGACAGTTTGGCTTTTTATCCTTATTTTGACATTGGAGGACTTTGTAGAACTTCCATTTAGAGTGTCCATTTTCCCTTTTTTTTTAATTTGATTCTTACTATAGTGTTGGCCCTTACTGTGATTATTAGTGTAACTTACGGAATAGATAAAAGCTACAAGAATCACCTATGAATTCAAACATATAGCTCAGATAGTTCTTAGGGACTAGTAAGAACAATTTAGTGTGCTTCCAACAATAATAATTAGCAATACAATGTCAAACTTCATTTTATGCAAAAAGAAAGCAGGAAGCTGACACTGTCTTTTTGCTCCACTGTTCAAGCATGGCAATAAGCTGTCATTCGGTGGACATTTGACACTAATATCTTCAATTGAACTTTGACCAAACAAATGGAGAGAAATTTAATTAAGCCTCCACTCTGTTGTGTTGTGATAGCAACTCCGTTGTAAGTTGGAGACTGAAATAATCAAACAGATTTCTCCTTTGGGACACCTTTTGAGACAATATTGTGCAAAGGGGTGTTCTTTGGGCTGACACCAGAAAGATGAAAGTTTCTTTTCTCTGTCTGCCTATCTCTTCATGAAGTGCTATATATATGTGAATGTTTTCAAATTAAAGATTTTAGGATAGTGCAGTTACTAGATAAATGTTTGAAGCTATAAAAATTAAAGGTAATAGAACTTTCCCTTCTGTGAGTATTAAAGTAAGAAGCACTATACAGCTGAGTAACATTCACCTATAGTAGGTTTGCACACTTCATAGCTCCCTTTTGATTGGATTTATCACTATCGAGAACTACTGTCCTGATTAACTCAAATATGTATATAGTACACTCATCTCCAAGGTCCCTTTTTTATAGTATTTAATGAAAAAAATTATAGTCCACAGATACTACTGGGTGGTAGTGACTGGCACGTTAACATGGTAGTATTGATTTCTGCTCCAAATCATATTTCCATTTCTATGATACCTAAAATAATGAATTTGACCATTATTATTGAGATGCAGTTCCTCATTTTTAATGTCTATAACTCTAAGGCCATAGAAAACTAGATTTTGTTCCCTAGTGATTCCTTGGCCACAGCCTTAGACTGCTTCAGTGAGAAGTTATAGCATATTATTCTAGGGTTAGAAATAAGTGATCTTCTAGCAGAGAAGATCACTTTTTTATTTTTCATGGTATCTAGGAAGTCTAATCACAATAATAAACTGCTGAATTTTGTGACTTTTTTAAGTTATTCATGTTTAGGGTAGCAAGATTGCCAATTGATACAGAGATAGCAAAAAAACTCCTTGTGATCATACTCAATATGTGTAATACATAAATAAGGATCTGCCATAGGGCATTTTAAAGGCAAAATATTTCTGTCTGCCTTACTTCCAACCAAGTATGTTTATCTGCACCTTAGTAATATGAATAAGGAAAATGTGAGTAGCTTTACTCCACTGCATAGTCTGGTTTAATCAGCTAAAGACTAGTCAGATGAGTAGTTATTTTCATGCTGAAGAATTTCTAAGTTGCACCTACAGCTTTTAACTCCTAATAGGGTGTAACTTGGAAGAGCCAGAGTGGCCAATGAATGTGCAAGGGTCTTTAATCACAGGTATGAAGATATTTCTTTTAACTACTTCCACGATCAGACTTCATACCTGTAGCATGACAAGTAAGAAATTCCACTTTTGAAAAGTTATCCAGAAGCCATATGGGAGTGTTCTGTAGTGTATAAATAAAAGTTCAATAAGAGCAACATCAATAATATTCTAAGACCTCACATAGCATCTTAGTATGACAGTGTTAGAACTGTCATAAGAAAGCGAGGATATTACACTGAGCCTGTAGTAAAGAGTATATGCTTATGCGTATCAATTGCCTATTAATTCTGCAAACTGTAAATTTTATTTGCATAGAATTTACATAGAAAATATTGTAATTTTATCTAACATGATTTTCCCCCAACTTTGATCTGTTTGAGGAGGCTGGTTGAGGTCATGTTTTTCTGCTAAGTTTAAGTTTTGCTTATTAAAAATCTAAAAGTGTATATTTCTTTTGATTCAGAATTTTAATACAAAGAAAAATCTTTAAAAATAGCTCTGCTGCCTAAAATATACTTAGTAGTTAGCCATTAAGCATAAATGAACCTCAGGGAAATAAATAGGTGAAAGAGGAGAGGAAGATGGCAAGTCAAGAGAGAAACTAGATTTCTACAAATAATAAAGTGAGCACTCTTCCAGCTCTGGATATTTTTATATTAATTCAAAATTATGAATTTATCTAAATTATGTGACATTGAGGGTACAAATTACTTTGGATATTGAGGGTATGCCAAAATTTAATCTGCACTTTAAAACAATATTAAAAAGAAAATTTCCAAATAAACATATAAGTGGAATACTATGTAGGGCACTTTTCTGGCCTCCAACCAAAACAGGATTATGTGTACATTTGGATGAGACAAATGGCAACCTCCAGCACACCAAACTATATGACTTTTAGGTAGTTTTTGTTGTTCTAACATCTTCCCAGTACAGCAGCTACTGACATTACAGCACCATCTTTCACTCACGTACCATTGCCTTCCTGTTGAGGGGCCTTTCCAAGAAGGCTGGCTGCTGTCCTTGTACTGTTTTTATTAATTTACCTTTTTTCACCAAAAAGTATTTTCAATTCTCTTCTAAGTAGGCCACCTACCCTGAGTTGGTGTAGGGAATTAGCAAACTGAAATAGAAGTCCTCATTCAATTCTTCTCTTTATCCATTCCAGTATGCTCTTTTATTTACAGACCCTATTTTCCACATTTAGGGAATGATTTAGCACAACATTTGTAACATATAGAAGGAAATACAGTAGGAATGAAGGAGGGGAAGTTGGTATCAAAATCCAACATAGACCTTTTGGTGCACAGGAAACGTTTTCCTGGGCTTTCTTCTCCATCTGTCTTAGTCCCTTTCCAGCCACCACCATCCCACTCACCATCACAGCAGAAATGCAACCCTTTTGCTAGGTGACAGCAGTGGTGATTTGCAGGCCCTGTATTTGCTTGCATTTTCTATCATTGTCAAAGGGGGTGATTATCAAGGTAAGTCTTACTCAGTTCTTGTTACCATAAGATCTATACAAACCCTGCCCAATACGAGCCCATGTGATATAGTGCATATTATAAGACTAGAGCATAGGGCCATGCATCTCCCACCTCATCCCCACCTCTCAGTACCCACTTTCAGCACATCTCCCCCAGAATTTTTCAGTAGTAAGGGTAATAAATGCCTTGACAGTTTGCATTCTTCATGCCTTTTAAAGTAAAGAAGTATAATATATTTAAGGCAGTTGACTTAGTTTGATAGAACAAATTCAAAGTTTACATTTAGCATGAGGGGCCATGAAACAATATTTGGGTTGAAATTTGGACATTCCCATAAAACTCTTACAATATACCTCTTCACAAAAGAAATGATAAATTTGGGTGAGTGTGGTTTTGCAGATTTAATGTATCTTTCTTTTTTCCTTTTGTTCATTATGTGTGTGTTCCAATGCAGACTCCCAGGCCTTTAAACATCATTAAGCAGAACAATGGTGAGCAGATCATTAGGAGACGAACAAGAAAGCGCCTTAACCCGGAGGCACTTCAGGCTGAGCAGCTAAACAAACAGCAGAGGGGTAGCAGTGAAGAACAAGTCAATGGAAGTCCCTTAGAGAGGAGGTCAGAGGATCATTTACCTGAAGGTCATCAGAGAGAAATTCAGCTTCCCAGCCTCAGTAAATATGAGGCCCCAGGTTCATTGACTAAAAGCCATTCTGCTCAGCAGCCAATATTGGTCAGCCAAACTCTGGATATTCACAAAAGGATGCAACCTTTGCACATTCAGATAAAAAGTCCTCAGGAAAGTACTGGAGACCCAGGAAACAGTTCATCGATATCAGAAGGGAAAGGAAGCTCAGAGAGAGGCAGCCCAATAGAAAAATACATGAGACCTGCAAAACATCCAAACTATTCACCACCTGGAAGCCCTATTGAAAAATACCAGTACCCACTCTTTGGACTTCCATTTGTACACAATGACTTTCAGAGTGAAGCTGACTGGCTGAGATTCTGGAGTAAATATAAGCTCTCTGTTCCTGGGAATCCACACTACTTGAGTCATGTGCCTGGCCTACCAAATCCTTGCCAAAACTATGTGCCTTATCCCACCTTTAATCTGCCTCCTCATTTTTCAGCTGTCGGATCAGACAATGACATTCCTCTAGATTTGGCGATAAAGCATTCCAGACCTGGGCCAACTGCAAATGGTGCCTCCAAGGAAAAGAGTAAGGCACCACCAAATGTAAAAAATGAAGGTCCCTTGAATGTAGTAAAAACAGAAAAAGTTGATAGAAGTACTCAAGATGAACTTTCTACCAAGTGTGTGCACTGTGGCATTGTCTTTCTGGATGAAGTGATGTATGCTTTGCATATGAGTTGCCATGGTGACAGTGGACCTTTCCAGTGCAGCATATGCCAGCATCTTTGCACGGACAAGTATGACTTCACAACTCACATCCAGAGGGGCCTACACAGGAACAATGCACAAGCTGAAAAGAATGGAAAACCTAAAGAGTAAACCTTAGCACTTAGCACAATTAAACAGAAATAGGTTTCCTTGATGGGAATTCAATAGCTTGTAATGTCTTGTGAAGACCTATAAAGCACTTCATATAGAGAGCATGCCTTATCCAATATTAAATTCCTTTTTCTTTTTTTTTTCTTTTTCTTTTTTTTTTTTTTTTCCTTTTAAATGAGTGGGTTACCAAGAAAAAACGAACAGTTGGATGGTGGCCAGAAGGGGGAGAAGATAATTATATGGGACATGGCCCACCAAAGCTAGCCAGAATGCAGTGAATCATGGCAAATCACCTTGAGAAAATTTTACTGGACAATTAATACCTTTGCTGTTGTGTAAGAGACATAACTGGCAAGAGTGCAAAGATGTGTATATGTATATACTGCTGCAGGGGTATAGTGAACATATGCACATTGTATATAAGAACTAGACTTGTGAAATATACAGATGTTAAAAGGTCATTTTCTTTAATTTGGGCTAATTCTGCCCTACAACAAGCCTTAGGATCACTTCATCCTCAAAGCTCTGGCAGCAATTTCATCTAGATGTTTCTCAAACTCAGCTGATTTTTAGCTACCATTTTATCACTACATTCTTTCTGGCACACTTTAGCCTAGGAAAACCATTTTCTGCAAGTGAAATCTAATACAGAAGCCACACTCCAGGTTTAATTTGCATAGAACACGGTAACCTGCTGTATTTTATTTTAATATATCTTTAATATATTACATTTCTAAACCTTAAAGTCTAAGGTTACTTCTCCACAGGCTTAACATTGCTATACATACCAGTCAATCCCTTCAGTAGACTTATACCAGCTTTTGCTAAGTAGCATTAAATGTCTTCATAGTACTTTTTAATACAGCTTTTTAAAAACTATCCATGAAGGGAAAGCTCCTCAGCATAACTGCTCAGGGAAATAGGGCTAAATAACTAAATATTAAATAATTGGTTAAAGGTGCTGTTAGACGAGCCTCCATGCTTGCTACAAGGGTGTACAAGAACTGACTTTAATCATTTTCATTATAGTGTCCCAACCAGTAGTTTATTATTTTGCCACAGGGATGTAGAAGATATTACAAGCTACTGGATGCACTGTCAGATTAACTTATTTCATTAAAGAAGTTGGGAGAACAAATAGAAAAAACCTTATTTTTCTAGTAAATATTAATGTATTACATTTCAAATAATGGTGCCTGACATATTGAATAATTATTTTCTACAGTGTACGTATGCAACAAAGATATTCCATCATGCATTAGAGTCAGTTCTGGCTCTGCCTCGCTGTTTACATTTGCAAATGTAGCAAACAAGGTAATGAAGCAACTATTTCTATTGCAGTAGGTATCTTTTTTTCTGTGTGTGTGCATTAAAGTTGTAAACGATAACATGAAATGAATGAAATTTGTTGATATTAATGGTATGGAAAAACAAGAAGGAAATGAAAATATTTTTATGCCTACTTAGGAAAAAAAGGGTAGCACTATTCATTCCAAGTACTTTTGTATTCTTAAGCTCTTAACTCACATTGTTATGCTTAAAATGATAAACATATATCCTCTTTTTATTGCTTTGTCTGTGTTTCAGAAGAAACATTTCAGAAATTATTTTGATAAGTGCTGTTTGACGATGCAGCACTGATGTTTTATTGCATTCTGTAGTAGCATTGCACTCCATTTTTACAATATTATGCAGTTGCTTTTTTGTTTTGTTTGGGTTTGTTTCTTTTTCGCAGTGCAGGGTCTTAGTTCCTTATGGTTGGATGGCAGGTGTAGCTCAACTGGTTCATGAATGTTGCAGCGAATGAAGTTTAAAATGTCTTTCTGATATTATGTTGTCTTTTATTTCTCCACTCATGCATTTTATTTTTTAAACTGTTCTATAAAAATATCTCTGGACTAAGTCCTCACTTGAGATTATATGTAAAGGGTCCTATTCTGATCTCACATGCCGCCTTTCTCAGATTTTCATGCAATTGAAACTAAAGCATCATAAAAACAAAAAAAGTTCTTGTATTTAACTTACCTGAATCTCACCATTCTCCCTTCTAGAATTTGGTGCGCTTATATTTAACCAGATAGACAGGGAGGTGGAAGATACAAGGGGAGGTGATAGGAAATGTCTCATAGGGGTTGGCAAAAGGAAAACCAGGAAGGAACTGGCCTAAATGTTCAGCACTTTGATGGTCTTTTGAAAAATAATGTGCCTAAAGGGGCTGGCAACAAGCATCACCATGCATGAGGAGCACTTACACAGTTGATCACCAAAGGTCTTGCTGACCTTGGCAGTATTTTACATGTTACGTTTTCACACAGATGAAACGTTATTGCACAGTTTCTCTGATTTGTTAGGCACAGACAGGCTATTGTTCAGCATTAGGCTTGCATTCCTTCCTGCTCCACCCATTGCTTCTATACTGGTGAGCAGCATATGGAAAGTCACACTCAGTCTGTTCATGGCTGTGTTCTATAACCCTTCAATAGTGTTCTAGGTTAGCAAAGGATATTGGGCCACATTCTTCTTCTTCTATTTTTTAGATGAATCTCCAGCTTGTTACCAGTGCCAGACAAAGTCTGGTTATGTTTTTACTATTGTTCTCCAATAATAAGTTCTGACTTGTTTTTGTGGATTTATTTTTGCTGGTTATTTTTAGTTTCTTTTTTTTTTTTTTCTGTGGGGACTGAAATAGATTGCCCTCGTTTCGTTGCGTCAGGGTCCAGTGTGTGTTCTTTTCAGCTTTTCCAAGAAACATGTTAGACTCACTAAGCAGTGATTTTTATCAGCTCCGGAGGTAGCTGCCTGCCGGTTTTCAGTAGTTACTGGTTTGACTTACTTTATCTAAGACCTACCAGTTCCTGTGGCTTCTTCATTGGTAGAAGCTACATCTTCATGTCAAATAGCTTAGGGGGGACATGCACATTGTGAGACTTGAACACCACCCTGTACTTCATGACACCTCTTGCTAAACTCAGAAGCAGAGGCCAATAACAAGAAATACACATATCAGGGTTTGGGGATGAGGAGAAATGAAATCTTATGAGTGCAAAGAACAAGACAGATTTTTGAATGTTAGTATTGCACACAAAGATGGTGCAAATGACAATTGAAAAAAGTTTATTGTTCTTGCTATGACATATTGAGATGTTCAAAGATTTCTGTTTTGTAAGAAATGGGATTTTGCCATAGCCTGTTCTCTTTGATTGGGCTGGGGGGAGCAGTTTTTTTTGTGAACAAAAGAGAGGTGACTCCCTCTCTCTTCCAGCCCCCCTCACAATGGATATTAATAAAAAAAGAAAAAAACCAAACCTGACATTGAAAAAGAATAATATTTTTTAATAACTGTCATATGGAAACCAATGTTAGCACACACAAGTAATTACTGCACCTGCTGCATTTCCATCAGCTTGCAGCACCTAAACCTGAACTTTCAAAGAATAATTCTTTGTTCTCTATTTGTCAGTGTCTGCAGGGTGTTGTACTTCTACTAAGGAATGGTGGCTTGAGATCTTAAAAAGTATCTCAAATTGGGCCACAGAATAAGTAGATAGCTCAAAACCAGAGGATTTGTGATACTTGTCATTAATCAGATTGCAGAGCAGGAACAATGTTTCTATTAGCATTCTGTACAGAGGGAGCCATCGTGAGACATCATCTGTTAACTGGACTGCCTCTCAGCTATCACTTCATGGTTGGTGCCCCATATGATAACACAGCAGGAGATGAAGATTTGCCAGAGCACAGTTTGTGTTCAGGTGTTAAACTCAAGAGTGATTTCCAAAATAAGTTTTGCACCTAATTGCCACTGTGCTGACGAAACTCCCACCTTAATTTTTCAAGGACCATCCAGAAAGGAGGAGGGACATTGGATACTTATTTTGCCTATAAAATGTACTGTTGTGCACTGTGACAGTTTTAAACAGAGACAACATAGACACTGCTCAAGAAGTTGAGGCATGCTGTGGGCAAGAGATTCTTTTTGCAGTTAGAGGGGCAGCAGGACAAAAGGTACTGATGCTAATTGTATAGTGCTGAAGCATTGTGGTTGTGCAGTAGGGAGACCTTATCTGGCAACCATGGATTAGTACTCAGTTCAGGAACAGACTTCAAGTTCATCTTTGGACTGGGTAGTGTTGCTGTGTAATCATTAATACTTGCTTTATGTGCTAGGGATGTTGTCTACCATCTGCTTTTTGCCCAGGATGCCTAAATATATGTGTGTTCTTGCTCCTGTATTGATTTTTCTTGGCTGACTTAACATGCTAATTCCTAATATTGGTCAGGAAAAGCCAAAGAGATTAGAAGTTCACTTCTGTTCAGCCAGAAGGGTAGATATATTTCTTTCTGCTTCTGTGGAAACAGTTATGCTTGGCAAAGAATAGCCAACAATTTGTCAACGTATCCCAAATGTGATAGATAAGTGAGAAATCCCTTCTAAACTTTTGTATAATGTTAAGATGGGCCAAGTAGATTGATTTGCATAATTTCCTTATCTCAGAATAGGATCCATTCCCACACTTTTCCTCACAATTTTGTTTGATTCAGCCAGCTCTGAAAAGCTGGCAGTTAGTGAGATGCTACCTAGCTAGTAATCACATATACCCCGATTTACCTCTTTTAAGAGGATAAAAAACAATAATTTAATGGCTGCCAGCCAGATAAGTACCAGTTTCATTTGTTTTTTGGTTACACATAGTAAAATAAGATTCTTAGAATAAACATTGTAACAGCAACCACAGTTTTCCATTCCAATCGTTTTGGCCTCTGAGCTCTATGTAGAAGGAGAACAGGAGAAAAGGAAACATCTCAAAATGCCATTGTAAATTTAGTTTATAGAAAATTCACCAGCAGGAAAAGGAAAAAAAAAAAAAAAAGAAAAAAAATACTTCATAAAGAATGACGTAATGTTGCTAAAAACCATCATTAAACTTGTAGCCCTGATTTGACTCTAGAATGTTGGCTCTTAATGTTTTGTCCTTACAACACATGGATGTGTTTTTTGTTCTGTTTTGTTTTGGGTTTTTGTTTTGTTTTGTTTTTTTGGTTTTCATAGTGCATGTTCATTTCTACTCACAAACATGTTCTTGGTGTATTTCTTATGCAAACAATCTTCAGGCAGCAAAGATGTCTGTTACATCTAAACTTGAATAATAAAGTTTTACCACCAGTTATAAATCAGATTCATGTCATTGTTTTTGGGGAGAATGTAATGTCATAGTGTCACTACACCATTGCGGGGCTGGGAAGAAGAACAGTCTGGAGTTGAGCTGCTCTGAGGGCATGACAGGGCCTGACAGCATCTACGAGTAACGGATGGTGATTACTGAAAGGCAAAGGCAGCATTGCTCACAGTAAAGGCATGGAAAGACAGGGGCTCCTTCAAAAGCAGATTAGCCCTACTGCAGTCCTACATTAGGGACTCTAGATGTGATCCTAAACTCGTTCACGTTAATGACAGGATTCAGACTGAAAGCTTGTTTCAGTGGGGTTTGAACTTTTTCAGTACTCTAGCAGCCTGGCATTTCCTTACTGGTTTTATTCTGCTGTCCCAAAGATGACCAAATGTAGGAACAATTTTCAGATATCATGTAAGAAAGGCTAATACTGAAATGTGATCAGTTCCCCTGGGTTACCAATTGTACCTTTGGCACAAAGTCCATGGTAATCTTTAAATACTCAGGACCATGCTTTCACATCATGACCATAACTCTTCCAGGAAAACCAGCTTGCTCTCATCGCACAGGTTACTGACCCAACGGTGACTCAAGAACAGAAAATACCACCTGCAGTGTTGCTACCACCACTTCCTGCGGCAACCTTGGAAATTTCCTTAGAGATCTCAAACTGGAGCACTAACCAAATCAGTTCAGTTTGGCATTTCTGTTGGGATGAGCTCACAGCCCAGTGTGGTATGGCTCCCAGCCATAATTTTCATTATGCTGTAATTTCCTTTCTCTATAGGTTTTGTCGCATGTTCATGGTTGAGAGACTGTTCACCCTCATACAAAATTATGTTTTAAAGTAATATGAAATGGTAAAATCTCTTAATAATCTTAGAATACAAATATTCTGGAGTTTAATTTTAAAAACGCCATGCCAGAAATAACTTCCCCCTGCAATTTATTCTTCCAGTGAATTCAAACGCAAACCCTATGCATTGTGAGTCTCTTTTTAATTTCCTGGGATTAATAAAAATAATAACCGTAGTAAAGAAAAAAAAGGGGGAAAAAAAGCTTTCAAAGACAGGGAAAACTGGTTCTGAAGACAACTTTATGGTTAAACCTTATGCATTTTGAAAAAGACTTTATGCAAAAGCTGGTTGATACACATTGTATAAGACTGTAGGTATACATTTTGTATATTTGTATGTAAGAATATATATATAAACTATATATACATATACAGAGATATATATTCACAGAGAGAGAGAACATTTCTATATGTACAGGGGGAGAAAGTTAAAATTTAAAAATCAAGTATTTTCACCTGTTTTAAGAACACCTTTTGGGGATAACAAGATTTAATCTCAAACTAGGTTCTTGTTATAAAACAATCCTTGACCAGTGTAGCCTTTAATCAGAGTTAAAAACAATGCTTAATGTTGCAGTTCTGTTTCCATATATTTAAACGAACTCATAATTGTAGAAGCTGATGACCCCAAATTTTCCTTTGTGGTTCTGTTATTTGTATAACCTACTTATAGTGCTAATGCCTTCCTTTTATAACAGGAGCTCCACATGTAAGCATCTAATATAAGTGTATGCTGACATTGTTATCAGGTCTTAATATGCAATTATAATGTTTAGATTTGTGCCAAGAGTCTAGGAACTTCTTGTTCTAGCAGCTATGTCCTTGATCATTTCCTATTTAGTTTTTGCTACTGCTGAATCTTGACATAGGTCAGAGCTCTGTTATCCTGGGTGCAGTAAGGCCAGGAATATAAAGGAATATAATACATCTGCTGGTAGCAAGTCCTGACCCTCATCAAAGAAGATTTCTAAATGCATAAATTAAAAAAAAAAGGTGTAGAAATATATGCTGATGCAGAATAAAGTGGACAGGATGAATAAGCAGTGGCCTTCATTCTGTAGGAAGGGGAAGTGGAGTGCTTTCAATATTATGCTATTAATAGAAGAAATGGCCTAGTTATCTTGCAACCGTATTTATTATAAATCACAAACACGTCTGTCTTTATAAAATTGTGTTGACACTGGTTGGAGATATAAAATCAATGAAAGAGCAGAATGACAGTGAAAGTGTTAATTCTCCATGTCTCTGCTGGAAATTTAACCACAATGGGCAATTACACTGGACAGTTGGGACAGCTGAAACCTGATGGAGGTAGAGTTTGTACTGACACCAGCTTCCATTGATTTCCCTGAAGAGTCTGACTAATCCTTGTGTGCAGAGCAACAAAAGTACTAGTGGGTAAATGAAAATGTCTCCTGCACATCCAAAGGAATAGAAGCACCTTTCATACATAGTGGTTGCAATGTCAGTGGAGGTGTCTGCTTCAATTCCAAATACTACTTTGGAACTGACAGCTTAATGGTGAGATTGATAAGGTGACATTTCTGCCACCCACCTCCAAACAGCTCCATCAGCACTGATACAATGTCAGTGGAGTTTGCCAGAGAAGAAATACAACTATTTAAGAGAACAGACAAGAAATGCAAAAATTTTTGGTTTTTTTTTTAATAAAAGAACAAAAAATTCTATTAAAAAGCTGTGGCTTAAATCTGCCATAGAAAGACTTAATCTTAACATTGTTTTGCCAGGGAAATACAGCTGCTGTCACCTGATTTCTGAGTGGAATAATTTATTTTATTATTTGTACAAAAAATTGAAACCCCTACATAAAGCTAGCTCTCCTCTCACTGTGGCAATCTTTTAAGAAAATGAATCAATAAAGGAGCGTAAAAATGGCTTAGGAAGGCTTTCTAAATTACTATTTCATGGAAGGGAACTAGATATTTTCTTACCACTTATTTTTGTAAAGAAAAATTATTTCAAAGCAAAATGAGAATATTTTCCTTCTCTTTTAATCATTTTCCCCACAATAAAGTCTGATAAAACAGGAAAAAAAAATTCAGAGTATGAAAGAATGAGGTGTGTAAGCCTTTAAGAAAGGTAGGGTGATTTTTCAAAGTTAGTATTCCCTGAGGGTGGCATTCACACTGTGTACTTTTGACACCCAATTGTAAATACACATTATGATCCTAATTATCCTACAGAGTCAGTCAAATGTTCAGAACAGGAATTTATTAGATGGTCATAGCCATCCATTGGAGGGGTCCAGACTAGATGATCTCCAGAGATCCTTTTAGACTAGATAATTTTGTGAGTATAAACATTCACAAATTCAGCCAATTTATGTTTATTAAATAAGGCATGGAGCAATTGGAAACGAGCACAGAGAAGAGGGTGGGTTAAGGCAGTTTGCACAGGCAGGCAAGCAGGATGGTGAGCACTCCTCGTTTGACCAGGGACCGGTCTGGGAATTCTGCTCTGGCTGCCCAGGCAGTAGCCAGGATAGTGAAGAGCAGCCAGACAGCCAGGTACCAGTCCACGGCCACGTCTGTCCCCCCCTGCTGCTGGAGCCCACCCGTATGACAAGTAATTGCCATAAAGTGCAGTGAGACAGGAACCTTAGCCCAAGCCCCACACTTGAGAAACACTAACAGCAAATACCAGGTCTAAGTAATGTACTACATTCTGAAGCTGTGAGATCAAGAGGAACAAATCTGAGAGCCAATAAATCAGCATTGTGACGAGTGACTATTAAGCCGGTCAGATCTGTCATTATCTCAACCCTTGGTGCCCCATGTTGGACTCCAAAAAGAAACTGTCATGGTTTAAACCCAGCCAGACAGCTTGTTCACTCACTCCTCCCCTTCTTGCCCTCCCCCTACTCCCTGAGGGATGGAGAGGATAATCGAAAAGAATGCAACTCCCACGGGTTGAGATAAGAACAGTTTAGTAACTAAGGTATAACACAAATCACTACTGCTACCCCAATGGTAATGATGATAAAGGAAATAACAAGGGAAGGGAATACAACACCTCATCACCAGCCAACCAATAACTCGCCCCCTCAGCCCCACCAAGCACTGACTGATACCTCCTCCAACCCTGCCATCCCAGCCCTTCTGGGTAGTTCTCAGTTACATCCTGGGCATGACGTGCTGTGGTATGGGATATCTCTTTGGTCAGTTTGGGTCAGGTGTCCTGTCTCTGTTTCCTCCTGGCTTCCCTCCTCCCTGGCAGAGCATGAGGCTCACAAGGTCCTTGGCCAAACCAAAAAATCATTTTTATCAGCTCTGTTCCCAGGCCCAAAGTCAAAACACAGCACTGCACCAGCTACCAGGAAAGAGGAAAGTGACTGCTACTGTTGAACCCAGGACATATAAGCACCCAGACAGAGACGCTGAGAGGGGAGGCTGCGGTGCAGAACTCGGAGTGTAGAGAGTGCTTGCACTGGTCTGGTGAGGAGTCGGTGCACAATGGGCAGGGCTGCACTTGGTGCTCCCTGGTGGAAGTCCTCCTGCAGCAGGTGACTGAGCTGCAGGATGCTGTTGATGAGCTGCAGGATGCTGTTGATAGGCTGCAAGATGTCAGGTTAGCTGAGAGGAAGCAGGAATGCTTGCTCCAGACCCAAACTGTGCAGGGGCCTCAAGCTTCCTCTCTAGCTCATGAAGGAAAGAAGGAGGCCATTAACCCAGGAAGCTGGGAAAAAGTAACAAAAAGAACAACAAAAAAAGGAGGAAGAGGACAACTAAATGCAAGGTTCTTCCTCCTAAATCTGTTGTCCCCACGCAGAACCACTTTGCTGTCCTGCAGGGGGCTAATGAGGAAACGCACTCACGCCAGAAACAGCCGGCTGATGCACTGGTAAAGAAGATCTCTACTGGTGCTGCCAGGAAAAAGTGGTGAATCATAGTAGTAGGGGACTCTACTTTGAAAGGGACAGAAGCACTCGTCTGTTGGCCTGACCCAGTCTCAAGGGAGGTGTATTTCCTACCAGGGGCACGGATAGGGATGTGGCAGAGAGGCTGCCTGCTCTAGTAAGTCCCATGGACTATTACCCACATCTAGTGATACATGTGGGTGCTAGGGATATAGATAGTAGTAGCCTGGGGAACATAAAGAAAGAGTACAGAGCCCTGGGAGAGGTGGTTAAGGGCTCTGGAGCTCAGATAGTCCTTTTGTCTATTCTCCAGGATACAGGGGAGGACCTAAAAAAAGCTAGGAGGATTAGACAGGTTAATAAATGGTTAGAAGGGTGATGCCATAGTCAGGGGTTTGGATGTCTTGAACATGGGACCAAGTCTGTAGGCCAGGTCTAGAGGGGGCTGGTGGAGCTGGTCTAAAGGGGCAGTTTTGGTAGGAGGCTTGCCAGACTGGTCAAGGAGGCTTTAAACTAGATGTGAAGTGGGAGGGGGGCATCATTCCATCCCAACATTCCCAGTCAGTTGCCAACACCTATAATAAATGCTTGGAGCAATGTAGAGATATTCCAGCCGCTCCAGCCAATGAGCCAGCTTCATTTGGAGCTTGGCTCAGATGCCTCTATACAAATGCCCGTAGCACGGGGACCAAACAAGAGGAATTAGAGATGTGTGCACGTCTACGGGGGTATGATGTAACAGGCATCACAGAAACATGGTGGGATGGCTCCTATGACTGGAGTGTTGGAATGGAAGGTTACAGGCTCTTTAGAAAAGACAGGCCTGGCAGGTGCGGAGGAGGAGTTGCCCTTTATGTTAGGGATAGGCTGGAGAGTATGGAACTCTGTCTGGGGACAGGTGAGCAGTTAACAGAGAGTTTGTGGGTCAGGGTTAAAGGGAAAACAGTGATGGGAGACATTATTGTGGGGATATGTTATAGACCGCCTGATTAAGAGGAATCTGCGGATGAAGCACTTTATAGGCAGATAGAAGAAGCCTCACGCTCACAGGCCCTTGTTCTCATGGGTGACTTCAACCGCCCTGACGTCTGTTGGAATGACGGTACGGCCCGGCACAAGCAATCCAGGAGGTTCCTCAATTGTGTGGAAGACAACATCCTTCTGCAAGTAATAGAGGAACCAACAAGGAGAGGTGACATGCTTGACCTTGTGCTCACCAACAGGGAAGGGCTTGTTGGAAATGTGGCACTGCAGGTCAGCCTTGGATGCAGCAACCACGAGATGGTTGAATTTGAGATCCTTGGGACAGTGAGAAGAGCGTGCAGCAAGCTCACTGCCCTGGACTTCAAGAGATCAGACTTGGCCTCTTCAGGAGCCTGCTTAGTAAGGTTCCATGGGATATAGCCCTAGAGAGCAGGGGGGCTCAAGACTCTTGGTTGGTCTTCAAGGATCACCTGCTACAAGCTCAGGAGTGTTGCATCCCAACTAGAAGGAAGTGCAGCAGGAGAGCCAGGAGACCTTGGATGGATAAGGAGCTCCTGAGGAAAATTCAAATGAAAAAAGAGTTTTGTACAAAGTGGAAGCAAGGACAGGCGGCCTGGGAAGAGTACAGGGATATTGTCCGGGAAGCTAGGGACCAGATTAGGTTGATGCCAACCTCATGAAGTGCAAGGTCCTACACCTGGGTTGGAGCAATCCCAGACACAGCTACAGGTTGGGCAGAGAAGAGATTCAGAGCAGCCCTGCGGAGAAGGACTTGGGGGTGCTGGCTGATGAGAAAATGAACATGAGCCAGCAGTGTGCACTTGCAGCCCAGAAAGCCAACTGTATCCTGGGCTGCATCAAAAGGAGAGTGACCAGCAGGTCGAAGGAGGTGATCCTGCCCCTTTATTCTGCTCTCGTGAGACCTCACTTGGAGTATTGTGTACAGTTCTGGTGTCCTCAACATAAAAAAGACATGGATCTGTTGGAACAAGTCCAGAGGAGGGCCACGAGAATGATCAGGGGACTGGAGCACCTCCCATATGAAGATCGACTGAGAAAGTTGGGCCTGTTCAGCCTGGAGAAGAGAAGGCTGCGTGGAGACCTCATAGCAGCCTTCCAGTATCTGAAGGGGGCATATAAGGATGCTGGGGATGGACTCTTCATTAGGGACTGTAGTGGTAGGACAAGGGGTAATGGGTTAAAACTCAAACAGGGGAAGTTTAGATTGGATATAAGGAGGAAATTCTTTCCTGTTAGGGTGGTGAGGCACTGGAATGGGTTGCCCAGGGAGGCTGTGAATGCTCCATCCCTGGCAGTGTTCAAGGACGAGGCCTTGGGTAATATGGTTTAGAGCGAGGTGTCCCTGCCCATGCCAGGGGGGTTGGAACTTGACGATCTTAAGGTCCTTTCCAACCCTAACTATTCTATGATTCTATGACAGCCAGCATGGCTTCACCAAGGGGAAAACCCACCTAACCAATTTGGTGACCTTCTATGGTGGGGCTACGGAACTGAGGGACAGGGGTAGACCAGTTGACGTCAGCTACCTGGACTTGTGCAAACCACTTGACACTGTCCCACACGACATCCTTGTGTCTAAATTGGAGAGACATCAGTAGTGCGAGATGTCCCTGCCCATGGCAGGGGGGTTGGAACTTGATGATCTTAAGGTCCTTTCCACCCCTAAAAATTCTATGATTCTATAGGTGGACCACTCGATGGATAAGAACTGGCTGGATGGCCGCACACAAAGAGTTGTGGTCAATGGCTCAATGTCTGGCTGGAGACCAGTAACGAGTGGTGTCCCTCAGGGATCAGTGTTGGGACCAGTCTTGCTCGACATCTTTGCCAGTGACATGGACAGTGGGATTCAGTGTGCCCTCAGCAAGTTTGTCGATGACACCAAGCTGTGTGGTTTGGTTGATACGCTGGTAGGAAGGAATGCCATCCAGAGGGACCTTGACACACTTGTGAGGTGGGCTGATGCCCACCTCATGAAGTTTAACCATGACAAGTGCAAGGTCTTCCACCTGGGTTGGAGCAATCCCAGACACAGCTACAGGTTGGGCAGAGAAGAGATTCAGAGCAGCCCTGCGGAGAAGGACTTGGGAGTGTTGGTCAATGAGAAAATGAGCATGAGCCAGCAGTGTGAGCTTGCAGCCCAGAAAGCCAACTGTATCCTGGGCAGCACCGAAAGGAGCGTGACCAGAAGGTCAAAGGAGGTGATCCTGCCCCTCTACTCTGCTCTCGTGAGACCTCACTTGGAGTATTGTGTGCAGTTCTGGTGTACTCAACATCAAAAGAACATGGAACTGTTGGAACAATTCCAGAGGAAGGCCACGAGGATGATCAGGGGACTGGAGCACCTCCTTTATGAAGACAGGCTGAGAAAGTTGGGGCTGTTCAGCCTGGAGAAGAGAAGGCTGCGTGGAGATCTCATAGCAGCCTTCCAGTATCTGAAGGGGGGCTATAGGGGTGCCAGGGATGGACTCTTCATTAGGGACTGTAGTGACAGGACAAGGGGTAATGAGTTAAAACTTAAACAGGGGAAGTTTAGATTGAATATCAAGGGGTAATGAGTTAAAACTTAAACAGGGGAAGTTTAGATTGAATATAAAGAAGAAGATCTTTACTGTAAGCGTGGTGAGGCACTGGAATGGGTTGCCCAGGGAGGTTGTGCTTGCTGAATTCCTGGCGGTGTTCAAGGCCGGGTAGGACAAAGCCTTGGGTGTCATGAGTTAGTGTGAGGTGTCCCTGCCCATGGCAGGGGGTTTGGAACTAGATGACCTTAAGGTCCTTTCCAACCCTAACTATTCTGTGATTTTATGAAGGGTAAAAAATATTGAAGCACATCTATAGATGGAAATGGAGGAGCATGTCAAGAGCTCTCTAATACACAGGCCTTTGAGGCCAGAGATGGATTCAAGTACAAAATACCCCATCAAACACATTGCTCATAACTAGAGCACGAAAGCTCTTCCACCTATTTACATTTCCATAACCCACTGCAATAAATCCCTTGTAATGATATTAACCTCTACAATTAAGCATAACATGCTAGATTGCTGATGCACTGACATCACTATCATATTTGTCAACATGACTTTTTTGCTAACTTCATTATCATCTATAAATCAAGCTAGGAATATTCACAAGCACTGGATAATGTCTGCAAGGTTTAGTAGCTAGAGCAGTCCCTAGCACACTTTGGCTGGGGCCAGCTAAGTGCTTCTGACCAGGTCCTGAGCACATAGGGGGAGTTATCACAGGGGAGACTGTTCCCAGCTCTCAGGGGAAGCAATAAAAATGGGTCTGTGTTATTTGTACCCGTACCCTTGGGGACAATTTTCCAGCAGGAAGTGCCAAGACACATAGGATGCATCCTGAACCACCTACCACGCTACTTCAGCGTGTGGGCATACTTTGTGAGGCAGCAGGCTTGCAAGCAAAGCTATGTGCCAGTGTCCTCAGACTGGAGAATGGCAATGACCATTTTTGATTGACTAACATTGTCTTTGCCTCTGTTTACTTATTTCCCTTGTCTGATGGGGAGTCTGGGGCAGCTTTACTGGATCTTTAAATACCTGCAATCTGCTGTATTTTACTAGGTAAGATAGATACTAGGTAAGATAGCTTTAAAGATAGAAGCACTTTCAGATTCATCTTATAGATAGACATCAACTTTAGGAAGGGGGGAAATGTCTCATGGTACTGGATGGGGGCTGGTCTTATTGCTATTTAACTTTGTTGCAGACAGAGCTATACAATATGTACACAATAGCTGTCTGCATTTTATCAAATAGCTCATGTTCTTATTTTCTGTTGTCTTACATTATAAATTCTGTGGGCAAATCTTCAGCTTCTAGTTATACAAATAAAGAGACAACAACAATGAACATTTCCATGCTTCCAATTTCATAGAATAGAACATGATCGTCCATTCCAAACTGTTATAATAACCAACACTTTTGAGACAACTGTTTTTCTTGCCCAGAAAAGGGAAAAGAGTTTTTTTTTAATGTGAAATATTTCAGAGATGTTGCAAAGATTTCTCTTCTCAAAAAAGGACTCATTTCAACACATTTGTTTGAGCTTTACTTAGAACTTAATAAGTTTTATGTCAATTCTCATTCTAGGAAGATTTCGGTTTGACAATAGAAAATCCCAATCTGTGTCTATGTTCCACAATCAAATGACTATTCTTGTTAGTTCTTTCATGAAAGCCACTCCACAAAAAAGAAAAATAAAAAATAAAAAATCCTGAACTACCTTAATTATTTAGTTGAAAAAAATTTAAATGCAGTTTTTTAGCAAGTTATGTATTTCTTGGTTTTGAAGAGGCAGTCAATCAGTCTCTGACATCACCTATAAATCTAAAGCCATAGATTGCTGTGATATTTTTCATCATGACATTATACAATATCCTCTGTGATAGGCAAACTAGTATGTTAAAAAGCTTTTCTTGGAAAATACACAGTTAATTGTTCTACATAGTTTGCTTCAGATTACAGAACAAAAAGTGAAAGAGAAGCCACCGAATTTGCACCTACGTTAGCTTTCTCCATTTCCTGAAAGAAAGACTACTGCTAGTGAGAACACATGGAATAACACAGGAGAACTGTCTGACTTACTGGCATATATAAAAGGGCAGGCTTTACTCTGCATATAGCATAAGACGATAAAGACGTGGCAGCAGAACAATGTCAGAAAGCCTAAATATACAAAAAAGATAGGAATTTCAGATTGGAACATGAGGACTGGAAAAAAGTATTAATGGAGGAAGAGTGAAATGTGCAATTATATAAAAGATATTAACAAAATGTAACAGTGGTCAAACATGTACTTAATAAAGTTTAATCACAATGAGCACATAAAACTACTTAATGCACAAGGACAGCAAAGTTCCAGGGACTGTGGGAAGTGTTGGATCTGACCACTGTTATACCAGATATTGTCTGATTGCTGTGAACATGTCTTGGAGAAGACAGAGCCCTTTTTCATTCTCTATCAATTGCCTGAGAAAAATTCAGTTTCAGGAACACTTCAAGCCAGAAGTGCTGCCAAAAGAAGCAGTCCCACTGCTATCTGCCCTGTGCTGCTCTCTTCATTCTACTGGCACAAGTATTTGTGTTTCCAATAGACCTACCACAACAGGGAACTAAACATCTCCCACTTGCCACAAAAGAGGTAACTTTTAACCTCCACTGATTCACCAATCCAGTTCCCAGCACAGTGACAAAACCACCTGTGTCAGTGGTAAGTATGTGGTGGTAAAATGAACAGTCGCTGATGTGGTAAAGCCTGTATGGGGTTTTTCTTGGCAGATAACATGCTCAGAAACCTATAGTCTGGGGGGGCTGTATTGGTCCTGGTTTAGAGCAGGTTAGCAGCAGAGCATCAACCCTGAATTTCATTGTTGAAGGTCTTCATGCAGGGTGCAGATGAGGGCAAAACCTCCATTGCAACACCCTGTGACTTCTTTCCTTGTGTTGGCAGCTGCCAGACAGATGCCCCCTTGTCCCTCAGTGATTATACCGTAACTGTCCTTCAGTGGCTCGACCACATCCAGTCCATTTTTCCTTACATATAAAGAGTGGCCTAGTGCTGCCATTTTGCCCAACTATTGCTTAGTGAAAGTGCCTACTTTTCAAAAAACATGTAAATTGATTTTGTGCATATCTTATATGGGCAACAGAAAGTTTACCTTCTTCTTGTGCTTTGTTCTAAATGACAGTTCTGTATTTATTGCTATGCTGCCCTTGGGTTCCTCTCTTCTTTCCTGTGGTTATTAGGTAGACATTTGTTCATGTGAAGATTTTTCCTTTGTTCCTTGTTTCTCCCTCCCAGTCACTCCTTTCATTCCACTCTGCCCCTTACAGCTCATCAATGAGCACTGCATTCTTTGCCTCTACATAGCCTCAAAATATTAATTTTTCTTTGACAATGAAAAGCTCACAGATGTCTTCCCTGGCTTTGCCTATGGAGCCACTGAAACATTTGATTTGTATCACAGTTGCAGGCTATCTTCTCCTTGCTACTTCTGTAATAAGTAATACTAATTTAGTCAGACAAAAAAATTGTGATTGCTCATTAGACACCTGAGAATGAAACCACTCAACTGTTGATGCACCAGGTAACACCAGAAGACTGCACAGATGGAAGAGCTGCAAAGGAAGGGCAGGTACTTTTGTGCGACAGAGTCAAAACAGCATCATTCTGCATTTTTGCCTCTTAAATAAGAATACAAGCACTTTCATAATAGCAAAATGCCCACCTTCCCAAAGTGATTTGTCTCAGAGAATCCCAACTCCAAACTCCCTAAATTACTGTCACTGGGTAGGGGGTTCAATCTAGGACAAGCAATGCAGTTACTGCCCCCAGGTACATATTTTCCCTCCTCCCTCTGCAGAGGTAACCTTTGCTCAGCTGGAATAGCTG
This sequence comes from Neopsephotus bourkii, assembly GCF_033783945.1. Classification (NCBI taxonomy): domain Eukaryota; kingdom Metazoa; phylum Chordata; class Aves; order Psittaciformes; family Psittacidae; genus Neopsephotus; species Neopsephotus bourkii. Next base: position 8,097,594 of record NW_026902105.1, on the reverse strand, counting down.
GGTTGACCGTATTTTTCATCCTGTCTGGACCAGTTTATGACTTAGCACAACTCTGTAGAGCTCTACAGGACTATGAAATGGGAAAGCTAGGACAGAGGAGGCCACTACCAGCATTCCCTGCTGAGGTGGACCTCTGAGAGTGGAGCAGGGAGAGGACTGCAGATGGGTGAGTGGGTTTGGAGTGTGGTGGGGCACACCAGCGCAACACTTGGTCAGATTTGAGAATGCTGGCTTTCCTTTGTCCTCCTGTCGAGCAACTTCTATTGCCTGTATTATCCACTTTCATCCCATATACTCACCCACATGCATCAATGTGTCTTGCACAACTCCACCAACACCAGTCTCTGGCTGGTGATTGATTTTGATGGAGTATAGAAGACAGAAGGAAATCGGGGAACAGAAAGGAAGTAGGAACAACTAAGGACTACAGGTCCTGAATGCCAAAACCCCCACCTTTCTGTAGTAAATTTCAAAGTTTTAAGACTCCCTTAGGTTCCAATGAAAGCAGAACAGAAAGGAGAGAAGGAGCTACAGCCAAATACTACAGATTAGTAGCACTACTCTGTATAGTATATATAGTTTTAAATATATATAAGTATATAGTATATGTAAATTTAAGCACATAGTTTTATAAAGGAATATAGTTTGAGACTAAAAAAGAAAGTCAGAACTTGCTTTTTCAACAGCTGAGCAGTTAGCTTTTCCTGAAAATCAGACCTCTTTTTAAGGCATCTGAAGTGGGACTGAAATAAATGGAAACTCTTGGACTAGAATATTTTAAATAACTTCCATGAATAATATCATGAGGATTTGGAGTCTGGATGAGGAAGACAAAGCAGAGATATAACAAACACACAACATGTGTCTTGTGCTATTATGTTTCTGAGTTCATAGCACTGAATTTTGAGGAGTATGCAAGAGGGATTTATCTGTCCAACTTACAGTGAGAGAAACTGCAAAGCCAACATACTGATCTGTGCATCTCAATTTGGATTACAGCACTGTTATTTTTTTATTTATAAAGCAGAAATTTCTGAAGGTATTACAGAGCTTATACACTGGGAGGTCTTCAGAACCCCTTGAAATATTGCTTTACATAAAACATTCTGTGTAAGACATCTAACATTGGTTTTAACAAAATTAAAAACCAACTTAGTCAATTAGAAAAGTACATGAAATTTAGACATGCAAAATATCAATACTTTAGCAAACACTTGTTCAACCTAAATTTTTTTTCTCTTATTCTCACAAATATGAAGGAAGTTATCATGGTCTCCTATTCCTAGCACTATGGCCTCACCAGTACTGAGTTGAACAAGCCAGTTAAATGAAACTACCTGCAGACTTGTGGTTGTGGGGGATGATTGCCTAGATGCATAGAAGAGCATATGGAAATCTGAGATGCAGTGGCAAACACTAGGCCCATACATACACTGAGCTGAAGAATATTCCTCTTTCCCACTGCACTACTATGACAACAGAAATTGAATATTTAACACTTCGATTTTCTTTTTAACTCTCCCAAACCTTCCTTCCACTGACTGGATACCTGCTAGAGTCACAGTCTACTCTTATTTTATTAACATAAAGAATTGATGTAATTTAGTGAATCAAGATAATTTCCTGTAGATTATGGGTTTCCTTAGAGATTTCTTGTTTTAAGTACTGATTATTCCCAACCCTCTTTAATTCATAAAGCCTGGCCAGAGCACAGCACAAGGGAAACAAGTCTGCCAATAACAGCCAAATAGGAGTTTGCTAGACCATAAGCCTTTGCCAAAAAGCAAAGAGAAATTAACACTCCTCCCTTTCTTTCTTATATTTACCTTGTCGTTCCCTCTGGAATTTGCAATTTTCCAACTGGTTTCTCTTTCATATGCATAGCTTCCCTCTTGTTAGTTTAGAGATGGAACTAGTAATTTCTCAGCCATTCTAATGTACTCTTACCTTCAAAAAGGCAGGATCTGAAATTCATTGTGACAATACTGTTTAAACTTATTACTACATTAGTGTATACTTATAAAAGCATCTTATTTACTTGTAATGTCATAGCTGCCAGTAGTGGAATGTAAGTGAAATGGATATTGTGACATGAAGATATAAAGGTAGATGAAATTACTCAGATCAGTGAAAAGCTTTTGCTTTCCATTTGTTGTTTCATTACTCCAGATTTAATCCACAGAAGCTTTTTGAGCTAAACAGTGAAATCAGAGGGCTCTGTGAGTGCCAATATGGATAGGCATTTATTTGTTCATGTACATGAATTCATTCAGGCATATTCACTTAAACAGCTGCTAGAGGAACATTGTTATTCTCTAGTTGTGAATAAGTGTTCTCAACTTCTTTATCCTGTGTCTTTTTTCCATATTCTTCCACTGAAAAAGAAATTTCCCTTTTTATTATTTCTTTCCACTCCCTGCAGAATATTGAAAAAACTCGAGAAGCTTGGTGCCTCTAATATTTGAAGACTAAGACCAGCTAAGACTGAATAGAATTATCTTCCAAACTAAAGAACCTCGCTTTAATTTTTTGTCATCATAGCTTTGTTAGCTAACAGAATTAGATATTAATAAAAGCAGTCAAAATTATTTATACAAACATTAAAAATGTATCATCTGTCACTAAGGTTTACAGTTCTCCAAAACTTTTAAACACAGTTTAAGCTGCAATTATGTAAATCAGTAACATGACTAAATTTACATGCAACTACCTGGACTTTTTGGTCAGTGCCTTAAATTACTCAACTTGGCCCTCTTTACTACCTGCATTTTGGCACTGCAATCTTGGGCAGATCATCCTGAGCTCTGGGTTCATCTTCCACTTCCATCAGCTAACTTTGATCTGTGTCATACAGAGCACTTTCCAGATGACAAATCCAATTATCTGAGTCAGATGAATATTTAAAAAAAAAAAACAACAAATAAAAAATCCATATGATATATGCCCTAATGCATCTTGTATGTCTGTCTCATATACACAAGAGTGAACTAAGTTCCTGCAAAGAAAATGAAGATCCCTGTTTGCTCAATATTGAAATAATCTCACCTTTTTTGATGCGTCTTATTTTTGCCAAGAGAATGGTGTAAAAAAAATGTTTTTGTAATCACAGGATTTGCCAGGCTTCTCACTGTGCACATTCTCAAGTCCTCGTATGCTGGTTCAGGCAGTTATTTAATTCTAGTCTTTCCAGGAAAAAAAAAGAGATATGTCCTAATAATATAAAATGATTTAATACTTAATGAGATTAAAAAAAAAAAAAAAGGAATAATGCTAAAATAGGAATACATCTAGTTTATTGAAGGATTTCTTATCTAGATTACTAGAAGTCAGGCTTCCTAAAGATTCATAAGTCAAGGAGTCAAGCTTCTCTAAATGGTGCAAAGCTAGTATGAGAAACACCCTTTCTATTTACTTTCATCAGAAAAAAATTGACTTTGTTTTTAACTTATGCAAATGCAAGCTGTAGATAATTTTGGATTATCCAGATACTTTATTGGAGGTAATTGTTGCTTTTTACTTAAATTTCATATAATTATCTTAAATTTAGTATTGCATATGGCATTTTCCATGCAATGAACTGAACTGAGTTTTATTCAATTTTCAGTGCAATTAGCCATATTTAAGCATAGGTACATATTTTTAAAGGCTCAGAACTTAAAGCCCATTAAGTGAAGCAAGTTGATACATCAATGGATTATCACCATTCAGACAATATTTAGACTATTTTATTTAAATCTTGCTAAAAAGAAGCCTAAATGGGAAAAGAAAACCCAAACCATAGTTGTAGCCCGAGTGCCTTTCATTTCTTGAAGATCTTCCTGTATAGTCTTAATTGATTAAAAAAAAGATCCTTCCCTTTTTGAACTTAAAAATACAATGGATTTTTTTGCTGTGTGTTGCACTATGATTTCCATTGTCTGATTTCAGTCATATTTAAGAACTAAAAGACTTGTCTAAATGGACATGAAATTGATTAAGGTGATTTGGGATGAAAGATACAATAGAAATGTCAAATATTGCTACTATTTACTTCATTAGCCAGTGAAAACAGTAAAGACTGTCTGTAGTCACCTTCTTATTTAAGACATTTCATTGTTTTCCCAGTTATTTAAAAAAAAAACAACAAACCACCAAAATCCAACAAAGGTAAATGATATAACCCTGGAAGTTGTGTAATTCTTTGGTGTGAGTTGAAAATCTCATTCTTATGTTTTTCTGTGGACATTAAATCTGTTGTGAAACTCCTGTGTGCATAAAAAAGAAAAATGTAGAAAAAATAGATGGCATTTACATAGTTCATAATATTTCCTAAAGCAGCAACTATAAATGGTTAGTATTTTATTGACTGCATCACTCTAATTATGGGTAATTTTCCCTCTCTTTTCAAAATAGCAGTCATTGGTTTGTTTCTCAGAAATCTATTTTGTTTATCAGCAATTTCAAAATTTCTTAGAATTTCTATGAATGTTATTCCAGCCAGCACCTCAGCATGCTGCACTACAAAATTGTCTACCTTATTATTGCAGTTATTCTTTGCCTAATTTTTTTTTAATACCTACAGCATATTCAGTTCTGACAAAAAAAAACCATAAAGACTGTCAGTCCTCCAATGTGCTTCACCTGTAAAAGCCAGACAACAGGAAAGAGATGCACTAGGAGGTCCAGAAGTAAACATGGCTTCTGGACAAGAGAATTACTGGAGGAGGTGAGTGTGAGTGGCAGAAATGGGGTCTACAATTCAGCTTTTAAATTGCAATCAATCCTTTTGTAATCATTGTCAAAGACCCAGGGAAAAATCTTGGCCCTGTTGATATCAAAAGGCAAAACTTCAGTTGATTTCAGTACTGCTCTTTCTGCTGTAGGATTTGAGGGACTCAGTGGGAGAAAGAATATTGGACTGACTGAAATGTGGTGGACTTCCCAGAAAATGGAGCAGGGATAAATTAATCGTCTTCTGAAATATAAGATACTGTTGACTAAGGCTGGATACAGAATACTAGTATAGGCAGGCCCTTTGATCTACATATGTATATAAAATACTTTCTGCTTCCACAGCAACCTCTAATCACATTTTTCAAGTCTTGTAATCCAGCCAAAACAATAACAGTAAATCATTGATATTCAGATATTAAGCTTGTATCACAATAGACAGGCAATTCTCCTGAAAGATCTAACCCATTATATAGTCTGACAAGGATTTGATCAGTGCTTTTATTATGCCTAATGTAGTTTCTGCATTTGAAAGAAACGGTTGTAGGAATCTTTGAGAGATTTGAAACCACTGAATAAAAGCTCAAAGACATTTATTTTCCCTTGCCTGCTTTCACTACTTTCTTAATCAATGATTTCCATTTGTCACTGCTAATGGCATTATCCCTGACACCTTCTCCTGTGATTTTTTTTCCCCTGCTTAAAAGCTTTCACTTCTACTTCTGTTATTTAGCCTTCGTTTCCCTTGTTCTGCTGACAACTGACTTTCTTTTATAGTCTTTTTCCTGGGTTTTGCTGGCTGCACAACTGTTTCAAAGCACCAGGTGTCAGCTCAGTAGTTCTGCAGTCCTGAGGTGGATCAAGGAGGGATCTGTCGCATTTTAGCACAGCTGTCAATATTGACAATTGCTGTCCAGTCTTCAGAGTTAGCATAGATGGAAATAATATCGGCATTTAGTGAAAGTTACTCAGAAAGATCCCGTCTTTCAAGCAAGTCGTAGGATTGTCTGCTGACCTTTCTACATCCTCTCCATGGCTTTCAAATAATTTTTGCCCCTTAAATTAAAATCCTCTGCTTTTATCTTATTAAATGAAAATTAGGTTGCAAGGATCTTGTATTTACATTCGCTGAATGCCATTTTTTTCTCACTTGAATTTACCTTTACAGTGTTAGGGGCTTGTCTTTTAGAAATAAGATACACGTTCTTACCTCTACTGCAATGACATTAAAAAAAATGCAAAAAATACTGTTTTCTGAACCGAGGCATCCCAACATAGGCTCATACTTTTAGCCTGGTGACACTTTCTCTCAGCTGAAAGATTTTAGACTCCTGTCACTGATCGGTTTATAGGTGATGAAGCTCAATACCAGTGTTTATAACCAAATTAAATAACAGCATATGCCACATGATGAATTTTCTTTGGAAACCATATTGACCATTATATGGAGAAGAACAAAGGTTATAAGAACCAGCAAATCAGAACAGCTCTCTCCTTAGGGCCAGAAGGTCTACCAATGATGTATCAGTTTGAATTCTCCATTTTTTCCTTCTGTCTCCATCTATTTATCCTCTGTCTGCATACCATAAGGTTCAGGTCAGAAACATCTGTTTTACTAAGGGCTATAATGTTGTTAATGTATACTGGGGTCTATTGCCCTCTACTGGGTTAAATTTCACACTTGGTTTATTTCCTATTTACTTTGTAAGTCCCTGGAGAGGTTTCTGTAAAGCTTGATGTGCAAATTGTTGCACAGTGCCCTGGAAGTGGCTCACCTCCTTGTTAAGAGTAGAGGAGACCTCTAGGAAGTGCTAGTGTCCTAAGGCTGTAGATTATCTCGGAGACACCAGGGGCCAAAGGCTTAAATGTGTGAGTGCGGTTGTGTTGAGATTGCGAGGTTCAGTGGGAGAATTTCTACAGATGCATTCCCAAGAGATGGTGTGTATTGGTTGTATATGCAACAAGGAGAAAATTTCTCATTGCTTTCTCAGGTTAATTTCCAGCCAGCTGATACTGATGTAGATTAGAAGCCTCTGAAGTGGCTTTAAAGCAAACATGTGATTGATCTTTAGCTGCAAATCGTGTATGAGATATTCTACTTCTGCAGTCACAATCTTATTACATGCTCATGACTCCTTGCAAAGTCCATGCTAGATATCCAGTATGTGAATTTTAATTTAGCAAAAAGGGTTGTGAAAGGCTTTTGTTTTCCCCTTCTGATATCATAGGTGATATTCAGAAGATTTAGTACTGCACCAGTTGCAAAAGTGTTCTGTGTCCAGTTGCCTCTCTTCAAGATAATTCCAGGTTAGGCAGAGGAGGAGGGAGTGTCTAGAAGCTCCAACTGATTTCATTATGGGCTTAATACAATATGAAGGAGGGAGAGATTGGAAACCTTCATTTGTATATTCCATAGCCCCAAAATCTACATGAGTTTTGGGCTCAAGCCACACCTTTTTGTGAGATAGACTTAGACAAACTTGAGAGAAGTGGCCAGAAGAGCAACCTGTCAGAGTTTTCCCTCTGGAACCTCTAGTTCATGGCTCTTCCTGCACAGCAAAAATATTATATAGCAAAACTATATTTATCTTCCTTAGACAAATCATAGTTATTCTCAATGCTTTTGTAGTGAATTGACCTTGGCTGGTGTACAGACACTCACCCATTCTCTTCACTCCTCTATCTCGAGTATGAGGGGAGAAAAAATGAAAAGGTTATGAAAATATGAAAAGGTTGAGGTAAAGGCACGGAGATCACTTACAGTTTACCATTATGGGCAAACCAGACTTGACTTGTGGAAATTAATTTAATTTATTGTCAATTAGAATAGATTAAGATGGGTGTGAGAGAGAGACAAATTAAAACAACACCTTCCCCCCACATCCCATGCCACTTCTTCCCAGACTCAGCTTCACTCCTTCATTCATGACTCTTCTACAGCCTCTCTCCCAGCCCGTGAGGTGCAGGGAGGTGGGAAATGTTGGTTGGTTTTTTGTTGTTCAGTCCATATCAATCCTCTGCTGCTCTTTCCTTCTCACACTTCTTCCCTGCTCCAATGTGGGGTCTCCATGACCTGCAGTTCCTTCAGGGACTACCCACTTGCTTCAGCATAGGGTCTTCCCAGGCTTCAGGTGGACATCTGCTCCACTGTCCTCCATGTGCTGCAGGAGCACAGCTTGCCTCACCATGGTCTGCATCATGTGCTACATACGATCTCTGCTTTGGCTCCTGGAGCACCTCCTCCCTCCTTCCGCACTGACCTCTGTGTCTGCAGAGCTGTTTCTCACACTTTTTTCCTTACTCCTCACACTACCATGGATCATTTTGCCCTTTCTGCGATCTGCTTTCCCAGAGGGTCCATTGGAGCTGTCTGAAGCCATCTGCATCTGGCTGTGCTCACTTTAGGACAGCCGTTGGCTTTTTTCCACAGGGACCATCCCCTGCAGTCGCCTGCCACCAACACCTAGCCATAGACACCCAACACAGCTGTACAAACATCAGTTAACTAAGTCTTTCTCAGGAAGGCAGGCAAACAGAGCTTTCAAAGCTGCTTGCTGCAGGGATTACAGCTCAACCTGTCCTTTGGTTTATGTGCAGGCACAGGGCACTTTTCATCATCTTATCAGTTCCAAGTACCATCTCGTAAAGCTGCCCCCGGTGAAAGGTAGACTGGATGTTTGCAGCCTTGGCTGAAGAAAGACACCAGAAGCAGCCATGTGAAACAAACCGCATAGCCTGCTTTTTTACACTGAAACATTTTAGACTATTGCAGGCAATGCTAATAGCATTACTCCAGTGATTTTCCTGGGAGTTACTTTAGATGATGATGTATCACACTGATCCACATTTTCATTTAATTTAATAAATTGACATTTGAAAATGAAAGAATTATTCTGGGGTCCACAGTGAAAGGCCGCAACAGCTAATGATTGAATGCTTTTCAGAGTGCTCTAAGAGAATTAATCATTATGCCATTTCTGTTCTTATATTATTGCTAACATAGTACCTCCAGTCCTAATAACCTATTTAGCAAAGAAATTTGAGGAGTGATCCTTGTTTTAGTTAATAGAACTTGCATTGTTTACAAGTGAAGCCCAGATCATATGTTTCATACGTGTCTTTCTGACATAAAATGCAGATGACCTTTCCATGAAGAGACTGTTATCTAAGAAAGGTGATATAGTAAGTAAAAGGCACTGGGATACTTAGAGAACAACTATGGGAATATTTTAATCTAATTTACACATATGTATGTGTTTAAAAATTATCATACTGAGTCACACAGAGATGGGTTTTAGTAATGCTTTTCAAAGGGCTTGAGGATTAGCAGTCTGGAACCACTGTAGACTCAGAGCTTGGAGGTCTGAGTGTGGCATTTTAGTCTTCTTCGTAAGAGTGGTTTTCTTCCCAGAGAATAAAAATTCTTACAGCTTCTTGAGATTTGTACTTATCTCAAGTTTAAAGATTGGGGTTTAGGGTGGAAGGTCATCTATTTTATGGCCATGATTGAGTGTCAGTGGAAGGTCCAACATGGCCATAGTAATCATACAGGTGGCATCTGGTCATTACGCATGTCATTCTGTAAAACCAATCCTTCAAAGTTGTATATAAATAGAGGTTTAGGATATAAAGGGAGAATAAACTACACTGATTAGTCTACAATTTTAAGACTGCCCTTGTCGTTCTTGAATTGCCATTTTGTATGAATGTGTTGCCCTCTACAGGTCGGTGCCCAAGTGAAATCTGCAAATGAGTCTTTCCCTTTGGTTTGCATAGCTGACCTCTGTTTTTGGAGTAAGAAGTTCACTTGTAACTGAAAGAATCAGTGAAGTACACATCTATGTTCCCTTCCTCTTAACTTCTCATACTTTCTTGCAGTATAATTTTTCTAGTTCTTCAATAAGATTGGGCATCTCGATACAGTGGCTGCAAGCCACTGAACAAATCTACTTCAAAACAGAAATCAAAGACAAGTAACGAGAGCAGGCCTAAAAAACTACTCTACCAGGGAAAACTGCTTTTAACTTGGCCCACCAAAGCATATACTTAGAAGAACCAATTCAGCTGTGAAAACAATCAGTAGAACTGCTCACATTACACCAGAACTAGTTAAATTATACCAGAAAAGATGTCCTGATGTTGGAATCTCAGTCATCTCTACACTTCAGTTTTCAGGCCACTTACATGTTATTTGTATGTGACCACCTTGTTTTGCAGCTGAAAGGATTTGGTAGGCTTGACATTGGCTTTGGTAAACCACTTTGTGCATAATAGTGGTCCTGAATAAAGGTTTAATGTCCTGGAATAACCATAGATGGATTAATTTTGAACTGCTTTAGAGGAAATATTCAGGCTATACACACACATTGCTTTATCCCCGTAGATTATAGGAAAAGCCTTGTTAATGATAATGATGCATACTTAAGCTATAAATTTACTGACCTATGGGCATTCTTTCAGTGTAACTCAAATAGACTTTTAAATAAATCATTCTCCCAGTGTTTCAAAAAGCTATTAAAGTGGTTCGCCAATTTTGTTTATTGTAGTCTGTTTCTTTCTGATTTTTAACAACTGGAACCAAACATCTTGAATGAAGAGTCAAAACATGTTTTGCATACCAAGGGGAAGAGAAACTGGCCCTGACCGAAACCTGAACAATGCAAATTTTTAATATTGACCACAGTGTTTACATATTCATTAGCTAGATGTTTCTAAAAGAAGTGACTTGTTAAATAGGGGCACCATTTTGTTCAGTATTCTGAGAGATATGATTGTCTTGCATTTTGTTTTTCATAGCAATCTTCTTTTGAATAAAAGATTAAGCCAGCCTTACTTAACTGATTAGATCTGAGTTCTCTATTTTTTTGCACTTTCCTTAACCCTGCTCTTGTAAGGAACAAGTAGTGTTACTGATGTTTACAAATGCATGTGAGCTCAGAAGTAAAACAAAGAGTTGCATATGAGGAGTATGAAATGGAGTGAATGTAAGGTAGTACTGCAGCAGAGAAATATTTTTCTGTTGTGGTCTTCTCAGAGGCTGCTAGTATGGGAGTTATAATGAATGTCTGTTACAATTTCTTTAATCTAGTTTGGGGTCAAAATAAATTGTCTCTTGCAGAGTAATGCAACACTAAAGGAATTGACTTACATGCCATTATGAATGGATTAATGTCCTGGTTTTAGCAGTAGCAGTCATTTTTCTCTTTCTTGGTAGCTGGTGCAGTGCTGTGTTTTAACTTTCAGGCTGGGAACAAAGTTGATAAAAATGATGTTTTGGTTTGGCCAAGGACTTTGTGAGCCTCATGCTCTGTCAGGGAGGAGGGAAGCCGGGAGGAAGCAGAGACAGGACACCTGACCCAAGCTAGCCAAAGAGGTATTCCATACCACATCACGTCATGCCCAGGAGGTAACTGGGAGGGAGCTGGAAGGGCTAGGAGGGTGGACTGCAGGGTTGGAGGAGGTATCGGTCGGTGCTTGATCGGGCTGGGGGTGCAAGTTATTGGTCGCCTGGTGATGGGGTGTTGTATTCTCTTCCCTTGTTATTTACTTTATCATTACTATTATTGGTGGTAGCAGTAGTGATTTGTGTTATACCTTAGTTACTAAACCGTTCTTATCTCAACCCGTGGGAGTTGCATTTCTTTTTGATTCTCCTCTCCGTTCCCCCAGGAGTAGGGGGAGTGCAAGAAGGGGGGGGAGTGAGTAACAAGCTGTCTGGATGGGTTTAAACCACGACAATTAATAAGAAAACTCAGTCTGTAACTTCTTTTTCTAGTGTTGTTTGGGTTTTTTTTTGCCCAACACTGTCAACCATATATACCTCTTAGCATAGAATATTTCTTCTAATATGAGTCCCACAAAAATATTTGTTTTATTTTATTGACTGATACAATCAAAGAATTATTAATGTTGGAAGGCATCCATGTAGGTCTCTAGTCCAGCCCTCCTCCTCAAAGCAGGAATTACTACAGCATGTCACTCAAGGGCTTGTCTAGTCATCTAATAGTAAAAAACAATTATTGCTAGAAAGATAGACATTTCCAAAATGAATCAAACTGACATCAATATAGCCTAGTATTCTATTTCTCACAGTTCCTGGCTGCGTTGAAGGACTTACTGAACATAAAAGTCCATTTATCATATGGCAGATCTATAAACATTAGAGGCTATCTTAAACCATCAATTAAGTTTGGTTGGTTGATTTTGAAATAATGTTTATTATCAGTTAATGCCAGATTTCATATCAGTTATGACTGTCTTGTCATTCATGAGTCCTGTTATTAACCTAAGTTATATCTAAGATTTATATACACACACATAAACACATACGACAATATAGAATAGAATCATAGAATAGTTAGGGTTGGAAAGGACCTTAAGATCATCAAGTTCCAACCCCCCTGCCATGGGCAGGGACACCTCGCACTAAACCATATCACCTAAGGCCTCCTGCAACCTGTCCTTGAACACTGCCAGGGATGGAGCATTCACAACCTCCCTGGGCAACCCATTCCAGTGCCTCACCACCCTAACAGGAAAGAATTTCCTCCTTATATTCAATCTAAACTTCCCCTGTTTAAATTTTAACCCATTACCCCTTGTCCTATCACTACAGTCCCTAATGAACTGTATAATCATATATATATAATGATAGCTTAGTGATCTGTAGCAGGAAAAAATACTTCAATTACTCTTTCTGAACTTACTCTTTTCTAACTTTAAGTAATAATCCTGTGGAATAAATAGAACAACCAGACAACAGAAGTCTAGTGTTTCTCATAAAAATTTTTCATTGCTATGTGCAATGTTACACAATCTCCTTTAACTGCAAGCAATATTACAACACTGTATTGACATGGTTTTCTTTCTTTATATATTTCGTTGTGCCACATACGCATGTAGCCAGAAATATATTTTTTTTTTTGATCATAACTGCACACAGGCTGTGCTTTTGTTATGATGCCCATTTCTCACATATGGGTGACTTTGACCCATGTCAGACTGATAGACAGTTTGTTTGCTTGTTGACTCATTAATTTATTTTTATTCTGGGTGTGCATCACCTCAGTTTATCAGTATAGGTTTTCATTTGCCTGTATAGGTGGCCTCTTTTTATCATTGGAGTTTTTCACTGTCTACCTCAGTGTCTACTCCAGACAAATGTACATAATTATGTGAATATCTTGTTACTCAAAGGTCCTAAACTATCAGGAAAGACAACAGCCTGTTCTGCATTTGTGAGATGGATACCTTCTGAAGTCTATAGGCCAATCATTTGACCATATTAACTGGAATGGCATTTCTCAAGTTAATGTAATTTGGCCAAAAAATGTATGCCAGCTGAGTATCTTCTAAGTCTCATGCAGTCAATAGCAGTATTAGAGCAATTTTAGTGCCTATATTCACATTTTCAGCAGTATAAACCCATCTCCTTTTCAAACAAAGTAATATAGCTAAAGACAGTTGTTGCTGTTCACTGGAAAAAAAATGAAATGTTAGTATACTGCAAGTGACACATATCAGTTTGACATTTCAGACCAAATCCATTCAGAAATAATGCTATATTACTGAAGAATTAATGTGAAGTGTGTGATTTTGGCACCAAAAAGATCAGTGTGCAAGACCAATTAGAGATAAAAGAAGTCACTAAACTTGTTTACACAGCTGGACTTGCAGTCACAGGCTGATCTCCTCCTTTCAAGTGCTTTTCTTTTTTTTTTTCTTTTCTTTTGCTTTCTTTTCAGGGTCTGAAATTTAAAGGCACAGAATAGAATACTTTGAAAGTTATTTGCCATTACATTGACTTCATTTTCTCTCTGGAGTTTTGGACGTCCTAACGCACCATTGTAAAATCCTGTGGGCTTCTGGCTAATGGATGTGGTAACAGCAGACAGATTATATAGCCAAGCAGTAGTTTCCTAGTGTTTTCTAGGTAGAAGACAGGCCTGAAGCATAAATTTCAGAGCAAAATTTTCCTCTAAATAAAGCTTAACTATCTTCATTCTTTAGGCTCTCTAGTGTGACTCGGGAAGATCAGACTTGGTCCCAGCTACAATTGCTTTTTACAGATGTTACACAAATTGGAACTGCTTCAGCAAGAGCCACTGCGCAAAACACATTTTTCACTGCCATGTTTTCCAATATTCAACTTCATGTTGGTTCACTGAAACCTACCAGATTTCTTAGAAGTAATCTGACTGAAGTGTGAGTGCATGATTTTTATATCATGAAGGTGCATTAGCTGGGCAAGGATGCTTTTTATGTCCTTGGTCTTTTATCTCTGGTGAACTATTGGTACTGTCAGAGACAAGGCTTTGGATTGCACTGACTTCCAGTCAGCCTAAATTAACCCACTCCTGTATCAGGTTCTGATTTGTCACTTTGACTATAAAGAATCAAGTATTTATTTTCCTCTATTTTTTGTTGTTGTTGTTGTTGTTTGTTTGTTTGTTTGTTTGTTTGTTTAACTTATATATGAGTACTCATCATTTCAGGCAAACACCATCAGTTTCTCAGAAGCTGGCCAGGCATCATGCATGAATGGGGAAAAAAAGAAAACCAAGACAACAGGCAAATATTATTCTGGGGCTTTCTGTCAGATAGATAGAATAACTGCACAGTGAGCCAATCCTTGTTTCTTTCAGCTAGTAAAACAAACTTCTTTGAGGCTAGTCATGTACCCCATGCTTGCTAGTACATGATCCAAGGAGCAATAATAAGGTACAGCTTTGGGTAACATTTCCCGTGTCCTGTAAACTTGTGTTGAAGTACTGGAGATTGTATCATTCACAGTGTGGCTTTTGGACTATAGTTCCAGTGTGGCTACAGCTATACTAGTAGAGGGGATAGAGTTCTTACAGCAGACTATGTCTCCTTTGTTGGATAACAATGGAGCTGAGGTTGTGTGACATGGATGTGACAGCTATGAAATGTCCTCATAAATCCTCTAAGTTTCTGCAGTTATGTCTCCAGAGCAAAAAATTTCATTGATGAATGGAGACTGTAGAGACTGTAGAATGTTAGACTTAAGGTACTTGAGCACGTTCTTGAAAGGGGCATTTTGCCCTAGCTGCTTTCATAAAAAAAAGAAAGAAAAAATATCTATATTTTACATATAAATGCATAAATGTCAAAGTATGGCTGTGTTTCTATAAGCTTTGTAGCCTTCATCGCTCTCCTAGGAATTTGATTGCCTGTGCTCAAGGCCAGATCTCACGCAGTGCAGTTGTAACAGGGATGCATGTCATAGGTATTAGATGTCCTTTTGGGGCCTCCTCAATTTTCTCAGGAACTGCATTTGAGCTCAGATGTTTTCCCCTGGTCTTTGCCTCGACTATGCTACAAGCATGTTTATGCCCGGCTGGTCCTGGATGGGCCTGGTATCTGTTCGGTCTCTATGGACACCTGTGTGATCTGAAGCATCACTGACCTTCATTACTGTCATTGGACCTGCTCTACAGGAGAGGGCACTGCCTGGACAAACTCACTGCCTGCTATGACTCCAGGTTGCCAGCTCTCTGTGAGCTCTTGAACATTTTTGAAAATATATTTCATTTTATGCATTTCTTCAAATACCAAGCATTATCTTTACTTGTTCTGTTCACATGTGAATGTGTATATTTTTACATATGCTGCTTTATGACCTGCATTTTACAGGCTTCCAGGACTGAATTCCTCCTGCCTTTCCACCCTTGATTATTTATTTCGTTTTGAATTTCCTGTGATATCCATCACGTCTGAATAAGTCTCTGGGCTTTAGCTTGAACTGATTGGCTTCTTTTGCTATCCAAGTTTGAATTGTTTTTTACATAGCTAATTTTGGATCTTTCAGTAGTCTCTCTCTGAGTGTTTTGATGCAGATCCCATTCAGTGTTTTGTCTGTTATCTAGGACTTTACCACCTAAAACTGGGGTTTGGCTCAAGTCACTTCTCTATTTTTTTCAGCTTCTTCTAGTATCCTCTATTTAAAATTGTGTTACTCATATATTCTAATTTTATGTGGAGTGCAGTTCTCAAATGCCTGCATTACAGCTTCACTGTTAGCCTTATCTGGCTGAGTTGACCAAAACTACTAAAAACCTCAAGTGCTTCAGAAAAAGCTATCATCAGAGATAAAGTTCCTCTTGACTTCTTTTTTTCTTTTTGTTTGTTTTTGGTTTCCATTACTTGCAGATACAAAGTAAAACACGGTTTAAACTTCTCTGGTTATTTTCCTGGTTTCTGAAGAGTTTCAGCTCTGGTGGGGTTTTTCTCTTCTCAATTCATCTGTTCAGGGTAGAATTTTAGCTCATGCAGTGGCTGCCATTCAAATAGGGTCTAACATTTGTCAGACTTTATTTAACAGGGGGTCAAAGCTCTATCTAATCACTTCAACAGATCTCAGCCCAGAGCCAAAGAGCTCTTTCAAGTTCTTCTTAAAGGTAGTGCTCTGAAGAGATGGAAGGAGACAGGGTCAGCAATATTTGCAAACATAGTAGACAGCAGTATTTTGTAATGCAGCAGCGTATGTGTGAAGTATAGCAAAACACCCGAAGTATCTATGATCAGGACTCTGTGTCTGTGTGGTTAGGAGAGTGATGTATGAAAAATCAATACAAGCCTATTCTTCCTTCTGTACATATATCAGGCTGAGGGAAGAACAACTTTCAGATGTAATCCAGCTGGAAGGTGGGCCTAAGGGGAAACCAAAGAGGATACTATGAAGGGGATACTATAAAGGCATTATTGCTCTTACAGCAAGCAGCTAGATGCCAGAGCCTGGAGGCAAAGCCCTACCTGCTGACATCTTCTTAGATGTTTACTTAGGGTCTTGGCTGCAGCCCATGAAAAGGCCATGAGGGGTTAAAAGGGTATTCTTTGTGGAGCAGTAAGCGGACCAGTGCTATAGCAAGACCGAAAAGATATTACTCTACAAAGAGATGGAATGCCATTACAGACCTCACTATTCTCTATAAATGCCCAAAGTGCTGTTTATTGCAGATGTGTTTTTCACATTCAAAATCATGTCCCCATCCACGTACAAATAACTGGAGTGAACGACGGATACCATAGTGCCCAGACCTCCCAGAAGCTAGTGGGAAATGCTTTTTACCTTATTGTTTTAAATTATTCCTTGTACTAATTTTTTCCTTTTGATCTATATAATATTTAAACATACTTTGTTTAAAGAAAAAAGATATCTGGTCTCATAACTAATGATTTTTGGAGTCTGCATTAAAAAAAACAGTGCTCTAGAATTTCAGTCTGGTTTACTCCTTTCTGTATAAGCTGCTGCCCTAGATGACCTTTTCTCATCATGTGCCTGTGTGGATGTGTCTCAAGCATATTATCTAACAGCTTCAACAGCAGTAATAGTAACATCCAAGCGTCAGCTAGCAGTTCTACAATGTAATTGTTTTTATCTTCAAAGGGCTTTACAGACATTAGTCAATTAATAACTAAGCATCAGATACTGAGCAGGCATAAATCTAATGCATTTGAGGATCTTGATGGAATTGTGTTGAGGATAAAACAATTTTGAAAAATATTGAAATCCTTGTCATTTGCATGCTTTTGAAAATTAGAGGTAAATATATCAACATAACAGATGCAATGTGCTGGTAAAATGTAGGAATTTCTCAAACCTGGGGGTGAATTTCATACAGAAACAGAATAAAATATGACCACACACCAGAACATCTCCTACCAGAAATTGTATTTGGTTAGAGGTTTAAACATCAGATATGAAATAGTTAGACTCCCTTGAACATGGGTTGAATCCCAGCAGGGTTGACTCAGCTTTTTATCCTGCAATGCAGAGAAACTGAATTATAATCATTTTTCTTTATGTGACCTGGATGAGATGATGCAAACGAAGGTTCTTGCTGCTTGACATGGAGAGAAACCCACCAGATGGAACCATGCTGGTAGATAGACGAAGTGATACAGTTTAAAATTTACCTTATTCTATCCTTTATTTTTTGTCAGGAGCAAACCTGCAAATGGAGATTAGCTGTGACTACTGTTTTGCACACAGACCCATAGATCTGGAAGACTCATGTAGTCCACCTTGTGCCAAAGCTGCATAAGAACTACTCATGCCATTAGTGTCAGATGCTTCTCTAAGCGGCTCTTAGAGCTTGCCAGAATATAGCCCTTTTCAAGTAATCTATCACCGAGACTCATTGTCCTCACTTTTAAAAAGTTCTGCCGAGTATCTAACGGAAGTTGTCTTTGCTGCAGTTTAGTGGTTTGGGTTTTTTTTCTATCCTATTTTCCACCTCTATGGAGACTGCTCCCTTCTTTGTATATTTGAAGGCAATTTTCATGCCTCCTTCATGTTTTCTTCCTTCAGATTTGGCTGTTATCCCACAGAGAGTTCTTAAGACTGTAAGATATTGTCTCAAAGAAATCAGTGGGTGAGTAGGAGCTTATTCTAAACTTGTAATAGAGAGTCCTGCTGCTCCAGAAGCCTCCTAGGAAGGAAGTTTGATTCATGATGTCCCTGTTTCTTCTTGATCTTCCAGCTGTTCTCCCTACACCCAACTGTACTTGCAGTTTGCAGACATACTGGAAGGCTCTTCCTGTCTCTGCATACTGCTGCTAGGCATCTTGCAGCTTCTGCCCTGTACAAATGCAAAGGAAAAAGTATCATTTAAATCATATTTAAATATATACTAATTAGCAGATTGCAATGACTTTTGCAACCTCTTTGCATTCAGCTTTACTGAAGGTTTTGGGATTTATTTGGTTTTATTTTTCATCTTTTTTTCTTTAGAAAAATATTGGATTTTATTAAGTGCAACATCCTCAATATAGACCTTGGTAGGGAGTAGATTTTACAGTATTAAAAAAATGATTCACACCCACATGTAAGTAATTTCTTTTAAAATGAATGTTGAGAATATATTTTTCCCTGTGCCTCCACTCCTACACAGTGAGCAAAAGTCCACAAGGCATTTGATGATTTTTATTTTTTTTTTCCCAGTGGAATTGTTATAGATTCATTCAGAATCCCAAAACTTTGAGAAAAAAAATAAAAAGCTATCATTTTTTTAAAACTGTGACCAGGAATTAAAAAAAGGAAATTAGAATTATTTTCTTTTTAAAATAAAAAAAAAAAAAAGGAAAAAATATTTAACTGGATGTCCTGGTTTAAGCCCAGCCAGCAACCCAGAACCATGGAGCTGCTGGCTCACTCCCCCTCTTTCTCCTGCTCCCAGAGGGATGGGGAGGAGAACTGAAAGAATGTAACTCCCACAGGCTGAGATAAGAACAATCCAGTAACTAAGGTATAACACAAATCACTGCTGCTACCACCAATAATAATAATGATAAGGGAAATAACAAGGGAAGAAAATACAATCACTCAACACCCACTGACTGATACCCAGCCTGACCAAAGCAGTGAACTAGCCCTTCTGGGTAACTGCCCCCAGTTTATATACTGGGCATGTATGGAATACTTCTTTGGCTAGTTTGGGTCAGGTGTCCTGTCTCTGCTTCCTCCCAGCTTCCCCTCCTCCCTGGCAGAGCATGAGCCTCAGAAAGTCCTTGGTCAGAGTAAACATTACCGAGCAAGAACTAAAAACATCAGTGTTGTTCCCAGTCTGAAAGTCAATACCACAGCCCTTCACCAGCTACTAATAAGGAGAAAAATGACTGCTACTGCTGAACCCAGGACACTGGAATTAATATATAATGTTTTCATGTGACAGTTTTATAAATATGAAAGAAGAAACCAGAGTAGATGGCAGGTTGCTGGTGAGTATAGCACTGAAGATGTTCACTAATTTCTGTCTATTACCTTGTGTGGTGTCAGTCCCAAGTCAGATGCTAAATTTCCTAGCAGCCTGTTGGGCACCGAGTCTACAGCAGCTGAGGTGGTACACTGAGAGGTAAGTACAGAATTCAGCTTCATGTGTCCAAATCTGGACAAACAGGTCAACTAGGAATACGTAATAAGCAGCTGCAGAGGCGCTTCACAGGGAACTTGTGCTCAGTTTGCCTTGCCTGGTAAGGAAAAATGCAGAGGGTGTTGGGTCCTGAGTAGGGCTCAGACTTAGAGGTTGAGGATACTGCTGGCTAAGCCACTGAGTACTTGATACTTCTAACACATTTCGACCAGGAGGCAGAACAACAGTGTTTGGGAAGGTCAAACTTCAAGCTCCCATCTCCAGGGGTTTATTATCCTTGGTCAGGAATCAATTTTCCCAAGCGCCCTGGAAACAGTAGATGAGCTGGCATTCTCTGGCAGCAGCAAGCTAGCAAAGCCACAGTGAGAAGCAGTAGGTAAAGCCCATTTCATTTTCTTCTTGGATTCAGGCAGATATCCATGAAACATGTTTGTTCAGATCATTATTTTCCAATTTGTTTTTCCTTTCTTTCTTTCTTTCTTTCTTTCTTTCTTTCTTTCTTTCTTTCTTTCTTTCTTTCTTTCTTTCTTTCTTTCTTTCTTTCTTTCTTTCTTTCTTTCTTTCTTTCTTTCTTTCTTTCTTTCTTTCTTTCTTTCTTTCTTTCTTTCTTTCTTTCTTTCTTTCTTTCTTTCTTTCTTTCTTTCCTTTCTTCCTTCCTTCCTTCCTTCCTTCCTTCCTTCCTTCCTTCCTTCCTTCCTTCCTTCCTTTCTTTCTTTCTTTCTTTCTTTCTTCCTTCCTTCCTCCCTCCTTCCTTCCTTCCTTCCTTCCTTCCTTCCTTCCTTCCTTCCTTCCTTCCTTCCTTCCTTTCTTTCTTTCTTTCTTTCTTTCTTTCTTTGTAAAACTTGAAGTTAAAAATACAGGTTTTTCTTTTCATTTATTTTCCTGGGAAAAAAAAATTGAAGATAAAATGTATGAGCTGACCACTGTAGAACCAATGTATCAGTGTATTTTAATCCAGAGATGACCACTTATTTGTTGTAGTACTCAATAATCTTAGTTGTCACTATATATGACACTATATATGACATATGAAAGTGAACTTGCATTTTAGTATATCTATCAGATTTTTATGTCATTTAGCAGCTTTGAGAAAGCCTATCCTATGAGAGGAATCATGCTGTGCATAAAGAGAAACATCTAAAAATACATAAACTAAGTAAAACTGAAGTTTTTCTCCCTCAAGGATTGAGCAACTTTGTGTCAAACAAAATAAAAATCTACAAACTGATACTACTGTACATTTTGGGGAGAAATTCAACATCCACATGTAAACTGTCATAGTTGTTATCCTAAATAACAGAGGAAATAGCAGACAGTAAATGCAATTTCTCTCAGCATGGTACATTTCTGCTCCCAAAAGCAGCTAAAAATGGCAGAACCTCTTGCCTCAGTGTTATCAATAGAGAATCAGGAAAATACCTGGAGATAGTTTCCCACTTAGTGGGAATGAAGTGATTACAGAACAGTTATATAGCTTGGATCTTTTCAATATGTGGGTTAGTCTCGAGTTTAAAAGAGTGAAAAAAACACCGCCACAAACAACAACAGTTACAATCCCCCAAACCCAAACCAAAATGAATGAAAAGATGCAGAAGCTTTAAGTCTGAAAATTAACGAGTAATCCTTGTAAAACCCAGTAGTGAGATACCCTTGCAATAAAAGCAATGTTAGACTGTCCTAACAAAAGTGACTTACACATAATGTAAGATCTATCGCAGAAAATATTTTGTGTGAAAAAGCACTGAGACACATTTCCATTCAACAGGCTTTTGCTAGAATCTGCTTCTCTGTTCATTGATCTAATCATGCCCTATCTGTGCTTGTTGCCTCTCCCTGGCTCTCCCTTCCCCACCACATCATCTCCAGCCCCTTCTTTTTCAAGTCCTAAATATTTAGTCTCACACTATCACACTTGCTAATTCATCAGGGTTCAATCTTCAGTCTGTCAGCAGTGGCAACCACAATTGCCTGCTTATCTATTCCTTCCTCAGGCACAAAATCCCTTAAGCTTTTCTTTACTGTGTCTCCAAACTTTCTCCATCTAGCACTGTCTAAGCAATTGCTTAAAAAACTGATACACTAAACCTTGTTAATGAAACTGCAGAAAATCTACCTGCCTCTGTCTTCCCTCAGTTTCATAGAGTACATATGGGAGAGAGACTGTCTTTGCATCCTAGTGTATATATATTGCAGGACAAATTCTGAGCTTCATGAATGCTCTGCTGACTGTAAGGCATGAATATGGGCCTTTCATGTAGAAAGCGGAATGTGCAGAATCAAATAGTCTTTGTGATTTGCCAAAGAGAAATAAAGTAATTGTCATTGATTCAAGATTGTAGCATCATATGTCTGTTTCACACCAAAGTTTCATATAACTTTATAAAGTACAAAATCAATGATTTTTAACTGTTTGTCCTACATATAAAACTATATATTCCACAGTTTCCTCTATTGCCTTTGAAAAACAAATTTAGAAACCTAAGCATTGTAGAAACATGTGAAAGTATACAAAAATAGGGACTTTTTGTTTTGTTTTGTTGACTTGGATGTCTTCTGCAGCAAAAATTATGGAATGTATATTATAGAATTTAAATTGAATAGAATCAAAATCCATATCTATTTGTTATTCTCTTGAGGTAAATTTTAAATGATAAACAGTAGATGGCCTACATATTTATTATAGATATTATATATTCTATATTACCTGTAGGGTTTATTGTATTGCCCATTGATTTTAAAGGGAGTTGAATCAGTGTTTTACATTGTAAGCTACTTGTAGTACTGACTTTTATTGATGCAAATTACAGATAACTTAATCCATAAGAACTGCAATATTAATATATTTTATATCTATAAATTCAGATGAACATATAAATAGAACTTTGCAGAAGCAAAAGAGATGACTTACCAACTCTTACTATAGTCAATATTGTATTTCATCTTTTTTTAATGTAAATGAAATAAAAAAACAAGCAAATATGATTTTGTGTTGGAGTTATATATTTAATTTTTTTTAATGTTTCACAGTAACATGCATGAAAAAGTGCAAAGTTAAAAGAAATCCATTGTGATTTTGTTAATCACTTCCATCCTCAATGCTCATTTTCTTGACAGATAGGCAATATAAAAGGAGTAATGCAATTTGCAAAGGATGTGTTTCCTTTGAACTTTCTGTGTTTGTTTCTCCAGATTAGACTGAGAGCAATGGGGTTAATTTTTCTCTAAGTGGCCTTTGATTTTTGCACAATGGAGTATGCCAGTTTGCTTTTCTTAAGTTGTGCTGGCAAGGTGGGAGGGAGAAAGCGTAACAGAGGTGCTTGCCAGTAATTTCCTTCCCCAGTATGAGACTGATTAGGCCTCTTCTTTCTCAGGCAACTCTAACTTACCCGCTAACAATAACCCCACATGACAGGTGAGCAAAGAACTACAGATATATTATGAACCTCCTTTCTGGGGATTTAGGGGAGGTAGGCTAAAGGATGTGGTTTCATTCTTGGGGTTTGTTCTTTCTGCAGAGTCTCTTTTTGGAGGGTCTTCCAGACTGGTTTTGTTTTTTTTAGATTGTCTGTAGAAGTGTAAAAGTGAGAAACTTCCCCTAATTAACTTTTTCTAGGGTGAGTTTAGAAATCATGGAATCATAGAATCATAGAATGGTTAGGGTTGGAAAGGACCTTAAGATCATCAAGTTCCAACCCCCCTGCCATGGGCAGGGACACCTCACTCTAAATCATATCACCCAAAGCCTCGTCCAACCTGTCTTTGAACACTGCCAGGGATGGAGCATTCACAACCTCCTTGGGCAACCTATTACAGTGCCGCACCACCCTAACAGGAAGGAATTTCCTCCTTATATTCAATCTAAACTTCCCCTGTTTAAGTTTTAACCCATTACCCCTTGTCCTATCACTACAGTCCCTAATGAAGAGCCCATCCCCAGCATCCCTATGATTGCTTATATCTAATTCCAACTTTCACTGACAATATTTTCTCAAGATTTCAAGGACAGATTAGCTTTCTTAACTGAAACAGAAAGGAGGGCTTGAGACACTGTTCTTGCTACTTAGGTTGCTGCCAGCCATCAACAGTTTTGAACAGGGACACTTTTTTTTTCTGATCAGTAACATGAAAATTGAGTAGAAAATTGATTCTGACTAGAGTCTTAGTTACTAACTTCAGCATTCAAACCCACAGAGAGTCATACAGCATATTAGTGGCCCCAATAATATCCAGAAACTGACCTTTTCTGAAGAACACTATGCAATCTCACAATGTCTGTGATTGCTCTCTTGCGAGTGCTACTTTTTCATGCTTTTAGTGTAAGGTTTTTACAGAATGTGCTCAAAATAAACACAAGATACTTAAGGATCTGCCTGTATATCTTAAATCTGTTCATTGTATGTAAATAATGCTGAAGTTACTGACACAGTTGAGAATGAAATTGGAAGAGAGATATGCCAGTTTTTATGATGTTTATCCTTCTTCCCTGGAAAAATTGTAGCTTTTCCATGGATGTCAGTCAGTAAGAGTTGAACCAGATGACCTCACATTAATAAAATTAAATTGAAAAGAGAATGTGAATGAGAATGAAAAAAGCTCTGCTCAGAATTGCATGTCCCTGCTTTGGAAAATATCTGAGAATTCTGAAGACACAAAAAAACAGAACTTATTTCAGTTGACTCTTCTTCCTCTTTCAAGGAATGGGCATGGTCTTCAGCTAGGTTCTAGAGTAAGATAGATGTCATGAATACTGTAAAGTCAATGATCTTTGCATGAGACACCCATCTTCTCCTTGGGCTCACTGCTTATTTCCTAGTTCTTCTCACAGAGACAGAATCTGTGAGTGATCTCCCAACAGTGACAAGTGGGCTTGAAGAATTATATCATAGTGATACCTAATGTTTTAATGCAGGTTGAAATGAGATGTCATAGAAACCGGAACGATTTTACTCAGCTAACAAGTCAATTGAGTTTACTATAAATATGGCAAATCAGATCATGAATTTAAGGGAATGCAATGAAGAAAGTGCTTTCTTCCAAAGAACAGTTGAAGAAAATGAAATACATACCCTAGTGACTCCAACAACTACAAGTTACTTAATGAAAGAATTTGTGCAGGAAATTAAAAGCCCTGTACCAAGAATTTTTAACATCAGATTAAGAATGGCAGCACACAGTCAGTTCAGCTGCCTAATTATGTGGGCAAATGAACCCATCCAGTTAATGTAGAGAAACAGATCCTTTCAGAAGTCTATTTAGACTAGGAATCTTATGTTTTTGAATCATTCTTAAGTAGAATCTATTCTTCATTGCATGTAGTGGGAAATTAGGGCTGCTAGATGGCCAAGTGCCTAAAGCTGGATGAATTAAGTATCCTAAAGAGAAGAAATAGCCTGGAAACTTTAACTCTGATGGATTCATTTCAGCTGAATGCATTACCGTTTAACGGAAGTCTCATGGGAGACCTTATAACAGTCTTCCTGTACCTAAAGGGGACTTACAAGAAATCTGAAGAGGAACTTTATACAAGGGCATGTAGAGACAGGACTAGGGGAAATGGATTTAAGCTGACAGAAGTGAGATTTAGATTAGACATTAGGAAAAAGTTCCTCACTATGAGGGTGGTAAGGCCTTGGAACAGGGGAACAGGTTGCTCAAAGAAGCTGTCAATGCACTGACTATGGCGGTATTCAAGGCCAGGTTGCACCAGGCCTTGATCAACTTGGTCTGCAGGGGGGTTGCAATTAGAAGATCTTTAAGGTCCCTTCCAACCCTAACTCATTCTATGATTCTACATTATGATGATTTACTCAGGGCATCATGATAAATGGAAAATTGAAATTGCAACATGCACTTACAGAAGACTGACACAGACAAAGTTAGTGTCACCACTTGGTGTGATGAGGCCATTGAGAAATTGTGATGTTTGAAAAGATTTGGCGTTCAGTATAACACTCAGTAAAGTACTTTTTGCCAATTTAAACACTAACCTTGAAAAAAACATAATCAAACACAATGCCAAAGCTAATCCTTAAGGAACTCAGTAACCACCACCCCTTTAGATTTTTTCTTGATCTGTCTTCCTTTAGCAAGTTATTTTCCCAGTTTATAACTTCAATAGTATCCTGCTGGGTGTAACATCAAAAATCTGGCAAAATAAACCTTAGATTTCTAATTCAGTTTTATACAGACTGTATGCTGTCACTGACAGCCATGTAAATCAGAAGTAACTCTAATGAAATCAGCAATCCAACAATGGCTTAAAACATGTGTGAGGGGAGAATTAGATCCTCTCTGTCTTCCTCTCTCCTAACTGTCAGTTAAATAAGCTTTCAGGCTTTTGAAATAATTCAAAGTTCAAATGCTGTGAGAACTGACGGTGCCAAGATCCTATAGAACACATCTGCCCTTCATTGTGTCTGTTCAGCATTCATCTGAAGGCAAAATTTAGTTTGTATGCCGAACTGGGAGAAACCTACAACACTTATTAGTATTTTGGGCACTGGAAATACATAATGAAACTGTCAGTATAATCTAAATTATGAGATAGATAATTTATCTGCTGTAAAACTGAATGAAGAGTGTTCTCTGCAGCTCTCAGAATAATCCTCTGCTTTATATACTTGTCTAAATGCTGACCACATGTTAGGCAATGTGTTTGTAGCATTTGCCCCAGTGTTTGATTTTGAACTGGCATGCATTCACCACTCCTAGTAAGCAAAATAATCCAAGGGAAAAGCACAAAATCCCCATTAAAGAAAACAATTTCAATAACAAGTTGAGCCCCTCAGGGACTGAGCTATTAAAAAAAAGCAATCAGAAACTTGGAGGGTGGGATTTTGTGCTTTTATTTGTATTTAAGATATACACAAGGCCAAGACACAAAGCCAAGAAATGGTGCATTTGGTTAAAAACCTGAAGAAAGAGAATTCATTTCTTTGTGAATTTAACAACTACTGTAGATTAGAAAATGGGCTCTTACCAAAACTACCAACTATATAAAAATATTCCTTTGTTCCAGAAATCCCTCTGGGATGACATTCTTTACATATGTTAATTTCTGTTAAGTTATATGATATTCTACTAATGAATGGAACAAAAAATGGTTAGATGGCAATAAGAGAGTGAGCTAGCCAGGAATCTTTCATTATTCAGAGCCATACATGAAAGGCTGGTCAGCGTTTCCATTAAAACTTGATATTTTCAGAAGTTTATGCTCAGCTGTAAACATTTTCTCCAGCTGACTAGTTGAGGGTTTCAGTGTGGGTACACAAGTTGTTTTTACTCATTATGACTTAGAATCATAGCTATTCTATCATAGAATAGTTGGGGTGGAAAGGACCTTAAGATCACCTGGTTCCAACTCCCCTGCCATGGGCAGGGACACCTCACACTAAACCATGTCACCAAGGCTTTGTCCGACCTGGCCTTGAACACCACCAGGGATGGAGCATTCGTAAGGTTATAGTCATCAGTCAAAACTGTAGGTGATTTAGTAAGATGTAGTAACTACCCAAACTGATAAATAATATCAGCTATATATAAATGCTCAGTATTTAATTAGATTTTTCTGAAACTACTAAGTAAAAGAGTAATCTGTAGACATTAGTTAGACAAAGAAGTGCAGGTGACAATGTTAAAACACCCTGAAGAGAACTGACTCTTCACTGTTTTTCTGTACCTTAGAGAATCATAGAATCATAGAATAGTTAGGGTTGGAAAGGACCTTAAAATTATCTAGTTCCAACCCCTTTGCCATGGGCAGGGACACCTTTCACTAAACCATGTCACCCAAGGCCTCGTCCAACCTGGCCTTGAACACCTCCAGGGATGGAGCATTCACAACCTCCCTGGGCAACCCATTCCAGTGCCTCACCACCCTAACAGTAAAGAACTTTTTCCTTATATCCAATCTAAACTTTCCCTGTTTAAGTTTTAACCCGTTACGGTCCCTAATGAAGAGTCCCTCTCCGTAATACTTATAAGCCCCCTTCAGATGCTGGAAGGCTAATATGAGGTCTCCAGCCTTCTCTTCTCCCGGCTCAACAGCTCCAACTTTCTAAGCCTAAAACAAGTGTGATATAAAAAGAAGAAAAATTGGTTAAATTTGGCTGAGTTAGTGATATTTAGTTGCATATTATTATGAAATGAAATTCTGAAATGCAAAAAGCATAGTTTAAATCTGGACCTCTAAGAAGAAGGATGGCTTTGTAGATGAATCAGATTGAAGTCAATTTTTCTGGCAGTGAAAGTGGAACAGGCTTTGCGAGTTGTTTGGGGCAATCTGGTTGGCCTTTCTGTGCCTCAGGTTTCGATATTAAAATCTGTTTCTAAAACCTGTTTCTAAAGGAAGTAACTGATCTATGGTTTTAATTTTTGCATTGTAGTATACTGATGTACTGCATTTTTCCTTTTCTTTTCTCTTTCCCTTTTCCCTTTTCTTTTCCCCTCTCCCTTCCCCTGCCTCTTTCCATTTCATTTCCTTTTTTCCTTCCCTTTCCTCTTCCCTTTTCCCTTCTCTTTCCCTTTCCCATTCCCCTTAACTTTAACCTTCCCCTTAACCTTCCCATTAACCATCTTTCCTCCTCTTTCCCCAGCTTCCCAATTCAAAAGTTTTGGTTTCCAGTGGCAATAATCAGAAAGCCCGCTTTGTAACCCTGCAATATATAGCTTTTGAAGTCTTTCATGAATGGTGAATATGCCCTGCTTCTGGACTTCCCTTTTCTATTGTAAAAATACTATTTTAAAAACAGATTTCATTCCGTTGAAACTCTACAATGAGGGTCCTGGTTCTCTCAAATGTCTAAGACCTTTTCGTCATATTTTAATAGTTTTGCAACATGCTTAAACTCACCTTGTGAATGGTTATTCACTCTAACCATTCTTGTTAAAGGGCCTTTGCAGATCCCAGTCTCCTAGGTAGTCTTAAAAAATGAAATAAATAGTCATTAGTCAAACCCCTCTGCAGTAAGCAGGGACATCTTCAACTAGATCAGATTTCCCAAAACCACATCCAGCCTGGCTTTGAGTGTCTCCATGGATGGTACATTCACCACCTCCCTGGGCAATCTGTGACAGTGTTTTATCAAACTCATTGTAAAAATATTTATTCCTCATATCCAGCCTGAATCTTCCCTCTTTTAGTTTAAAACCATTACCCCTGTCCTATTGCAACAGACCCTGCTAAGAAGTCTTCCACTTTTTTTTTTAGAGGCCCCATTTCAGAACTGAAGGACCACCAAAAGGTCTCCATGGAGTCCTCTCCAGGCTGAAGAATCCCAGCTCTCTCCATCTTTCCTCATAGGAGAGGTGCTCCCTCCCTCTGATCACAGTTTGTTAGGTATTTTATTCTACTGTCCTGAGGCAAACCTAAACTCAGGAAAATATTTAGGAAAACTAATTCACCTACTTGATTGAGTCCAATGACATAACTATCTTGTTAGGCTTTTGGGATAAGATTCATACTGAATGGCATGAAAGTGATCTGGAAAAAGTTCAGAGCAGTAATCTAACTAATATGCTTTAAACTTCCTGTCTGTAGGAGTGTTTCTTCTACTGATCATAGGAAGAGTTTAAGAAGAATAGTGTAGTGTAGTGTAGTGTAAGTACTTGAAGATAGGTGCTTCAAATTTCTTTTCCTAGAAAGAGGTAGATCTTCGTACATTCTTTAAGCTGTTTGTTAATGAATGACTAATAGATTTGATATATTCTTTGCCCCTACAATGGAACACCAGCAAACAAATTAATCTTTTGGGTATAGTTATGCATATTTTCTGTGTATATTTATGAACCGTTAAGAAAAATGAACTATACAGTACTCTCTTTAAGTTGTCTGACCTTCAAGATCCATGAATGAAATGATTCCTGCTGTGTCTGTTTTTACCAGTTGACCTTATCCTGCTACTCATTCAGTCTGGTGGCTGCTGAAAGGTCAGATGAAATGTGAAGATGATGAGCTGTCTGGTGTATCTGGGCTTTTTTTCTGCTGACACATCCCATCTCCTTTTCATCTGAGTCTTGCACTGGTCATTATAATTACTCGTTAGTATTGTAAACACGTGAGGAAAATGGTATGGGGAAGGCTGGAGGTGGGATATGTACAAATTCGTTAGTCAAGCAGCTGCTTCAAAACAGATCATAATGGGAAAGTGATGCCCTTCCCTCCTCCTTTTTCCATACTAGTACAAACATGTTCCTTACTTAAACTTAATTTTGTCTAAACAGGAGTGAAACTTGGGAATGTAATTTCCTGTCTTAATTTTTTACTGATGTGATACACGACTGTACAAAAGAAAAGGACCTCCCCTCCACCAAAATCATTAACCATTTTGAAATGAATTTGAAATTTCAAGTAACTTCTTGAACATGTCACTCTCCATCATCTTCATCCACTCATTTCTGTGTTAACAGCTAATATGTAATATCCTCTAGCTACTATATATATACACTAGGCCTTCAATAGAGAAGATCAAAACATCTACAGTCATTATCCAGGAAATGTATAGATATATATTCTAAAATGAAGTTTCCACTAACTCTGGATCAGTGAACAAAAACCTTGCAAAATCTATGTGAAGCTCACCAATGAATACAAACACCCAGCAATTCATAGTTAATTTTTCATCTCCTTTCTGTGTGAAGTATCTAAGCAGACTGCCAGTCAGTTGTCTATTATATAACTGCTAATTTATCAGTGTTACAAATATCTATTAATTTTCTATATAGTTGTCCCAGTCTGTAACAGTAGGTAACAACTGCAGAGAACAGAAAAATAGTTGGTAAATCAAGGTTAATTTTTATGAACTTTTTTCAGTTTTCTGTACAGCATCAGTTCTTCTATCCCTTTTTCTTTCCTTATGTAAGTGCAAAGACAGACTGTATTTTTTCACTTTATAATGAATAACTACCTTGACTCTTTCAACTGATTGTTAAGTATTTTTATGAAGTGACGATTTCTCTGCTTTTCTTCATTATTTTTCATTTTTTGACAAATAGCTTTTATGAGTTGAACAAGACCTGTGGAGTTCCACAAATTTGTTTGAAACAGCCCTCTATGTTACTAATTTGGTCTTTGTGAATATTAATCTGAAAAAGTAATGTGATTTCTATTACTTCACTAAAGGACCTGACATTTATAAACAAAACCAGTGCCAGAAGTAATCATTAGGACATTTAGCCTCTCGTACATGATATAGACATGCACAGAAAGTAGTTAAGATTAGCAGATCGAGAAAATTTCATGGAAGTATATCTTTTTACCATTCTTCTCCAGGGAAAAAAAAAATTGTTTGTGTACAGATGTTCTCTTCAGGTTTAAAA
Source organism: Neopsephotus bourkii (assembly GCF_033783945.1). Lineage (NCBI taxonomy): Eukaryota > Metazoa > Chordata > Aves > Psittaciformes > Psittacidae > Neopsephotus > Neopsephotus bourkii. The sequence goes on along the minus strand of NW_026902105.1, from coordinate 8,066,674 downwards.
TAGTTAATTTGTTTGTGACTGAATAAAAAGATGTGGATTGGATTCCTTAATGTTTAATTCATTCTATCACACTGTTGAGATGACACTTTCATCCTATTTTAATATGTGTATTTGTGCATCCTGTGTAGTAGGTCCATGGCATCCATACGAATATTCTTTAACCTTTGTAAGCTGAGGATATTGTAGGTCCTCTGTTGTCCTTTTGTTCTTACTGGGGATTCTGGCAGTGGTAAAAGCTATCTCCTGCTCTAGACAAGCTATTCAAGACAAGTACCTTCCTTTTTCCCCTGGAGGTTGCAACAAGATCCTTGTAGGTCATAGAGGTTAAAAGAAGTAATATGGTTGCTCAAAGAAGCAAAAAAAATATTATACCCATTCAGTTAGATTAGCAAATTATATAGTAATTATACACAATGTTAAAAAATCATAGAACCATAGAATGGTTTGGGTTTAAAGGGACCTTTAAAAGTCATCTAGTCCACCCCCCCTGCAATGAGCAGAGACATCTCTAACTTCATCAGGTTGCTCAGAGCCCTATCCATCCTAGCCTTGAATGTCTCCATGGATGGGGCATCTACCACATCTCTGATCAACCTGTTTCAGTGCTTCACCACCCACATTGGAAAAAAAATATTCCTCATATCTACTCTGAATTTACCCTCTTCAGTTTAAAATGTTACTTCTTGTCCTATCACCAACAGGCCCTGCTAAAAAGTTTGTTCCCATCTTTCTTACAAGCCCCTTTAAGTATTCAAAGGCCATAATAAGGTCATGGTGTTAAAACCTAATAGGTTCAGAATCACTGTTTCAGACTTTCAGCAGATTCAGGAATGTGCTTGACTTGTTGAATATAAAAATGGCAAAGGCATGTAGGTTAATTATGTCTAAGTTCTTATTAACAATTATCTAAACTGCTATTAGCCTCTGCTCAGGAAATCTCTGTGTGCTGAAAGGAGTTCTCCTTCTAGATCCTGGGAAATATGGATTACCCATTTATATTCAGGTGTATATTACTTGCATATGCTTAAAAAGTCTGTTGAAGATGAAGCTAACTTAATACACATGTACAAAATTCTAAGGAGATAAAATATTTGCAAAAAGAAGCAGTATGTTTAAAACATTGAAGTTAAATCAACATGGTAACTATCATGTGAACTGAGCAATGAATGGACTTCTGTTAGATGGAAGTACCACCAAACACTCATTTATATGGCTTTCAGATTGGTCAGTTCTGCCATTAGTTATCTTGCTCATACAACACATAATAGAAAAAAAAACCTCAAAATCAGCAAACTCCATTACTTTCAGATGACTTCATGACAGTTTATTTTTGGTTATAGTTGTGAAACTTTTTAAATTAGAAATTCTTGCATACTTTTCATTCAAGATACATTAGTAAGTTTTCATTTTTTGTAATTTCCCTGATTCTTTAAATTTTTTGTTGACACATAGTCTGATTCTTATCTGGGATGCCTTGTGCAAAACATGTATCTGTTGTTCTTTAGACAGAAAAAGTAGTCATAGAGGAGGTTCTAAAGACAAGCCACTTCCTCATTTCATTCCTGCTCAGGAATCTTCCTATTTCATCATAGGAGCCATTCAGACTCCAGTAGAGAAGATAAATTATTGGTTTACTTCTTAGCTTCATCTCTTTATTGAGATATAACCCTTAATAGACATTGACATTCCTTAGGGCTGAGGTACTCGGTGTGATTTATAAAGGTGATTTTCACTTATTTTGAGCTAGTGCCTGTCATTTTTAGACAACTAAAAGCAGACATTTCAGACTCAGGCCTTTGTTGACATGAGTTTGCATTTTACTGGCTTAATATTTATTTCTTTGTGTGAGGTATATGATGAGCCTGGGAATACTCCTGACATGTTGTTATTCTGCCTTGAGGTGCCACTATAGTGCTAGTGGAAGTGAGGACTTCCACTGCTTCATCTTGCGTAGCAGAAGGAAAAGCAGCAATTTGAATCGTGTGTCATTTCCCCCTTTATTCTTTGAATTATTCTGTAAAAGACATCAAAATGCTGCTTGTTCATTGTATGATTATGTTCTCTGAGGAATTAATAGTGAATGACATAGCATGTAAATTATAGATAATGAAGTACATATGCATAGAAACTATTTGAAGTGCCCAAGGTTAATTTCTGTGTAAAATAGTGGTGTGTTCACTTGAAAATTGATCAGTTATATGCAAATTAAGGAAGAAAAACCCTTTAATTATGACATCTTTATAAATTAATCAATGTACTTATTTAGTGACTATATAAAACAGATGCCCCATTTGAAATATCTTCAGGATATACATAAGCAATGAAAATAACATCAAAATATAAAGTTATTTATACTAATCATGTGAACCATATTGTTTTGTAGTCAACCAGATACTTCAGAATACAAAAAGATAAATAAAAAAATTAAATCAATAAGAAAGGAAAGATCCTCTTATGTCTGATGTAATGGATTGGAAGCCAGGAAATTTTATTTCAATTTCTGACTCTGTCACAGGCTTCCTGTGTGACCTTGGATAAGAGGTTTTCTCCCCAGACCTTGGTTTCTCATCAGTTTAGAAGAAGGAGTAATGTCCTTCCTTCTGAACTTCTCTCTCTTTTTTCTTCCCTTAATTTTTGCAAAGGTACAGTATATATAATGTTACCCTGAAAACCGCATTAAATGAGTCTTACTTTAAATTGTAAGCTTTCAGGGGAGTGAAGGATTTTGGGGACCACAGATATTTTATGTCTGAATTCGCCTTTTGAACATAGCCCCAAGCCATCACCCGCTTTTAAATTCAGCACACTTTTTTATTGTGCAAGCCTGTGCTAAGTGTTTGTCTTTGGGAGATTTCCAGGCAGATAGGTAGGCAACTTGAACTGGCCCTAGACCTTTGTAGAGGTACAGATAGAGCCCTCTTGCAGCCAGGGTTGGCTTGGCACCATGGTAGTTACTTCTATCTGGATGAAGCTTTTCCTATTTTCACTTCAGGGCCTTGCTTCCATGTGACTGATATCAAACATTTGGCAGTTGTGTTCCTTCATCAGCTGTATAATAATATGCTAGTCAAACATTTGGCAGTTTTCCTTCATCAGCTGTATAGTAATATGCTACCTAAAACTTGGTGCCTTGTTTTCTTCAGGAACTCCTTGACACTGTGCTAACATAAAGAACATCCAGTGAAATTATGAAAGGTCTGATAGAAAAGTAATTATAGTATTATCCTCTGTAATGCTTACAAACACACACATAAAGATTATCTAGATATGTAAAGTCACTCACATCTAGCAATTGTGACACTTCATGCTAAATTGGTCACTGTCAATTATTATGTAGTAGCAGAGGAAAAGGTCTGAATGAAAACTATAGCTTTTTATAAAAAAATATGGGCAACTAAATAAATATTTTATTATAAGTTATTAATTCATTGCAATGCAGTAATAGCTCACTTATTCTTTTTATCTTTTATTTGTAGAAAAAAAATATAATAAATATTTCTGAGAATGCAATCAATAGTTTCTTTGAATTTTAATTGTTTCTGTTTTTACTTCAGATTTTATACATTGAAAAGATCTATTTAACATATCTTACTTTCTTTAAAAAAACATGAATAAACCCCAATTCTACAGCAACACAGGGTGTTTGAGTTGGTGTCTTAGAACAATACATATTTGTGGCTATCTGCACAAAGCTTTCAGACTATATTTGTGTGTGTTTCTGTACGCACAAACATATATCACACATACATCAACTGCTTCAGTAAATATAGGTCTTTATTTCTATCTTTCTCTGCAAGCTGTGTTCTTCTCTGTAAATATGACTTTTGTCACATACATGTGAATATCACTAATAGAGGATTTTCAACTGGAAACAAAACCACTAGTATCCCATAATTATGATAAATCAAGTTTATTTTCCATTTTGAAAATCTAGCAGGACATTAATTCCTCACAGTGACAGATGCAAAATATACAGAAAAGGGTATTTTTAAAATTACTTCCATTCACTCAAAACAAATCACAGTTTTCCCCGCTGGGTTTTGCACATATACATATATCTGTACCTAGTCTTCTCATGTAGCCTTCTTCTTTAGACAGTTGGATTTATCTCATCTAAAATCACTCTAAAGGTGTGATTTATCTTATCTAAAATTAACATCTATTTACTGTATATGTTTCTCTTCAGAATGCAGAATTTCTTCTCATAATGTAAGATATTACCAAGTACAGATGAGATGGAACTTGATACTTGCAGTGAATACTTTATGTGTTGCTACATACAATGAATGTTTTAAACCATTTAAACAGTGCATAAACACTGATAGTTGGTAATCCACACCTCCCTGATGTGTCTTTCTTAAAAGACATTATTTCCAATGTTAAACATGGGCAAACATGTTTTCTAAAAGTCAAAGTAGTAGTCTACTGCTTTTATGGATGTCAGGAAGTAATAAATATATTCAGTTACACTATACAAGCTGGGTAATTTGTATCCTTCACATTCTCGCTGAAATGTGGCCATTTCCAATATGGGGACACTACCTTTATATGTGGCAAGTCCATGACACTGTCCAGTGGAAAGCAAATACATCCTCAGCTTTGTCATATCAAAAAGTGCCTTTTTTTTTTTTTTCATGGCTCAGAAATTACACTTTATTGCAGCCATTCCCCAAGAAATATGGACAATCATAAAAAATAAAAGGTGTCTCTTAAGGATTCAGAGGTTGCCATATACTGCAGAATAGAGTAAAGAGCAGAGAATATTTATTTGCAGTAATGCATCTGCTATTTAAATGTTATAGCATCATAGAATGCTATGGGTTGGAAAGGATCTTAAGATCATCTAGTTCCAACCCCACTGCCATGGGCAGGAATGCCTCACACTGACCATGTCGACCAAGGCTCTGTCCAGCCTTTCTTGATTTATAGCACAAACTTTCATGAGGCTTGTGCAAGAATCATCCCCTTAATAACAATTATTTGTCTCTCACTTTTTTTTTTTAACCTATATTCTTCAAGTGAATGAATTGTTAAGAACTCACCACAAATTAAATATTATTTAAACAGCCCTCTTATGTGTAAATAGAAGTTTTCATATATGCATAATTTACCTTAAGGTCAGATGGGACCATTACATCAACTAGCTTGACTTTAAAAATCCAACTGTAGAATCACATCATACTCTTTTGCAGTGCGCCTGTAAACTTTGTTTGACTGCAGCTCATCTCCTAGAGACACATTTTAACTTAATATGATCATTCAGAAAAGGAGAATGTGCAACATTTCTTAGTAGTAGTGTGTTCGCAGGAAGAATTTTCTTTGCAGTTAAAAATGTGTGCTATTCTTGCTGTGGTTAAACTGTTAAAGTTAATTCCAACTTCCTTAAGGTTAATTGCACCTTCCGCTTAACATTTTTTTTAAGGATGCTTGGAGTTTTGTTAAACAAATTCCAGTGGGACTGCAATTTCCATGATTGCTTGCAGCCTAATGTTTAGTTTGCTTATTAGAGAAAAAGCAGAAACAAAACGACAAAGTGTGGTTTCAGAATATATTAGTGTGGCAAAGTGGGGTTTGACTTATGGCCATGAAAAAAAATAAATAATTTTATATGTCTTCTTTTTTCCCCCTTATTTTTTAACAGCAACAATGGCTGAAAGCTGCAGTCTAAAAATTTGGCCTTTTGTGTAGTTGCTTGAGATCAAAGGAAGAAAATGTTTTTAAAGAAAGGCATTTGCACAAGTTTAAAATGAAGTGTTTACAACCAGAAAATCATATTTTTTTTTAATTAAGTGAAAGATAGCAATAGATACTGGAAACCATTCTGTCAGGATATGATTCCATGGTATGGATCTCTCACCCGAGTATTTCAGTGCCACCAGCATTGATCATATGGAGTTAAGGATCCATTCTCACAATTCCTTTGGTGGATCAGGAAAATGTAATGTTATACTTCTGCCTTTACTACTTCTGAGAAAATTTCTTAATGTCCTAGTACTTTAACTTTCAAATGATTTTAAGAAAAAACTAAAATTACAAAGGAGGCAGAAGATATAATGAAGAAAGGGAAATACTTTGAAAGAAGTGCAAAGGATTCGGAAAATAAGGTTTATATGCATGTATGAAACAAGCTAAGAAAAAACTTGGTATTTTGCCATTCATAAGCTGAATCCTCTGTGAATATTTCCTTTCATAATGAAGCTTTTTGCCCTAATGAAGTGCTAGTCACTGGAAAATAGTATAGGCTGAAATGAATTAGTAACCTTACCAAATTAGCACTGCAGTGACCACAGTGCTGTATAGGTGGTACAGAGACAGAGAAAAGCTTTGAGAGATCCCCAGCTTCACTGAAGTTTATAATTCCCATGAGCTTCAGAACCAGTCAGCTCTGGAAACTAAACTACAGAAAGCTATGCTTTTTTTTCAAATATGGTTCTTGTTTCACCAGCCCTTACAGCTAGCTATTATTCAGATGAATAAAAAAATGTGGCAACTTTATTAGCACTCTAAAACCTTAATGAAATGGTTTAAATTTAACTCTTTCAGATGAGAAAAGTGTGTGCATCCTCTCCCCCAAGGCCAGGTAAGGCAAGCACAGAGTATTATTAACACCCCTCCTCCAAGTGTTCATTTTTCAAAATGGTGCAACAGATGCATTCCACTTACAGTTCAATTGGCATATGTATGATAGATACAAAAGACATTTTAGCTTTCTTATTTACTTCCTCTTTCTCTCTCTCTGACTGTATTTTCTTTCTAGAAGGTATTAGAATGCCAAAGTTTGTTAAGTAGAAGTCAAATGTTATATTTTTGTTACAAAGGTGCAAGTAACTTTGTGTCATAATCAATGAGAGGTCAGAAAGGCCTTTATGAAGTAGTGGCAAACCATGGGAAAAGTTGACAATTTTTTTAACGAATAATTAGTGGAAAAAATTTTGGGATCCAGGAAATTCTCATCCTGCCTGTGATGCTGACTTTGTCTTCCCACACTGAAACAGGATGTTTGAAGAAAGAGATGAAATATTCTTTGTTATTCTAAGATCTACTCAAAGTATCTGAGCTGGAGTTCACCATGTTTCAGTATTTTTCAGTTTCCTATTTCCAATAGAAGAAACCAATATCAGACTAATATTCATGCAATACTAGTCAACCATACTCTGAAAGTGCATTTTGCCTTGGCATGACAGAAAACTGCTGCATCACTGCAGTTAGCTTACTTGCTTTTTTATGAAAAAGGACATAAAGCAGTATGTAAGCACGCAAAAATTAGTGTGAAACTCTCCCATATACAAGACAGAGTTAGCAGAAAGCCTATGTTTTCGTCATAGCCTTCTTGATCTCTAATTTTATTTTGATTCTGGACAGTCACATTGCATTTTTATTCCCCTATCACTAAGCTATTGTGAATATTAATTATTGAATGTTTCTAAATGATTTGGCAATAGCTATCACTGTAATTTTCAATAATTGAGCACTTATAAACTTATTTTAGTAGAAAAAATTCGAAGGGTTAGTATTAGCCTAGAGCTGACACAGAATTCAAACATCCTGTAAAAAGCCCCCAGCAAACCCACAACTCGAAACCAAACAAATTTGAATCAAGTAAAGTGGATGGTAATCAGAAACTCTGAATACAAACATTTTCTTCCTTTAAGGGAAAGCTCCATTCATTTTACATTTTAAATATTCCCTTTCAGTGATGTGAATTCAGAGAAACATTTGTTTTGCATACAAACTAAGAAATGAAATGGGCTAGGGGGGAAATACCAGACTACATTATTTTGCATTCTGTGGAAATGCAAAAAGACATAGGATAGAATGGGCTTCAAAAGTGTGATGTTGCATGCTGTACTAGGACCTGAAAAACAGATGAGGGTGGAAAAATATTTTAGTTTTACTAACATGAAAGCTTAAAATAAATGATCTAGGATTGTTTTTAATTAAAATCTTTAATTACAATCTTTAATCATTATTTTTCTTTTATTTTGCTGTTTCTTTTCTTTCCCTCTTTTAATTTTTTAGGAACCTGAAAAACTCTATGGGTACACAGTTGCCTAAATACCTTTATTTGCAGACTAGATACACTTCTTTAGTTGCTCCTTCATGATTTCTAAAACACTGATGGAGTGGCCTTTGCAGATGGTGAGTTTCATTACCATAATGGAATTAATATCTTATTTCTGTATCTTTTGCTTTCTGAGACCTATGTCTAAATTGGTAACATTTAGAAAAGGAAAATATTTAATCTGCAGGCTTCTTTTCTACTTGAGCCAAAATTCTTTGTCAGGCTTCTCCCTGTCAGTCAGTTTATGCCTTTACATAGAAATGTGAAGAGACAAGAAGTTCAGTACAGAAACCCTAGTAAAAACAGATTCCAGCCTTCAAAAATATCCCTTGACAATTTCTTCTAATGGTAGGTGTAAAGAGTTAATTGACTGGGGAAGGTTGAATATGTGAAAATTCCTACTAGAAACAGGGCTATATTTAATATTAGAAGGTTAATCGCACCTGTCTGGCACCTGGCTTTTTGCCTGCCTGTGTAAGCTTTATGCAGTTTCTTCTAGTCTGCCAACAGATACTACCTAAGTCTACTTGTCAGGAGATACTCACTCACTGAGTTTACCAATGCCATCCACAGACATGACAACAGTGAAAATATGTTGTAATAAGCAGAGGAGGAAGAAACCTGGCTCTTGTCCAAGCTGATCTTGGGAAAAGAAGTTAGTGAATTCTGAGGCTCTGAGGCTCCTTCCAGTTTTTTGAATCTTACTTGCAACAAGAAATATGATGATGATGACTAAGATAATAACTATAAATTAAGCCATTTTTCTCTAAGAAGCAGGGAGATACCAATGCACAGTGCTGTGTAGTCACAACAAAAGGGCTGGTCTCAGACCTAGGGTTTTTCTCCTGGTGAATGCTGGGAGGTGCAGATTAACACCAGCACCACTGTGGTGTCTGAAAGAGGGTAGAAGCTGTGCCATTTTATATCCAATTATCACCACTAATAAGCACATCTCCTGAACCATCAGAACCACTAAGTGGCTCTTTTAGACTTCCCATTACTCCCATTCTTTGAATGATCTTGTCCTAGCTTGCACCACTTAGATGTAGACAAGTGTGAGGGTTTTACCATTCTCACTTTAATTATCATTGTTAATGAATGCAATACCCTAAACCACCACCACCCTCCTGGTTTGAAAGATTCTGAAGTTCTAGCCAAATTTTGGATTTTCAGCCATCATGCCCTAGCTTGTAGTTACCTATTAGCTGCTTCTACTTCATCATTGTCTGCTAGTTCTTTCACTTTCCCTTAAAGGCCCAATTCTACACTTTTGTTACAATCTCCTGAGCAGATTTGACTTCTTTTGAACCAAATGGAAATTCAGTTCTTTAAAATCTACACCTCTCTAGATCTTATTCTTCTGTTTAAATTCTTGCTTTTGGCTTTGGACATCTTTATCCAACAGGCTTAATTGTCTGGATCAATTTGAAACATCAGCACTGAATTTTACATTATTCATGGAAGATCTTCCTCTTCTGAGGTTTTAGAACAGCAGCATTGACATGAGGCCATTGCTAGAGTCTTGCTTTTCTTTCTACTTATTTAATTTGGACATAACCATAAACAAGTAGTTGTGACAAACTGGAATATAAGCAAGGGATTGAAAATACTGACATGCTTGAGATCTTTGTCCTAAATAGTATTCTACTTCTTTTTAGCTAAACTTTTTGTGTCAGCACAATGGAAATAGTCTGCCTTTAAAAGAAAATAAAAACATTGTTATGGCATATAAGGTTCTTTCCATTTAAGGCACTATGTGCAAACCTATTTAATCTGTTTACCACTCTCCAAGTCTATGGTATATGAAATTTGTTTTGCCCTAAGAATTACAGCATAAGTGGTAAATAATACTCTGAACTGACTGAAAACAAAACTTGTAAAAAAATAAACTCCTTCTAACAAGCTTTTTTTACTTTTGTTTAAGATTGACCCTATGATGTCCCTGGGATTACAAAAAACAACATTTGGAAGATCTAAGCATAAACACATGCAACTAAAAGCATTTAATATCTTCATATACCGGTGCTTGGTAGCACGTGACTCTAGTTTAGAAAACACTTCAGTTAGAAGCTTCTTATATTCTATGATTATATGATGTTCTAGAGTTTTCAGAGAAATGGAACCTGGAGATTAAAGGTTCAATTGTATCATTAAATTTTGTGTTAAGATTTCTACAACACTTCTATCTGTTCGGCTTGATTCTGGAGTCCCTGTTTGCATGAATAACTTCTTCATTATCAGAACAGTTCTACCAGTTTCAAGATACGTAATGAAAAGAGAGGATATAGTCCTCTATCTTAAAAATAAATTTGTAATTGTGACTGCAAATATATAAAAAATCTGTACATGAAAGATTTATTTATCTCTGAAAAATGCAGATTTATGCAAACATCATTTCTATGTGTGTCCAATGTACAAAGAACAGTCTTGTGAATACACACCTGTGGTGGGTTTACTCTGGCTGCATGCCAGGTGTCTGTCAAAGCCACTCTGTTACTCCCCTTCTCGAGTGGACAGGGGACAGAAAATATAACAAAATGCTCATGGATCGAGATAAGGACAGGGACAGATCACTCACCAACTACTATCATGGGCAAAACAGACTTGACTTGGGGAAATTAATTTATTACTAATTAAATCAGAGTAAGGTAATGAGAAATATAACCAAATTGTAAAAAGACTTCCCCTCCACTCCTTCCTTCTTCTCAGGCTCAACTTCACTCCTGAATTCTTGACCCACTCTGCCCAATGGGACAGGGAATGGGGGTTGTGATCAGTTCAGCACACATTATCTCTGCTGCTCTTTCCTCGTCAGGGGAGGACTCATACTCTTCCTTTTCTCCAAAGTGGGGTCCCTCCCACAGCAGACAGTCCTCCATGGATTTCTCCAATGTGAGTCCTTCCCACAAGCTGCAGTTCTTCATGAACTGCTCCAGCGTTGGTCCCTTCCATGGGTGCATCCCTTGGGATCAGAATGTTCCAGCATGGGTCCTCTGCAGGGTCAAAGCTCTTGTCACACACCTGCTCCAGCAAGGGCTTCTCTCTCTATGGAATCCTGCCAGGAGCCTGCTCCAGCATGGGCTTCCCATGGGGTCACAGCCTCCTTCAAGCGTTCCCCTTCTCCAGTGTGGTGTCTTACCCAGGCTGCAGGGGGATATCTGCTGCACCATTTTTTAAAAAACATGTGATTTTGATAATCCCATTTAGGAAAACATTTAACCTTGAAACTGAAAATGAAAACCAATCTATATCTATGAAAAATGTGTTCCAGTAAAATGAAATTATTTATATAACCCAATATGCACTCCTCTGTCCTGCCTGTGAATCAAGCATTCTATTATCTGTATTACTCTCAAATAACTTTAATCTTCACACATCTGAACCTTGATTATGTCTTTGCTGATATTCAACCCAAATGTTAAGGTCTAGGACTTTTATAGTTTGTTAGATAATAAATGAACTTAATAGTGGGCAGTGGCTCTAGCAGAAGTTAAAAGGTTATGGCTTGTTAGGAGTGGTCTCTGAAAACCCAGACAATTTCTTCCATTTTTGCAAAGTGGTATCTAAAACTTCCATGAGCTATGTCTCTCTAAGCTGTCCCCTCCTTACTGCATTAATATATTCATCTACCGGTGACTCATTGGCTGCTGTGTGCTTATGAGTGGCTGTTGGATGTGGTGGGGTCTCTATGGCTGCAGCTGTACCCAACTCTGAGCTTGCAGGCAGACACTGACAGTGATGGCAAACATGCCTGTTAAAGAGAATGTGTTCTGGAGAGTCCTCCTCAGCATGTATAGGGACTTGCAGCTTCACCCTTGTTTTTTTTAAGTTGGTTTGCTGATTTTATGTTAGCAGGTCAGTAGAAAGGAGTAGTCAGAAACGAAACTTAAAAAACCCAAATATGTAAATTATGAGACTGGCCATTTTCCTGAAATCTGAGTAAATCTTCAGTTTATATTTTTTTCTTTAATTAGACAATCATTTATTTCCTATGACTATCTCTACAGAATGACAGAATTTGGTGCATAGGTAGATATTTCTGTCTGCCTACAAAAAGTTAAAAAGTTATCATCCGGTTCATAGAAGCTACAACTGTAAATTCTTTTTGTGTGGACTGGGCAAGAAATAGGAGGGCTCTTGCCATCTGTTCATCTTTTTCAAGAATCTGTGTTAATCTTGTGTTTTGGAAACCAGTACCCGAATCTGCTGTACCTCATCAAGGGATTATTAAGGTCAAAAAAACCCCAAGGAATACTTTGGTTTTCTTAGCACTGTAAAAATCTAATCTACATAATCCCAGTCTGGAGGAATTCTTACTTAATGGTGCATCACAACTGGAATATTTGCATAGAAAGTAACCAATGTCCCTCAAAATCTGAACATGGATGATTCCTGACAAACTCAGCAACGCACACAGAAATTTCACAGACGGCAGTAGGATTAGTTAAAGGTGCTGAAGGAAGATCATATTAAATGAGAAAAGTTGTGGGAAGAAATGCAGCAGGAAAGAAATTCAGTCAAAAAGCATTACCAAATTCAGAAGAGTAGATGAAGGTTGACAGTAGAAGTTTCCTGTTGTCATTTTCTCTTCAGAGGATGAAATGGAAGACTCTGGCACAGATCAGACTCAAACTCGCGAATTACACATACTGGTGCTCTGTAATGGCTTCTTAACTCTCCTTGTTCACCTCCCTCTCTTTAGTTTTAAGGGATTTTTTTACCAGCCTATATGATGGCATGAGCCAGGATTTTCTACTGAAGACAAATGTTTTGTATTAGAAATCTGAACCCCATCGTTTCAAAGCCAGAGCTGTACTCCTACTGCAGGTGCTCTTTCTAGGTTTTATATACACTTTAAATCTGCCTTGTGTTCCCAGTTACTATACTGAAAATGGCACAGTGCAAATATGAGATTGCCTTTGGTGCCTGTTTGTGTACCCCTTCACCTTTGAGCTGCCTGGACTGTAATTATAAATGGAACAAGAAAATATATAGATTCATATTCCTGCCAGACAGTCCTATTTTACTGCATTCCAAAATGGCTTTTGCAATTAATCTTTGTGATTCATCTATTTAATCTTTTCAGCATTTAATGCTGAAATTTATTTATTTTCAATATTAACTTTGCCATCATTATTAGTACTTTTTTATTTTTTTCATCATCCTGAGTTATTTTTTTTCTCCTGAAAGAACATTTCTTCCTGATGTGCCTGGAAATGAATGACATATGAGTATTGGATGCTAAAATATAACAAGAAATGATGCACACCTGGATGCAAAGGTAATAAATCCAGATCATCTGGAGAGATGAGAAGCAGATGTTAAAGTTCCTATGGGATTTTTCTTTTTTTTTTTTTTTTTTCTTCAAGTAAAGACTATTACAGACTACTGACTGACTGTAATATGCCCTTATTATTTTTGGCTAGTTCACTTGATAAGTGATGCTGATCTGAATTGATGTTTCCAAACAGACCATTCACGTTGTCGATAATACAGATACCAGTGAGCTGTCTTTGCATGCCAGAGTGCACATGCTAACATTTAATTCCAGACTGAAATTGCTGTGCTATTCAGCAGTATGAATCATCATAAGGGAGAATGGCTCCCTGGGTGTATTGTGCCATATGTTTCACAGTGTAGTGAGTAAAGAATCCAAAGTGACCCACATCTAGCAGTGTAACTCCTACCATCTTCCTCAGCTTAGGTTCTGGGAGCAACTTTGATAGTAAATGTGTTGCCTCATATAAATAGATGATACAGCATTGACTATAGCAGATCCCAGTGTTGTTCCCACTGAAAATCTCAGCTTCACCTAGTTGGAAGAATGTGAAGCATGCATTTACAAAAACAAGGTAAAGAAAGGGTAATAGAAGATATAAGGTAATATGTGTGAAAGTCAACATTCAGAGATCCATGGAACTGGGGTGGTTACTGGGACAACTTGGGGTTCAACATAGCTCCAAAAACATCTTCTGCATTTCTATTCTAGAAAAATCTCTGTATATTTTTCTTGAAGACAAAATACATTAGGATTTCACTGTGATATTACTTCCAAAATGAGTTAATTTCCCTAATGCAGTTTGTCCCTATGAAGGGGGGCAAGATGATTTTTTTCTTGAGTGTTTAAATATTCGTATTGCCACATAGGCACACTGATGTCACTGTTATCTCTACATCCACCTGAAGTAATTATTATTCTAAAATTTCCTTTGCATAACAAACTCCTGGATCCTGCAATAAGTAGAAGGTGATGAACAATTGTTTACATCAGATACACTGCTGTGAATATTAAACTTTGACAGACTGGTGTAACACAACTCTTTATCTCTTATATTAATCACAAACTGGACAAGAATTGGAGCATCTGCTTGTAAAATAGGTGTGCGTTGTATTTTTCTTGCTTTTTTAAAATTACTGTTATTAACACCAAATGAAAACCACCTTTAAATAGCATTAAAGATGTAACACAAACCAAAATGGAGACAGTTAATAAAAATTGTGCTCTCTTTAAAATTATTTGGATGACCCTTTTTGTAACATTTTTGGCCTTCCACTATGTCCTTCAATTTTTTGCATTTCAAGCAGGCATCCAGCATATTTTCTATATCCCAGCTCCTTTTTATTATGGGATGGTTTTAATTTATTTAATTTTTAATGCATTACAGTAATGACTATATCTTTTAAACTTTCAGCCACTAAATCTATTCCTATATAGAGGTATGGTGCTGTATGGTGAAACTGTAAATGTCTAATTGCTTTCAAAATAAGTGGTACCAAGCTGCAAACAGTCTCTTTGCACAATTCGCAGTTCTGTCTGTGTAAGCTACTGATTCCGTTTGGAAATTGTCATTCTGTACTATTTTCTTCCTCCTCTGCCCTCAGTGACTAAGGGACTGCCCCTTATTCTGTTAGAAAGGAATCTCCAGAAATAAGGTGCTCAACTTGATTCCTTCTGGTGGGATTTTTTTTATAATAAGGACATGGCATAGAGTATAATTCTTACTGTATGTCATATTCTGTAGAACTTGTTGTCATGCAGTTGGCTTAAACTGCAAAAATATGTCAATAAATAACAACTGTCCAATGATTCAGTTCAGGCTGCATTGCTTGGGAAAGCTGATTCCCATGATTCATATATTCCTAACTCATCTATTGTTTAAATGGTAGTATAAACACACTGAAATTTTTTCAGACTTCTGCAGCTCCCCACTAGAGTGAGCTTAACAAACACGGCTGGCAAAGTGTCCTGATTGACAGTTCTTCCCCCAGAGATAGCAGAATTACATTCAAGTTCTTTCCAGTGAAAGAGCCAGAGGAAGTATGTTTGAAATTATTACTGCATTTCACCTTCTAGTATTTTCTCACACGAAGATTATTTTTGAAAATCTTGTTTTCTCAGAGGACCAATGATTTCAGAATGATGGCCAGATGCAAATAAATAAAAAGTGTATTTGTAGAGGATATTCATCTTTCACTGCAGACAAGCCTAAAACCTAGAGTCCTTTTTAAGTGCCACTGAGGTACTACTGGATTACTTATTAGGAAGCATAATCATAGAATAGTTAGGGTTGGAAAGGACCTTAAGATCATCAAGTTCCAACCCCCCTGCCATGGGCAGGAGCACCTCACACTAAACCATATCACCCAAGGCTTCATCCTACCTGGCCTTGAACGCTGCCAGGGAAGAAGCATTCACAACCTCCCTGGGCAACCCATTCCAGTGCCTCAACACCCTTACTATAAAGAACTTCCCCCTTATATCCAATCTAAACTTCCCGTTTAAGTTTTAACCCATTACCCCTTGTCCTGTCACTACAGTCCCTAATGAAGAGTCCCTCCCCAGCATCCCTATAGGCCCCCTTCAGATACTGTAAGGCTGCTATGAGGTCTAGAAGGCTGCTATGAGGTCTATAGTTTGTGCTCGGCTTAATTGCCATTGTAATATTTTTTACAGAACAAATCATCAGAAATGGCATTTACACCCAACAAGTCTGCCCAAGAAGTCATACTTATTTACTTGGTGACTAGCTGGAATCCCAGGCTATATTTATTTTAGTTAAATTTAATGCTCTGAAGCTGTAAATGCAATCTCAGTTAATATTATGTTCTCTCCTAAAATTACTGTGTTGATAGAAAAACACTGTGCTGTACAAGCCATTAGCAGATCCTGCCCATGGGGTGAGATACAGATAATAGAGGTAAGCAAATTACCTCTAGATTCTTTGCAGTTGGGAGATACTGCTAGTATTTAGATCTATCTATGCAAGTATAAGCCTATGCTGGTAGTTTTCCAAGTTCCACATACCTAAAATCCAAGGGCTTGTTTAGTACACTGGTGCAATTAGATGCCCAAAGCTAATCATGATTTTTTTCAATGCTTTAAAATTAAAGTTTTAAAATAATCCTGCAAAAGCTGCACTGTTTTTGCTAAGCTTCTTTTTTGAGCAAGTTCATACTGCTACACTATATCTTTTATTTGACCTCCAAAGAATGTTGTTTTCTCCTATGGGTTTCTGTGGTTGGATATCATGTACAGCCATCATCTCAGCTGTTTTGTTTCTGTTTCCTATCATTCAATTCTACATCAATTATCTTTGCAAATAGTCTTCTCTGTCCCTACAGTGTCCTTTTTGTTCCTAACTGCCCTGCTTCTCCTTTCACCCTCATGCTTTTCCATTCAGTGATCAATCTATTTTATTTTTTTTATCATTTTCGTTCTTTGCGTCACCTCTTCCTCTTTTGTTCAATATGCAAAACCACCATGGGGAAAAGTGCTATGTGAATTCCCAAGTGTTCCTGATCTATAGTCTAGTGCTCAGGTAGTGATGTATCTGTTTATTTGCTGTCATGACCAAAGTTCCCTTGGCCATGTACCTTTCATTTCTGGTTACTTTCACTGTTTTTCATACTCTTTTCTTCAACATGAAATTGGAACATATAATTCATTCAGAATCCACCCATCCCTCTTAGTTCCAGTCTTATTTTCACCTTCTGTGGTGCTAGAACTGCTTGCACAAAATTTCCTTCTCTGGCCTTGCAAATCTTGTGTGAGGTTGGATATATAGGCACAGAGAAGAGCTCTTCATTTTAATCTTCTTCGTGAGTTTCTGTAGTGATCATGCTGGCTCTTCAGCAGTCTCCCCTGGCTATTCCTTGTTTCATTTGAATTGATCCATTTTTTTCATTCTTGAATAGGAGAATGGATTTATCAAGGTTTAACCCATTCTTCCATCACTATTGCCCCATGTAACACATATTCCTATATTATGTTTCATGGCTGTGCTTTCTCCTTGTCATGCTTTCTCGATTCCATTCATCTGTATGCATGACTTCCATCTTTTCTTTAGTCTTTTCTGATTTCTTTAAACTCATCTAAGTACAGGTTTTATACTACCTGCTACTGTATTATACAAGACACTACAGGAAAGATGTATTTTTAGATTCTGTCTCTGCCCACTGGCTTTTGAAAATTTCCAGCAATTCTCCGTTTTTCACCTGATTCGATTCAAGTTCTGAAACTCCCTCAAGGTTTCATAAGTTTGCCATTCCTCCTTGGTCATATTTGCCTTTTTATGTTGCCTGCTCCCTTTTTATAGTGCTCTGTGTATCAACAATTTCTACCACAACAGTTTGTGCATCTTGCCAGTTTCTGTCATAGTCATGATTCCTCTATGGCCCTGACACGATTTGGGATGACTGGGCTAGGCATAAATTTCCAATCAATGGTGCCAACTAACTTTCATTTCCCTTGTCATCATTCTTACTTTTTTATCTGCTAAGAAACTAGACTGGACACTCTCTAGTGTAGGAAATTGATGGACCAATTTGAGCATCTAATAGAAAAAGGCCTTGGTGCTCAGTGAAGCTTCTCCTTGCAGTACATCAGTTCAAATAAATAAGAGTTTTCATTATCTCAGTGGGGCTAATTGCTCTGAATTGTATAAGACAGGTTCAGTTCTGTTTTTCAACTTGACTTTCTTTTGTTGACAGGGAAAATAAACAGGAAAAATATACCTGTACACCCCCAGGAAAAATCCCAACAATAACCCAGATGATTTTCCATTTGTTAGCTAGTACTTTTTTCATTAGCTAACTAAATGAAATAATGTGCTATACATTACATTAAAAGGCCTTATCTGGATTTATGTACCCAAGTACTTATTGTTTATAATAGTCAGAGATGAATCGCCATTTAAATAAAGGCTTATTCATTAGAATATGCACTGAAGTATAGTCATGTTATGGAAGAGCTCAAACGATTCTCATGCTCACTAATATTATCACATAATGAGTTGTTACTCAATATCCTATTGACCTTTCTGTACTTTCTGAAAATTGTTAAGGATGAGGAAGGTGTAAGATCTCATATAACTATTTTCCCATAATATAGTTCCAAAAGTTGTGATTAAGGGGTGCATACTAATGCATTCAAGGAAAAATAGCAATGGGTGTTGTTTATGGTTCTGAAACAACCAAGCAGGCCAATGAGACCCATAAGAACACAGCTGAAGGTAGTACATTAAATATTAAGTGCAATGAATACCAGAATAGATTTATGAGTCTGATACTTCTGGTAAAAAATAACTGCATTTTAATCACAATTGGGATAAACTGACAGTTTGTTTTCATTTGCATTTAGTATTAAATTAATTGTGAGAATTACCTTCCTTTTACTTGTTTCCAGTCTATGCAGACCTGGTATTTCCAGGGTTCCTGAGAGATTGCAGACTGGCAATGTTAATCCATTATATCAGTCTGTGAGAGATCCAAGGCTCCTGACAGTTGTAGGTAACAGGCAGTGTCTACAGTAGACTTCCTTCTTCCCTTACTGCTGTGTAATAGTCTTCATTTCTTAGATGGATAACTCATTTCACTGCTCTGACGGCTTGAAGCCAATGGTTTCCCATGAAGCTACACATCAATTATCTGATCTCAGAAATGTAAAAAATTAACTCCAGGCCTTTTATTCCTCTAGTCAGTGCCAACACACCTATATAAGCACATACTTGCCCACAATCGCAGAGCAGTATCAGTAACTTTGATGACGCAATATCCATTTCCCTTGAAGGATCTGTGGATAAATATAAGAAATGTCAGACCACAGTTCTGAACCTCAGACACTGAGTCTCCGGGTGAATGATCTTGGCCACAGTGAAGTGTGGATCACAGTTGGAAAGAATAAGGAGATGCCCTGGTCACCCAAACATGGAAGGACTTCATATTCACTCCATTTTAAACTGAAACAGCAGGTTCTAGTCTTCTTCCAGAAACTGCCAGCTTTTGATATATTGTTAGGCATGTGTTTAATTCTAGTTAGTTATGGTGGCTGATGTGAACTTCTCACCAGTTCTTTTCTTTGGTATCTGTAATATAAGGAAATAATGATCTTCCTGACCTTGGGAATGCTGAAGCAATTTTGTTTCATGGCTTTCACTGAGCACTGGAAACTGCCACCTATGCCAAAGGTTTTCATATTCCATTTTCAACATGTAGCATGGCCTTAGGTACCTTCATCTGATAGTAATGCTGCATACCCAGTGATGTTGCTTTTGTGAATCTGGTTTCTGTCTTAATGCAAGGTGCAAAACTCTTCTTCAAACAAACAGTGCTTCACTAAGAGTTATTTCTTGAAGTGACCTGGTATTAATATAAATATAACAAACATGCAAGAAAAAAGTTATTCAGAAACAAATTATTCACAGTTTTATCTATAGGCATCCATATATGTATACAGATGCATGAAAAATGCACACACATTAAAAAACACTCAGTTTGTGAGAGAGGTTTCACAGGATTTTTATGATAAGAGAAACAGGGAAAGCAATGTGCACCATTTGTGAGCCAAGGGTTAGCACTCAGAGCAGTAGGGCTGGAGCACACAGCTCTGGATACTGCTAATAGATGAATTCTTTGGCTAGTGGAGTTTTCATATGTGAATGCTCAAAGTGGAAATGTTATCTAACAAGCATTGAGAAAGCGTAGTTACAAGTCAATGGGCTTTGTTTTCTACAGCTTAAAAAAGGATAATTTGTACTCAGAAAAACTAGGTAAAGCATAATATGACATCCTCTTTATAAAGGGCAAAATTGCTAATTTTAGAGGCAACATATTTTGGTGTACATTGCTATATCCATGTTAATGCTCATGCATCTATAACAAATATATTAGCTGCAGTGTTTTCATTTTGGTTTTGGTACTCCTACACAAATACATTTAAAACAAACTAACAAATCTCTCGGTGCCCAGCAAAATTTAATTAAAAAATACAGAGCAGATTTTAAATTTTGGGAATATACCTGCCCTCCATCTCTGTGTATAAACAGATGTACGTACACAGAAATGCACCTCACCACCCGTAACAAGCCTCCAATTCTTTTACTTCTTGCAGTATAAAAAAATCCCAGTCTGATTTTCTCCAAGCTTTGTTATTAAGAAAAAAAAAAAAAGTAAAAATGCTTTAGGGCAGTGAATGCCAATTTTCATCTCTTGGCAAATGTTTATAGCCAAGATGTAAACCCCTGAAAACAGGAGTTTATAATTTAAATGCTGACACAACCTTAACTAGAGCAATGGGAACACTGTTGCCATAATAACTGCCATTCTTTGGAAAGTATTTATGGCAAGGCTTCAACCTTTCTTAAAGCAGAAATTCAGGCCTTTGGCTACTACTGACTGTGGGTAATGGCAGTGAGATCCAGATTCCTGGGGATGGAGCCATCAATACTCAGAAACTGAAGCCATTTTAACATATCTGCTAAACCTGTTCGTGACCTAGGCATGTGCTTCATCCTGCAGCCCTGAAACCACTGTATTTTTTTTTGCAGTGGTTTGAACAAGAGCAGGTCTGAGTCCCTTGTGTCCATCAATATCACATTCTTTTGTTCCTATCAGGACCGTCCAATAAAACCTGTTTATATATCTGTCTTTCCTAATTGAAACCAGAATAAATTTCTTTGCCTCCCACTTAATGCTGGAATTAATATCTTTTTACACCATAAAAAGTACAATGTTACAATTCTGTAAATATACTGAAGGAAAGACTGAATGTGAGATGAAATTTTAACCTGTCTTTATAAATACACATTTGTTTTATAAATTTACTTTTGTGTTTGCTTGCTTTTCTCTTTCTCTTCCTCTTTCCCTCCTTGTCCTTTTCCCCTCCTTTATCTTTTTACTTCTTCCCATATGCCAAACAAAAATAACAATAAAGCCTGTTTTTTTAAACATGTGAAATAAGGAGTATGAAAATGTCTTATATATAACTGTAATGTGTAAAAAAGGTAACAGAATTACATTTAAGTGCAAAATCTGTTTTTTTTTCTTCTTCAAGGTGACACATAAATGTCTCAAGTCCACACATAATAAATGTAATATGAAAAAATATTACGTCAATTTTTGCAATATGCTATCCTATTGGTGAAGCTTACTTGTTCCCAAATACTCTGGCCTCAAGTCTCCCGCAGAAGGATGGCTCTGTGCCATTGTCATGGATAAAACTAGAGCTAAAGTTAGTAGCTCCAGATGCCAAAACATTTTCTAAGCTCTGAGGGACAGACTCCTTCAAGAATTTCCGATACCTCTTCCATGACTCTTCAAGGGCAGAGTTGAACTGCTTCTTTACCTATATTACCAAATCTTGCCTTACTGATAGTAACAATTAGAGCAGCTTTCAGTTTGTTTTCATTTGTGATGGAGAGATTAGATTTAGTATTTCAGCCTTAGGACCTGTGGCATTGGAAGCTCCTTCCTGTTTCCATTTTGAGGCATTCTGAGGAGGTGAACAGGGAAAGTTTAGCAGGAAAGCATGGAAGTTTGGGGGTTTGGGACACAATGCTGTAAGGAAATATCACATTGCCACTTCAGTTCCCTGGGAATATGTGATGGACTTTTTTTGTGGCCTAGTGAATGCAGGAAGACGTAATGGAAAAAAAAAAAAAAGTCAAATTACTTTCAAACTGTAAAATGGGACAAAGTGTATTTCATTCACAGATAATATAGCAAATCTTGTATGAGAGGAACAGTTCCTTCATGTAAAACATTCTGAGGTTTTGTGAGCCTCATGGGAATTTATATACAAAACTCTGAAAACTTGCACATGTTTCAGAACATGGCTGCAGCTCTGAGTTTGAATTCTGGATTATAACTGTCATTTATAATAGCACTTTCTAGCTTATAGGAGCATTGTAGGGTAAGTCAAAAAAGATGGCATTACCTCTAAACTAAGGATCTACCTGTTTAGTGGGTTAACAAAACTGTTTTCTTTAGGAATGCCACCTTGAAATTTCATGCCAGCATGAAATTCTCTCTTAACCGAGCATTCCTGACTTTTTATGGAGTCTACAATTTTTGACATTATTTTTAGTTCTCTCAGAAATAGATCTGACCATTTAAACTGGGGTTTTTTTGTTTTTTTTTTTTTTTCCCAGAGCTTCAAGGATGATCAAACTTAGCATAAGAGTTTGCTGCTTCTTTGTAGGTAACATTCATAAAGACAATCCAGGGGTGACATTTATCAACTCAAATAATATTCAGAATACGTAGAAGTGACTAGTTTTATCTTCCTCAGGAAGATATCTAAGCCAGCTGCTAAGAAATGCTGAATATGTTTGAAACCCTGTGTTTCTCCAGGCTTTGATACTTTTCTGCTTTTTATGAGCTGTAAGTGAGGTGCCTTTCTGTACTTACTAGCTAAGTTCAGGATTCAATATGTTCTGAATACTGAGCATAGGTTGATGCTTTCTAATCATAAGAATGCCTCATTCACCATCTATTGGCTAGCCTTATGCCATGCCAGCCTTACACCTATCCATTAGAACAAAGTGCTGGTGCAAGAAATGGTGCGAGAACTGGTGCCAGAAAGAAAATGTAAGTAAAGGAGAACAACTGCAAGGCAGTAAGATGTGTCCATTGTGGAAACCAGAAAGTTCCTGTGTTTGAGTCTTTCTTCCAATATTGCTAATGCATTTTATACTGAAGACTGTTACATGGAAAATACATATCCTAAGCAGGCCCTCGGGAAAGAACTATTTTAGCTTCCCCTCCTCTCTAGCACAGTGTTTTGCCTATTAGATTACAGAAATAGACTCCCTTTTGCAAAATATTTTTTGCAAGCCAAACAAATTCCACATTCTTGGCTGCACAAAAATGGCACAGCTTCAACAAAAGCCATGTGGCTAGGGCACTCTCTGAAGAGGTGGGAGCTGTGGATTTGTATTCACTCATGCTGATGGTGGCGTAGTTTTTCAATTTTCAGGACAAGTCCTGTAAGCAGAATACTATGATTTTAGCAGGATGTTGCAGTAACCTGTCTGGCAAGTGCTTGTATGGATTTGAATGCCATGCTGTGCTGCATTCAGGGTGTTCCTGCACAAATAATACAGGTTCAGAAATTCCTTACTGGCTCCTGTGCTCATGGATGCTAATACTGGGTTCCTTGTTTGGGTATTGCAGATGATTCACTTAATAGGTAGGTGTCAAGCTGCACAGCTCAGCTATGATTGAGGCAATTCTGTTTTCACGCCAGAAGAGAAGTTATTGAAGTAAGTTCTTTCGCAAGATGTATTTTTCTATAGCCTCTCCTATGCCTCAGTAATTAACTGAAAGAATTGTGACAGATCGTGGCTTGCTGTTGTGAACAAAGGCAAGGAAATTTCAACTAAGTAGTACTTTAGGAATCTGAAGTCTTTTGAGCTTTCTGTTTTATTAAGAGCTTGTGTGAGGTTAGGAAATTATTAGAGAGGGATTTGGTATATGCTACAACTCGTGGGTCCTAAGTTACTCTTCAGCTCATTCAGTGAGACCACCACAATTTCCTCAGGGTCCATTTTATTTTCCAAATAACAAGGAGAAAAAATATGACACTTCCCCCTTTCCCCAATTTGTTTAATAGCTGTAATTTAAGCTACTGAAATCTTAATTAAGGAGTTCAGAAGGTGGCATTAAAAGAAGCCAAGGCGTAGAGTCAGAGACTTCAAACACCTTAAAAAAAATCATTATTTTTATAAAAATATTTAAAACTTTAAATTAATTGATGCTTTTCCCCAAGGATAATCTATGAGATTTTATCAAGATTCATTATGCTGTAAGTGCATCTTTGAACCCTAATAAACTGTGAGAGTTCCCTACTCTTTTGAAGAAAGAGGTTAGAATAAACATCCAAGCGTGAAGCTCACTAAAGTTTGCTATGAAACTTGTACACAGAAAGTATGCATTTTCTCTTGGCCACATCTGGGTTCTGAAACATTAAGTATGTTACATGCCTGATCCTTTAAAATCAAGTATGTAACCCATTCTTGTGTTTTTACAAAGAAATTATGCATAGGATGTTTGCGTTTTAAATTCAGCTTACATTCAGACCATAGTGAGGGAGAAAACTGCTTGAAATCGGCCTGTGAAAGATTTGATAGTGGCTGAGTTCTGCTTTCATGAAACATTCCCTGCAGAGATCATTCTTTGCATCCTCAACTGGGTCTGTGTGGGAGAGAGGTGCCTGCTGCTAGTTAACTGTGGTATGAAAAAAAGACAGCGTCACACTGCATTTCTCTCACTGTCATTGACATGCCTCACACTGCAGTGCACACATTGCTTTTCTTACTCAGCTGGCTCTAACTTCTCACCATTTTTTCCTTTTGTTTGTTAAACAACTTATTCAGCATCCTTATTCATCCAGGAATGGTTGCTGGAAGGAACCTGAGCTAAATGGAAGTGAGCTTGCTGCTTGGTGTACTGAAGACAAAGCTACTTTTAGGAAAGTTCACCCTCGTCTGTATTCATATTATTCTCACTTTAAAGGGAGAATCTGTGTACTGTTCTACAATCATATATCTGTGTAATGTTTTTGCTCACAAGCTCCTATTAAGATCTACATCTGTGGCTTTTATTTAACCATAGATACTGGGACTGTTGGGCTCCAAAAGCTCTGGACACTTCCCCCACCACTAGCAAAGCAGAAAAAATCCACTTTCCTGTTTCTCAGTCGAGTAGAAAAGGAAATAAGCAAAAGAAAATAAGCTAGCTGCAAAACTAGGAAAAGTGTATTTTATCTCAGACAGCTCCTCCAGAACATTTATCTTTTTGCAGTAACAGAGAGTATTTCCAGTCAACAGTCACCACTTATACCTTTTATCCTTGGTTCTGACTCAGTAGGGATCAATGCTATCTTTTCACAAGGTCTGCATATAGTGTACTATTTTGCTATTTACCCTTTTATGGCTAGGATTACTGAAGCTGTGCACAAGGCTCTGGCAAATGCCTGACCCCCTTCACACTTCCTTTTTCCTACCTTTCTGTCAAGATAGCTCTCTACATTCAGACAAGCAAGTAAATCTGCTTCTTTTTCATATCTTTTACTCCTCAGAGTGCCCAAATAAAACCGCTTCTTTGAGAAAGTTCATTAAATACGTGGAGGGTATGGGGCAAACATATTTGTCCTCTTTCAATGCTGTTTTTTTTTTCTTTGGCACCTCCGCCCTGAGCTGGTCATGATCCATAATGAGCCCCCCTCTCACTGTGTGGGCTTCGGTGGTTTATTTTATTTGGAGCAGTCTAGGCTGAATGCTGGCAAGAAATTTAAATATGAATGTAGGTGAAATAACACTGCATTTTTGTCTGTTGATAGAGAATTGTTCAAGCCACTAAAAAATATTTTGAACACCCATGCCAGGATTTAATTTTTGCTTGAAATTCATTAAAATAATAAAGATTTCATGTCAGCAAAAGAAAATTTAAATATCATTAAGGTTTTGACAGAAATCTACAAAAGCATGGAAATACCCAATTAAGGCAGAAATGCACCATATGGACTTGGATGTGATAAGTAGTAAGCAAGCTGTTATAGTGACACCCTGCTGTGGTTAGGTGTGGAACACATATGTCCCTCTTAGGCTTTATCTACAGATGTTCTTACTTTGTAGCTCTGTTTGTTCTACCAGATATGAAAGGATTCAAATAGAGAGGGTGGGTGAGAGTTTTTGCTTCCTTAGTGTGTTTTATTTTCATATATTTGAATTTATAAATATTATTGAACATACTCATACAAAATCACACTGGGCTAGGAGCTGTTCCAGCTTGCACACTTGTTCACAAAGTTCAATTAACTCAATAGAAAAAAACTGCTCTGCTCTAAGGTGTAAGAAAAACTGTAGAGAAAATGGTAGTTGCTTTATTTCTTCATCCTTATCCTAATAGTCAATGCAGAATATAAAAATCAGCTAAGCATAAATTGTCTTCATGCAAGATAATCCACTGAAATTCTGTGGGTTAGAGGAAAGATGGCAGAATCACTACTGGTCTCTTTTGATTTTCAGTTCCGTTGCTCAATTTCCAACCAGGATTGGTGAAAGGTTTACCCATTTGTGAGGCCTCAAGAATATGCAGACCAATGTCATAGTTGATACTCAGGATACTTCTTGCTGTATTTCCGTACACTTATCAGCTGAAACTTTGGGAATGTAGATTGATCAGTACATAATAGCCTCAATATATGTGCCCAGCTGACAAAAAATATTCTGGTTTACACAAAACATCATGGTTATTCTGCTGACATTTATGTCTCACCACATCTTCCTTCTGCGAGCATAACCAAGGTTTCTGTTGATTTGTGTGTTAGCATTTTTAGTTGCTTGTAGTGGAGGTGGTGTTGTTTTTAAACTCAATAGCACACACTTATAGAAGATATAGGATCAGATTAAAACAAACAAGCAAACACAAGAATAAAAACTGGCAAGACTTCACTGATTCCATGAGAACATCATTCTTACGTTAGAGCTGATGAATCGGCAAAGGTGATAAAGGGATCTACTAGGATGCATTAACTGAGCTACTGTCATAGGTCCACCATATACGCTGCTTTGCAATGACAGGAGAAATCAGGACTAGGTTGATAAACACTTCCTTTGCACATCTTTGTCTCTCTTGCTGCTCACGTTTTTTTCTTTTCTCCCTTTTCTCCCTTTTTATAGATAAGACAACAAGTATATGACAATCCTAAGAAACATAGAATCATAGAATAGTTAGGGTTGGAAAGGACCTTAAGATCATCTAGTTCCAACCCCTTTGCCATGGGCAGGGACACCTCACACTAAAGCATGTTACCCAAGGCTCTGTCCAACCTGGCCTTGAACACCATCAGTGATGGAGCATACACAGCTTCCCTGGGCAACCTGTTCCAGTGCCTCACCACCCTAACAGTAAAGAATTTCTTCCTTATATCTAACCTGAACTTCCCCTGGCTAAGTTTGAATCCATTATCCTTTCTCCTACCACTACAGTCATTAATGAAGCGTCCCTCTCCCGCATCTTTGCAGGCCCCCTTCAGATGCTGGAAGGCTGCTATGAGGTCTCCACACAGACTTCTCTAGGCTGAACAACTTTCTCAGCCTGTCTTCATAAGAAACAAAGAAAGAACTGGTTTGCATTTGCCTTTTTTCTTGCCCAGCCTAGCCTCTCTTATTCACAGGGAAGGAAAATAGCTATGGGCATGACATGCCAAAGGCTTGTGTATGTATAGCTCCTGGTGATGAATAGAACTTTCTAATTTCTGTCAAATTTTAACATAGAAGGTGATCAGACAGAGTGCTAATGAGAGTTCTGTGAGTAGCTGGATGTGTACGCACAGGCAAGTCAAGATGTCAATATAGTTAATTCACAAAAGAAAATTTTAGAATTCTCATGAGGCTGTCTGTTATTGTGCTTAGAGAGGGAATTGAATAAAACTATTGTTTTGTGGTAAAATCATGGAAAGAACATCTGAATATAAAATTTTGGCCATTGTAAAAAAAATAGTAAGTTTCTAATAATTTCAGTAGTGTCAGTATTTCACCCCAGCTTCCTGTTCCTGTGCTGCTAAGAACTGGATATATAACCTGGGCCGAAGCTAATAGCCTCTACATGTCTCATCCGTAATCACTAGAATGGGAAAGTGTATTGTTCTTTTCCTACTTGTTCAAAGATAATGAAGATCCCTGCACAAGAAGTGTTATATAGGCTCATGTGATGATTTCCATAATGGCTTTATAGCTGGCTACTGCTAAATATCTTGTCTTGCTTCCACATGACTTTGTTGGTTTTGTGTCTTTATGACATAAACATGCAGAACCAAAATGGCAACTGTTCACATCTTTACTGTGAATAAACCCTTTCCTCAACAGAGAAAGGCTTTCACTGAGATCTCTTACAATATTTAAGCAGACATTGGAAGCTGGATTTTGGGCAAGTTATAGGAATGTGAAAAAGGATGAGGGGAGTGTGTCCTCACTGAGATTTCAGGAACACTGATGACTGACAAATCCAAATGTAGAGGCAGATTCTTACCCACCCTCCTTTAGATTCTACCATTTGCCCTTAACCAGAGAGGTGGTCTTTGGCAGTCGTAGTGTTTCAGCTCCAATTTCAGTTCAAGTGGACTTCAAGAGTGGCGGTTTGATGCGCATTGTATATCGAAGATCCACTGACTCCTTAGGATCCTTCCTGAGGCAGACAGGATTGTCAGCTTTGTTTTGATCAGCCATCTGCTGCCTTATCCTGAACAGCTACTCTTTTTTCTGAGTTATCAATTGCTTTCTAGGCCTCTTCATACTGTGAGGTCCTAGCTATCTCCAGTTCTTAAGGTCTGTCCTCCCCCCAGTCCAGGATCAAATAGGCTGGCAACTTTCACAAACGCTAGATTCATCTAAAACATATTTATTAAAAAAACCCCTTCAAATTAGAACCAGAAATTATTGTGGGGAGGTTGGGGGAGGGGGAAGAAACCCATGGTGGTTTAAAACTAATTTCATGAACACTAGAATTATAAAGGAGGGCTTAAGCATGAGAGAATTTTCTATATGCTGCATATTGCAATCACAGGAGGACAATAACTCAGGCCCTCTCAATCAATTCCAATCTTTTATAGTCAGCCATTGTAAAGTATTTTGCGCCTTGATTACACAGCAGCTGCTGAGACCTGAACTTCCTGAAGCTCAGAACAGCTGATCCCAATGAATAAGTAACCAGTCTGTTAAGACTCATGGCACCTGACCTACTTTGCAGAACTTTTCCCAAAGGTGTTACATACCACTATATAATTCCCCCAACAATCTAGCCAAAGAGTGCTTTTGATACTGTTCCATACGCAAAAACCTTCCTTTCAAGAACCTCCTTTCCCAAAGATCATTTGTATGTTGAGTCATACGTCATGTAATAATTTTTTTGCATAATTGCTCTCAGTTGTGAAGCTCTCATAAATACTGAAAAATCAAGGATGGGTGAAAAGCTATGCTTGGTTGCAGCTTTGCTTAGTTTTAGGATCCCTTTGAAAGTGCTTGGAGAGGTATGTTTTCCCCCCCGCTTCCCTTTTCCAGCTTGGACTAAAGTCTTTAACTTACAGTTATAGAAACAATACTCCTCTGCCTAAGGTTTTGAAATAAGTTCCTGGGGACTTAGATTTTTGCTTTGCCACAGGTTTCCTGGCTGATCCTAGGGAATTCACTTAGGACTCAACAAAATAAAAGGGATGTGGATCTTTTAAGTCCAGGGCTGCAATGTCTAAATTTTAGGTTCCTGGCACTTAGATTAAGCTTTAGAATCTGGAGCTGGAAATATAACTATATAGTGTGCTAAGACAATTAGATGTGTGAGTAACAATATCAAAGAAATCTTGATAAAAAAGTGAAGGATCAAGTTGAAACGGACAAGAGAGTGTCCCTAGAGGTGGGCACTTAATGCAGAGCATAAGAAAGCATATGGAATTTCAGTCTTTTTGGTTGCTTCTGGCAGACATTTTGATTGCAGGATTCTCTTATAAAGGTAGATGCCTACAATTACTCTTTGAAAGAATAGGGTCTTGCTTTAAAGGCATTGGTGACACTGATGTTTGTTTTTATGCAAAAATAGGTTGGTGCCTTTACTTGAGAGGAGGAATTTGGATTCTCTGTTCAGGATCCATAGTCTACCTTTTAGGCAGTTAGCCAGTATATGTGATTTGTTGTGCAATAGTTTGTGCTATCCTATACCTATATACATATCCTGTAGCTATATAGCTATAGCTGGTGAAAGTGAAATTCACAACCTTGAAAAGAGGGGCTGGAAACAAGTACTAGCAAGGTGAGTGCATGACACCATTCTCTCTCTTGGAGTACTTGTTTTTTGGTTTTGTTTTGTGTTTCTTTTATTTCTTTTAATTACATTTTATTGTTTGGTTTTGAGTTACTTGTTTCTAATTATTTGGTGTTTTTTTGGTTTTGCTTGGTTTTTTTTTTTTCTTTTTTTTCTTATGAATCTCTTAGTCCTCTACAATGAGGAAAAAAAGAAAAAGAAAGAGCTGGCTGTTGTCATACATTTCCCAGTGTCATGGGGCCCTCTTTGCTGCTAGGCTTCTATATGTTGCTGTAAGCAAATAATTAAAACAGTCACAAACACTGTGCAACAAATTCTTTCTGTAGTATTTCCAACAAGAATAAGAATAGAAAGCACTGCAATTTTTGCAAAAAAGCCCTCCAAGAATTCCAGCCTCAATTTCCCAATTTGGATACTAATAGAAATATTCAACGTCTGAGGTGTAAATTTAAAATATCAATAATCTCATGAGAGAGAATTCATAGAACCAATGTATTGATCATAGTAGTTAGAGCTGAAATTCAGTTTTCTTTGTAATTTACCTTGATAGCTGCATAAATGAAACAGTATTTATTTTGGTCAGAAATTTGTAGTTTTGGTTTAATATCCAGCCAATTTCCTGATCTGTTCTTTAGATTGATAAATACATAAATAAATTCAAAAGATCTAGTTATTTCAACATCAATAATAGTCTTACTGAAACATTCAAACCTTTGAAACCCCATCTCAACTTTCTTATGAAATGTTATTTGCTTGATGGATCTCTAGTGAACAGAAAAATCAGGCCAAGTTTGAAGTCTTTGACATTAATCAATGTACACGGTTGACTAGAAAGATGAAGGGATAGCATGGTCTGGCAAAAACATTTGTGTGTGTGCTTCAGTTTAACTTAATCCTAAAGGGACTTAAACACTTTAAATTGGTTGGGTATACGATTAAATGTTTTGAGGAATCAAAACCAGAGGTCCACTGACTGCACTGGATACCCACACGCAAAAGCCTGGAATGAAATGCTGAAGTCTGTCAGTAAACACATAAGTAGAAAAGAGGCACTAGAACCTATAAAAAAGACTGAAGAGCTACATGGCAAATACTCCAAAAACCCCAACATTAAACTCCCGCTATATAATACAGTCAAGTATGGAAAGAAAAATTAAAAGAAAAAAAAAAACAGAATTAAAATAATTTCACCCAGGGTCTGTGAATATTTGCAGTATGAAAATAATTTTCCTTCAAATAATGTGTTAATGAGGGAATTTTGAAATATTGCCTTTTGGCATAATGTCTGTTTACTTTTCACTTTCATGAGCAAATCTGTGCACAATAATGCAAAGCTTCAAAGTTAAGATAAAACAAAGAAAAACATCGGGGAAGTAAATGAAACTGAAAACTAAATTAATCTTTTCATCATTTTTCAAGGAAAATTCAACAATTAGGATAATGGACAGTATCAAGTAAGACAAGGAAGGATTTAGTGTCCCAGAAGTTTCCATCATCTTCATTAATCTAGATGCATGTGTGCACTGCAGCTGTGTAAGGACTTCCCAGATTAGAAGAAAGGAGGGACTTTGGTGAAAATGGTGAAGGACTATTTTTACAAGGAAGTGAGTAAAATAATGGGCTGGGACTTCAGAAACCTGCATTTAATTTCCTGTTCTGTACACAAATTTCCTGTGTGTCTTGGAACAAATTGATTAACCCGTCTCTTCTTCAGTTCCCCTCTAGAATTAGGGATAACAGTGTTCCTTTACTTTGTGGGAACTTCAGTGAGGGTAATATTGTCAGATTTAGGAGTCTGACCAGTAACAATTGCTGGGGTAGCTGGAAAGGTTCTTGTTCCCACTTGTCCATATCAGGTTAGTCAGCATCTGAGAAGCTGCATTTTTGGTGCAGTTGCTGTTTCAGTGTTCCTACTCAGTACAGAATTAACTGTAATTTGAGTGGATAGTCTTTTCCCAATCTGTAAAGCTCAGGCACAACCTGTAGATGTCTGTATTATAGCAATCTGCAGATCCCACTGACAACACAGAAGACTGGACAGTGGAGTGGAAACTTTTATATTAAAAAACAGTCTTCCATGTTTAAAATGGGTTGGGCTATCTGAGGTTGTGGCCCCAGTCAAAACAAATTAAAAGCATCCCAGAGCAGGTCAGGCATTAGTGAGGCACCTCTTTTCAGGCCATATCTTAAATACCACTGTATGACAGGCAACCAAGAAGTGCAAACTGATTATCATACACACCCAGCATAGGTCACTTGATGCTTTTTTTGTAATCTCAGAAAATGATTCCACTGGCAACAGTCAGATGGTGGGAGTGTGGAAGCCTTGAACAATCTTGGGTTTGTACATGTACACATTTCATGCTGAAAATACATCTGTATAATTTACTTTGGATTAGGTTTGTATGTTTTAATTTGTATTTTTGGCAGTCATGGACTGACATGCTGGACTCAGCTGTGTAATTGTTCTTAGTCTGTCCTGAAGAAGCTGAATGAACTGCTAAAGTCACACAATACACAATGAGAAGGAGTTTTAGACTACTCTGTGTTTTTGCTTTTTAAGTTTATTCTTCTCAAATCTGGTTGGAAACAGAATAGTCCCCAGATCCATTAAAAGAAATATCTAAGTATATGTTCATAACATTTCCTCCAGACTTCTGAGCTAATCCTGCAGATGTTTTCCAGGCAAAAGCAGACAACTGGGAGTAGTCAGCATGGATTTACAAAGGGAAAGACATGCTTGACAACCATGATAACCTTCTACAATAAAAGTAACTGGCTTGGTGGAGGAGGAGAGAGCAGTGGATATTGTCTACCTTGATTTCAGTAAGGCTTTTGATTGTCTCCCACAAGATCTTCAAAGAGAAGACAATGTCTGCTAGATGGGCACACAGTGAAGTAGATTGAAAACTGGCTGAATATTTGGACCCAGAGTGGCTGGTGATCAGTAGCGTGAAATCTAGGTGGCGGCCAGTCACCATCACTATACCCCCAGAAGTCAATGCTGGGTCTGATCCTACACAACACCTTCAGTTTTTGCGAAATCATCATAACTCTGTGTCTCTGTGAAGTGCTTCTATGCTGCTGATTCCTGCCTCGTGGGGAACAAACAAGAGTAAGCAGAGGTCAGTGTTCAGTTACAGGGCTGTGATCTCATTGGTATCATAAAAATTTGATGGATAGCTTACCTGACTGGAATAGTTCCATGGATGGATAATGACTCTTTAGAAAGGATAACCTGGGACAGCGAGGAGGGGAAAATTGCCTGTGATGGGGGAGAACAGTGGGAATGGAGCTCTGCCTGCGGAAGGGTGATGAACCAGATGAGATCTTATGCTTCAGGATACCCATTACTGTAGTAGGTATCTGCTACAGACCATCTGATCAGGAAGAAGCAGATGGGGCTTTCGTCAGACAACTGGGAGAAGCTTCACATTCACAGGCTCTGGTCCTCGTGAAGGGCACTTTAGTAGTTTTGATGTCATTGCAGTGTTCTGGAATCCTGTATTTGTATTAAAATGGTGTAACAGTTTTCAATATGACACATTAAACTGATTCATTATACCTTTCTATTTTAAACCTTCTCCAGTTGGGACATAATAAGATTCATTGCTGAGCATACTGGGGTTGAAAAAAACAGCATATATGTTAAAAAAAAAAAAAAAAGGATTTTTCCAAAGCCTTCCCATCTGCTACATGGGACCTAGAGTGGTGGAGTTGTTTCTACTAGAAAGAGTTTCTTAGAGCATGGAATTTTGTGATGAGTGACAATGGGAACCTACAGAAAATAATCAGGACCTATTTAGGATAAAAAAACAGTGTACATTTATAATACATAATGAATGAAATGAACAAAAAAATGATGAAAAATTTCAGCGCTTTACATTAAACAAGTAGAACTACAGGTTCATAAGGGTTGTCACAATATCCATTCTGCTGATCAGAGACATGATCAACTATATTCAAGGCTATCATAAATGGTATTTGGAAAAATGATCTGAACTTGAAAGCTGTGTCTATGATACAGTTATATCTAGCTTCAACTTTTTATTGTTTATCAATGTTGTTTACTGGTTCTTATCTCTAAAGTAGGAGTAATAGTACTTTCCTTCCCCTTGTTTCATAAAATAAATCTGTCAAAATCTAGTATGGCAAGGGAAGCAACAGAATGCTTAAAAGGGAAAGCAATGAGATTGCAAATATCTTTCTCCTTCTCTGGCAGCCTGTGCCACCAGCAGTCTAAGCTGACTGTAAGAAACAGCCATCATCACTTTTGACCTCACCAAGTTCTACTTATTGTTAGGTTTTTGCTGTGATCATTAAGCAGTGAAAAGGAAAAATGAAATTTAATAACTCCAAGTAAACTTGCAACAGTTCAGGCTAAATGGATTTTTAAAATAAGGACTTATTGTTCACTGCAGGCAGAATCCATTCTTCACTGAAGTAAATAGCAAAATTTCAATGT
Source organism: Neopsephotus bourkii (assembly GCF_033783945.1). NCBI lineage: Eukaryota > Metazoa > Chordata > Aves > Psittaciformes > Psittacidae > Neopsephotus > Neopsephotus bourkii. The sequence goes on along the minus strand of NW_026902105.1, from coordinate 8,032,055 downwards.
AAAAAGCAAGAACAACAGAAAAATTCAAGAAATTGAGTTAAAATTTCACCTCTTTTGTTAAAATGGAGTGGAAAATAAGGCAGTAAAATGCCCAGAAGACATTCAGTACTAGGAACTGTACTAAAGTATGTGCATAGAGTACATGAAGTATGTACTAAATGCATGTGCATTTTGCATTTATAAACTCTGCACTGGGAAACATTAGAAATAGAAGCTTGCTAAAGTTCAGCTCTCCACTGTCTTTAAGAATAAGTTATGGGCTTCCAGAAATATCCTTGAAGTGAATAAATACATATAAAATATATATACTGCAGGTAGGCATATTTGCCACAAGCAGTTTCATCACAATTAGCTTTTTCTTCTGCCAAAATCATCTCTCATGCCCTTGCCACTGATTGTACTGTTACAGTAAATAATTTTAAACAAAATGTCAACCAACAGTATTTATTATATAACTATTACATTAAAGAAATACTGATGGCATAGACAGTGGTGATGGTATATTAAAGAATTTTTATTGGTCAAAACTTGCATATTGAAGACTTCATGGAAATAGATCAATCAAATTGCAGAGTACTTAAAGTACCCCTATCTGAACTGGTAGGTTGGCATATTTTTATCAGTACATTAACTCAGTTGAGGATAAATTCACTGTACAAAACTATGCTTTACCTTTATGTATGACAGTAGAACTGGCAGGCTTCAGCAAAGAGCATTGCCCCATTGTGTCAAGCATGGAACAGGGTGTAAAGCTTGCTAACTAAAAGAAAGGAAAAGTTAATGTAGGAGTTGTCATAATCAACCAACAGAGGTGATATTATTTGTTTGAGTACATGTGAATTTCTGATAGAGAGGCAGGTATAGCTCACCACCTTAGCCTCTTGTTCAGTTCATGGTGTCATTAGAAGTAATATCTTCTGTGGGAGTAATTCCACTCACAATTAGCTACAGTCAGTGATGTTTCTTCTTAACGTTGCCTGGTGCTGAAAGAAGAAATTGAAGCTGTGATCTATCTCAGTTTGTTCTCCATTCTTGGAGTACTTGCACCTTAAGACAAGGAAAGACTGAGGCACAAAGTTCTGGGGTTTTTTTTTTTTGGCCACTATGGCTGCAACTGAGCAGAAATCAACTGGGATGAGTGACTTGGCTCAGATTAGCATAAATAGCACAAAGTACATACATCTTAACGCATTAACTGTCTTGTCCTTTCCCCCTTTTGATTTCTGTGCTGCCACAGAATGGGAAATGCTAGAAATACCATAAAAGATGGGTTTATGACATTTGTGCTGTTTGTGATACTCCAAAAAAAAAAAATCTGAGGCGAATGTATTTGGAGGATGGTTTTTGCAGAATGTCTTTGGAAACATATTGTGTGCTTATTTTAGGAATTTAATACTTTGATGCATTTTAGATCGTTTTACCAGTATTTAGATGGGTCTGTGGTGGTCCAAATCCCTATTTTCATCAGGGCTGTAAAAATACAGAATAGAAAGACTGCTTTACCACAGAGAACAAGTAGGAAGTACATCAAAAGCAAGTTACAAGGGATGCGGTAATGTTTAGGAACTTCTAAAAATCTCTGAATGATTTAAAGCAATACAAGCTTTTAGCTTTATGCCTTTAAAATTAAGGCATTTAGTCTAAGTGAGGTGAAAGAGATGAGGGGAAGAACAATCAAAGCAAGCAATAAAAAGATTTCAAGTGAATGAACCTTATTCACACTGAATGAGTTTAACTATCAGGTAGAGCATGGAGTGGTCCACCTAAATATAGGGGAAGAAAATTAGGCAAAAATTAGGACTAATCTGCCCAGAAACTCTGAAAAAAAAAAAAAAAAAAAAGCACATCCATCTGCTACATGTGAATGTAAATTTACATTGGAGACTGAATGATAAAAAGATCTCTTCAATGAGTATTCCTTGGAAGTTCAGTTTTTGTTTTTGCTGAGATTTCCAGCTGCAAGCACAACAAATATCATCCTAATTCATTACTTCACATCTGATGTTGAAAAGTTTATTCCTAACTGTCTGGCCACTTAGCTCTTTATATATTTCAGGATGTATAAATTTCAGCAAGTAGGTTTCCTTTCCTATCCTTCAATTTAAAAGGATTTCATGTATATATATATGTGTGTGTGTGTGTTATTTAGGAAGCATTTGCTTCACACAGAATTTGCTGTAATCCATGGTAAGTATTTTCAGTAAAATTCTTTCTGAATTTAGGCCTTCAAATTATTTGCATTCTTCAGCAACAGTTTCCCAGATTCATTTTTTTGCTTGCTTATTTCATGGGTCAACACGTGGGATTTACACTGGTTTCACAGCTCACCTAGCCCTCCTACTTTTAAAGTCAGTAGAAAAAGACTTAGATTTCTTTTCCTCTGGAAAATACCCTAAATACTGGCTGCAGTTTGTAAAATGGATAGGAAGCTACTGAGGTGTATGACTTCCACAGATTGGTTTCCTAAATTTTCTCAAAGTTCTTTGTAAATTAGAGGTCAGATTTAAGAAATCATTGGAGAAATAATCATTTATTTACAAGTCTCTACATGAAGGTAGACTCTCATATACTTTGAGCTATTTGTTCAGCTCAGCTTGGGTGTTTCATAGCTCAAAACAGTTAACTCTGGCATTCTCAAATTTTTCATATGAATTGTTTCCAGAAATAACATGGGCAACAATGGTCTGCTTTCAGAGTAACATAGAAATATATAAATTGTATCCAGTGTGGTTAGAGTGCTCATTCTGGAAGAAGCTGTACTATATTTTGGTCTCAACTCTAGGTATTTGATTCAGTCCATATTATTTAATTTCTGTTTAATGCGAGAAATGGAAATCCTTCTGGGATCCAAATCCTTCACTGAGCAAAGTCCCAAGTATTAAGTTACAGAGCCAGGCTTCCTCGCATGCTCTTTCTCTGATCCAATGTATTTTTTTCTCATAATGGAATAAAACAGTTTCAGGACTAGAGGTAGAATATTCTCTTCACTCTGTCATTCAGAATGGATGATAATCAGATGGTTGAGGCAAACATGCTGGTCTGTGGATTTGAACCTCATCAGTCAGAAAATGGCTTAAAATCCAGTTCTTTAGTTCTATGAGAGAGTATTTTAACCACTAAACCATTATTCACAGGGGGTCTTTTTTCTCCAGATAGTTTTTTTTTTTTTAAATCAGAAAAGTAAGGAAAAACCCCCACCCTACAACCAAAAAACTGTCACTCCATTTATCAAAGAGTGAACAGTTGTACTTCCCAAAGATCTGGAGATTTACACCCTAAAGTAATTAACGGGACCTCCCCATATTTTGAACTATGGTGCTTGAATACATAACAAAACTTTGTATTGTACTCCATGCAGATATTTTAGCTTCCTTTGAATATCCAGGAAATGACAGTTCACTTTCTCTGTGTGTGCTTTTCCCACAGTCACATACAACTAAAGCTTGTGAAGTGTATTGAGAAAAATAAGGCGTTTGGTGTTTAATATTAGGGCAACTGCAAATCAGTAAGCAACTGCAGAGATTCATACTGAATGCAAAGCCTCATGTTTCACTGACACTGTTTGGTTGATTTGGGTAGATGGAATCTGCTCTTTTTTAATGGGAATTTCTTAGGCTTAAGGAAAGGCTATTCTGAAGAAGTTGCCCTGAGATTCTTTTTAAGATGAACTGATTTTTTTTTTTTTTTTTTTAAATTAAAACCTATTGCTGCCATTGCATTTCCAATAGCAGTAGCTCTCTCTGAACCTTAGTATTCATTTTTCCTTATGGCATTCTACACACCATAAATGAATAGTTCACATCATCTTCTTCCAAAAAAGCCTGACTAATCTAAAACTGAACTACCTGGAAAAGGTTGAAGTACTCTGTCTTTCTTCACCTTTGCTTTTACTGGTAAGGTCTGCTTCTGGCCTCTTAGGTCTGTGATTCTGGTGGAAAAGGTACACATTATGCCCACCCTCGGGAAGAACAAGAAGTAGTAACTCAATAGCCTAAGCCTAGTTTCTGGGAAGATGGTGGAACAAATCTTCCTGGAAGCCATACACAAGCACCTGAAGGCAAGGAGTGACAGGCAACATGGACGAGCAACTTGATAGCTTTCCAGGATTAGACGTATTGTGAAGGAGGGAAGAGTAGTGGATGTTGTATACACTGAATTTTAGCTAGCCATTTGACATAGTCTGCCATAGTCTTCTGTTAGCCATATGGCTGAAATTTGGAGTGTGTAAATGGACAATAAGGTGGGGGTGGGAATTTCATGGACCACTGGCTCATCAACAGTATAAATTCTGGTTGGCAGCTGGTTATCAATCATGTCTTAAGAGGTAAATACTAGGGCCAAATGTTAAACCAATAGAAATCATTTAACTTTTTTTTAAGAACATGAATGACAGTGTACCTTCAATAAGTTTACAGATGATACCAAACTGAGGGCTGTTGTTTAAAGAAACCTCGTTAAGAACTTTTGAGAAGTAAGCTGGTGGAAAATTTGTGAAGTTCAAGAAGGCCAAATGCAAAGTCCTGCACTGTGGACAGAACAGCATCATTCACCACTGCAGGCAGGGCAGCAGCTGACTAGACAGCAGCTTTGCAAAAAAGGGCAGGGGATTCTTGGTGAACAGAAGTTGAGTGCAAAAGCCAGAGTGTAGCACCAAGGAATGTCTTCCCTGATGACACTTGTGAGAGCATACCTGGAGAACTGTGTCCAGGTTTGGGTTCCCTGGTACAAAAACTGGCACACTGGTTTGTGTCCACTGGAGAGCCACCAAAGTGGTCTTGGGGCTGGAGCACATGGCATACAGGGAGAGGCTTCAGCGAACAGAGTTTGCTCAGTGGGATTTTACTACTGTATACCACTGCAGGAAATATGCATAGCTTTCCCTGAACAATCTGATCTAGGTTAGCCCTGCAGATGGGGATTTGAAACAGATCATCTCCAGATGACCCTTCCAATCTAAAGTAAACTGTGAATCTACAGTTGGATTTTCATGCTGGAACTCGATCATAAGAAAGTCATGTGACACTATAGGAATCACACAGCCTGCTCCTCTCTCCATTTAGTGTGATGTTAGTGTGCTGTTCTGTTTTCTTCTTGCTTCTGTTGCACCTGTGTAGTTCAAATTCCTTTAGCATTTTCATCTCTTGAAAAAACTTTTTAATAAATCTCTCCAGGCTTTTTCATACTAGGTTGTGTATGCACTTGTTTTCCAGGATTCTCTATTTACTGGAGGCACATTGAATATGTGTAATTCGGTAACATTTTTCTCCCTGAATAAAAATCCCAATGGCTAAATATTCTTTAAGAAAAATTAGATTTTTGAGCAAACATATTAGCAATACTGCTTAAAAACTGAAACTCAGAGAAGCTTGACTACATTACACACTGAGTGATTCACATTCATCAAAGCACTAGTTACAGTTTAAGTTTACATCAGGAATGACTCGTCTTGAACGGAGCTGCTGAAGAACAATTTATATGTTAGATAATTAATGACTTGTATTGCGCTCATAGAAAGTTTTTTTTCAAAGTTTTCTGAATGTGAGCATTCTGTAAGTGCTTTCACATTTGACAACTGTATTCCCATAGAAGTGAGATTTGCACAATAAGAGGGGGCTGGTTATGACAGTTCAAATAGGAGAGTGGCATTAGCATTATGGTTATTATTTTCCCTTTTAAAAGCAAGAGAGTTTTTCTTGTTATTACTGTAGGACTGAAAAGAAGATTAATCAAAAGTGCAAGCCTTTAAAATAGAGGTTACAAAATAATGACTTCAATTTTACCAGCGATTTATTCATAAACCAGGAAATGCAGAAAATTCCCCTTTCTAAACATTAGTTTCCTTGTTTAAATGTGCAAGAACTTCCTATTCAGGAAACTTATTGATCATTTATTTTTTTCTTTTGTTTGTTTGTTTGTTTGTTTTCTGTGCTTTCACATTATGATTTGATAAATACACTGTGACAAAGTATTATATCTCAGTATGGACTAAGAGGTGCTTTTTTTCTCCCCTCTTTGCTCTTAGCAGTAGGAACTGAACAGATAAATCAGATGTAGAGTAGCATATTTTACTGCTTTAGTGCTATTTGACACGTCACTAAGAATGAATGAAAATGAAAAAGGGGGAAGAATTAATTTATTATAATAAATACTTGGTTTGTCTCTATGTGTTTTCTGATCTCTGACCTATGCATAATGGTCCTGGTTAAAACTCCCATCCTTATATGCTGTCAGCATATTGGTCTAATATAAATACTTCAGTTGTCAATCAAAATATTGGAAAAAATATGAGTTGCACAATTTCAATTCTTCCTTATTAAAACGGGTGCAGGTACAAAATAATGAAAGATATAATAGTAAGCATATTGAAAGGAAATACTCCATTTATTATGAATATTACAGAAATTGAATGTTAAAGCAGAAATGATGTAATCCGATAGAAAGATAAAAAAGAATAACTTATGATTAGGTTAACACTAAGACGACATAAAGTTTTATTTCTTCTGTGTATTTAATGGATGGAACTAATTTCCAATATCTTTGGTTTGAATATTAGGTTTAATAATAATGGTTTTCTCTATAGACAGGGTTTCATAATTTATTAATGTGGACATGAGTGCTTAAAGATTAGTCTTCAATTCCTGTCTACAATGTCAGAAAGAAGCAAGTCTTTTTTTGTTCCCCTAGTGATTTTATATCTGGTGGTGTCATTATTGCATTTTTATTTTTTTGTAAACAAAAAATGAAACTGAAAATGAAAACAGAATATCTCTGGTAAGACAATTAGTTTAAGTACTACCAATATATCTTTGTGAAATTGTTGGTGAGCAGTAATGTAATAATGAACATATTTAAAGGACATCTAAGGGAAAATAGTAATTTTTCATGGAGGCATCTATTGTATCACTACATAAAAAGGACCACCTAAACTAACTTGCAGACTCAGTGACTGAAAAACTCATGATGTTGTAATAATCTCATTCCCATGGCATATTCCTGAGCAAGAAAGCACTACAACCTTCTGTTTCACTTACTGCAACATGGTGGACAGAGTAATGATTCCAAGCTGGTCCACAAAGTAGTAAACAAAAATGAGTAGGCAGGAAATATTTGAAGAAATATTGAGCTTCTGAGATGGTGAATTCATGCATTAAAAAAAGCACCCCAAACTAAATAGAATAAACTATATAAGCTACCATACATTTATCAATATTGCTTACAATATTGAACTTTTTATGTTCACCATCATTAGAATAACCTTTTCAGGAGCAGAAAAAATGATATGTCAATGAACTAACATTAACAGAAATCAATATATTCCTGCCATTAAGGTGTGTTCCCTCTCTAAATAGGAAAAATGCTATGAATAAAAGACTAATTGCTCTTCCATAGACATTGTTTTATACAGTGGCAGAAAAACAGTTTGTTTCACTGCCTCCTGTACAGTCACTGGGCATCACTAAGAAGAGTCTGTCTCTTCATGCAGTTTTCAATCCACCTTGCTTTCTCCTCATATAGCCTATATTTCATCAGCTTTTCTCAGAGGATGTTATGGGCAGATAATTGTGGGGCCTCACGGTGACATTGGCCAGAGCCCTCAGTACTCATCCCGGTCTCTTTAAATGTACCTGACCTGATTACCCTCCGCCGAGCAGTCCTCCTTGCTCCAGACTTTTCTACTTATTGCAGGACCACTAGTCTTACCAGTAAAAATCTGGAAATGTTTCTACTAAAATGCTTCATTTGAAAGCTTGATGAGAATTGATTTGAATCTATTAATCTACTGTGTTGCTTTAGAAGGAGAAGCTTTTGTTGAATTTAGGTATAAATTGATGTAACTCTGTATTGAAACCAGTTTATGCTAACTCATGTGATTGCTTTCAGGCACTAAAAGTGTGAACAGTGGGCTGGAAAAGTATGGGGGAAAATAGCCAAAATGTACAATACTTGGATTATTTGGCTATAGCTATGTTAATAAATGTGCCTTGAACTGCTCTTTGGCATTGAGCTCTGCTGGCACCAAATAATTCATGGCCAAAACTGCTAGACTCTTTTTTTCCTCCCAAACAGGACAGCTGAATCCAGAGAATGGGACTTGGCTTATGCTAACTCGGACACTGTGCCTTGAAATGATTATGGGAGAGCATTATTTAGCCTGGCTCAAAACTGTTGAAGGAATGGTTATAACAGTTTAACAGCGTGTATGTTCAGATTCCAATGCCCATGAACATTCCCCCTTACTGTTTGAATTCAATAACTTTTATACATCATTCTCTTCTTGCTGTAGAACCAGTAGCTGTTAGAAGCTTACAGGTTTGAACGGCTTCTGAGACCTATAATCTCTTGAACCTGATTTAAAAAAGGATGGTGTAGTTGGATTTGAATGCTTTACTAGCATTTCCTAATTCCAGTAAGTTCTAAGCCAGATTTACCTGGCACAAGAAGATAAAAAAATGAGAGGGAATACTTATATACGGATAAGAAATACATAGGCAGTGTGCTTCTGGGTAACTTTTCTCAAGCAAAGATACACTCTTAGGACCTTGTTCTTACTTGCTGTAGATCTACCTGGAGAAGTGGGATCAGATTTAACTCTCCTTCCACATCGGTAAATACAGCATGACTGTAAGAAAAAGAGTGTCCTCCTTCCCTAGAAACAGTTCTAGTCTTATTCTAGTTCTAGTCTTATTCTAGTTCTAGTCTTATTCTTATATTCAGTAGTATTTTCCAATTCAAATCTAACAAAATGCAACTCTGGTATAACAGTTCCATAACACTGAACTACTTTTTTTCCCTGATGTCTTTATTTACAGGTTTGAAATTTTATTTTTCTCTTTCAGTCACAGGAAAAATGATAATGGCATGATACAGGGAAAAAAAAAGTTACTGGAATTTCTTTACAGACTGTTAAGAATTTAGAAATCAAATTCAGCTAGTGTCAGAGGCTAAAAGAATAAAAATTGTGTAATTGCAGCACTTATATAAATATGTTTAGTGTATAGCAATAGTAGAGTTAATCCTGTTGTAACCAAACATTTCTTATACAGCCACTTCGAAAATTTCTTAACAAGAAAGCAACTGGTTGTTTTTCTTTGAATTCAATAAATAAAATAAGGTAAATGGAGGTATGACAGTGTGTGACACATAAGTAGAATCATCATCCACCTCCTTGAAGATTATAGCTAGTTTATTTATAGCTTATAAGTGAAATCTTGGAACCAGTGTAGTTATTGTCAAAACTTCTTCTGTTGTCAGTAGGTCCAGAATGTCACCACTACATAGCTACTGAAAGAAAGAAATCTTAGCTCAGTGGCTAAAAGAATCCATTTGGATCATCATTCCTAAAGAAAAGATAAAATTAAGGGAAAATAATCCTCCTTTATTAATGCAATAAAGGTAAAATTGATATAAATTAAAAGATAGGGCTCATCCACCTTTTTGATGAAAATTATTTTCTCACCTACAAGTTAAATTAATGTACACATTTTTACACCATGTACTAATGCATAATTTTGGTGAAAAGTGCTTTTTTTTGACTTAAGAACAGATGGGCCATTAGGTCTGATTAGTTCAGTTTGACTAATCTAAAAATAATCTGAATTTAGTAATTGGTGCTATATAAAGGAGAAGGAATTTAAAAATAAATAAATTGCTTTTTTTGTTTTATCAACAAGAATAGTACCTTATGTAATCAGACTGCCAAAAATTCTGATTGTTGCTTGTCAATACTGACACATTCTTCCCATCAAAAAATTATCCTAAGTACAAATATTGGTTCTATCTACTGGGGGGGGTGGGGGGGGGGCAGAGAGAAATGCATATACAACATAGTGCACACTACCATGTCTTTGGAGTTCTTTAGATATCGCATAATCATTTTTTTGGAATGCAAAATATGCAATTCTTCCAACCATCCCATTCACTAACATTACTGCTAAAGATATTCTGCAAAAAAAAACCAAGTTATTTGAAAGCTTAAATTTACTACAGAATTTGTATATCAGATAAAATTGAGTGCCAAAGCCAAGAGAGTTCCACTGGAAAACCAACAAATAATATCTTACATTTGCCCGCAGTTCCAGTACCGGCTGACACCATCAGTTCATCTCCAGCAGGCACATACAAAAGAATGGGAACACCAGACCCTTCTTAATTACATAGTGGGTCCTACCAAGACATAAGAAAACCTTTATGGAGAAGACCTATGAAGCTTAACAAAATGAAGCCAGCAGTTGGTTGTATGGAACTTTAATGAAATGTCAGAATTTTCTTTCATTAAAATTAGCAGAAAAACTATCCTGGATCTTAGAATGTGTTTTAAAAGGCCATAGAATTTCACAAAGAATTATAGCTGATGTTAGCCTTTTAAGTAGTTCACAGACCTTGATAACTGGGCTAATATTGTACTCATTTATTAAATGTTTGAAATTTTGGGAAAAAAATCTGGTTTGTTAATTAATTTTTAAAGGGTTTATTTCATATTTTTTTCAATTTTTTTCATATTTTTCATAATATTGCCAGGTTTAATTTCATATACAGATCACTGCTTTTGCAATTGCATTACAGTCAAACAGACTGAATTTACCCAAGTTCTATCTTCAACATATATGCAAAGATTAACTCTTTTTTTTTTCACTTTTTAGTTATTTGGTTTCTTAAAGAATGAAAATAGAGATAGTAAACACATTCTCACTGTTGGAAAATTTGGGATTAAAAAAATGCAAAGAATCTTGGTTTAACTGTTTTGGGTTTTTTTTCGTGCTATTGTTGAAAAGTTGGTGAAATAGGAGATATTTTCTGGTATGTGAAATCTGAGAATAAATAAGCATCTATTGAAAGTAACTCGTGGTTTTGTGAAGTTTTACCAGTAGTAGAACTGGAGCTATCAAATTCAACATTTTATTGCCATTAATGTTTTCTCTACTCATAGAGAAAATGATTGCTTGGTACTTGCTTTCCTATGGAAGATTTTTTTCTACAGGATAATCTATATTAATGTATTACACAGGAGACTCATGTCATTAATTTAACAAAGTGTAGAAGAAAATTCCTATTTAATGAGGAAAAAATATGCCTGGGCATAACATAGGATCAAAGTTGAGGGCGTTTTGGGAAACTGAAGCCTCGTGACTATAAATCAGTGTTGAGGGATGTCAGTGATATATGCAATGCTGATGAACCAAAACACTGAAACTTCTGGGGTTTTTTTTTGAGAGGCAAGAAGTACAAACACTGTGACATAAAAGATAATGGTTACACTGTTACGATAACAAGCTTTTGCCTCCCCAGCAGAACCTTCAGTCTTCTCTGAAATATCCCACTAACAGACTGAATGTAGGCTAAATGAGATACAAGAGAATAAGCAACAATGAGGAAACCCATCCATTCTTCTCTACATACTGCTACTTTAAAATTTGTGTAAATTAAAGTTGGGATCGGGGATTACATTTAGAAGAAAAGGTTTCATTTGATATTGAGTGTCATGGTGCAGCAAAGGGTGGCTGCATTACAGGGTGCACAAGCTGAGGGTGACCTCAAGATACTCATGTTCAAGCTGCCCCTGGTGTACTCTCTCTGTTCCTTTGGCTGCAGGGTTCTGGATGTGGTAAGGTTTTAATAAAGTGTGTTTTTTTCATAGCTTGCTTATTCCATATACATTCCAAAGTCGGGGATCAAAAGAGGCTTATGTAGATGCTCTGAGAGAGCAGCTGCTAAATCACTTTTTACAACTGGATCCATCAGTGGAGTGCTATTTGATTGTATCTATTGTTCTTATTCTCCAGTTCATGATAGTCCTCAGTTTGCTTCCAATTTGCTTTAGCTATAAATACAAAACAGAAGAAAGAAAACAATCTTGCCTTTGTGACACACAGTGAATTTGGCACTGTATGTACAGTACGCTTTAAACTCAATTCCCTTAGAAACTAGTGATTAGCAGATGTCAATGCCCAGTTTGCAAGTAAAAGCCAAGACAAAGACTAAAGACCTTCACACCAACAATCTGGATATTAAGCAGGAAAGAATTTTCCAACCATATTACCTCTCTTTGTTTCCTAATGCGGTTGTAGCAGTGAGGATTCTGTTGGAACAGCTGTGCTTAAAAATCAGATTTTTATCAATCTGGCATGTGTCTAGGAAAAATACAACACTGAGATGTAAAAGTAGAGCAGGACAGACAGTTTTAATGCATTAGTTCCATAACAGATGACACTCAAAATGGACATAATTTGAATTTTGATTTATCTAGGAAAATGTTGAATCACATCATGGCATTAATTGCATATTCTTTGCTGGAGAAACAGTTCTCTCAAAGAAGGAAGCTAAAACCTGAACATCACTGGCCTATGCACTATTCCATAGAAGCTGTGAGGCTCCTAAGTATTTAGTTTAACAGCTTCTGGAATCTCCTAGTGTCTGATGAGATTAAAATTGTTGAATTGCTCAGTCACTCAGATTGGAAAGTACTTTTGGAGGTCTGTAATCCAAAGTCATGCTCAAAGCAGGGTCAACACTGAGTTCAGACCAGCTGCCTCAGGGCTTTTTATGTTTGGTTTTGAAAACCTGCAACCTCTCAGGCAACCATTTGCAGTTATTCCTGTCATAATTTTTTCTTCTCATATTTTTTCAGAACCTCTCCCATGTCAATTTATAAACACTGCTCTTCTGCTGTGCATCTTAGTAGACCCTAGCTTCATCTTCCCAGTAACCCGATCATAGGCACTGGAGAGCTTCTGTTAGGTTCCCTGCAGTGATACTTTTCACAGGCTGAAAAAACCCAGCTCACTCAGCCACTCCTCACCGCATAAAAGTGATCCAGCCTCAAATACCTCTATGGTCCCCCTGCTCAACCCATTCCAGTTGATCGACACCTTCCCTGTGCTGGGGCCCCAAACTGGATGCAATATCCTGGATGTTGTCTAAAAAACACAGAGTAAAGCAGAATAATTGCTCCTCTCATGTACTCACTGTGCTTCTGTTAATGTTGCCCAGCATGCTGTTGGCATTTAATGCTGCCAGAGCCACATTGCTCTCATTTTCTATTCGTTCAGGAGTCTTGAAATGGCCTTCAAGAGGACTTGCCCATGTTTTTCCTGGGCATTGAAATCCATCCAGTGATAAATAAAAAAGTTCTGCAACACAGAACAGAGCAAAACAAGTTAAAATTAATGTAGGTGATAGAAATAGTCCTCCTTCCTTTCCTCAGTCTCACACATCTAGGAAATACTGCATAATGTTGTGGTTTAAACCCAGTCGGCAAGTCAGCCACACAGTTTCTCTCTCACCCCCCAACCCCTTCTTGCCCTCCCCCTGCTCCCAGAGGGATGGGGAGGAGAATCGAAAGAATGTAACTCCCACAGGTTGAGATAAGAACAGTTTAGTAACTAAGGTATAACACAAATCACTACTGCTACCACCAATAATAGTAATGATAAAGGAAATAACAAGGGAAGAGAATACAACACCTCACCACCTGCCGACCAATAATTTGTCACACCCCCCAGCCCGACTGAGCACCGACCTAGTCCAACGCTACAGTGAATTAACCCTTCTGGGTAGCTCTCAGTTACATCCTGGGCATGACGTGCTGTGGTTTGGAATACCTTTGGTTAGTTTGGGCCAGGTGTCCTGTCTCTGCTTCCTCCCAGCTTTCCCTCCTCCCTGGCAGAGCATGAGGCTCAGAAAGTCGTTGGTGAGTCCAAACATTTGAGCAGTAACTAAGAACATCAGTGTTGTCGGCACTGTTCCCAGGCCAAAAGTAAAAAACACAGCACTGCACCAGCTACTAAGAAGGAGAAAAAATGACTGCTACTGCTGAACCCAGGACACATAAGTATTTTAAATCTTGCTCTCTTTGAGGCTCTTGCATCCTTTTTAGAAATATTAGTATTCTTCCATTTTGTCAGATATGGATTCACAACTTGGGACTCCCTTATGCCTTGGATTATTTATATTGATCTTTTTGGAAGAATACTAATGTTTTCCCTTTAAAAAACAGAGAAGAATTTTATTATTTGTCACAAATTAATAGTAAATTTGGGATGTCAGAAGATCTCCACTGAGTTCCACTCTTCACCTTCGTGGAGTACCCTGCTTTTTCAACCCCTAGGATACTAGGCAAGAAAAGAATGAAGTAGAAGCCTCTGAAAAACATTGTGCAGATTTCTAAGACATGAGAAAGAAAAATGTTGGGCTTATGGGTTTAGGGTCTTCTTCATAGTTCCTGTGCCTGCAATACTAATACTTAACATTTTTTAATGGCCAATATTACTCTTATGAATATGAACTAACAGTTTTGAAAATGTTGCCTTTTATCTTCACAGTGATTTATCAGACAGGAGCTTCTCCAAACCATTAGGTACACCTGTCAGCGATTGTTGTCTTTCTATGCTTGCAATGTCTCTTTTGAACTCATGTTCAGATTCTGGATGTGTAAATAAAAAGCTTAATGACTGTATATTCTGAACTGCCGGTTTTAAATTGAGGAAAAACCCCCTTTCTCTCATCTACACTTTAGTTAAGACCATATACCTGTGTAAAAATGCAGAGTTAAAAAATACATTCTATTTTGAGAAAAAAAAAAGACAAATAGTTGCTATTTGCATTTAGTCAAAATAGTCATAATGATTGTCTTTGATTATAAATTAATAATTCAAATTGTTAGATTTACACCTCAGATAAATTTTCAGTTAGGTGTAACATGCAATTCTGATAAGCAAATAAAACTTGGAACAGCTTTTCCAAGATACTGCATTGTTTACTGTTTATTTGTACCTCCCCAAGGTGAACACAGAGTGGTTGTAAAAGCATTACCGTTATTTTATAACCTCTTATCACCATTTTGCAAAGCTCTTTCTTCTAAGGAAGACGTTCCATAAATCTTTCTCAATAAACCTCTTCTGGTCCTGGAATTTGTATACCAGCTTCCCCCTAAAACATGCAAGCACTGCTTTAATTCCATTTCATTTCAACACAGAACATCAAGTGCAAGTCATTTTTAAAGATGCATAACTGTTTTACTGAATGGTGACTGCAGGAGCAGTGTGTATGTAACATATATGTGTACATCATTTCCAGAAACTAATCAAACCCAAAATATTTTGAGGTGGGAATCAGTCTCTTCTCACAGGTAACAAGCCATAGGATGAGAGGAAGTAGCCTCAAGTTGCACCAAGGGAGCTTTAGATGTTATGAAAAAATGTCTTCCCCAAAAGGGTTGTCAAACTTTGGAACAGGCAGCCCAGTGAAGTGGCTGAGTCACTGCAGATATTTAAAAGACAGGTAGATGTGTCACTCAGGGACATGTTTTAGTGGTGAACTTGGCAGTGCTGGGTTAAACAGTTAGACCTTATGATTTTACAGGTCTTTTGCAACTTAAATGACTCTGTGACTCCATGAATACAAAGAACCTTAATTTAAGTTTTCAAGGCCAGGCTGGTAAGGGCCTCAAGCAACCTGGTCCAGTGAGAGGTGTCCCTGCCCATGGCAACAGGGTTGGAACTAGATGATTTTAAGGTCTTCTCCAACCCTAATCATTCTATGATTCTATGGCTCTAATTCCTGTCTCCAAACAGAGCTGATTTTTTCATGGCTTTCATTAGCAAGATGTATAAAAGTGGAAATAAGTAGCTTTCTTTCCATTTCACTGTAATCATCAAAAGCTGGATTCTTAATTCCTAGCCCTATAAAGATTATAGTGTTCGTGTTTCCTGTGATTCAAGATTACATATGACCATTCAATAATGAAGTTGATAGAAAACTTTAGATTGATTTCAAAAGGTTTTGAGTTAAACAATGGAAGGCAGGGTAAACCCCACTTTGAATGGAAAGCCCATGCACCCATGACCACACATGGTATATTCATGTGCTATGCTGGTTGACTCTTGGGAAGGAGGAGTGAATAATAGAGTTTATTTCAGCTTGTCATAAATCTGAGCTTGTTGAGTTTTAGTAACTAGTTTTCTGTTAGCAACATTAACTTCCATTTTGAGTGATGGCTTTCTTTTCCAGCTTCATGTCTTCTACCTGCATCTGTTCTGATAAGGAAATAAGTCTTGTTTTGTTTCTGGTCCTTTTATGGAATCAATAACCTGTAGATCTGTGTTTATCTAATGCTGTTTTTTTCCAGTTTGTGGCTCTGAAGACATGGTTTCATTGGTATTGGATTGACAACTCAAACAGAAATGCAATACAGTTATGTTTGATATGAAGAATAACTATAGCTATGGAAGATAAAAACACAGAAAAGTGTAGTTCACAAGTGGAATGCAGCTTTGGAAAATTTGCAAGCATTTTAGTCACTTTATCATATATACTCATTTTTCTTTCTCTTGGTAATGCTAGCAGCAACTTTTTGCTATTCCACTCTGTACACCAGAAAAATAATTATGTATGCTACTGGCAGGGTGCTACCTGTGGCAATTAATTTAGACTGTCTAGTGATTTATGAGTATTGTCTCTTTGTGTACAGGGCTACAATACACTTAATCTTACTTGGTTAAATCAAACAGGCTAGATAATTTTAATTCAGCAAGAATATTTTACAGTATTAAAAGTATATCTGAGTTCTGATTGGGTTTAAAAGTTCTCTGGAGAATGTATTAATTAAATACAAGAAAAAGAAGAGAGAAAAAAGAAAACAATCATGGCAGTATAACTCAAGAGAAGACATCTTGCCAGGATATTACAGGATTAGGTTGCATAAAATAACCTTTTATTTCAGTATAAAGCAATAGAAAAATGATACATCGGTGATATTGTAATTATCCATCAGAAAGTATTACCCTTCTCTGACAATGTTACTGCCTAACTGTGACGTTGCATTTGGCACCAAGACTACAATACAAATATGCAAATGACTGTTCTAGGAAAGCATGCACAAAGCATTTTTATGCAAACTTTTCACTAGCATAACTATGTTTCCATATGACCAGAAAAAGATTTTGTAGCTTGAAACGTGTTTAGAAATTTTTAGGCCCCCATCTCAAAAAATATTGTTCATAGAAACCCATTGACTTTGCTGAACGGGGCTTTAATATCTTTAAACACTTTTAAATCTGAAATCTTGACCCAGCCCTATATCTAGAACTATGAAAGTGTCAAATCATATCTATCAACTATATTCTCCATTATTGCACTCTCGCTGTTCTGAATTTGAACTGAGGGCATTAGAATATACCTCCCACACATTGATGGGTTTCCTCCTAAATGCAGTTTTAGATCCTATTTTTAGAATAGATACAATCACCAAAAGTGTCATAATACTTTATTCTTTATTCCTTTGTGTTTTATAGTGCGTTCTTAGAGCTATTTTAGAGGTCTTGATGAAGGTTTCAGTACTCTTCTGTCTCCAAGAAAAATTCAAGCCTTGTTTGCCCATATCATATGAACAAACCAGTGGACTTAAAGATATATATTTTTTGAGAATGAGTGGAAAAGAGATGTCTTCATATCTGCTGTGAAAGCTGGGCCACTGTGTACAAAGCAGAAAGTTTGATGTCTTTCTCTAGGAAACCTGAAAAAGCCTCTTCATGGTAAAGTCATGTCACTGTGCACAAAATAATTACAGATTCACTTACCTGTGGGAGAAAACTATAATGAGAAATGTTAGACCTGCCATTTAGAGATCATCTTTGAGGAGCAGGAGAAAGGGAAAGGAGTAAGCTCCTCTTGGGTGGTATGTAGGTTTCTGAATGCTCAAAGGCTTGGTAGTTCTTTGCTGCTTCTCTGCGAAGAGGTGTCCTGAGCTTTTGAAATGTGAACCTCAGCAAATGAGGGAATTTGGGTTTAATAAGTAGAAGATTCTCTTTGGAAAATGGGGACTATTACTGTAGAGACTACAGGCAAGAGTTTTATTTATTTTTAGGTTATCTAACCAAACCATCACTATCTGCACATCATGAACAGTGACAGAAATTGGGCAATGGGGAAATCAAGGTGAGAATCTGAAACTCAGTACTGAAAGGTCTATTTCTCTGAGAAATTCTGTAATTGTATGAGTTAATAACTTTTTTGAAACAACACAATAGGTAGAAAACCAGTAAGTATATTCAGAATATGTTTATAATTTGCATCTTTTTTTTTAATTGCCTCTAACTTTTTTTTTCTGTTCAGATGGCTTTGTCTAAAGGAACATTTAGAAAGAGAAGATACAGTTTTCTTCCTGTGTGAGGGAAATGAGTTTAAATCAGTCTTAAAAAAAAAAAAAGGAGCAGAATATTAAAATTTAGGCCATATTCTCTCACCTTTCTCCAATCACTTCATGTTGCCTATTATCTGAAGATTAGATTTGTGCAGGGAAGTCATGACCACAGGAGTCCTTTTCCAGATCCTACTCTGGCTATCTGGGAAAGGTGACAAAGAATCTTTTACACTGCCTAAATGTCTGAACAATGTTTTTGTCATTTTTATGTTGATCATTTTTGTGTTATCATTTTCCTTTTTTTGGCTTCAGTTGTTTCTTCTATTCATCTTCTTTGACACAAGATCTTTGGAAGGCCTTCTATTACATTCAGGAGATTGAAACTCTGGCTTCTAGGTACTCCACTTGCATAAATATTTCTCAATGTTATATAGATAGGAAATTCTTGTGCAATGTAAAATGTTTTATTTATAATGATGTACATTGAAATTCAGCAATTTTGATCATTGATATGATTCTCTTATGACTACTTTTAGAATGTCTTTTTGGAAATTAGTATAATGCAAAGCAAATGCATTGCAGAGTAAATCTAGATTTTAAAGCAGAAAACAATGCTACTGTAACATATCCACTATTAGTGAAATGCCAGTATACAGAGCATACAGGATGTATAATACAGCCGCTTTGCAGTTTGACTGGACTCCCAAGTAATAATTCTTTTCAGAATTCCAATTTTATTTTATATCCATATGGTTTTTAAGGTCTGTCTCTGAAAGCATTAATGTTGTGATGGCATTAAATTCAAATTTATATGTATTTTAAAATAAACCAGATTAATATTTAATAAGAAATATTTCTGAAAGTATTCTTCAATAATTCATCATGCAATCACAGTGTATGCATAACATTTGCACATAATTCGTGTAAATATTACCTTATTTTTTACTTTTGCAGGCAAACAACTTTATTGTGACATAACAGCTCAGAAATCTTGAGGAAGCATACTAACATTTACAGACCAAATAAGGAAAAATACCTGGTAAACTGTATACAAAGTAGTCCTTATTTCTTACATGATGCACTATTATTCTTCCACATAGGGAACAATAGTATTTTTGAAAAGTGTTTTTAAGGTTCTAAGGAGCAGTGGGTATACTTGGAACAGGTTATGTCTTCCAAAATGTGGATGCAAAGAAAATAGATTTTATTCAGTGCCTCATAATATGATTTTCCTGTAAACAAGGTTAAACTTTCTTATGCTTTTCAAAAGTAGAAAGCATAAAACTGAAGGTTAACATGTGGTTTTGACTCTCAGCCTGAGAACAATGCTGATAACACCGATGTTTTCAGTTGCTGCTCAGTAACGTTTATTCTGACCAAGGACTTTCTGAGTCTTATGCTCTGCCAGGGAGGAGGGGAAGCTGGGAGGAAGCAGAAAGAGGACACCTGACCCAAACCAACCAGAGAGATATTCCATACCACAGCATGTTGTGTCCAGTATATAAACTGGGGTCAGTTACCTGGAAGGGCTAGATTGCTGCTCGGGTTGGGCTGGGTATCGGTTGGCTGGGGGTGAGTGGTTATATTCTCTTCCCTTGTTATTTCCCTTATCATTATTATTATCGGTGGTAGCAACAGTGGTGGTTTGTGTTATACCTTAGTTACTGGACTGTTCTTATCTCAACCTGTGGGAGTTACATTCTTTCAATTCTCCTCCCCATCCCTCCAGGAGCAGGGGGAGGAAGGGGGGGCGAGGGGGGAGTGAGCAAGTGGCTGTGTGGCTGAGTTGCCAACTGGGCTAAAACCATGACAATATCTCAGTGATGATTTCCTGTGAAAATCAGGTTCAAAATTGTTATTAATGCAGAGGCCAAAACTATTCCTCAATTCCTTTTGTTTTCAAGAATATCGATTAGCACCAGCTATAAGATTCCTTGTTACATCCTGAAGAATATTCTCCAAGGTACTTACTACCACTACAGCAAGCGTGTTATTTTTTAAAGGGACGTGATTTCACCTCTTTGTTTTCCACAAGGGTCCATAACAGAACAAAACATGAAAATGGAAGATTTTCTTCCCATTGACTCTGAAGGATTAGCTGAGACGCACACTGACCAAGACAGCTGAATTTTTGCACAGAGCTTTTGTCACTGCTTCACAGATAAACACAGTGGTTAGAAAAGGAGTAAAGGATGCCAGAAGTTGAATATGTTTACCAAAATTTCTCTATTTCTGAAACAGTGCAAAGAACAAGTTTGGTCGTGATAGAGACAATATGTTAAGATGTAGGAAAGATGTTGGTAAACTGCAGCTGGACATTATGTTCATGCTGAAAGTCTTGGGTCTGTTTCTGTTTGTTTGAGAATCCGTAAAGATTATGGGTTCTTAGTGTCAGTATATGTATTGCCTGCTTTTTCCAGCAATTACGTTGAGCTTCCAGTGTGGATCATGTGGCCTCTAGAGATATGATTGAATTCTTAACAGAATTCACACAGAGATTGGACAGAATGTCTAAGAAATCTGGAGTTCAGGGGAATGCTATACTGTCACAAATTGTCTGGACTGATGGCCAAGACAGAGCGTAGTGGCTGTTACAGGCATAACTGAAGCTTGGATAACTTTGACATAATAGCGAACTACTCCGTTCCAAAGAGAAAGTAATGAGATATACTGTTATTGAGCCTTTACACAAGGTCATTGAAACTGGAGTGCACCTGCAAAGGTCCTGTGATTGAGAACCCTTCACTTAAACAGCAGCAACTTGATCCTGAGCTAAACACGATGTTATCTCTCAGAACTGTTTTTAAAATCTGACCTCTTAATAGTCTGTCATTGTCTAAGGTTACCTAAGCTCCATTTCAATGTCCTGTTCAAATAGATTTTTTTTTTTTATTGCCTCCTTCAGATCCTTTGTTAATGCAAATATCAGGTTAACAGACAGAATAAGAACAGCAGGTGTGTAGGTGTGTCCAGACATATGCCTTTCTGTTGTACCATAGAGATGGCCTTATCTTCATAGTGTATAGCAATCAATGTTCTCCAGTCAGTAACCTCTGTTAGCAGGTGGTTATTAATAGAGAGAGAACTTAGACAAGCTTTAAATATTACCTATGAGTGAAACAATTGAAACAAAAAGACAATGGATAGGCTTTGGAGCTGGCAGGAATATATGGGCAAAGCAGGCTACAAAAGCAAGGAAGAGCCTGTGGGTGCTTAAGTTTGGAATCTTACTATATACAAGTATGTCCCATATTGAGGGTGAAATCAATTTGGTGGGTGAAGGGAAGATGAGTATCCATGAGTCATTCTTATCTTTAGTTGTTATTTAGCTCCTTATCTGAAGTCTGTGTGGAGCGCAAGCAATCACTTTAATGTCTGAGGTGCTGTCATTTGAAGGGAAAAAAAATATGTTTTTACCTGTGTTCTTGAATGTCAACTACTGTGGCAGTAGGTCATCACCAATTTTTAAACTATGTTCATACTGAGAGGTGGTGTTTTAGATTCACCTTGAAGAAGTATGCAATTTCTCCCACAAAGTCCTTCAGTAGTGTTAATAACAACTGAATGACCTGCTCATATTTTTGAACCTGTATTCAATCTTTGTATTCCTTTCTCTTTAAGACAGTAAGAGACACTAACTCTTCTGCTTGTCCTGCTAACATTGCTTAAAATGCAGTACTGCTTCTAAGACTTTCACATGACTTTTATGCTAGGAAGCAACATAAGCTATTAAAGTTCTGGAGTCAATGAAGTCTCTTTTTCATTTCTGATAACAATTCATTTCATAATCTTATTTTTTGAAAAACTGGAGAAAAATGTGAAGAACAAAACTGTTGATTTACAATGAGATTGATCCAGATATTCTATGACTCCATGGCATGTCTTTGACGTAAGTATGAATTACTGTCAAGGTTTAAATTCAACAAAGCAAGTAAGAACCATGCAGCTGCGTGTTCACCCTCCTTTTCTCCCTCCTTGGGTGGGATGAAGAGGAAAATAGGAAGAACGTAAAACCTGTGGGTTCAGATAAGAACAATTTAATAACTGAAATAAAGTACAATATACTGCTGCTACTACTACTAATAATAATAATGGAAATAATGAGGGAAGATAATATAAAACTAAAATGGGAAAAGTTAAATAAACCCCAACAATAAACACAAGTGATGCACAATACAATGGATTAGCACTCAGTGACCAGTACCCACACTGACCCGAACAGCTGTTCATCCCTTGCAGGTAAACCCCCAGTTTATATACTGAGCATAATATGCTGTGATATGGAATACCCCTTTAGCTAGTTTGGCTTAGGTGTCCTATTTCTGCTCCCTCCTGGCTCTTGTGTCCCTCCTCACTGGCAGAACATGAGAGATTGAAAAGTCCTTGATAAGGGTAAGTGCTACTTAACAACAAGTAAAACATCGGTGTGTTATCAGCATCGTTCTTAGACTAAAGCCAAAACACAGCATTGTACCAGCTACTGGGAAGAAAACTTATCTCAGGCAAAACCAGGACAATTATTTATCTCCCTTGTCCTTATGCATAAATATACATAAAGCCAGATATCTGAATAAAATACAGTACAAATTTGCTTATTTTCTATTAAAATATTTAATCTCTCAAAACTCAGTAATTTAAGGCTTTACCCTTAACTACTTTGATTTATATTCTTCATCTGTGCAACTCTCTTTTTTTCTTCCTCTCCAGTGATTT
The DNA here is from genome assembly GCF_033783945.1 of Neopsephotus bourkii. NCBI lineage: Eukaryota > Metazoa > Chordata > Aves > Psittaciformes > Psittacidae > Neopsephotus > Neopsephotus bourkii. The sequence goes on along the minus strand of NW_026902105.1, from coordinate 8,009,206 downwards.
GCCACAAGTCTGTCTGAAGATAAATGTGTTTCAGCATGTGCCCAAAACACATGAAAGACAGGTTTCTGTCTTTATTTTAGGGTGCAGCATCTAAAAGTAAGGAATCTGTGCAGGAACTGCCTACCTTGTACTGGTAGCAGAACCTACCATTTGTATTAGAATCACCCTCCATTCAAGTGTTTTTGACTTTAACTCAAATATTTGCCGTAAGATTCACAACACAGTAAATCCCTTTAACAATGAGAAGGCATCAGCCCAGCCTAATTTCTTTAAATCCACCTGTTCAGTGGTATAATTTACCAGTGGCTTTGTAAAAATCAACTTTTTCTAGCATCAGTTCCTTTACTTGACTTTAATAAATGATTTTCCATGGTAAATACACTTTATCATTGTTTAGCAAAGGATCCTTGATACATACTACTCCTGTTGTAATTTCTGGCATTTCCAATATTCTGCATCTTAAAGTGAGCATAACAGAAGAAAGAAACTGTTAAGTATAGTAGTATTATAATATATATAATACTGATATCGTAGCTATGCTATAGTTCTTAATTTTTAAATGGTTTGAGATGTCATTATTTATAGCAAACTGCCTTAAATAAGGAGGCTCTTTATTTAAGGAATAAGGATGAAGAATAAAGATCTATCAATAAGATTGAAATAAGCTTGGAATACTACATTTCATATAGATGTAAATATGCAGATCACTTGAATTTCATTCTTGCTTTTTACATTCAAATTTATTAATGAAACATAGGGGATTTCATTTTAGGAACAGATATATTTTTTTTAAGGGTTTAGTATAATTTTTCCATGTTGTTTTTTTTTTTTTTTTCTGTGAAATTTAGGTTTCTATTTCATTCTGCTGCACTGGACATGCTGAAATTTCTTTTTACTTTATTGATTGCTCCCAGTACTAAAATAGCCTGAACTCTAATCACTTCCAACTTCTTTTGGCTTTGAATGCTCATTTCTGGGAATGGAGAAGACTCAGGGGGAGGGTGTTTGTCAAAGTGAAAAAAGTTGCTTTTGCACATATTTTGGTCATAATTGTGTAAATCCACAACAGTCTGCCTGGTTTCCACTTGAATGTGCAAGTGAGGGTCCATTAAGGTTGGGGGACATCTTTAGATCATTTCTGACTTTGTGTATTCAGTACATCAACTTACAGTCAGTTACTCCTATAGGAAACCAAAGGACTTTGATTAGACTGAAGTATTCTGATCTTCCAAACACTGAATAGCTTAGCCACAGCAAACTATGTGTAAGACATAAGTTCTACCTAGTATTTCTGGTGAAATACTTCAAGATGACTGTAGCTTGCCCAAGATTTAGTAGTTACAAGCCCTATAAAAATCCTTCCAAACTGAAGAGTAGTTTCATTATTATTCTAATAGAGATAGTAGCTCTGAACCTGAGAGAAAAAACTGCTAGCTATTCATCTGTAGCAAACATTTTTCCACTGCAGAACAGGGTCCCCCTGTCCCAGTCTTTCAGTTCCAGGCAAAGACTGATATATGAAAGGGAAGAACAACCTCCATCTGTCTCAACAATGCAAAACAAAACAATGAATAGTTTTGGACACCTGTGCATTATTACGAAAGGGAAAGAAATAAAACAAGGAACGCATCCTCTGTGCTGACTCTTACGCAAAACCATGAAAACCGTTTCAGTTTCAGTCTTTTGTCATAATTTCCATAGTTCCTACGACATCTTAACATTAATGCAGGCTGTTCTGTTCTGCAGCCCATCAAAAAATGGAATGTTAATGATGTCTCTCGCACACCCTGCAAAAATGTCAAATCCCAAACTATTCAATCCTTACTCTTCTGCATAATATTTTGGGCCACTTTGCCCAAATTGAAAATGGATGCTGCCTGAGTGTGGAATACCTTAGTCAAACATTTTTTCTATTAACAAGTATGTGCATATAGTGATTTAGGCATTCATCCACCTTCTCCTTTGTAAAGCTGAAGATACTAGAGATACAGAACCCTCCTACACTAAAGCTTATTTTTGCATGATTTTCATGGCCTTGCTTTGAGCTGACTCAAGCTGGATTTCTTTTTATTCCCATTGTTTCATGTGGTGTGGGAGTAGAGCACTTAATCTCTAAACACCCCTGCATCACCTCATGATGCAGTTCAATGCAACTTTCTGTTAGTATTTGAGCGGCAGCAGCACCACTCAGGTTCAGTCTGAAGTCACCATTAGAGATACTGGCATGAGCTGTCCCTCACCATCTAAAAATCTGCAGAAATTAAACTGAGGCAAACCAGATGAACTGTTCTTGTCTCTTGAAAACATGAACAATGTGGCTTCAAATAAAAAGATTTATTGAGGGGAAAAACAACCATACTATAACTGACAAAACATTCCTCAAATAGAGAAAGTGAAGGTCTGTGTAAGACCTTAAGAACCACAGTGTTAGTTGAGATCAGACTAGATGTGTTTGGTCAACTATATAGATTTCATTTCTGTCTTTAACATATCATGAGTATAAGAATAAAGGAAACGCATAGTATTCCTTCCCTAGGCTATCTTACTCTCCCTAACTCAAACAATGTGCAGCTCCATAGTCTGCCAGAGTACTAACAGCACGTATGATCACATTTCTGTGTGTAAGCCTGTAACAGGGCTCAATTTCATTTAGCAGTACAGAGAGAGACTTTAACTTCTCCCTGTCAAATTTCTCCCTATCAAATGACAGCAAAGGACATCTACTTTTCTGGGTTTTCCTTCCCTTGGAAGGCCTAGTCTTTACTTTTAGGCCTTGCAACTAGCCTAGCATCTTTCTGGAAAAATTACCTAGTATTGTTGACTGAGTCTCGTGGTAATTCTATTATTAGTCTGAAGTGCATATTCTTGAAGTACAGAAAAACTGAGAAAAAAGAAGTGATGACAGTATAGCCAGCGGCAGCAAAGCCAGGAATAGTTTAAAATGCAGATTGGATTTGGTGATTATTATCACACTGAAGGAGGCATATTCTGTCCTAACTCATATTTTTATTCTTACTGGAAATAGTTATATCACCTTGTTAGTCTCCACAGAGAAGTTACTGGAGCTATCTGACCACTTTGGATTCAGCAAATAGGAACTACAAATTATTACAATATATACAGTAGCAAAGTTTCTTGCAGTCTGGGAGAAGTATAAAGGGGTGAGATGTGTGGCATTATGAGCAAAACATCTGAAAACCAAACATTGTTTTTTCTGCCTGTTTTTATAAACCATTCACACATATGTAGTTACAACGTTTTATGGTATTCGGAGCACTTCTTAATGTCTTTTACTCAAATGAGAGCTTACAACAGCATGCCACATTTCAAGTATCATATGCACTGTTTTGCTGGAAGCTTAATACTTATTAATTCTATCTAATATATTTTTAAGACACCCTTATTTAACCTTTGTAATCACTCTAGCAAGAGAGCTATATAAGACATAGGTCATATAATGAATGTAACAAAAAATGAGAGTAGGTCTAGAGATACCATTTTGTAGGTTAATTTAAGGGTGTGACAGATCTATGCTCCTTATAGTTTCCCATCTCAGAAGGACAGCAGTAGTCTCTGTTCCCTAGTCCTACTGTGGCCAGGATGCAGCTACCAAGCCACGTGCACTTCTGACCATTTTAAGTGCATCTCCTATACCTTGACTATGCTGCAAAATGTAAATGGGAATGTGATAGCACTGCAGCTACCAGTTAAGTAAAAATTTTGGTGCCTAGAGTGATTGAGGCAAAAGAAACTCATAATTGGGTTGAAAATCATAATTCACTCTCTCTATAGAATCTTTAGTACAAGGAAAAACAGTTACATGATCTGAAGAAAACTGTTATCCAGGGGGAAGTTACATTAAAAATTATTGCAAAGTCAGTTTTAAAAAGGAATCATTGTCAGTGGCAGATTCTATGAACAAAAGTGAAATCACTCCAAGATACCGGCAGAAAATAAAGTTATGTGGGATCAGTTTCTTCCTCAGACAACTTTCCTCCTCTGAAGGATCAACCTGAATTTTTTTTTTTTTTTCAGTTCTTATATCTACCTCTACTGAAGAATATGTGGGACATGAAAATTTAGTGCTTTCATGAATGTATTGTAAAAAGTGAAATTACTGAGTCACATTCTGGTGATTTTCCTGTGTCTTCTTGTGTTCCTGATAAAGAAAACTTTTCGGCACTGCTTCCTTATGGATATTTCTCAGCTGCCTCAAGATTATTTGCTCTCCTGGCCATGACGCTACAGCTCCTTTCAGACACAATCTAAAGAGGATCATTGGTGAACTCCCTACTACCAGAGTACTGCATTGTGCATCCTCCCACACAATCTCCATATCAACCATCAACAGCTTTCACTTCTCAACTCATAACATGGGATTAATTACCTCACTTTCTTTCATGCACAGGTGTCGTGGCTTAAGCCCAGCCATAAATCAGACCATGCAGTCTCTGGCTCACTCCCCCTTTTCCCCCCTCCTCCCCCGCTCCCTGAGGGATGGTGAGGAGAATGAAAAGAATGTAACTTCCACAGGTTGAGATAAGAACAGTCCAATAACTAAGGTATAACACAAACCACTACTGCTGCCACCAGTAATAATAATGGTAAGGGAAATAACAAGTGAAGAGAACGTAACCACTCACCACCCACTGACTGATACCAGCCCAATCCGAGCAGTGATCTAGCCCTTCCAGATAACTGACCCCAGTTTATATACCTGGCATGACGTGCTGTGGTTTGGAATACCTCTTTGGTTAGTTTGGGTCAGGTGTCCTATCTCTGCTTCCTCCCTGATTCTCCTCCTCCCTGGCAAAGCATAAGACTCAGAAAGTCCTTGGTCACAGTAAACATTACGGATCAGCAACTGAAAACATTGGTGTTATCAGTGCTGTTCCCAGGTTGAAAGTCAAAATCACAGCACTGCATCAGCTACTAAAAAGGAGAAAAGTGACTGCTACTGCTGAACCCAGGACAATAGATATCAGAAGACTCAGAAAGGGCTTTAAAATAAGTGAAAGCAGACTGTATTGTGATTGTACTTTTACTATACATATACTTTAATTTCAGGAAAAGAAAATTCACCTCTACTTATTTCAAGCATGCGGAATGTACCATAAAAGCAATTTAACTTCAGCTAGCAGTACAAGAGACCTGGAAGGTTGCTCATTTTATTTTATGGCAGTGACTTCTCAGTATATGCAACTCATTACAAAACCAAGTCGTAAACCTCTTTCTTTGTATTGAATGATGGCTTGGCTTCGTGACCGAGGATTTGGAAAGGGCTTTAACCATGCTTACTACAAGCATGATGACCAAGGTCATGTGGGATATGCAAATCTGGGAAAAAAGGTGCTGAGGCAATCAGGAAGTGTCCGATCACGACTCTCAAGTCCTGAGCCAACTCGAGTTACCCATGCGCTGGTCCACCCGCATGCAATGTTGGATCTTGCAGCTTCCCGTGCACCTTGTCACCTACTATTTTGACCCTCGGCCATCTATACAGACAAGGCAGAGTAAGCCCTTCCAGCCTGTGCAGTGGATTTTTTAGGTGAAGAGCAGCTTGTGCAGAACTGGCTCCACCCTTTAAACCTGATGTTTAACTGACACGGCCTAGCTAGCTAGGACGGTGACAGCAAAGTCCACAGGTTGTAGGTTTTGTAAGAGTGTCCTTCTCTGATGGAAGACCATGCAAGGCTAGACAAGCTCCATCAGCCTGGGTTTGAAGATAGGAGTTTTCCTTCTCCTATGAGGAAGGCCTGACTTTGCTAATGAAGATTCGGGAAGACCTTAGCCATGCATTCTGAACAAGACCATCATCTCCTGGGTCAATCACAAGCAACAATGACGCAATAGCACAACAAGCATCTAGGCAGGTTCTTAGAGGCGTTCAGTCGTAAGCCCGCAGATGGTAGCCTCACACCACTGGCTCCTCAGCCAAGCGCACGCACCAGGGGTCTGAACCTGCAGTTCCTCTCTTACTGAGCAGGATTACTATTGCAACAACACATTATCAGTAGGGTAAAACTAACCTGTCTCAAGCAACACTGTCACAGTATGTAGCTATATAAATATCTTTTCTGTATGTAATGGCTCCACTGGGCATGTTTTTTGCTTCCTAGCCACTTTGATTAAGGACTGACTAAGGTTTTATCCCCATCTGTGTTAGTTTAAAACCGACTCTCAGATTCCACTTTTAGTAAGAAGCTATCTATACAAACAGTGGCTAGCACTGGCTAGCTGCATGGTTGTTTAGCCTCAGGAGAGGTGTTTACATGTGTAAGCCCCAGACTAGTTCAAGAGAACTCAGCTGTTTGGAATACAAAAATGAGACTTGAACATACAGTTAGTTTTTACTTATTTTTGCTGATGCTACAAAGAAATACCTTTTTTTTTCCAAATAGCTTATTAATGTTAATGAATTCTTAAGTGATAGAGAAGAAATTAACTTTTTCTATTAAACAGAATATGTGGAACTAATCTGTTTAAAATGCTTTAAAAACTAATTCTTTGAACATGAACAGGCTATGAACTTACATTGCAGATACTGCCATTTTTCAGAGAATTAAAATAATTTTTTTTTCTTTTACAAAGAAAAATCCTGAAAGATATTTAAAAATGCAGTCAAAATCACTTCTTATCCAGTAAATTAAAGGGACTCACATTGTCCATAGTTGTTCTGAAAGGGTCATTTATTTTTTACAGTGAGGAATTTCAAGGCAAGTCTAGCTGCATTGCTGATCAGACCTTTGTACAAGCTTGTGGTAAATGTTGAACAGCAGCCTCTAGCCACAGCCCTCTAAAACCCTTGTCAGCACAAGGTAAGGAAACCACAGCAATGTTAAATAAGTTTGTGAAAACTACCATGTGAAACAGCTGGAAAGAACAGAATGCATGTAATGAAAATGACTCAATCAGCAAAGAAAACCGAAGAAGGTTAGAAAAGCAATCTTTAAATTACAAAATTTCTTAGAAATGTGACAGTTGTACTCATTTGAGTTTGTAGAGTTTATATGCTTTTTAGAGTACACAGAAGGCTCAAAAAGGGAAAGGATGGTTTTCAATTTGCCATCCAAATATATATTATGACTACTTTGTATGAAGGTTCCAGAAAGTGTGAATTTGAAATACACTTTTTTCTGATTCATATACGATGAGCAGGTGCAAATCATTGCACTTCCTATATTTAATTTTACATCTAATGAAAAAATGGGAATAATTAGAAACATTTGTTAACAATAAAACCAAATAAAAAGCTATTACTAACTCCTGGATTCTCCCACTACTGGCTAGGAATTTCTCTGTAAGAAGTATCTATCTATCTATATCTCTGTGTATATCATCTATCTATCTATCTATCTATCTATCTATCTATCTTTTTTTTTTTTATAGTTTGTTATAGAGTATTCCTGATTCATCTATGCCATATGGCATAGCTTTGAAAGGAGGATTTTTTTTACACAAATAATCTTATTCTCATACACATGGAACCTTCAAAACAAAAAATGAGGAAATTGCAACAGGGATTGCCTATGTATGTGGAACAGAGATGATAACAATGATGCTTTGGTCTGGCCAAGGACTTTGTGAGCCTCATGCTCTGCCAGGGAGGAGGGGAAGCAGGGAGGAAGCAGAGACAGGACACCTTACCCAAACTAGCCAAAGAGGTATTCCATACCAGAGCACATCATGCCCAGGATGTAACTGAGAGCTACCTGGAAAGACTAGGGGACTGCGGGGTTGGAGGAGGTATCAGTCGGTTCTTGGTCGGGCTGGGGGGGGCAGTTATATCGATCGACTGGTGCTAAGGTGTTGTATTCTCTTCCCTTGTTATTCCCTTTATCATTATTATTATTGGTGGTAGCAGCAGTGATTTGTGTTATACCTTAGTTACTAAACTGTTCTTATCTCAACCCATGGGAGTTGTATCCTTTTCAATTCTCCTCTCCATCCCTCTGGGAGTAGGGGGAGGGCAAGAAGGGGGAGAGGGAGTGAACAAGCTGTCTGGCTTTGTTTAAACCACGACACCACACCACCTAAGTCCTGGAAGGCAGATAAAGGGACTGTGAGAATGAAGACCCTAGGCCTGCTTAAGGAGAGGATCTGGTCTGAGATCATCTTAAGAACCTGAATGTGCACACGTCCATAGGACCTGATGAAATCCATCCACAGGTTCTGCTAAGCCACTGTCCCTCATATTTGAAAAATCATGTCAGTCAGGTAAAGATCCCACAGAGTGGAAAAAGGGAAATATAACCCCCATTTTCAAGAAGGGGAAAATGGATGACCCAGGGAATTACAGACCAGTCCGTCTCACTTCCGTGCCTGGCAAAATCTTGGAGCAGATTCTCCTGGAAGGCATGCTAAGGCACATGAAAATTAACAAGGTGCTTGGTGAAAGCCAACATGGCTTCACTAAGGGCAAATCCTGCCTTACCAATTTGGTGACCTTCTATGATGGGGCTACAGAACTGACGGACAGCAGTAGAGCAGTTGACATCAACTACCTGGACTTGTGCAAAGCATTCAACACTGTCCCACACGACATCCTTTTGTCTAAATTGGACAGACATAAATTTGATGGATGGACTACTTGGTGGATAAAGAACTGGCTGGATGACCAAATGGAGAGTTGTGGTCAATGGCTCAATGTCTGCTGCAGACCAGGAATGAGTGGTGTCCCTCAGTGGTTGGTGTTGGGACCGGTCTTCTTTGACATCTTTGTTGGTGACATGGACCGTGGGATTGAGTGCACCCTCAGCAAGTTTGCCAATAACACCAAGCTGTGTGGTTCAGCTGATATACTGGAGTGAAGGAATGCCTTCCAGAGGGACCTTGACATGCTTGTGAGGTGGGCTGATGCCAGCCATATGAAGTTTAACCGTGCCAAGTGCAAGGTCCTACACCTGGGTTGGAGCAATCACAAGCACAGCTACAGATTGGGCAGAGAAGAGACTCAGAGCAGTCCTGTGGAGAAGGACTTGGGGTGTTGGTCAATGAGAAAATGAGCATGAGCCAGCAGTGTGAGCTTGCAGCCCAGAAAGGCAACTGTATACTGGGCTGCATCAAGAGGAGCGCGACCAGCAGGTCAAAGGAGGTGATCCTGCCCCTTTACTCTGCTCTCGTGAGACCTCACTTGGAGTGTTGTGTGCAGTTCTGATGTCCTCAACATAAAAAGGACATGGAAGTGTTGCAAGAAGTCCAGAGGAGGGCCACAGGGATGATCAGGGGACTGGAGCACCTCCCTTATGAATATAGGCTGAGAAAGTTGGGGCTGTTCAGCCTGGAGAAGAGAAGGCTGCATGGAGAGCTCATAGAAGTCTTTCAGTATCTGAAGGGGGCCTATAAGGATGCTGGGGAGGGACTCTTCATCAGGGACTGTAGTGATAGGACAAGGAGTAATGGGTTAAAACTTAAACAGAGGAAGTTCAGTTTAGACAAAAGGAAGAAGTTCTTTAAAGGTGGTGAGGCACTGGAATGGGTTGCCCAGGAAGGTTGTGCTTGCTGAATTCCTGGCGGTGTTGAAGGCCGGGTAGGACAAAGCCTTGGGTGTCATGATTTAGTGGGAGGGGTCCGTGCCCATGCCAGGAGGGTTGGAACTAGATAATCTTAAGGTCCTTCCAACCCTAACAATTCTATATATTAAGGTAGAAGATAGAAAATGGAAAAAGGGCTGAAGAACTACTTTGAGGGTGGAGGAAGATAAGAATTACCATACAAGATTTACGAAGTAGCCATTGGCAAAGTATCATCAACCATAATCAATCACCTTTAAGAACAAATGTTTTCTTCCCTTGGACATCAGCCAATGACCAGGGAAAGTATGAGCTCGTCAGAATTAAACCTGCTAATGTCTACAGTATTTATTGTGCATATTATTGCAAAACGTTCCTTCATAATGTAACAATTTCCTGAAATACTTCCTATAATTACAGTTTGTTGTATGAAGCCAAAAGATAAGGACTGTTCCCTCTAAATGGAACATTTTATGAATTGCAGAATCTTATCTCCCACTTCCAAGTGCTGTTGGAATTCAGCTGACAAAGTGAAGGGGCTTCATTTTTGTTTTTCCTTACCTTCCAACCTCAAACTACATATGAACTCCCCATTTTAATACAATAATAAAATAAACTTTCTGCTTATACAGCTCTTTTAGTTTTAAAATTTCTAGTGCTAGCAAAATTTCTATGAAGTAAGTGCAAACAACCTTTAGAGAAGGAAAACAGTGAAAAGGTAGCTGCTAAGGAAGCACACAGGCAATAGACTACAGTACAGTGTAGAAAGCAATATTTATGTTTTACATAAGTATGGACATTCATATATCTCTTAGGCTCATAATTTCATCGTAATTCCATTCGTATTAGCTAAAAAGCCGTGAAGGAAATTCTGTGATTTTTGATGCACTGCTCTGCAACAGTTGTGGATAGGAAGAAAATGTCTTGTGGCTTGTCTGTGCCGTGTTCTGCCTAAGTCTGAGGTTTTCACTGGATGGTATTATGTTTTAATGGGAAGAATGTGATGATTTATTTAAAGATTTTGAAATCTCATATCCTGATCATGCAAGTGCCACATGTACAGCACATAAAATTCATTTTTTGGTTCAGCAAATGCCACTCATGGAATGTCTTTATGACATTGTAAATCCAGAGCAATGTCATAGCTTTTCTGAAGGAAGTGATTTTCCGTCATTTAAACAGTCCACCAATACTTGAGTGTTAACCATTCTATTTCTACAGTAATAGCTGAGATTGGGTCTAGCTTTCTCACAACCTGGGAAAATGAGTGGAACAAATGCATATATGTATTTGGTTCTTCCACTTTGTGATAGAGGGTATGCCTGATGACTTTTATTATGATAGGTCCTCTGCTGAATTTTTCTAGACAAATCACTTGTTTGTAGAAACGTGTCTTGTAACACCTTGCTGGCAGCAGGAGTCACTATAGTCCATGCAGGTGCTGAGGATGTTAGATAACACAGGATATGCGCTTTGCTGATCAGCCAGTTGTAATGTTCATAGCAGGGTTGCTTAGCTAAAATGTCTTTTCACTGGTCTGCATTTTCAGCCTTGCTGGTAAACACAACTGATGAAGATACTTGCATCTGTTTCTGAAGGATTGCTAGGTAAGTCACTTTACATAGTTTTGAAATAGAAGCTTTTTAAGTGAGGATGCCTACATCTCACCTAAGTTTTGCAATTCTAAAGATCTATAACCTGCGGTAGTTGTCTACACTTCCTGTTTAGTCATTGCAAATAAAGCCTCTGACTAAAACAGAAAATTCCAAGTGTCTAATTTTTCATAAGTGCTTCCCAACTAAGCTGAATTTTTGCTAGGCTACTTGAGGGTTAGTTGTTCTACTAAAATGGTGCTTCTGCAGCATAAATAATTTATCATTATTTGGATTGGTGGATGTGGTGGATTGACTCTGGTAGGATACCAGGGCCCCACCACAGCTACTTTATCACTCCCCTCCACAACAAGACAAAGGAGACAAAAATATAATTAAAAGCTTGTGGGTTGATGTATGGACAGGGAGAGATCACTCAGCAATTATTGTCATGGAAAAAAAAGTCAAATCAGAATAGGATAATGATAAATAAAACCAAACCTTAAAAACACCTTCTCCCCACCCCTCCCTTCTCCCCAGGCTTAATTTAATTCCTGATTTTTTCTAACTCCTCCCACCCAGCAGTGCAGGGAAACAGGGAAGCAGGTTGTGGTCAGGTCATCACATTGACTGCCACACCTTCCTCCTCAGGGGGAAGACTCCTCACACTTTTCACCTACTCCACGATTGGGGTCCCTCCCACAGGAGTCAGTCCTCAATGAACTTCTCCAATGTGAGTCCTTCCTTCATTATGAACTGGTCCAGCTTGGGTCCCTTCCATGGCATGCATTCTTCAGGAACAGACTTCTCCAGTGTGGGTCCCCTGTGGAGTCACAGCTCCTGCCAGCAAACCTGCTCCAGCATTGGTTCCTCTCTCCACAGGGCTACAGGTCCTGCCAGGAGCCTGATCCAGTGCAGGCATTCCACAGGTACACTCCTTTGGGTGTACCCTCCTGCTTTATTATGGACCCCCTTGGGCTGCAGGGACACAGCCTGCCTCATCATGGGCTGCACCACAGGCTGCAGGGGAATCTCTTCTCCAGCACTTGGAGAACCTCCTCCCCTCCTTCTGCACTGACCACTGTCTGTGGAGCTATCACGTATTTTCTCTGCTGTCTCTTGCTGCAGGTGCAGTTCCATCCCCCCTGCCCTTCAACCCCCTACATTCTTCATATGTTATCCCAGAGGTGCTACCACCATGGCTGATGGACTTGGCCAGGGGCAGGTCCATCTTGGAACTGTTTGGCATTGGTTCTATGGGACATATGGGAAGCTTCTAGTAGCTCCTCACAGAAGCCGTCACATTGCCAAAACCTTGTCATGCAAATACAATACAATGGATTATAAGGTAAGCGAAAACTTGGCTGGGTCAGGCTCAGTGGCTTCTGGTCAGCAATACAATGCATGGGTGGCTGCCTATTATTAGTAAAGAACCAACCAGAGCTAATACCAGTTTAGCATGTTTATTAATGAATGGCCTGATAAATAGAATAGAAAGCCCTCACAGCAGATTTGCAGGTATAGAAAATTAAGGGAGGGGTCAATAAAGTAGAGGGAAAGGCTATTACTCGAAGAGACCTCAGCAGATTAGAGAAATATGCTGATTGAAGCCTCATGAACTTCAGTGAAGTAAAATGCCAAATCATGCCTTTTGGGAAGAAATATCCCATGCACCAGTATAGTCTGTGATCCAACTCAGCAGAAAGTAGTTTTGCAGGAAAGGAATTAGGCATTCTGGAGCATAAAAAGGCAACAGCCTTCTGGACAATACAAGCAAGAGGACAGACATCAGGCTGAAGGTAGTAATTATTCCTCTCTGGTCAACACTTAAAGGAACTTATCTGGATCACTGTGGCCAAGCACCTCAGTGAATTTTGATTCCTCTGGAAAACAAAATGCTGAGGATGGGAAGAATGGCCTGTATAATCTCCAAACAGCAGATTTTGGCAGGACATTCAGGTTAAAAGGTGTTATTGCATACCAGGAAATTCACTGGTGGTGTGGTGACGGTTAACTTACATCTCGCTCACTTTTTAAGTATATTTCCTTCTCAAAATGTATGGAACCTTATTTTGCAACAGATCTGGACATAGATTAAGAATTAATGCTTTATTTGGATATACACTTGTCATAAAGAAGGATTATCATGCTGTAAATATATTGTGCATTATTATGCAACTAACACATAACAACTTGTGCTGCTGGCTGCCTTATTCTGAATTTCCTGAATTCATATTTTTTAATTGTGTTTTGTAGAGAAGGAAAGTTCAGATCATTATCCAGTCATTGTTGTAGCTCTTGGCATTACTGTATGGTCCTTTTTGCCTTGTCTTTGTGGATTCTTCCTTGATTATGATTTTGATGAGAAAACTTAATTATGTTTTGAAATTCCACATACAAGTTACTCAGAGTTTAGTATGGTTGGAAAGAAAGTGCTTTCAAATATAGTGATTGATACACATGTACAAAACAGCTGTTATACATCTTTCTGAATGAAGCCTTTATAGAAATTTCCTTTTTTTCCCAGAATGATCATATAAGCAGCGCATCATATTTAGCATATTCATATCCAACTCTACTCATTAATATGGAATAGATCTACCATGAGATTCTATGGGAGTATAACTCAGTTCTGCCTTACTAGATATTAAGCCAAATCACACTGAAATCATACTGCCCAACAAGGTCTTCTAAACAGAGCCAGTCATAGGCTGGTTGATGATGCTGGGAGTTATGAGAGAATTTGTAATTTTACAATTTTCCATTAAAAGTTTAATCAAGACCAGTTGATATTTTTTGTGGCAGAGCATAACTGCCTGTCTTCCTACTGTACATGTAATAAATCAATCAGCAGATAAACTTACTGAAAGAATTATATCGCAGAAAAATGTATTCCAGGTGCCTGCTACATGTTGGCTGCACACAGCACTAGTGAGGATAAAAAGTTTTGATAAAGACACGATTATTGAGCACAAACGTAAAAGGTAGTTTGTACCATTGGCTGGGATTTCTAGGTTTTACATCCTCCATTTTCTGGATACAGAGGTGCTATTCAACAGGTCAGATGAATCACATTCTAAAATTGCCTGGATTTACTCACCTCAAAAAGCTCATGGGCTGCAGGTCTGGTGCAGAGTTTTCCCCTGTAGGTAAATAAGGTTAAGAACAAAAGAACAGGGCAACAACTCCATGTTGGATCAGAGTGAAAACTTGTTCTGGGCTTGCACCCTATCTGCAACAATGACTAGTGAAATATCCAAGAGGAATGCAAAAATATAAGTACATAGAAAATATATTCTGATACTTTAGTATACAGTATACATATTCGCTCACTCTCTATATTAGAAGGAAAGAATGCAAACATAGAATAAATATGTAGAGTTACTTCCCCTAAATAGTGTTCTAGCATTTGGTAAACTATTAACTGTTACATAAGGTAGAGACCCTTGCATTTCAAAGTCTTTGATATTTGGGTTTGGGTTTGTTGTGTTTTTATTCAGAGAATTTGTTCAAATCCATTAAACCCTGACAAAGTTTTAATACTGTTAAATGAGGCGCACCCTGCCCTTGTTGACTGTTATACATATACTGGATTATGCTGAACGCTAAGATTTTTCCCTGTAGATCTGCTGTATGTTATAATGAAATACATATTCCAGTATTTGGAACTTGATTCTACTGTGATTAGATAAAGGATACCTGTTTGTATTTTGTAGTTTAAAGATATATGGGCCTCAGGCAAAGTCAGAGTAAAAGGAGAGTAGTTGTAGAAGTCTTTACAAACTCTATGTGCTTTTGAATTAAATTGGAAATGGGTTTAGCCCTGGGTAAGAAAAATCACTCATTTGTCTAATGCAGCAAATAAACTTTGCAGATGGTTCTAGCTTCAGGAGAGGCATCTAGACAAATAAGGCATGGCTCACATTTTTCCCTATTTTACTCAATTTCTTACTTCATGTCATGAAATATTGAAAATTAATAACTGAGGCCATTAGAAAAATACGTAACTGACTCTCTTTAACTTCCAGTTGAAAAAAAATGCAATTTTTTTAAATATTTAGAGTGTTTTGAAAGCTTTTGACCTAGTTAACAAAACTTCTAAATTTTTTTGCCAGCCTGTTGACAATTTTGGAAGGCTAACATTTTAACCTTTACTATAAAATCATGTAACAATGGAAAGGCATTTATACGTGTATGTACTGGTTTAGGCTAGCATAGATTTAATCTTGTTTGTAGTAGCTTGTATTGTGCTATGGTTTAGATTTGTGACCAAAGCAGTGCTGATAACATGCTGACAATTTAGTTACTGTTGGGTAGTGCTTACACAGCATCCAGGCCTTCTCACGCTGTCCTGCCAGTGAGTAGGCTGTGGGTGAACAAGATGTTGGGAGAAGATAAAGCTGAGGCACTTGACCCCAAATGACCAAGGGGATATTCCATACTGTATGGCATCATGCTTAGCAATAACAGCTGGAGGAATGAAAGAGGAATGTAAAAAGGAGGAAGGGAAGACATTTGGAATTATGACATTTGTCTTCTTAAGTGTTATGTATGATCAACTCCTGCTTTCCTGGAAATATCTAAACATCTGCCTGCTGATGGGAAGCAATCAAAAGCAATTAAATGAATTGTTCAAGAAATAGTGTTAGGAACAGTTTTGTTTAATGGTATTACGGGTTTATTTGAAATTATTAGATGTACTTTTACTGCACCTCTAGTTTATGCAAATTATTGTTAATATAGGAAAGGATCATATTATCATAGACATAGATGTAGATAATCTTGTTGATTAGTATAATGGAAATGAGATAACATTTCAGTGGTAGAAATTGGTAAGCCTTTCTGCCTGGGAGTGAGGGAAGAGAGTTCTTGAGATACTAGGTAATTCAAAGATAATAATGCCTATATATCAGTGTGGATGCAGTAGACTAAAAGTAGACTTTAGCAGAAGTGAGAAAATATAAGTTTCAGTTTGCAAAATAGTCATGTTATTTTATTATGTTCTATCTACCCATATTCTACCTAAATTCTAAATAAGAATTTAGACTGGAATAAGTACAGCAGAGAAACCTCTGTGTATTCAAATATTAAAGGCATAAAATAATCACTCCATTGTCCCCAATGCACACAAAATTGTGTTAAACTATGAAATATATACATTATTTCTTAATGTATATAATGCATATCTCTGAGCATTTGCTTCCCATGGATTTAGATCAGCAAAGCTACTAAGCAAGAAAAGTAAGAGAATCTCCTAGGTAAGCAGGTTCCTAACAAGAATAAAAACACTGTTGCAGATTTATGGCTGTCAGAGTAAGATTCCTCTATTCAACCCTGAAGGCAGAACTGCTTTGCCAACTTAAAGAAAAGGGATCAAAGAGCACTAAAACACTGGGGAACTCCTTGGGCCTACCAAAGGATAGAATTAGACAAACAGCCAAGAGCTGCCCAAAACGTGCTAGGTGCAGGAAGGAGGGTTACATTGTACACTTCAGGGGACTTTCTGGACTTCTGTTAACATCTCTGAGAAGGACTGGACTCAGCCTTTGCTGTTGCTTCAGTTCCTCAGAGGGATGTAACATTTACACTATAGAATACAGTAAGTCAGATCAAAAAATTAAATCTTGAGTGTATTTTCAACTATTCTCTGTGTGAGTGACATGCAATTTTTGGTGTTAAGTTTATTGTATATAATATATATGGAAAGTAAGCCAGAAAATCAGAGAGCCTGAAATCATCATACCTGAGGGTTAACTAGTGAGAAAAAAAAAATATATACAATCATTTTCATTGGCATCTGTTACTATATAGCCTGGAGATGTTGCTTCCAGCCATTTGGAGAATAACTGTCTTTTACAAGTATATAGTTTCAGTCTTACCTTAGGGATTTTCAAACTACTACTGTTAATTCAGTTTTCATTTGCTAGGCATATCTTAAACAGGTGCCAAGAGGCAGATACAGCTGTTTTGAATATCATAGGTAGGTACTTCAGGAGGAAAAGGATTTTTGAAAGGGCATTCATTGTGCTGGCTGTAATTATTTTAACTGCCTCTTTGCAAAAGCAGACATTACCCTCCCTCTGAAGTCTTTACAAGTTTTATTTTTTTGTGAAGAGGGACTCTTTTTATCTACTGTTGTTTTAAACTAATAGAAACTCCTTTTATTTACAATGAAATAACTTTTTCAAAGTCCATGTTCTAATGATTATATGTTAACGAAATTCAGTTAATACCACAAACTGTAAGACTTTCTACTTGATTCAAGTTATTCATGCATACTTTAAAAGCTAAGAGGCGAAGTCCATATCTCTGATCCAATAAAAGGATTGTAGAAAGATTACATTAGTTCTGACTAGTGATATTTGAATTGCATTTTAAACTGCATGCTGCTACTGTCGAATATACATTAAAATTAGTAACTTTAGATCTGGGATTACTCATGTATGAGAAATAACTTTATTGGTTTAAAAGCTGTAGATAAGGCTGTGTTAAGTGTAGTTTTTTGGTGGGAAAAAAAAGGTTTTGCTGCCTATCCTAAACATTTTGAAAATAAAATTAAAACTTTCCATGAATTATTAAGGGGTGGTATAACATTTTGCTGGACCATAGAGCAGGGTTGGTTTTTTCCTTCAACGTATCTTAATGAGCACCTTTAGGGGTGCTCAGCACTTTCAGCTGTGACTGACATCTACTCAATTGAATTGGGTTTATTAATTTTATTTATTATTTATTGTATATAAAACAATTACAAATATTAAGACCACAAAATCAAGCACTCAAAAATAAGGCAACAAAACAAAGTCTGGATTAATGTTTTCTATACAACTTTACTCTGACTACATAACAGTAACAAAAGAAGTTGTTTGTTAGAGACAGAACCTGCAGTTTTAATTGACCAGAGATACCGCAATTCTGGTCTTGGTCTTTCCACAGACATACATCCATGTTTATGGTCAACAAACCTTTTAAAATGTAACTTTCACAGCTGTCAACTTGATCAATTTTTCCAACATGATAAGCACTCAGAAAGGTGGTTGCAAATCAGAAAATGTGTGCTAGGTAATTCTAAAACCAGCGCAAACAAGATTTTCACTCTTCATATGCTGCTGATTTGTGAGTACTACAGTCCTGTGCCCTAGCTGTAGGACCCAGGTAGTATCCTCCAGCTCCCCATAATATCAAACCACAAAACCACTAATGTCCATTAAAGGGCTCCATACTGCAGCAATAAACACTAGATGAGGTAAACTAATAATTCAGTTTTCACTGTAGGTCTGATTAATGCACACTGAAGGTAAGGTGAGGTCATGTTTTACACTACAAAGAAAATAAAAAAACAATTGGAAAAAGGAGCAGTGTCCATGAAGGAAGAAGGGATCCTATGGTGTCCTGGGTTCAGCAGTAGCAGTCATTTTTCTTCTTCTTAGTAGCTGGTAAAGTGCTGTGGTTTTAACTTTCAGCCTGAGAACAATGCTGATAACACTGATGTTTTTAGTTGCTGTTTAGTAATGTTTAGTCTGACCAAGGACTTTCTGAATCTCATGCTCTGCCAGCGAATAGGAGAAGCTCGGAGGAAGCAGAGACAGGACTACTGACCCAAACTAACCAAAGAAGTATTCCATACCACAGCACGTCATGCCCGGTATATAAACTGGGGGCAATTACCCAGAAGGGTTAGATCACTGCTCGGGTCGGGCTGGGTATCGGTTGGTGGGTGGTTAGCGGTTGTATTCTCTTCCCTTGTTATTTCCCTTATCATTATTATTATTATTGGTGGTAGCAGCAATGGTTTGTGTTATACCATAGTTAGTGGACTGTTCTTATCTCAGCCCATGGGATTTACATTCTTTCGATTCTCCTCCCCATCCCTCCGGGAGCAGGGGGGGAGTGAGAGAGGTGGTTCTGAGTTACTGACTGGACTGAAACCATGACATATGGAGAGGAGAAAATGAAAGCTGAATACATAAATGCAATCTTAACATCTAAAGATGACAGGTATGTACATATGTTTGTGTACTGTAAATGTGTTAAGTTTTCCCACGTAAAATTAATTAAAATTTATAGACTATGTTCATAGAATGACAGAATCAACTGGATTAGAAAAGACCTTTAAGATCATCAAGTCTGTCACCCCAGGTCTGCCAAGTTCACCACTAAGCCATGTCACTGGGGGCCTCATCTACACGGCTTTTGAACACTTTCAGGGATGGTGATTCCACCACTGCCCTGGGCAGCCTGTTCCAATGCCTGACACCCTTCCCTAATATCGAGTCTAAATCTTCCCTGATGCAACTTGAGGCTGTTACCTCTTGCCCTATCGTTTGTTACTTGGGAGAGGAGACCAGCTACATCCTTACTCTATCCCCATTTCATGTAGTTATAGAATGATAAGCTCCCTCCGAGCCTTCTCTTCTCCAGACTAAACAGCCCCAGGTTCCTCAGCCGTTCTCCATCACACTTGTGCTCCAGACCCTTCACCAGCTTAATTGCCCTTCTCTAGACCCACTCCAGCACCTCAATGTCTTTCCTGGAGTGAGGGGTGCAGAACTGAACACAGGATTTGAGGTGCAGCCCCACCAGTGCTGAATAAAGGGGGATGATCACTTCCCTGATCCTGCTGGCTATGCTATTTCTGGTACAGGCCAGGATGCCATTGGCCTCCTTGGTTGCCTGGGCACAAGCTGGCTCATATTCAGCCAGATGTTGACCAACACTCCCAGGTCCTTTTCCTCTAGGCACCTTTCCAGCCATTCTTCCCCAAGCCTGTAATGTTGCATGGGGTTTGCCCTTCTAATGCTAACTTTCTTCTGATTTGTCTGTCTTTCTAAAAGAGAGCATTTATCAATTGGATATCACACTGGTGATTAGCAGCAGTGCAATCCAAAGCTATGTCTTACAGGGAAATGAGCGTAGGTTCACTTTGCAGAGGAAACACTGAAGAACCAATGTCCATTGCAGCCATTTTACGGAGATTTACTTCAGAATAGCTCTCACCTGGTCCCATGGATTGGTTGCCATTACTGAAAGGAGCAGACTCAAGGTTTCTCTTGGTTTACATGCACCCAAAAGGAGACCAGTTTGCAACCATTCCCAAAAGCTAATCATGCTACAGAAAACAGGGATTATTGGGAGATTTAGTTCAAAAGGCCACATCCAACCTGTTAAATATTATTGTGAAACCAGCCTTTATACCAGCTGAACAAATCCTTACTTTTGGAGTTATCAGAGCAACTGATAACAATACTATGCTCTCAGCCTTTCTGTGGGCACGCCAAACAACAGATGTCATAGGTACAGGCAGACAGCCAAAAGCTAGTGAGTCTCGAGTCTGATTCTGTTATACTGAAGAAGTAGGTTTTTAACTGAGTACAGACTCTTCAGCCAGCTTTCTTCCAAACCTGTCTCGGTCCTGTCTTTTTTAATGGCAGTTTTCCCTGCCACCTTCTCTAATGTGGTTCCAACACACGCTTCATTTAATTCCAGTTCCATTCCGCTTGCTCAGCCACATCCTTACTCTGTTAACTATAGTGAGAAGCAGCTCCTTTCTCCTGAATCCTCATCCAATCTCTTTTCTTGCCTGACTCATCATTGCGATTCCTGAGCCAAGATTTTTCATTAATGTCAGAGACAGATGGGTTTTGATGAGTATGCAGGATACAACTAAACTGGTTTTAAAACACATTTTTTCCCATTTTAAAAGGAGAATAAAACCTCACAGCTAAATTAACAATGCCTAGAATTTTCAACACAGAATGGCAGACTGAGGAAATATTTTTAAACAAGAGAGACATTTAATATAAATAAAGAGTCTGATACTGTGCTTACAAAATGTATGTGTTAAAATTATTGTGTTCAGCATCAATTTCAAATAATTTATTTATTGTTATGACCCTGAAAAAGAAAAGAGACAGAATAACTTGTGTTGAACTGAAATTGTGAAAATGCACAATCACAACTGACATCACTAATTTAAGTTACTTACGTTGATGTAAACATCATCACTGCTGTTTTTGTGTTGCTATACTGGACAGATTGGAACACCAGTGTGAACATAGTTTGAAGAGACTATCACTTGTGCGGAAGTCCATGTCTGCACATGTGACAGATACTGCAGCTGCTTCAAACCCTGCAACAAGCATTGCTCCACTGTGGGCTCCTGTCTCCATGGTGCCAAGGGTCCTGCCAGGTGCCTGCTCCAGAGCAGGCTTGCCATGGGGTCACAGCCTCCTTTGGGCATCCTCCTGCTCCATCATGTAGTCCTCCCTGGGCTGCAGCTGGATATCTGCTCCACTGTGAGCCTCCATGGGCTGCAGAGGCACAGCTTACCTCACCAGTCAGAAAATATGGATGCAGGCCACATACAACACAAAAAAAAAAAAAATCACTTGTGATAGTATAATCTATTTACTATGTTGAATAAGCATCCACATGGCAATAAAAAGAGACCTGCCAGCTTGTAACTGACTAAACCCTTACCAGCCCAGTGGCTTTGAACATATTTATTGACAGGAATGAAGTCCTTTTCCTTTTCTAATACAGACAATACAATGACATGTTAGACAAAGACCTAGCAGTGGTACAGGGTTATGATAAAGGACTGATTGATGTTCTCTTATTTCTTCATTTACCTTTTTGTCTTCAGTGTATATAGTGCCATCTGAGAAAGAGATACCATATACTCCAGCGCTTTTCAATCAATCTTACCTTTCTTCAGCCTCATTAAATCACTCAGTTCACTGCTGTGAAAATGATTCAAATGTCTCCATTTGTTAAAATCTATGATATCCCAACTGTGTAAGGTAACAGTTTCATTTTACTACAAATTGGTAGCTACTGTAGACTTCATTAATTTAAAACAAATTGTGTGTGAAGGTTATTTACTGCTTGGCAGATTGAACACGTTTTGAAAGGTTTCTCAGACTGCCTTATTTTGCCACCAATTTGTACTCAGAGACATGCTTTTGGATAGTTTGGTTTTTGTTTCTTTTTTTAGCTAAGAAATGACATAATCTTATCTTCACAAACAGAACCTTTGTTTAAAAACAACTGTAACTGTTTTCTATATGTCCAATCAGAAGGTGATTGCATGTAAGGATTTTACAACTTTTGCTACCACCTGATCAGAGACATAGAATGTTCCCCACCTAACATTTGTCTCTCCACACAAATTGCTCTATGCCCACATGCTATTTATGCTGTGAACAAAAGAGAACTATCTCAAGAAAACAGGAATATTCAATGTTTTCATGTATTCTCGGGTGCACCTGTCAAGTGGGCAGGTATTTTTTTTAATAAGTTGCTGTAAGTGCTGCCCAGCAAGCATTAATTCTTCACTACCACAAATACTGTAGGTTACAAGGAATGATAGCACAACCCCCCCCCCCCTCCCCCCAAATATTAGAAATGTTAATTTGGTTCATCCTCAATAGTCTGAATGTTTATACTGCAAGCCTAACAACCAATAGAAAAGTTATATAATACATGTAGGTGTTGGCTCAGTGGTATTAAGATATAGGAAAGAAACTTAGCTGGGAAACCAGTTAATCCTGGAAGCATGTTTTTTTTAGAGTTAAGTTAGGAAGTAAGGTAGGGAGGTATGGAGCAGCTGACAGTGAGTACTAAACTGATAAGAATCTGAGAGGGCTGGTTTTATTGCGAGGTTTTGTTTGTTTTTAATTATTGTTTGCACAGTTTATAACAGAGTGGTCCACAGACTCTTATAGAGTCTTTCTGTACCACACAAGGAGGGCAGTGTGCTCAAAAAAGAATACAGAGATTTGAGAAACTAGATGTGTAGAACTCCTGCACTTGTATTAGGCTCATCCAAGGACATTTTAAGAAGGGAAGAGAACAGCTGGGTTGGGATGTTTCAGTGGAAGGGGGAATTTGATTAATTGCTCAGTAATGGGGGTTCACTCAGTGTTAATAACAGAAGAAATCAAGTAAGCTGCCTGAAAATGAAAAAAAATATAAAATGTAGTGAAATACACTTGGAGTGCTGCAAACAGATTTATATAGTAATTGGTGTGTCATAGGTACACATAAGACACCATAGTTATCCTGCAGTATTAAAAAAAAAGACATTAGTAAATGTAAAATGATCTGACATTTCAAAGAATAACAAATCAGTCATTAATAACCAAGCAGGCCCTTTCCACTTTCCTGAGGATTGAAACACAAGTTCACCATTAGCCAGAGTATCTGCAGTTTGGGAGGATATCCAAATTTGAAATATTAATCATTTTACTGCCATAAAGAACATTTAAAAAACCATCTTATTCAGCCCTACAATATATGAGGCAGTGAAAGATGGTTGCTTAAAGTATAAATCTTTAGGTCTGTTGGTATGATTAAGTTTAGAATTGTATACATCTGTTTATGTAACTTTACAAACTTTCTGATAAAGCTATGCTAAACAGATCAGTGGCACTGTCTTGACCTGGTTATTGCTGTAATCATCAGCTGGAGTGATTAGACACAGACCGTGCTTTGTCTCTGCCAGCTTTAACACCCCCTCATAAGTGCAAATCCAAGAATAACAGAGACAAAACACAAAAAAAGATCTTCTAGTTCATCTAGTCTTCACCCAGTGCCAAGTTTGGTAAATCCACAAATGTGTGGAGACTTTAAACAAGGTTTTCCTATACCTTAGAGAAGAGGCCTTGGGTGACATGGTTTTGTGTGAGGTGTCCCTGCCCATGGCAGGGGGGTTGGAACTTGATGATCTTAAGGTCCTTTCCAACAATAACTATTCTATGATTCTATGATTATGCATGTACTCTGCCTGGAGATCAAACATCTGGGGAACAAACATCTTTGTCAAGAGCTGTTGGGAAGCTGTTCCACCTGATCTGCATTGACCTGGGAAGATGACTTTGGGGAAGTCAGGGTCTTGCCTCAAAGGTGGTTTTGCAATTATGCTATTGAATACAGCAGAGTATGGAGAGTCTGTATTTCATGTGTATTTGACTTGTGCCTTGGATATTCTTTGCTTTCAAGCGCCATTGAGAATTCTCCTGCTTATTACAGAGCAATAAAATAATTTTGAAGTAATAAAAAAAAAAGAAAGACAAAAACCCCAACCAACCAACCAAAAAAAAAAAAAAAAACAAACAAAAAAAAAAACCCAGCCTTGGTGCTGGTTGAAATGTTATATAAACCATCTCCATATAGAGCTGGGAAATTAGCCATTACAAAAAAATCCATGTGTGGATGTCAACTACTACCATTTCAAATAAGGCCTCTCTCTTTTTTTAGAACCGTGCTATTCTGTGTTAGTATCTGTCACTGAAGAAATAGGACAAGGCATCTCCTTAATTGGTGATTAAAACAATCCACATAATAGTTGACTAATAATGATGCAGAAAATGTTTTTTACAGGCAGACAAACAAATCTTTCCTGGGTTTGTAAAGCTTATTGTTGTGTGATTATTAAGCTTTGCCTTTGAAACTCCACAGCTCCTGCCAGGTGTGTAGGAAAGAAAACAACAGATTAGGAATGATGCTGGTTTGAGAACTATGATTTCAGGGTTAGTGGTTGGTCCAATATTGTATCAAATAAAGTTAGCAAAGATAGTAGTATTCAGCTGGGAAGAGGCATTTTAAATTGAAGTATTGACGAATGTTCAAAATAAATGGTTTTTATTCAGATTTCTCAACAAGGGTCAGGTCCCAGTCTCTCTTTTTAGAGCAGAGCAGTGGGATTCCCACTTTCTGAATAACAACCTTTTTAAACAGAATTTTCAGACAGCAGTGCAACTGGGAATTGAATATACATTAAAATGGGAAGAAAATATATCAGTGAAGAGGGTAGAGAAAAAAAATGATTAACAAAGGAAAGAAAAAAGAAATAACATTTCTTTCGAATCAACACAAGAATCTGCTTTTAGGGAAAGGAAATGGTTTGTGTTACATTCTGAAGCCAAAGCCATAATGAGCCTCACCTGTATTTGTGCAATCTGGCATATGTGAATTTATTGCTAAGCTAGCCAAAAAGTAGGCTTTCTTCCTCATAGAAAAATCACCCCTCCAGCAAGAGGGAACAAAACATCCTAATGCAGGTATAAAGTTGCCACTGATGTTTTAAAGGATAGAATAAGGGAATATGTGTAGAAATGTCCAATGCAAATTCTTTACCTAGAGAAAACAAGAACTATAATGATCTTAAGTTCTTAGTTCTACAGGCATGACCAAAACCTGATCTTGTGAGCAAAGAATAGGAGTTGGGTGCTATAAACTACTGTATTTTGTGTAAATCACTGAAGGGACAGCAGTGATTATTGCGTTAATCAGAACACTGTAACTAATCTGCTGGATATGTAACTGTTAGATTAACCTCTCACTATGTCCTAGTGGAGAAAAAGAATCTTTTTTACCTGAGCCTGCATGAGAGCAGGAACTGTGAAATCATTAAGTCAATATTTTAGGTATTATGCTTTTTTTTTTTTTTTTCTTAGAAAACCCCCACAAACCCCTAAATACAGTTCAGACTTTGGAAGCTTCTTTGCACTCATATTTCTCATTATGATGCCTCACATCACATTTTCAGAACTCAGAGTGAGCTCTTTGAAAGTTTTTTCACTACATGGAAACAAAAATATTTCACAAAGCAGCTAAATTGCTGCTTTCTAAAACTCCTGACTATAATCCTTACTACCTTTTCACAAAATAGTAATCTTTATTTCCTACTTTTATAATAAATCTGATTTTGATGTGAACTTCTTAACAGAAGAGTGTTTTCAGTTATTTATTACTATAATGATGTACACAGTTATTATTTCAGCTGTTACTCATATTTTCATTTTTAATTTTTAAAATGTTTGTTTCTAGGTGACACTTTTATTTCACTCTTTCACAACACTTACAAGAGTTAAAGTTCAGGAAAAGAAACTGGGGTAGAAAAGTCATGAAAGCTATAAATTTTGTATCTTCAGACTAGAAATGATAGGGCAAATCCTCTTCCTCCTTGTTATCACATGATTATGTTGCCCCCAGAAAGTGTCTATGTGATCTCTATGGGTGAAAGTATTTCTCTGTGTCTGCTCAGGCATTTTGAATGACAGGATGGACAGTTGCTCGCACATGAGTTAGGCAACCTAGAGGCATTCCTCTGGGAGACAAAAGTGTTCAGGGCATGCTCAGGGAGCTTTTAATCTCATCTATGTCAGATGTGTACTTTATAATTAGACAAAGCACTTGCTAGAAGTTCATAATTCTCTCTATAAAGGGAGAATATGCAATTGCATCTTATATTTGGTTGGGTGAATCCTACTTCAGATGTACAGGCTGGTAAAATTCGATTAAGGGTCTTGCTTTAGGCATAACCTGTCGCCTATTGCAGCAGGCATAGGAAAGGAATCACAATACCATTTTAAGTAAGAGAAAGTTTTTCTGATACCACAGGTGCATCTGCAGCTTCTTCAATATGTTATTTCTGAAGAAGTTGCCTTTTACAAGCACCACCTTCCCCAAATGGCTAAGGTTATAGACAGCAAGCAAACTTCTCAGTAATACACACATGGGCTTTTCTGTCTTCCTATGCAACCTCACTCTTTGCTCCACCACAGTCATTCCTTCTTGCTCTGCTGCCTTTGGTTATACCTTGGGTGGAGTTGCAGAAAAGATTCATTACCTGTAACAAACAGTTGTCTTTTACATCTCTCTGCCACCTCTCTCTGCCCAGCTCCATATTTCTCCATAGCAGTAATGTTATTTGAGCTAATTCTGTATCTCTGGGCATAAGAAGATCAGAAAGCATACTTATGTAAGTTATCATCATAGGCAGTTGCTAATTCTACCTATGAAATAAATTGGCTCTTAAAGTTATCAACAAATTTGCACCAGTTTGCAAGCCCCAGGACACCCCAAGAGAGAAGGAGCTGTCTGCTCCATCCATCAGGAAGGTGGAGGCCAGGCACAAGCAGGAATGGTGTTTATCTTCTTGCTTGGAATTCTTTCCTGTTTTCATGAGCCTGTGTCATCCTCTATCACCCTCCTGCATTCAGGAAACAGCAAAAGAAGTAGTCAGTACAGGCATGAGTTAAAACCAAGTAAAAAATATAAAAAATGCAAATTAGAAAACATATTTTTATGAAGCAGAAATATCCCTTTCCTTTCAACACTGATTTCAAGTATAAACTATATTTTATGGTACAGATTAACAAAATCTCAAGAATTATACTTTCTTTTTCATTTCAAGTTTTCAGAAGTGTACATTGATAATTACAGCTAGATATATGTTACAGCATGCTAGGAACGAGCAACAGCTCTCATCTTTCTGCTTTGTACAAAAAAGTCATGCAAGGAACACTAGCAAAATTACTTTTATAATTTTAAGACATATTTTAATTTAAACTGCACAACACAGTAAGTTTTTGACTTCTTAAATGGAGTACTGCAATTAAAAATCACGCAAGGACAAATAGCTGGACCAAAAATTCCACCCAGTTTCAGAATTACTCTGAAGTCATGACCAAAAATTATATATAATTACACATAACTACAAAAGTTTTTCTACTGGGTGCCACTTTATTTGCTGCTTCATTAGCAACAAGGCATATTATTCCTTAAGAGACAGTACAAACTATAATTATAGGTTATTTTGAGGCTTTCCTTAGAATCTCCTTATGTGCAGATAAATTTCAGAACAATCCCTCTTTGGGGGTAAAATTTTCCAAGTTTGGTCTCACCTAAATGTTTGGTTTTACTTGCTTTTAAAGGTATGAATATTCCAAAGTAAGTAACTCCAGGTGTTTTGGAGGGGAAAATAAATCTAACTCTTCAACATCATTATAAGCTGCTTTTTTTCTTAATAAACAGATAACCAGGAAATAAATGCCCTCCTAGGCCTTGTGGTTTGGAAGTGAGAGTTTAAAGAAATCAGAATGTTTAAACCATTTCTTTGTGTGTTGGCTATGCTGAGATGCTTTGCAGCCCACCTAGGCAGCATCACTGGCCATGAGCCTCTGGCAAGTGAACACATTCCTCTGGCCTGCTTTCCATTCATAACAGTGAATCTATCTACACTGACAGTTTTATAGCAGTCAGTGTCAAGAGAGTGGCTTCAGCTATCAGACCAATGCTCCAAGGTGGTTGCATCCATGTTTCTCAAAGCCAGCTCCCTGAAAGCAGGCAGATGTGCCCTTCTGGCATTGGCTAGAGTCTGTTCTTCCTTGCTCCCTTCCTTGTTTCCTTGTTTCCTCCCTTTCTATCCTCTCTCTTTTTCCTTTTGTTCCTACTGTTATTGTGTCCTCCTGAATTCTGGGTTACTCCTGCAAGGATATTATTCAAAGGATTTATGAGGCAAAAGGGGCAAAACCTGAGATTACACGGTCGGCACAAGGCTGCACTGCCTGTCTGTATTCCCAGACATAAAATACTCTGAAAACTGCACCCCAGTTTATATTTCAGTGGGAACCATGCAGTTCAACTAGTTGAGTAATAGAAAATAAATGACAAGGCTTTATACAATTCACAGAGTCCCCCACAAGCAATGTGAAGGGCAGCATATCCTCCTCATTTCTGCTTCTGTCTGTGGCACCAGGCATAAGACTGGTTGGTCCCTTGCCCTGAATCACTGCCACCAATTCAAGTCATGTCAGTGCCACAAATAGACAGAGGTCAGTACGCAAACAGCAAGTGGCATCACTTTCCAAGATGTGACAGGATTCCTCTGCAGGTATAAAAAAAACGTCACAAGGTTGTTTTTTATTTGTACAGTGCAGAGTTCAGCTTTTACTAATCCCTAAGTGACAGTGCAGGGCAAGATGGAGCACTGTGCAAAGATGGTGATTGAGTCCACAGTAAAAGAGACAGTCTTAGCTGCCCAAGAATAACACAGTTATTCCAAAAGATGTCTATTACTTCTTGTGCTGTTGTTCTTTTCCACTACCAAGCTCAGTTTCACAAAGATCTCTACCACAGATCAACCTTTATTCAGCTTAATTTCAAGATGCATTTGGGCAAAAGCTGTTTAGAAAAGACAGGTAATTAGACTGGCATGTCACATAAATTATACTGTTCTGGGGCAGGAGCTTGCCAGCACTTCCTCTGCTGCCTTGGCTGAGGCAAAGAAGGCCACACTTGCCGCTATCTGCTCCCTGAGAAAGCATCTCTCCAATATTGCTGTTACAAGGCAGGGGTTGTCAACTATAACACACATAGCCCCAGGCAGATTCATGTGGCCATTTAAAAGCTTCTGTTAGTGCATATAGCTCTCCCACTCCTTTGCAGGGTTGTTTCAACTCTTAAGTGGCTGTCTTAGGAAATGTATGCGTGTTTTTAAAGCCAAAGCTATTACAAATGAGGGTGAACTAACATCATAAAGATGATTCTCTGGAAATAATTACAGCCTCGTTTAGTCTTGCTCCTTTTTAAAATTGTCATATTGATGATTGGGCTGAAAGAGAAGGTATTATTGTATCTTTTAAAATACAAAATCTTTCTTGTATCATTGTTAGAGCCAAGAATAGAATAGGTCTGCACCTGAGATATCTGGAAAAGTCTAAGAAAAGGACTGTGAGTCTAATACTTTGGGGAAAGCCAAAGCCAAACCTAAGGAATGTTTGGATGCATATTTTGCATTTTGAGTTACTTTGCATATCAAGTACTATACTTTTCTATCTACACAAAGTGCTTGAATTCCTGAAAGTGATTTATCTTGACAGCGCCTGCGTTTTGTGAAACTCTTCCTTCACAGGAAAGCTAGGTTAGGCTTCATTCCCCTGTGACTTTCAGAGTTATCATGGGGAGCTTCTTGATGCATCTGACAACAGAGCACTGAACTATGGGGTTTCCTGTTATTTGAGGACATGTCTGAAGATTGGCAGAGAACAACAAAGTGTTCTGTTGTAAACTGTTACAAAGTCAAAAGTCAATAAGAATAAAGTATTATGTTCTTTGACCTCCTAACATGGACAGGGGCTTTATGTCCCATGCCTCCTGCCCTTGAATCTCCCAGCTTGTGCTGTACTCATTTTAGGTGGTCCAAATCCACCAGCATGATGCTGTGCCCCATGTGATCTCTAAGTCCTGTAGGAGCAGTTTAAGGAGTCTAGCATTGAGTATTTAACATTTTACTCATGACCCAAGGTATCTTTAAACTGCCATGTAACTTATAGACAGTTTTGTTCATTTATAAGGTGTATTTTTATAAGGGGTGGTGGGATAGTGTCAGGTAGTATATATGTATGATTCAAGAGGATTTATTGGAAAATTGCTGCAAAGAAGTTGTTAGTACTTTTGAAAATTTGTGCCCAAACAATTCTCATCCTGCACCACATAGAAATCTCTGGGTTGTTCTGATGTCCTGTATGAGCTTGTAGGGTGCATGTAGGTGGGTTGTTCCAGCCTAGAGCATCCTCACTTGCATGGAAATCAGGTGACATCTTGCATGGTAGTGTAGCCTTGGCTTATTTCATCTCTTTTTAGGTTTCCATCATTGTTACAACAATATTCACTGTCATTGTAATAATTATGATCTCATTAGAAAATATTATAAGAAGATACAAAAAGACTTACCTTCTCAATGTAGTCTGGTCCTTCAGGTCAATATGTTATCAGCATGTACTATTAATATCACGTGCAGAGGGCACTGGAAAGGCTGTTAATAAATCTTCTGGCAAAACAGTTAAATATAAATAAAACATGTTTTATTTACCTGATATATAACCTGTCAGAGATGTTCTAGTCTACACATTGTGAATATGTGTTCAGGTGGATCTTATTATTTTTAATTGTGTATTGCAAATATTTCTACTTTTAATGACTGACAAATTGATACCAGTTAAATACCTCCAAAGTTGTGACAGATGAAGTTCAGAAGAACGCTGGCCTAACAGTGACCTCATCTTCTACCTGAAAACAACAGCCTTTGAAAGTGTTGAGAAACAGTTCATTATTCATTTCTTCACAGGTTCACGTCTTGTTTCAATTTAAGTTGTCATGTTGGCTCTGCATGGTGATATATTCCTTTTTATGGCAGATGAAGAGACTGAGTCAAATTGATTTTATGAAGGTCATCTTCAGCCTTGAACCTTGATCTCAATAGTGGGATGCAAGTATTTTAATCACTGTGTCAGGTTGCCCTTCTCACGTACTGTGGTAGGACATATTTTTTTTTAACTGAAGTCAAACACTTCTGTGTCTGATGGCCTACAGTAGCCTGTCATTGGTCTGTGTATTAAAACTTTATTAAACAAGAAGCCAGAGCTGCCCCTAGAGCTTTATTGCAGGTAGCATATTCAGAGAAAACAATCAAAACTTGTTAAAACGTACATAGTGAAAAAATCTAGAAAGTGCTGGTCACAAAACAATGTTTCCAAATTAAATGCTCCTATGTTTAAATTCCTGCTTTTTTTCTTTTTTCTTTTTTTTTTTTTTTTTTCAAATTAACAAGGATGATAACCCATTTTAGAGGTGGCCAAATTCATCATGGAGAGGATGTCACTTGGTAGTTGCAGCTCTTTCATGTTGGTTCTGAATACGGCTACAGTTGTCATTTTCCATTTAGGCCATGCGCTGTGATCCACATGGGAGGTCTACTGCACCATTTCCCAGTTTGTTTCATTGTACTCTGAGTTACCAGATTCTTTTCTGCAGAAAGGAAAAACAAAACTATTTTCTTGGCTGAAACTAACTGCATTCTGGAACCCTGCTGCCTCCCATTGCTTTCAGAAGGTTTTCTAGTTTTTCATCTACTCAGTTGGTCTTTATAATTTGGTTTATTTTGGTGTTAAAGAGGAATGTGAAGCACATTAGTATTGTCTCCCAATTTTTGTCAATTACTGTTGACAAGCTACTATAAAATTCTGGTATTTATCAAAAATAGTGCATACATTTCAAAGCAACAAGAAGTTAATCGTCATATAAAATGCACTAAAGAACACAGGAAAATTTTGTGAGGAGAAAAATGCACTGGATTTTAGGATGTTTGTGTTTAATTTTTATGGTGTTATTTTAGATTTCCATAGTTTTGAAAACTGTTGCAGGAAATAAAGCAATAATGCCATTGCACCATAACTTAAATCAATCTTCTATTCTAATGCAAGAATCCATTAAAGTATGTGCACCCTTTAAAAAAGAAGTCAGTTTTGGCCTCAGAATAAAATAACACAATTTACTAATTACAATTTTATTGACAAATGAGAAGCAGAGAGAAAAATAGTCTTCCATGTGACAGACCTTCTTTTAAAGGAATTAGAAAATCAAACTTCTGTTCCTAAATCTTCCCCAAAACTCAGATTTTTGACAGTTTTAATGTCTTCTGATTTTTCTTTATAATGGAATATTCCAGATCCAAGGATTTAAAAAATACTGGTGTAATCAGAAAACAATAGGTCCAGCCAAGCAAGGAATGAAGTCCTGCATTCTGACTGAAGAAGCTCACCTTTTGTTTCAGAAAATTTCTTTTTCTTAGGTAGAGTTATTGTATGATTAGGATAGTTTCCAGTACTTGATTGTTATATTCAGGCATGCCATCACGATCTCAAGTTCTCTTTCTAAAGAAAAAGAGCAGGGCACAAATCCCAAAGTGACTGACTATTATGTGACTTCATAACTTGAATTCATGATTAATGTACCAGCACTGAATACACTGAGTGCACTGAAAAGTGTAAGTTAACTGCATTCAGGTAATTCAAACATCTGCCTTTTGGATGACCAAGTTAATAATAAATGTCCAGGCATATATATTTAACAAAAACCCCAAACCCACAAATTCAGACAGTAAAACCATCTAGCTCTAATAACTGCTAGGGTTTCCAACTCAGATATCAGCTATCGATGCTACGGAAAGGGAGAGTAGAGAGAAATATTCTTTTATGACGTGAAACATGAAAAAATATATAATTTTGATTTTTCTGGAAAGAATTTATCCTCCTTTTGTCTTGTGTGACCATAATGTCCTATATCACATGAAGAATGTCTTGACATAAAATGAATTGGCAAAGTACTTCTTGTGACAGAGAGGAATAGTTTACATTTGAAAGAATTTCCAGACCAAATATAAGCAGATGAATGTAGGCATCATTAGAACTATTTACTTGTTGGTTAATTAAAACTAGTTAACTGGACAAAAAAAAATCTTGTCCCACCTAGAAAGCTGGAGGTGTTTCTCCAGGAAGTGGTTTATTTCTCTAAAAGGATTCGATACAATCCCTTTGGGTAAGGAAATGTGAAAAAAAATTGATTTGCCTGCTGCATAACTCCTTTATTTGAACATGTTGTTGGGGTAGACATGAAGATCTGTAAGCAAGGCTGGATTTCTTTAACTAAAGCAGAAGTGCACCCGATACTGTGCCTGCACCAGAACTAAGGGCTTCTGTTTTTCAGACTGCCATAGATGTTTCTTGCATTTTTATTTTTATTTTTTTTTCACTTACTCACCAATAGTTGAGACTTAACCTGGAAAATCACTAAAACTTCTTTTGAGATCAGTGATAATATTGTATCCACCACACATCCTTTAAAAAATAGAGTCAAATACTTTTAAAAATCTGGGCATCCTAAGAAATATTTTATATATTACCAGCTTCCAAGCAAAGATGGTTAAAATCCAGAAGAAACTTTTCTGGGATACTCAGTTTTCCCTTCTGGGTCTAGAATTAGAAGCTGCAGAGTGTGAATGGCATTTATATGAATATACCTTATTACATTTACATTGTGTTTAACATTTTGAGGTGTATTTCTTCTGTGAACTCTTAGCCTAAGGCTGACGGCTGAAATGAAGATATGAACAAGGGAAAAACACAGGCTTCTTTTTCTGAGTAGCTGAAATATGTCTTTTTGCTTATTTGCAGTCTTTGTATTAATAAAAACTTACCAAAGAAAGCAGGCTTACCAGTTTCAATAGGAGAAAGAAAAAAAAACCCCAACAAAACAACCCAACAAAAACTCAGTGACTACTGTGAATAAGTATTCATCCATAGAAGCAAGATTTGCACAGTCTAGTTCAGTTAATAGTAAACTATTATAGGCATTTATTGACTATCTTTTGTATGATTCTTGGCCAGAAAGCCTTGAGGATAGAATACTCTGCTTTTCTTACTGGGGCAAAGAAGAGAAGCCAGTTCTGATCAGCCTTATTTGCATGTAATTTACCCATCATTCCACCTGCTAGCTTTTGATTTTTTGATTTATTTGTGCCAGCGGGTGGTTTGGCACCTTACTGCTCCCAGGAACAAGGAAGGTATAAAGTTGGTTTGGAAGCTACCTTTTCCTCTCAGCTGTGACAAGTGTAAACTCAGCACAGTTGAATGCTCTTAGTTAGCCCCACAAAAATACTTTGGCACTTAAAGTAGCATCAAAGTCCAACTTCAGTTTCTTGCTGCCTAACCTTGCAGCTCCCTCCATTTTTTGGGAATAAAAGCTTCCTGATGCTTGTCTAGATACTTAAATGTCTCCTTGTGGGCACTCCAAGAATTACCCACATGCAAGCTGTGCTGCTCGTTCGGTGCCTTGTTCATACCTGAGACCTAAAGAGTTACAAATTTGGCTTTTCTTTGACTGTTTCATTGTAGGATCTGCTTAGGAGAACGTGCTGTGAGCACAGTGATTAGTCCATTAACAGATACTGTGAGTGGATAGCAAGAGCCTTAGCTCCTGATCACTCTCTTCTCCTTCCTTTCTAGCATGCTGTCTTTACCTACATGTTCAGAGAGGAATGACTGAATGGAAAGGACAAAAGTAACAAAGTTATTGTTTCTACAACTAGGCACTGGAGTATTTATCAAAGGACTCAGAAGTACAGGGTAAATTCTCAGAGAATGGAAAAAACATTTCATCCCATATGCCAGCCAAACACTGTTGAATAAAATAGGAACACCATCAAGAGCTGCTGGCATATTTTGCAAGACACATGTGTGTGGCTTAGCGACAGTTTTCATAACTGTGAATTGAAAGTGGAAGGAGTTGCCTTCTTTCAGCCGGAGATTGCTGCCTAACTCACTATGAGTGGCTGCTCTTAAAGCTCTGTTTGAGACTGTGTCATTCAGCAGTCTGGCTTCCATGAAGCTGTTTTGGGCAGCTAACTCTGACCCTAGAGGCAGATTAGGGACCTAATTTAGGGTTTCAAGGCCCTTACCTTTGTACAGCCAAGTAGTAAGGTTACTTACTTATCTCGAGACACGTTTTGCCTCACTGCCCTAAATAAAAACAAGGTTTCCTGTTGCAAGCATTAGTAACGTTGTAACAGTTCAAATGTAAAGGTTTATACTGGAGAATTAGACTCCTCTAGTCCCCTAAGACATTCAGCTGCCAATTTTAATTTCCATAAAAATGCAGTTTCATAAACCTTCTATCTTCAAGAGAATACACTACATATAAATAAGTATTTGCTTTCATTATCATCTCTATTTTTTTTTCAACAAAAGGTTGTCAATATGGGGTTTTTTAGGACGTCATTGACATTTTGTTAATGGTTGCTGTGGCAAGTGGGCTAATATGTGTGATCATTTGGATAGCTCCAGTACTAAAGGTGGAAGAACAATCAAGAAATATTTCAAAAGTTAATGTCCTGCTCACCCAGATAGTAACCTAAAAAAAATCCATGAACAGTACGTTAAAAAAAACACAGGGATCAATATTTCTACAAGACCACATCTTGTCCTGCTCATACATTCTCCTCTTCCTACTGCTTTCTGAGGATTTTCAGCTGAGGCTTTGCATAACTTTGGTTGATCTTAAGTAAATGGCGCTAAATCCATTCACTTAGTTTTAGAAATAATTCTCCTTGACAGATTCAGTCTGCTGAAGACTGGGCACTGATTGTAGATTTTAAGTGAAATGGAAAATATAATTTCATTGAGGAGAAAACTGCATGCACAGAAGGAGCTTATTCCTTGCAAAAAAAAAAAAAAAAAAAAAAAAAAATCTGCTATGTACATCATGGGAAAACTAACTTGTTCAATGGCAAATCTGGAAATGGTCATTAGTACAACATTGCCTGTTTTGCTGAGTTTACACTGCTTGCCCAATTTTACACCTCTCTGATTTTCCTCTCTGCCTCATCAGTTGGAAGAGAAGGAAGGAAACTATGAGTCTACCTTATTTTGTGCATGAAGTTAAGGTGTTTGTAGTAGGAGGTTCATATTCTTAGACTTCCTTTATCCTCAACCTAAGAAAGATTATCAGTTAGATGATACGGAGTAGGAGCTTAAGACACTCAGATGTGTCTTCTGGAGAGTCTGTTCCCCATCAGCTGTAAGCAAAGCTAGAGTTTCTGTGCCTCTTAAGCAGATGACTATGACAGACACAGAACACTTTCAGTGTCTGTGGTTCTTTAAATCTGGAAGTCAATTTGTATGCCTCTCTAGGTTATCCCAAAGCTTCTTTTTTTTTTTCTTTTTTTTTTTTTTGTCGTTTGTTTTGTTTTGTTTCAAAATGAGGCAGACCATATTTTGATGTAAAGTTTAATTTAGAAATAATTTAGTATAAAATATGTTTCTTGTATCTGCTTATACTACAGGCTCACAGTATAGACAATTATTAACTATGTTTGCATTAGTTTTGTCAAAACAAAGAACTGCAATGGTCAAGCAAAGGGAAAAAAAGAAAAGAAAGCAAAACACAGTAGAAAAAATAATATTTAATTAACACAAAAGTTATTGGACAAGTTATTAACTCCAGTTCACTGTTACTGCTACACTTTTTGCACAAAAAATATTAAATCAAGAAAAGAATCAATGCCTTATAATATTTTTTTTTTTTTTCTTCTCTTTTTCTTTTCTTTGGGAGCTATACACATCTAGTAGGGTTTTTTAGGGTTTCTCAAGAGCGATCGGGAACCCTGTTTTCAAGGTCGGCTACAAGTTAGTTGGCTGTTTTTTCTCTTGTAGATGATCTATCTGAATAATAATGATTTTATTTTTTTAAGGAAGATACATCTTGCATCCAGTCTGCATGTCAGTTTGGAAGTTAAAAAGAGGCTTTGAGCAATTTGACTGCACAGGTATGGGCTTTATGTGAGCATGACAAAACTAAGCAGTAGCTGAACAGTGATTTGTATTGGTCACTTTAAAATGGTAGATGTAAGTGCACCTGAATCTTTTTGTGAATCTAGCTCTTTCAGTTGGTTTTGTGAATTTAGCTCTCCATTGTTAGCTATTTCAACTTGAAAAAGCACAGACGTATCGAAGAACCAAGGATATATCTAAGGATACCAGAGAATGTATTTTATATATATATATATATATATTAAAAAAACCCAAACCAAAACAAAAAAAAACCACACCCATCACTATATAGAATTTGAATTACTTTGTTAAAAAAACAAACAAAAAACAAACACAAAACAAAACAAAACAACAAACAAAAAAAAAAGGACAGAAAAAGAAGAGAGTACTTACTTTACAGTACTTTGGCAATAAAAGACAGAACTTTTAGTTTAATCTCAATATGCCTTTGTACATTGAGTGGACAATAAACAAAAAATAATGCCTGGAGTCACACATAAAATGAAGAAGACAAAAGGAAACGTTCACCTGTTGCTGGGGTGAGATAAAGGGCCAAAGGGGGGGCGGGGGGGGAAGTATACCATTATGTTATTAACTGTTTTACCATATGCAAATATACTAGTAAGAGACCTAATGTTGTCTGGGCAACTCTAATTTTGGCATTTCTTAACTTTTAAATGCCAGCTTTCCAATATAAAGCACGGTGCAATATAACTAAACATACTAGTTACCAGGAATCTGTACATGCAAACATCGTTTTGAATTTTATGTTTCTTGACTGTTTAAGATCAAACAGTGAGGTTTTAAAAGATACTTACATTATAGCTGTACTTGTGTATATTAGAGGATGGATCTCAGGTTGAAGGGAGAATTGAAAATTACTTTCATATGCAGTGATGAGGTGTGGCATAACAGTATTTCTCCCCTGAAAAGATGTAGCTGGTGCAGAGATGCATAAGCGTATGCCAGTTGTATCCATTCCAGGGAAGAAGGAATGACTGTGAGAAAGGTATACAGATGGCCAAGGTATTTCAGCTCAGCTAAGACTATCATTTATATCAAACTGTGATTTGGGAGACCTGCATTGGTACTGACATCACATATGAATGCTGAAAAGCCTGAATAGCTCATTAGGGAAAATAACCTTTGATGACCTTGTTGCTACTTGGACTGCAGTTCTGCTTCAGAGGAAGGGTTACGAAAAAAATGGGTTTCTCTAAGCCATATGCATCCTTGGCCTCAGGAAAACTCACTAAGGGCTGCCTGGCTGACAAATTGATTTATTCCCCAGCATCCTTTCCAGGTTCCTAGTGATTACCATGATTTTTTTGTAAAATCATAAGACTTGGCATTCTATTTTATGTTTTTTAAAAAAGATATTTTGGATATAGTAGAAATGATTGGCTTGATTTTTAGCATGGAGCTTTCTGTTACACTTCAGTGTACTTTTATTGCTTCTGTTCTTAATTATAATTTCATGTCGAAGAGCACAGAAATAATTTTCTCAGCACCAGACTCACCTAGCATTGGACATTACAATGTTTGAAAAAGGAATTCTATGTGCACGTCACTGTACAAAGCTTTACTGTGGGTACCTGGCAGTATCATGACTTTTACACTCTAATTCATGTACATTATGCACCTATACACTAAGCACTTAGTATTTTCATTTGATAGTTTTGGAAACTGAGGCCACAGAAATATAGCACCAGAACTTCTCTAGAAAGCTGGGATTAAAACTAGCTCTGAATTAATCTCTGAGTCACTGTGCAGTCAGTGCCTGCCCTGAATCAGCCGAAGCTCACAGCCTTTTTGAAGTGTGTGATCTCTGTGGGTTTTGAAGAACAGCTTTTCAGAGAAAAAAAAAGGTGCATGTGTGACTAAGGATTGAAGGCCAAGGAACAAAGAAAAAGCAAGCTTTTCTTTCAGTTAAGCCCAGAAGCAAGTTAGAATATTGAATAGATATTTATTGATATTTATTCATAGAATATTCCCTGAAAAAGTGACTATTAGATATTTATTGATATTTATTGACAGA
Organism: Neopsephotus bourkii; assembly: GCF_033783945.1. Classification (NCBI taxonomy): domain Eukaryota; kingdom Metazoa; phylum Chordata; class Aves; order Psittaciformes; family Psittacidae; genus Neopsephotus; species Neopsephotus bourkii. Next base: position 7,970,115 of record NW_026902105.1, on the reverse strand, counting down.
ATATTCCCTGAAAAAGTGATTATTGAACCCATATTATCTTGGGTCCTAGATGTGTTTGAATATAAGTCACTTCCTCTAACTATTAGAGAAGGAGAGAAAGTGCCAGAAGACTGCACAGCCTTTGTTTGTCCCTACTTCATTTGGTTCTAAGCTTGTACTCCGTCCATGTAGGGATTATCAAAGACCATTCTCAAAAAAACAAACTGCCAGACAAAATTTTTTGGCATCCTTCACAGATCGTTTCCATTCCCCAGCTAAGAAGAGCCTCAGAGAAGTGAAGAATTATGTGCCACTTTCTCCAGCCAAAGCACAACTCAATTTAGCTTTTGCTACACACACTTTCTCTTATATCCTTGTTGTCCACAGACGTTACTAATTTAAGAACTGACAAAATGTATCTCTTCATTGACACCTGGCTGTGCAAGATCACAGTCTGAGGACCATGACAGCAAAAAAAGGGTATGAGCAGCATTTAATAGATTCCAGTGGGTTTTGGATAAGGACCAGAGAGAGCTGGTATTCTAATGTAGTTACCTTGAGCTAGACATTCTGTCTGTCTATCCTTCACAGTATGCTGTGAATTGGTTATGAATAAAGCTATGTAAGTCACCACAAGTAATTTTTTACTTCCTAGCTAAAAAAATTGCTTCCTAAGGAGAAGATTACCCTCTGAAGCCAAAGTAACTCAGGAAGCACAGATTTCTACCTTCTTTGTGAGGTAGAAGTCTGTGCTCTTGAGGCTGGATATCATAGATTCTGTTTACAATGCTGAATGCATAAGGTTGCCTGACAGTCTTCCTGTTCAGAGATGAACACAGATCATTACAGTGGTAAGGATAGTCTTGTTTCAGAATTCTTTACTTCAGTGTAGTACATCATATCCAAATAGAAAGGAAAATTAACACTCAAACTTCAGTTTGAATTTCTCAGACAGAAGGCAAGGTGCAGTCTGACATTAATTCCATACATTTTCAAAAAGTTATAAAAATCCTCTTCACCTGTTACTGATTCTGCTGCTCAGCATTTCTATGACATAAAGCTTACTGTATAATTTCACTGATCTGACACATCTTCCTTTGGGTTTGGGTATAATGCTTTTTTTAGCTTTTCTTTTTTTTTTAAATAATGATGGAAATAGAAGCAGATTTTAAAAATTACTGCCATTATAATGGAAAAAATTACACACCATCTGGTTCAAACTGTATGCAAAATATGGCACAAATAAATGTGCCAATTTACAATGTGTTTCTGTGATTTGCTCCAACAAATAATCAATGAAAATTAAACAATTTGGGAAATTAGTTTCATTTTTGAACTTGAGTTCTAGGTTTTATTATTTTAAAACCTGAAAACTCCAGAGCACCATGTAGTTTGAAAGTTGCTGTCAGAGGCTGACACAAGCATTTTCCAGGATGACATCCAATTAGTGGCAACACAGATACGGTCAAACACTTTCCTATTGGTCCATCTATCTGTTGTATTTGTTTAATGACTTCATCTGTCTGCTGACCCCTCACAGTACAGTATCTGAGTGCCTCCAATTTAATGCCAAAATCTAAATAGTTTAAAGATTCTTTTTTATTGTCATGTGTAGGGAGAGGGTCCCAAAAGAGCCTTCAAGTGATGCTATGATATGGATGAAGAAAATTATTTACAAAGCCTGAAATACAGAAATAAATTTTGCAATTCCTTCTGAACTATTTTTTGCAAGAGTGGGTCTATTATCTAGGCCCACCTCCTCTGAATGTTTGTCTCATGCATTAGTCATCCCTTCATTTTTCAGGAGGAAAATAGTTGTCATGAGATGGCTTGATCCATTGACACAGATCAGATGCAGATCTTTAAAAAGAGACATTAGTGTTAAAGAGAGCTCCAGCTTTGATTTAAACTTTTCTTGGTTAAATTATTCTTTGCCTCAGGAAAAGTGGCAAACTTCTGAATGTAAGAAGAAAAAAGAAGTTGGAAGTCTTTTGATATGGGTCCCAGATGTTCTACATTGACATTTATTATCAAATGAAAGTATAAGTCAGCAGAAACACAGGTAACCTTTTTTTGCTGTCACAATTTTCATGACTGCATGAGCAGATGAAATTCTTGGAAACAAGTTTCTTGCCCTGGTCTCAGGGCCAACCAAGGTGAAGGAAGAAATGCAGTTTTCTCACAACAGATTCTCAGTACTGTGTTTGTTTCTGGAGTTGTTTGCATATTCTCTACCCTTCATAATATGTATATTAAAAGCTATGAGCTCATGCCCTAGAATGTGGATGTGTAAGTATACATATTGTTTTAATTTTGGGAGTGGTGTTCGGGTGTAGGTAACCTTACGGTATATAGTGCTTGATAGCTAATCTTAACAGACTTCTCGTATGTATTTGCCAAATTACTTCTCCAAAGGTCTCCAAGAAATTATAATATGGGGAAAGTAAATATTTATTGTCCTGGAAGTGTGGTTCATTAGCCCACAATCTAACGTCTATTATTTCACACATAGCAGATGATGATTTTTCATGGCAAGGAAATAGCTAACCAAATCATCTGCTATGTGGTAGGTTGAAATCTGTCATCTCCTAAAAATAGTGGAAGTGTTTTGACTGAGACCAACTGGTATGAAAGGCTACCATGGGAAGGTCTTTCATCAACAGTTCTGAAAATAAAAATGTTGTCAGGAGTTTGTGTAATGAAATGGAAGTATTGATCCTGTAGCTTACAGAAAACATGTAATGCAGGATCTACTTGCACTGAACCAAATAAGACTGGAGCCAATAGAACTGGTCATATATCAATCATACATACAGAAAGTGTGCTACCTCTTTAAAACACACCAAGGACATTTCAAACAGGCTAAAAATAAGCATAAGTTTTGCCTAAGAATAACTTACTGTCTGCAACACTGGGGGAAATGTAATGGCATAAAAACTCCAGAAAACACAAAAATAAAGCATTTTGAGGGAATGTTATGAAAGCAGTGATATATCCAGTACTTTGCAGCCATGTTACTAAGAATTTGAAATTTTGTATGTTTTTACTCAAGCATATTGAACAGTACTTTTGTGCCACAAAATCAATTTGTCAATGGCATATAATAGAATATTTAAAAAATCAACTTCAGTCATGCTGCTTCTGTCTTATTAGCAAGTATGTAAGTGAAAAAAAAAGAAAATAACATAAGTGCTACACATAGCAGTGGGTCACTGAATTTACAAATGGAAGAATTAAGTGAAGCGATGTATTCAAATATCTCTTAAAGCCAGTACAAATGCATAGGTTTAAGAAACATTTGAGAAAGTAATGAAGGAGCACAAATTTGGAACAGGTTAAAGGAAAACAACAAAGATACATGAATGTTGTTTCCTGCAATTCATAACTACATTATAACAAGCATCATCCTTTTAGATGACCCCTTAATCCTTTATTTCTAATGAAAAAAATAAAATCAGATAAGCATGGAAAAGAACCATCATTCTGCTTACCAATATTTATTGTGTTAAACAACTTGATATATGTTCTTTAAATACTTAACTAATATACATGTGTAATTCATTTACATACTAGCAAATGGCACACTGGAACAACATCTTAGCTTGACAACCTCTAGGAACATATGTGGTACTTTGCATATAAAAGCATGTTTCCTCTTGATAATAAGAATACCCTCAAACACATTCATTCACCTCTCATTTCCTTATAGGATTAGTAAATGAATTTATGTAAGGTCTAGTAGATCTATACCAGATGAATAGAAATAAATCTAATAATGCTATTTAAAATTATCTGTAAGATTTTATTTTTCAATGATAATTGCCTAAAAACCCTTTCTAATATTAAAGCTGCTGCTAAAATGATTTTCTAGCACATTGACCAATACTGTCTCATTAGTTAATGTGCCCATTTACTGTATCTTGATTTGAAATAACAGTGTTTTTAAGTTATAGTATTTTAATGGCATTGTCCTGATTTTTACTCTGTTGGAAATCATATATTAAAAATAATGAGGGATTGTGCTATTATTTCCTCTGATAGCTGAGCTAAACCGAACAACAGTAAATTGTGTTTCCTTGAATTACTTAATCTTAAAAACAATTTGTAGTCTTCAGAAACAAAAAAAAATCTAGCTGTAGAAAGATAATGTATCCAAGGAATTTGAAACTGTACCTCTAATCATCCAAAACACCAAATTCCCTTTTCATAAATTGCTGATAACTGTTTCTTTTAACAGTTTCTTTCTATTAACGCATAACAGTCCATATGCTAACTTTAAATATACACAAATGCAGAAGTAGCCTTGATTCTGAAAAGCATGTATTTTCATACTTCTCTGTGGTCACAGCAACCAAACTATGATTTTACTGTGCCATGCATATTTTTTTTCCCAACAGTCCACAGCCCTCATACACAGACTCTGTAATGAAGTGAAGAAACATGACATACAAAGTAAGGGGAAAATCTCTGTTTTAGAAATTTTAGAGTCCAAGGAAGTAGGTCTGTTTAGAGGTACAAGAGAGTGGAACTTGAGAGCACAGCACAGGAGTCTTGGTATTACAAAAATGGAATTAATTTTATAAAGTAGTGTGAAGTAAAGTGTCACTAGACAGCTGCATTCAGCTGCATGGAGCTTGACCTACAAACTGTGGGATTGATTCCATACTTAGGCATTCATGCCAACTCATTCTCTTGTACCCAGCACTGACATGGCACCAGTAAGGACAAGAACAGCTGCATATACAATTCCCTATGCCATCCCTTTCAGACTCTATGAAATATTAAAGATTGCCTAAACTGAGAGTAAACCTCTATATGTGTGTGTGTACAAAGAATCACTGTCTTAAAAGATAAAATTGCTTGGCTTTTTAGACAAATAAGGTGTCTTGTTATGATGGATGGTATTGCCACTTTGCTCAGTTTGCTGCATGTAACATTCTGACAAAAAGATGTCTTTGGGCTGCAGATATGAAAGCTGCCAGTTTGCCTTGGACAAGGTTGAAGTGAAACCCTGAACTGGGAGGAAACTCCTACTATAGGAAAGTGAGGTACTGCATGCCCAGCTACTGGGCATGGGGAGCTAGGGTAAAGCACTGTCTGGACTTTGGGATGAGGCACGTCGAGGGTGAGAAAGGCAGCAAGTGGGCAGCATGAGGAGAGACAGGAACCTCCTAACAACACATAGACAAACTTCCGAAAGGGCAGAAAGAAAAAGATGTCTTTTTCTAAAGTCCATGAGGATGCTGAGTGTGGCTTGCTTGAACTTTTTGGAACCACAGAAAGGTACTATATTATGTAATGAAAGAAAATGACTGGCTTTATAAGGACTGAGGGGAATATTTGTTGACAAAACCTTTTATACTAATCCATGCACTGAGCAGATCTGAGTCCTCACTATTTAAAATGTATAGAGTTTAATAATCAATAACATTAGGTATTCAGATGTCTTCAGCTATTTCTAAAGAACCAAACTGTGGCTAACACAATGTCCCATAACAGATAGAAAATTTTATCTTTATTTAGCTTATTTTGAGAAATAAAGATTATTCTGGTGCTTTCTAATACCTAAACAAGAGCAAAGAGGAAAATTGCAAGGGAAGCTAATTGCTATCTCTTTGTCTTCTGTGTTACTTTAGACTGTTACTGTCCTCTGGCTCTGTGCATCAATTACAAAATATTTCTCCTGTGTTTGTTCTTTTGACAAGTACACATGTTCTTGTGGTACACGTCTACTGCCTCTGTCAGCAGCAGCACCAGCTGGTGGTCAGCATGATGTTTAAAAGTCAAAAGCTGTACTCTAAAGATTTCTTCCTACAATGGTGACATGCTGCTAATTAATTGTCATGAGATGCAGAAACTACCTTCGAAAACTTGATTTTTGGATACTACATGGAAAATGAGTACTTCTTAAAAACCTGGAAAAAACCCCAACAATCCAAGCATTAAAAACCTGAATAAAATTGTGAGAACTGGGGAGGCTTAAAAATAGGCTTTTTGCATTAAAAACCTCATATCTTGTTTTTTAAATTTTTTTTTTAAATTCACCATAACTGCAAAAAAAAAAAAAATTTCAAGAATAAAGTCTCAAAAGATTATAGTTTAATCATAAACCCTGCTTCCCAAAATTTTATTTTGAATTGTTTGGAAGTAATTTTTCTAGCATATTTTAAAATAACTGATTAATATGGTGGGGTAAGTTGACCATGGCTGTCTGCCAGAGCCCCACCCACTCTCTCATTTGTCCTCCTTAAGAGGTCAGGAGAAAAGAAGATGAAAATCCTGTGAATATAAAGAGCCTTTTTATAAGATAAAGAGAAGAAGATCAGAAGATCACTTCCCAATTGCTGTTGTGGGCAAAGCAGACTCGAACTAAGGAGAATTGAAAGTTGGAAAATTAGGTTTGTATGAGACAAAGACAAATTAAACTGACACCTCCTCCTCCCCCCCCCGGTCTTATCTTTACTCCTTCATTCCCATATACTCTACCTCCACAAGGAGAAGGGATGAGGAATGGGTGTTGCACTCATGACAGCTCCTCTCTGTCTCTCTTTCTTCCTCACATGTTTTCCCTGCTCTAGTGTGGATCTTCAACAGGTCACAGCTCCTGCTAGGAGCCTGCTACTGCATGGGCTCTCCACAGGCTGCAGGGGAATCTCCTTCTTCTCTGACCTTGGTGTTCACAGAGGTGATTCTCAAATTCCTCGCTTCCTGGCGGAGTTTTGCCCCTTCTTAGGTTGGTTGATGAAGCAACATCAGCTTGGCTATGTCCTGTGTGGGCTCAGATGTGCCCTGCGGTGGGTCTGTTGGACCCAGCTGAAATCAACTGTGTCCAGCATGGGACAGCGGTTGGTCTCCTCACTGATGCCACCCCTGTAGCACCTCATTACCAAAATTTTAATCTTGTGAGAGGAAGACCACAGAAGTTTCAAGGCTTTTTCAGGCTGCCTCCTTCCTAACTAAGGCAGACAGCATATATCTAATTCTAAAAGACTGATTTACTCTCAAGCAACACGTAATTTCTGTGAGTGTTTAAAATAAGATATTTTATTCATTTTGGAGAAAGAAATTTATTTGGATATGGCTGAAAATGACCAGAACACACTGGCCTGATGGTGGAAAAATTAGGGACCTAAGTTCCAAGGTATTGTGGAGCTGCACACAGATAAACCTACATTAGGTCTTTTGGTCTTTCCTCTGCTTCTTTCTTGGAGTACAGAATAGCTTTCATATAATTTGATCTTGAACTCCACTGGGATTAGCTTAAAATTAGAGGTATTACTTTTGTAGAAAGCTTTTTAGGTGTAGAGTTCTCTCAGAAACTGTTACATTTCTATTGTAAATAGTCTTCAGACCAAAAGTAAAACCACAGAAAACATATATGATTATTTCGTAGTGTGCTTTCCCTTCTTTAGCTTCATGGTTTTTATCTGTTTAAAAACCTTCTGTGGATGTCTCTCACAAGTATTTTTCTAACCTTCTCCTGAAATCATTATGTTTTTTATCTTTGACATCCTTTGGTGAAAACCTCCATGTATTTTCCCTTTATTGTTCAAGGAATGACTTCCTTTTGCTTGCTCTGAAATTAATGCATAAGATTATCAAACTCCCTTAAAAAATAAAATTTGTGCTTTATTAGAAGGCTGTGCAAGAGCTTCTCTTGAAAGACGATTTAAAAATCTTCCAGTTGCCATTCTAAATGTACCAGTGGCTAATTCATGCCTATTTGTTTTGTGTTACTTATCTTGTAGTTAATCTGTTGATTCTTTCAGAAAGACTCACTGTGTCCCTTCTCATACATGGTTTTGCTAGACTAAACAAACCAATCTTTCTAGCACTGGCCCACAAACCATCTTTTATTTAACTATCTACCCTGCAACTTTTCTAACCTTAATTAATGTTTGTTGGGGATTAAAACAGAGATGGAGAAGCAAAATAAATCCATGTTTTTGCTTCCTACCTCATCTTTTTATAGATGTTATTCCTTTATGTTTCTTTTAACTGTGATATTAGCATGCTTTGTGTAGCTGGTGAAGGCATCACTCTCTTATCAGAAACTTCCATTACAGATGTTGGAGAAATTGAACACTGGATCATCATTTATCCAGAGATCTGTAAACAGTGCTGATTTTACAGTTAATGAAAGCAAGAATATATACACAATACACAAGATATAACCCTCAGCTGTAGTTAAAGACAGACCTGAGTCATACTTATCGTATCTCTGAAAACTTGGGAGAAGCTCCAAGCCCAATGTCAGTCCTGAATTTTATGTCTCAATCCTTACCAAGATGCAAGAAGAACAGTGTCTTATAGGGCTCAGAGAGTAACCTGGCATCTGAAGTCTGACAGAAGTTCCCAGAAGTCTGGGTCTATCAATGTTATTGGCACCCACAGGTGTCTATATGACTCTGTTTCTCCATTTCTTTTTTTAACTGCTGGTTTCCCCCTTGGGGCAATCACCACACTAACGTCAGAACATTGCCCAGCACCTCATTTATGTCTGAAAAGAGAGGGAAACAGTGTTGAGAAGAGAGCTCAATGGAAAAAGTAATATTCAGTGTGTGTTAAAAGCATTGAGGGAGGAGGATTAAGTGGAAGAGAAGGGAAATTTTAAGTCAGTGTATTTATGTTATTCTAAATAACAAAACCCCCTAGTTATTTCTGGTATAAATAATGCATTAGTATCCGAGAATATAGTTAGGCAATTTTTCTTTTAATAGCTGAATACTTGCCTATACATGGAATAACTTGAAGATGCTTATTTTTTTCCTTCATTTGAGAATATTCTTACAGCCATTAATCGAGGTTCATGATAAATCTATGACATCTTTTGCTTTCATTTCATGTGCTTTTCTTAGCATATTCACACAACTCTTTACAGCCGATAGTAGATATTTATAGAACTCTATCTTGTTAGTCATAACATCATGTACTTATCTGAAACTGCTGTGAGCTCCAGATGGAGCTAGACAGTATCTTGTCCAATAAACTCTGGTGTTAACATACAAATTAGGCAATCTATGCTCATGTGCCTTCTTGAGTCAGATAATGACAACAGAGTTGTACTGTGTGCATATATTTGAATTCAAGACTTAATGTCCAACAGTTAGAATCATAGAATAGTTAGTTGTTTGGTTGTTTTGTTTTTTTTTTTAATAATGATTTGACTATTTCAGTGAGCAAGAATGACTTTTAAGAGAATTTTTTTTAGCATCTTTGTGACCTAAAGCAATATAGGCAAACCACCATATCACACAGCATAAAAACTGCAGTCTCTTTTACACCTCACCTATCCTTTTTCCCTCTTACTGAACTTTACTATCAATTTGCACGCTCATTTCCTATTCTATAATTTTATGCATTCTCATTTAACTCTCTTCCTTCGCAGTGCTGCAGTCTAGTGGGTAACTTAGAATCCTGGAACATAGAACTTCTTGTTCTTAAGATGGTGGATTAGGGCCAAGTAAACCCAAAGGAAAATGTATTATCTATTGTTATTTGAAGATTGTTTGGTTTAAAAGCTGGTCTTTTAATTTGGAGAGACTGGTTTCATATTTTCTGAAGGCTTGTGGTTGGCAATACTGCATGGAGCTTCTCCAGCCTTGGGCATCTGTAGAGACACTGATGACAAAAGCAGTCTTTGTATTTCTCTGATCCTGGACACTGCTTGCAAATGTAGCTGGATGATATTTTCACGGAAAAGCTGAGTTTGGTTAACATTTTCATTTTTTTACCGAAGAAGAAGTAAGTCTCTGTCCATACTCGTTTCTGCATTCTGCTTTTGCAGCTTAAGGACAAAGAGAAACAATATCCTGACTTTTCTGCTCTTCAGTTAAAACCAAAGCAAAATGCCTGGTTTTCATTTTGTTGGTTAAATGATGGAATAATTAGGGTTATTAAATTTAATTAATTATACTTAATTTATTTATTTATATTTCATTTGTTACCAGACTAATAAATGATGGAATAGCAAAACAAAATTTTATTTGAAATGTGGAAAGTTTGTTTTCCTCCAAACCTGTAGAATACTTGTCCAGGGTTCCTTAAGTTTCTGGACACTTTTGTTAACCATTTTCATTGAGTCCAGACCTCTGATCCTTCGTGCCACTAACAGCTGACAACCAGGAAAAAGTAATATATATCTTTTCCTCACAACCCAAAAGATCCCTTTTGCTGTTCTTTGGGATGCACCGAGCTTTGCTGAGAGACATTGCCCTCTACAGCCTGTGCTGGTAAACAGCAATTCCTTGTTGACCTTCCTCTGGGGCCTTGGGTACCAGGAAAGCTTAGCTCTATTTTGGTTACGCTAGCTCTATTTAACCAAAAGTGGAGGGTTTTGTTGTTGTCATTGTGAGGAGTTATTTGCTTCAGGTTTTTTTGTTCGGTTGCTTTTTTTTTACTTGAGTGTGTTTTTTTAAAAAGAAAATGGTATAGACTGTGTAATAACACAGCAAAAGTCAAGAGACATTAGTTCTGCAGGTTAAAATAAAAAGAAAAAAAAAAAAAAAGACTTATCCCTGCTTGTTTTTCTGAGGCAAAGCTACAGTTGTTTATTAGGTGTGCAAAGAATTCAGGATCAGCCTCAGTCATTAGCACTAAACCCTGAGACACTAGCTAGTTAGGTAACCTGGCAGCCAAGTGTTGGAAACATCCAAACATGTCTCAAACATAACACAAAAGAGGTTGATTTACTGCTTTCCCTGCAGCCAGAGCTTGTTTCCATAGAAATAGCTTTGGGCTGCTTCCTGGTTTCATGAGTCCTTTATATACCTCTAGTACACTGTGTTGCAGCATGAGGGAAAAATGTGGAGGCTTGATTCATCTCTCACTTGTAACAACTTTATGCTGGTGCTAATCAAGAAATGTGATTAAATTATTCCTGATCCGTAGAGCAGTTCCTTTTAATGGACTAATATTGTTTATTTTCCTTTAAAGATATGCACTGGAGTTCTATTGCTTATAACATATTCAGAAGATATTAATGTGAATTCTTTACATTAAAAATACTTTTTTACACTAAACATTTACAATTTTGCATGTAGAAGTTTTACCATGTTAATAGCAACTTGGAGCTATGGGGGCCTACTATATTCGGAATAATTATGGCAGAGCTAATTTTAGAAACAAGAATAAGCAGCATTTTTCATTGTATTTTTTTCTTTTCCCTTCTTAGTTTGAATATGAACAATTTCTCATCAAAATGTAACATTTAAAGTTATCCATAAAATAAATACACACTCATGTATTAACCTAGTGGTTTCTTAAGCCTGCTTGCAATAAATTACCAAAACTTAAAGCAGTTGTCAGTATCTTCTTTATTTCTATAAAAACAAAGTCAATAATGACTGGATAAATCACGTATCATGCTGATAAATATGTAAAATGATGGCTATAATTTCTTGGCAGGCAGAATAATAAGGTGTGTAACAAATTTATACACTTCAGAGACTCCAGCTCTTCTTATAATTTTAGGTGAACTATGTCCTAAACTTATAGCAGACTAATGATGGCATAAGATATGCTAATGGTTTGTAACATTCAATGCCTCTAAATTCAAAATGTCTGTATTTTTTTATTTGTGTGATATTGTGGTATTACATGCTAAGGTTGCTAAGAATGCACCTGAAATCATTTACACACATGACTGTTTCAATACGTACTTACTAGAGTCCTTAAGCACGTTCCTCAAACCCTCTTAAAGTCAACAGGAATTGCACATGTACCTAAACAGTAAGAGTTTGAAAGGACAGCCTTCACTGAGAGGAGATCTGGTTCAAAACTTAATGAATTCAAGGAGGACATTTCCTTTGTTTGAATTGGATTAGGTGGTATATGCAAAAGAACAAAACAGTGGCTGCTTCAAAACAACTCACCATGTGAAAAGACAGCAATCCAGATGGTTAGGAACCAGTGGGTCAATGGACACAGAGATTTAGCTTTGCTGAAATTCAGCAAAGCTTTTCTTACACACATGATGTGTCAGGAAGAAAGCACAATACTGAAATGAGCAATGGAGTGTAAAAAGGCCTTACTGCTACCAATGTGGTTTTTAATCTATCCTACTTCAAATCGTAGTTTTTATCTCAGTTGTTTCTGTCTCTTCCTCTTATACCTAATAGAAGATGTAAGATTGCAAATACTTTTCCCAGTTCCATCTTACCCTTTTACAGTGTATTTTTTTGCCTTACTGAATTTATGCTGAAGACTAATTGTGTCTAAGTCGCTCAGTGTCTGTCTTCATCCTCAGTATAGCCTGCAGATTATTTCATCACTTTTGACCAAACTCTTCTAAAATGTGGCTTCATGGCAAATTCTTCCTTCTGCCAGTGCTCTTGTGAATCTATGAACCTCAGTGCACGCTTCACAGAAATTTCCTTATAAATTGCTTTCTGAGGTGGTCTCCCAGTGACAGATTTTTGGGCTATAGTCACCAAGGCCCACCTGTGACGACTACCAGTGGTGTCATACTCGGCCATATTTTTCATATCTTATTGAAACGTGGGCTGCATTATATCTGTGTTCTAGGTATTTCTCACTTTTTATGCTTAATCACAGTGCAACCTTCATAGCACATATAGATTTAGCTCCTGTCTTTGTACTGCTCTATTTAGCTTTTCTTTCCAGAGTAAAATATTGGCCTCTCTGATATTTATGCATGGATTAGTTTTAATTTTTATTTGAGCATGTGCTGAAGGTTCCACAGACCAGTATGTTTAATAAATAAGAAATGTTGGTAGAGTTTAGACTATAAATAAGTGAAGCTATAGTTATAGGTTATAGTTGTAGGAGGTTATAGTTGGTGCACAGGTGTACAATGAGAGTTTCCACCTCCACCCCATATACTTAATTACTCAAGGTGCTTGAAGAAACAAACAAAAACAACAACAGAAAACACACCCAAAACAAAACAGAAAATAGTTGAATTCTTGGTGATAATCATGCTACAATTAGGAAGAATGTTGATGTACAGCTCTGAAGGAATCTAATAGCTTGCAGTTTGAAAATCATAGTAGTATATTTTTTAATTCCTGTTTTCAGTGATCCTACTGCCACATGGAAGCTGGCTTCAGTCATGCCGTTCTACATGAAATAAAAGATCATCAATATAAAAAATAATCTTAGGACATGTTTCCTTACAAGTGAAGTTAATGGAAAAAGGAGCTGGTCCTTCGTCAATAAGGAAATGAAGGATAATTGTAGAAAATTCCTACCCTGTATTTCTGCTTTTGTATCTACTTACTGGGCATGGGTGGTGGTTTCACAAGAATTACTCCCAGTTCTCTTTAATTATTGTGCTTTTATTGCTACACCTCATGCTGCTTAACATGGTTATAATGCCAAGTGTACTCTACAGATTTGTTCATATGTTTATAGCAAGGATTGATCAGTGAAATGTGATGTGAAACAGTGTTCTACCTATTTGTTCTATTATTTGTTCTACTATTTTTTCTACTATTTGTTAAAATAATCCAACTCTGTTAGATCAGAGAATTTATTTGAAAAATGTGGATTTATTCCTTCGTTAAACTAAACAGGTCACATGAACCTTCTCCATCTCCTTTGTACTGGGAGAAATTCATCTAGGCAATTATTAGTTGTATCTAAGATTTATTAGGTCTGCAATTCATGTCTGATCATCCAAGCAAGGTTCTTGGGAGACAGATAGCTGTATTTCTAGAACATCTGTTTGGTGAGCCATTCCTGATGCTAAGGAATTCCTGACTCTGAGGCAATCAGGTGTTCCAACATAAAGGTAGCACTAATAGTGATGGAAGAATAGGCTTTGGGTTTGCATACAAAAATAATATGGGGGAAAATAGAGATTCTGTCAACCAAACTACACCAAAAAAAAAGGTAAACTTCACCTGTATCTCTAAAATCATGAAGTGTCTCTCTTCTGAAGTATATGCAAATAAATATGTCCACATGTTTTTCTCAAAACCAGAATATGTTGAGCAATTTTCTATTTTGCACATATGACTTGTTTGCTATTACTGTTCTGGCAGCAGTTAAGCTGTTGTTTTATAATTTTCATAGTGTTTATTTAAGCAGAAGTGATATTTTCAGGTGTCTAATGTCTGTCACTTGAAGCATTTTACATGCATTTTAGGAGCTGTAGCGGTGTAGCTTCAAAGTAGCCATTTCCTTGGTTTTGTGATCTCCGCTGGATGTACATCAGACTTGCCCAACCGTATTTTGAGAGCAGCGTAGTGAAAGTTAGTGTGGTTTGGGGAAGAATTTTGAAATGTGGTTTCATTCCACTTGGGAAAAAAAAATAGAACCTTTGATGCGCCAATGAAAGGGAATAGCACCCTTACTCCAAGGCAGTCTGTCTAGTGGGCTGCCCCCAGCAGAGATCACAGAATCCTGGTATTTCAAATTGCAGACAGTCTGGCAGACAGGTTTGCCAAGAAAGTAGGAAAACCTGATAGGCAGGTCTGAAAAAGCTCCTGTCCAGATTTCTTTAGTTGAATTTTATCACGGTCTCTTTCCATGAAACTTTATCATTTTGGTTAACTGGGAAATTCCAAGGAAGTAGAATTTTCTTTTAAGTGTATTTTCAGCTAATAGAATTCATAGTTTATTCCTGTTGTTGATACTTGCTATAATATCGTGATTTCAGTACATTTCTGGTATAATGAAGAGTTGAACAAACAGAAAATTAAGGAGATCTTCCAAAAATAGTTATGCTGAAACTTGAAGACCAATATTCCTGTAAATGTAGAATGAAAGTGTTTGGGTACTGTTTTGATAGAAAGATATCCACTGACAATGTTTTAAATCAGGACCAAATCAGACTTTAAATCAGATCAAATCTTGCCTTTGTGGTTACAAGAGTACCTGAAATATCAAATTTCACTGTAGGATGAAGTTTCATTTTGTGATATGTTCTGCAAAGGAGGTTACTGTCTGGGTTTGGAAAACACTTTGAAAGTAAACAAACCAAATAGTAGGGAATGAAGCTATTTTAGGATAATGGTTTCTGCTTTCTGCAGTCACTGGGGAATACTTAACAAGAAGGGAAAAATAAGTATGAAAAGTAAGACTGAGCAAGACTGCTGGGAAGGAAAATGTTGATATGCTAACTACTTCAGTGAGCTTCTCAGACAGGGATTAAAACATTCTGCTGTTTGTTGCCACCAACAACAGAAGTAACTAAGTAACACTGAGAGAAATGACAGAGATCCCTCTTTACTTTTCCCCAGAGAGCGCATACTGTTTGGGAGCCCTCAATTTTGAGAACTGGTTTAATTGCAGTCATTTTTAGTTTGCACAGCCATTGCATGAGCGTAAGCAGTGTGTAAAATGACTGGAATTTTTTTCTTTTCTTTGTGTGACGGTGGATCCTGATGTACATTTATTTTGTTTTTACAAGGTTTGTAAAAGCCCAATAGCAGGTGGTGGTTTTATTGCCATCTACTGCACGTAATAGTAATAATCTATATTGATAGTCTAATATGGAAATGTTGTTATGTCCTGTTAAAATGCAATAAATATCATGTTTTACAGAGAAGTTAAAGAATTGCTTGGGAATATAATCATGTGCATATGCCAAAGAAAAGTAGGGGAAAGGGAAAGGGGACACAATTTAGTTTTCAGGCAGTTCAGATAGATGGGCTTCCAAGAAGTAAGAATATTTAATTCACACAGAATTGTGTGCACATCCAGAGGCTTTGGAGATGCAGAAGACACCTCATAAACCTCTGCACTTACCCTGCTTCAAGAGCAGATTTTCCAAGTTTTGCAGGAGACTTATGTGCTGAAGGGAAGGTCACCATAGTGTCTTGGAAGAAAGATGCTGTTAAAGTTGACTGTTTCACGGTCTCTCTGGAAGAGTAAGATTAGCAGCAAGAAACCCACACAAGAAAATAGATACATAAATAAAGTAAAAAGCCCAGCTTGCATTAGAAAAATGAGTCTTGTTAAATGTAAATCCCACCTCACTGATTAGCAGTATTTTAAGTGAAATTAGCCGTGTAGAACCCAGTATCAGTGTCAGGAACTGTGTCAGGTACAAGCTCACTGGGAGATGATTCTGACATTTTGTGAAGGTTATGTGGGCACATATCTTTCAGGGTTGCAGGATTGACAACTTTTTTCTTCTTTCTGCATGTTTTCAATTAGGGTACCTTTTGGCTGGACCACGTCAGGCTTGAGCCATGATATGACCAATAGAACATGACTTTTGCAACACCCCAAGATACACTAGTTAGATCCATCAAATTACATTATTGTCCTGTTTGGTTATCATTTGCACAGATTTTATATTAACTTCAAAGCCATTCTGGTTCTGAACATCAGTTTGTGTGTCACTACCTGATCCATATCTAACCCAGGTTTGAATGCATATCAAGGCTGATAACTTGAGGGTGCACTTTAAATGGATATATGTGAAATATCATACCAACATTACTTTTTCTTTTTTTTTTTTCTTCCTGATACAGATTTTTCATCTCATTTTAGTTACTATGAGTCATTACAGAGACTGAGAGGCAAAATTTAATCATTATCTGTTTTACAGTTCTCACACTTTTTAATCTGAAAGCCTGTCACTCACCTTTTTCTCCATTTGCTAATGCACTACTGTAGCAAGGTCAAAGAAATAACGAGAGCACAAGCATAGTAGTACAGCATGAACTGTTCCTGTCCTATTATTTGGGACTAAAGCCTCTGAAATGCAGATTATAGACTTCTGTCTTTATTCTACCAAAAAGTTACTTCAGCAAACAAGGGCTTGTTATCCCCAGGATCAATTTTTTTTTTTTTTTTAATACATCTGTTTTAGTTTCCGAACTCTTAGATATTGGTGATTCTGAAAAGAAAATCAGAGGGTTTTTTTTGTTGTCAACTTGTGTATAAAGCATGTAGTCCTTTTTAGAAATACTTGGCAACTGGCCTTCTGGCTATACTCAATTAGGTCTTTGCTAGAGAGTCAATATATGTGAGGAAGAAATTGGTCTGGTCAGTAATATTTCATCACTGTTTCCTTTCGAAATCACATTTAATTTTTTGTTCCCACTTTTTGTCTTTTCTGTACATAAATTACCAGAGAAGCAACTTCATTTCCACTAGTTGAAAAATATGAAAACAAGTGTTGTAGTTTAACCCCAGCCAGACAGCTTTTCACTCACTCCCCCTCTGCTCCTTCTTTCCCTCTCCCTGTTCCCGGACGGATGGAGAGGAGAATCGAAAAGAATGCAACTCCCAAGGGTTGAGATAAGAACAGTTTAGTAACTAAGGTATAACACAAATCACTATTGCTACCACCAATAATAATAATGATAAGGGAAATAACAAGGGAAGAGGGTACAACACCTCAGCACCAGCTGACCAATAAATCCCCCCCCAACCCAACCAAACACCAACCGATACCTCCTCCAACCCTGCAGTCCCCTAGCCCTTCCAGGTAACTCTCCCAGTTACATCCTGGCCTGCTACTGCTGAACCCAGGACATTATCCAACCCTTATTCCATACCATTCACGTCATGCTCAGAACCTACATTTTCAATATACCATCACTCTTATCTAAGTGCACTCTTATCTTAGTGCATGGACCAGTCCCTATAAAGCTGCGGAGTCCATCTGGTCTATAATGTCAGGCTCCATCTCTTGTAACAGTCTTTCAGAGCAGAAGAGACTGTGTGCAGCGTTCACACTTGTGAATAACCTGGGCATTAGTGTCCATTGCTAAGTTCACCCCTCAATCATGAGTCCATCTCTATGTTGCATCTCTGCTCTGGTGGTCTTAAGGGTCATGGGCCCACCAGGCTCAAAATAATTCACTGTCCCCTTCAGAAGTTTCTGCAGCTTGTTGCTGGGGACTCCATACAGCTGCCTTCCATCTCCAATGCTTCCAAAGCACTGGAGGGACGCAGTAGACTAGATACTTGCTTATACTCTCCCACACACCCTGCCATTCATGGCTGTCCAGCCTTGGGGGAAACCTCTTGGTCCTCCTATATTGTCATCTAATCCCAGACAAGACCCAAACCCAACTCTGCTGAAATTTCGGGATCAGACAAAATGGTCGTGGGTAAAACACAGTCTGTATGTGTGCCAACATGCTGATCCCCATCACAATCAGCAGGCAGGTCTCAAGACTACTCAAAGGCCATTTAAAGCCTTCAGAACTCTCAAGCAGTGCTGCTGTACTTGTCACTGGGGCTGGTGCAGCTTCTGTGCTTGCCGGCTCTCCCACTACCAGCTTCTCTTTTTCTGAGTCCAGACCTTCCTCCTCTAACTTGCTGGGAAATGCTGCGGGGTCTCCTGCATCCTCCTGGGGCTCAGTGGGCGGCTTCCTGGGAATGCTCTCGGCTGTCGCGGGCCTCGGCTCCTCCGCCGCCTTCTCCCGCTGCTCGGCAGCCGCCGCCTTCCGCTCCTCGACCGCCCTGACCTCCTCCACCGGCAGCCGCTCCCTGCCGGCCTCCGGCCCCACTCCCGCCGCCGTTTGGTCCCTGGGGCCGCTATCCTGGGCCGTTTCAGCCACTGCCGGCTCCTGGAGCTGCTCCCCCTCCACTCCCCACAGCCTCATGCAGACAGAGGAGAGGGCGAGGGCCAGGACGGTGAGGAGCAGCCGGACGGACAGGTACCAGTCCACGGCCACGTCCGTCTTGCCCTGCTGTTGGAGCCCGCCCGTATTACAAGTCATTGCCATGAAGTACAGTGAGACAAAAAACTTAGCCCAAGCCCCACACTTGATAAACACTGACATAGCAAACACCGGGTCTAAGTAATGTACTACATTATGAACTGTGAGATCAAGAGGAACAACTTTGAGAGACAATAAATCATCATTGTGACGAGTGACTATTAATCCGGTCAGATCTGTCGTTATCTCAACCCTTCATGCCCCACACTGGGTGCCAAAAAGAACTGTCATGGTTTAACCCCAGCCAGACAGCTTTTAACTTACTCCCCCCCTTCTTGCCCTCCCCCTATTCCCGGAGGGACGGAGAGGAGTATCATAAAGAACGCAAGTCCCACGGGTTGAGATAAGAACAGTTTAGTAACTAAGGTATAACACAAATCACTACTGCTACCACCAATAATAATAATGATAAAGGAAATAACAAGGGAAGAGAATACAACACCTCAGCACCAGTCGACCGATAACTTGCCCCCCAACCCAACCAAGTACCAACTGATACCTCCTCCAACCCTGCGGTCTCCTAGCCCTTCTGGGTAACTCTCCCAGTTATATCCTGGGCATGACGTGCTGTGGTATGGAATACCTCTTTGGTCAGTTTGGGTCAGGTGACCTGTCTCTGCTTCCTCCTGGCTTCCCCTCCTCCCTGGCAGAGCATGAGGCTCACAAAGTCCTTGGCCAAACCAAAACATCATTGTTATCAGCTCTGTTCCCAGGCCGAAAGTCAAAACACAGCACTGCACCATCTACCAAGAAGGAGAAAAATGGCTGCTACTGCTGAACCCAGGACAACAAGATAGCTACTGTTTCTGGGAATCTGGGTGTGACTTGAAGAAGTATAGCTGCAGATATTTTCAGGATTTGATGGTTTAGTCTTTAAGTAGTCTTCAGGCCTTCGGGAGATGCAGAAACTTGATTTTTCAGGGTTAATGAAAAGTTTTATATTGAGACTAATAAACTTGATGATAAATAAAACTTTTCATTAAAATTATAGTGCTGTTTGTGAGAATAAGGGCAGAGTAATAAATGGAAAGGAAAATAAAGAAAATTATGGACAGAAGGAAGAAACAAAACCTCTGTCAGATCAGTATGCTCAAACAGGGAAGTCAAAGTATTACCTACCCTACCTCTAAAAGAACTGACTCATAAAAACAGTCCTGGAAGAAGCCTACTCAACAAATATATCTAGTTTGGAGTAGCGTTCTCTGATGTTTTATCCGTAATTAAGAAGGAGATTAGAGAAATTTATCTCAGAGGTTATACAGCCAATAGTGTGACTTCTGTACAGTTTTAAGGTTAAGGCTAATAAAGGCCATAGATATGCATGCAAAGTGATATAAAATACAATGCAGGTTTGTTAAAAGTAGACCACACCTTTGATGTGATCATTCTTTGATAAAAAGCTCTACTTTTCTAGACAGAAATATTTCAGTAAACCTCACCCTTCTTAACAGAATTCCACAGGAAAAAAATACTAATTATATTGTGAAAGATTGTGATTAAGACAAGAATTGCAAAGAAAACAAATAGAGTAAAAGAAAGATAATGTGCTGTGCTGAAAGAACAATTTCAAGTTGGGAAAGGCTTCTTTCAGTGTTGCAAGTGGTTTCTTCTAAAGAACTTTTTACGACTGATACAAAATGGAGGAGTAGGTGATAGAAATGTAAATAAACCTGTTCTTTTTTCTTTAAATATCAAATAAAGACAGTTAATACAGTAATTCCTACCTTAAAAAATAATTATTTTTTGATTTATGACTGTTGCTTGCATTATGCTTTACTGTACAATAAATTAATCTTATTTTCTTTGTCTGCTGCATTTCATATAGACAAGCCATCCTCAGAACATAAAAGGAGTACTAACATCATTCAACTTACACATGAATATTTTTTTTTAAGGTAAGTCCTTCACATTACAGGAAATTTGTTGAACTTGCTATATATGAATGCTAGAATCCAGAGTAATAACCTTCATGTTTTCCTTGTTATAAGTCTTAAAGGATGAATTAACAGTGATTCAGTGATGTTTCACCCATGCATTTCTTAGTTACTGTTACTTCTATGGAATTATTTAAACTACTTTTTTGTTTGTTTGTTTAGTATTTGATAAACTCTACCACTCTCTTGGAAAATCTTTGTTTCTCTTAAGAATGAAAAGGACAAAAAAAAAAAAAAGAAAAAAATTACTGATCTTGACACAAGTTTTTTAAAAAAAGAATGATGGATAAGCAAAAACCCCACTCTACCCAGAACCCCCATAGCACGTAATAAATCATCAACGTAATCAAATAATGTAGTAAAGTTAGTGGCTGTTTCATGGTAGATGAAATGTATTTGAGACCAAGTTTCCCTCTGTGGTGAGTACCACTGGAATTTCAGATAGCAATCTAATATTAGATATAAGAGATGCAGAATTATAAAATTATAATTGGAAACTTCTTAAGCTTTCCATCAGCACTTCAGAGAGAAGGATCTATTTAAAGAATCATAAAATCATTGAATCATCTTGTCAAGGATAAATAAGAAAAGCTTCTATAGGTACATCAGTGATGAAAAGAAGATGTGAATTCTCCCTGGAAGGAAATGTCTGAAAGACCTGGTTATCTGAGAGATGGAGAAGGCTGAGGTACTCAGTAGTGTTTTCCTTTGGTCTTACTGGCAAGATACCTCCTACTGGCAGAAATTACCTTTAGGACATGAGCTGTGCTTATCACAAAATCTGTGTATTTTCATAGCAGACTCTTTCAGGCCAGAAAACTGCTGCTTGCTCATGAAAGTAGACACAATAAGTGCAAAATGTAACACCCAGACACACTGACCAGATATAAGAAAAAAAAATAAAAATCCAAAATCTGAACTTCGGCTGCTCAGCAAAAGAATAGAAGATATATAAAGCAGTTCTGGTTTTAATTTTTTGCAAGTCCCAGAACTTACAGGTGGAGCTTTTTTTGAACCTCTTGTCAGGCTTTGGTGTCTAGAAGTACTGAACCTGGATTTACATACCTACTGATTTTGTAACTATAAAGCCAAAGCACTAGTTTTCCTTTGAAGAGATTAAATCAACATAAGGCTAATATTACCCCAGGGTACCTTATAGAATCATAGAAACATAGAATGATTTGGGCTGGAAAGGACATTAAAGATCATCCAGTTCCAACCCCCCTGCCAGAGGCAGGGACACCTTCTACTAGACCAGGTTGCTCAGAGTCTTAAACTCTTCCAGGGATGGGGCAGCCAAAATTCCCTGGGTAACCTTGAGTGTTTTGGTTTTTTTTTTCCCCAACTCCATTACTTCTGGAAAACCATAAAGGAAAAAAAAAAAAAAAAGAAAAGAGATGAGTGAATACGAGTAATCTCTTGTCTGGGTCCATTGATTAGCTCTAGGGTCAAACTGTCTTCATGTTGCTGAATTCAACATGGCTATGCCTTTTGCAGTGGAGATATCTCTGTCCCTTTTGCAGGCAAAGGAAATCTTGTTGATAGGAATCTTCAGAGAGTCCCTCACACTGAGCACTTTCCAGTGTAAAGGAATGGAAAAATCCAGCCTGAGTCCACAAAAATCTTTTCACTTGTTTAAAAATATTGTAATGTATCTACAGTTATATCTTACAATTTGAAATTCAAAACCATTTTGACTGCAATGTGTACCGAGTTGTTCATTTTCCCCTCAATTTTCACAAAAGTATGATGAGTGGTAGAAAAAAATTCTGATGGTCCAAATCTTTTTTTGAAGTGTTAGTTTAGCTGAATTTGCATTCCCAGATTCTCCCCTACTACAAAAGTTTTCTTGAAATAAATCTGTTATAGTTCTGTTAAAGATTCTTTTTCAATTACTTTATTAGAAGAGCTAGAAAAATAATGAGTATTTGGAAAAATCTTTAGAGTAATGTAACAACTCCCACAATGACATAAAAGTATTAACTGGGATGCGCAACATTTCACTGGATTTTTCATGTGGTTCTCAGTTCTGTGTCATGGCCTGTTCATAGAAAAAATTGTGTGTTAAACATAAAGAGGTTCTTAGTGTCAAAGGTGTAACCACAGAGGAATGATGGACTCTCTGAATCCCACTAAATCTAAAATATGTTCTAGATTAGACTAGTGCATCCTAAATTAGCCATCCTAAGTGGAGGAAATATCACCATCTAGAAATATCTGTACCCCTCTACATTGATTGTACAGATAAAAACAAGATTTAAAGAATAAGCTGACTAAAACTTTTACTGGAACACTGAAATGTTTAAGCTAATTATTTTCACCATTTCTATAATAAAAATATTAGAAGTATCAATGTTAAAATGGAATTTCAAAACCAAAATATTTTTAATTAAAAATGTCAAAATACAGTCACTTTTATAGTCTGTTACTCTGGTTTCAACTAACTCGCAAATTTGATCTGAAATTAAGTTATAATCACATAAGAATGTCTTTTTCAGAGTGGAAATTAATTGAAATTTCTTAATAAAGTTTTCTAACTCTGAGGAGTACCTTGCTGCAGGTCTGAGAAATACGCCTGCATGAAGATGTGCTGACTGGACCTTTTCAGGTAGTGATTCATGAACCCTCTTCATTGACTAGCTGAGAAAAACCTAAAGTTCCCTTCATTCTATCCTGTTTTAACACATGCATGATAATTTTAATTCATTTTAAGGTGTGAGGTCAGTAGGCATCTGGTCCCACACTTGCCAATAAATTTTTAAATCATGCCAGTCAAAAGTACCCATATTTTTAAAACAATACAGTGCATAAATTTTTAAATCATGCCAACCAAAAGTACCCATATTTTTAAAACAATACAGTGCATAAAAGCTTGAGAACTATGGTCATTGATCAGCAAAAGGTATAAATTCACTGAGAGAAGAAATCATTGTTTATGGTTTAAATTCACTGTCAAAACATATTAACAATAGAAAAACTTTAAGGACATTGTAAATTGTCTTGTTTCCTCTGAGATAAACAAAAAAGTGATCCCTCCATTTACTTTGTTGGTCTTTCTTTTCTGTCTTTTTTTTTGTTTGTTTTATTAAAAAATTTTACCATTAACTGTTACTCTGAGCACCAAAAAAATAATTAACTTTTGAGGCTGTAAGGAGCATACTTTTGATCCTTATCCTCAACTTACATGTAGAAATTCTGCCCTGTCCTTGACTGTATTGGGTTGGGTTTTTTTCTTTTTTTACTTTCTCTCCTGGGATACAAGCCTTAGTAATCTCAACTCACTTCAGCACATTCAACTTTTTCTTTCATCCTCTGGTCTAAAAGTGGCAATACTTGCATTGGTGACTTTCACCTGACAGTGTGGGCCAATGAAATGACCAATGAAAATTATTGTGTTTTATTTCCAGAAAAATTACTTACAAACAAAAGGGAAAACTCTTCTGGACATTTTAGATGCAACTGATAATAGTGCTAGCCAAAGACTAGCATCTCAAGAAAGAAAAATGTCCTTTTTTCGTCACATTGGTTAAAATAAAAATGATGCTTACAATTTTGGTGGAAGAAGAAAAATATCATTCATTGTAGCTGCAGAAACAGCCTGTCATGGTTCTCCGAAGAAGTAACAAGGGGTGGAAAGAGAATCTTCGTGCATTGGTTCACTTTCTTCTGTTTCAGTTTTTCTGCTCCATAGTAGAGCTCCATGCAGTTAAAGGTGCACTATTTAGGGTGCTGTGTTCCCTTAATGTGAAGGCTCAATCCATACAGCAAGGTGTCATGCAGTAAGATACTACCCTTGCTTAAATAAGCTGTTTCGGTTTTATTCATTCTGTTGCAGGAGTAATCTCAGGCCCTAATTGCAGTGCCTTACAAGTACAGATGATTGAAAGACATTTTCTTCAGCTGAAAAAATTAGAGTGATATGAAATGGGGAATCTAATTCAAATTTCATCAATCTCTGTAAGATGCTTCTGTAGATGTAGGGAAGTAATGTAGAAGAGTTAGTTTCTTTAGATCTGAGAACTGAATACAGAATATAAGAACTAAGATATTTGTTACCTTAAGTTGCATACACTTCTTAAGAAAAAACAAAATTTGAAAAACCAAAATTTTAGAAAAGAAAGCATTTTTTAGTCTATGTCAATTAAGTTTACAATCATTACTAAAATAAAAGTACATTTTAAAATTACATTACTTTTTATGAAACAGTACAGTTTGGTGGTTTTTCTTTTCCTTCATTTCCACCTAGACCTACTAAGATTTACTACCATCCTGGTTTCAGCTGGGATAGAGTTAATTTTCTTCCTAGTATCTGGTACACTTCTGTGTTTTGGGTTTGTATGAGGATAGTGTTGATAACACACTGATGTTTCAATTGTTGCTAAGTACTTCTTACTCTAAATCAAGGACTTTTCAGTGTCTCATATTCTGCCAGTGAGGAGGGGAACAAGAAGCCAGGAGGGAGCAGAGACAGGACACCTGACCCACACTAGCCAAAGGGATATTTACGACATACACTGCAGCTACTCCAACCCCCACAACAAGCACTGTAGCTACTCAGACCAGGGAGATGATGATGATGAACACCAGCCTGTGTTAGTATCAGTTGTCCTTATACACAAGAATAAATGTACATGGAAGACAGTTCATTTAGTAAAGGAGGAATGAATCAGGGAGATCACAAGAATAGGATAAAGAGGCAGAACAAGAGATAACCTCCCTATCCCTATCCCTGGCAGCTACAGGACATGCAAAAACATTTCAGCTGTCACCCAGGTGAACACATCATAACCTGGATGCTCCAACTCTGGGATAACAGGGCTATCAGTTCGGAATTAGAGGTTAAGGAAGCCAAGCCACTGGAATCACTTTCTAGGGAGGGGGAAATTGACAGGGCAGCTGGGAGAGGGACACAAGTCCTCAGCATCTGGAGGTGACTCCTGTCAAGTATGAAGGAAAGGCACGTTATGTGTCACCCAGGCAAGTGGGCCACCATGGAAAGAGGCATCCTGTACATGAGGGAATTAGCCATGCCAGAGATGATTTATGATGACTCACACAATGCACAGTTACGCACAGATCCAGACAAAGTTCCACCAGCGGTGGATGAAGTTAATCACCAACTCTGGCAATACAATGACAATCTCCCTTCCTTGTCTCAGCTGTGGAGAAACTGTTCAGGGAGTTCCAGCAACTCAAATAGTTGTCTTACTCCCCACCTGTAGGTATCAGCATCTCAGGTATTAACAGCAAGTGTCCTTTTGCTCAAGAAAGATATTTTTGCCATAAACCAAAGTAAGGTCAAGGAACCTGCACAAGAGATCCGGTTTTGGGTAATAGAATGTCAAGACAAATGTCAGATCCCAATGAATGTGATCAACTACATAACAGTAATGTCTCCACCAACTAGCAAGAAAGAAACACAAGGTTTTCTGGGTGTTCTGGGCTTTTGGAGAATGCATATTCTGTATTACAGTCTGATTGTAAGCCCTCTCTATTAAGTGACTCCAATAAAGAATGATCAATGACAAGCCTTTGAACATATTAAATGAAGCAGCCCTTTGGAAAGGCCAGGCAGGACAAGCTGTGAAAAAAGTGGTTTACACCACAGCAGGGGAAATGGTCCTGCTGGGAGCCTCTGACAGAAAACTCCAGGGGACACTTGAGGTCTACCCCTCGGCTTTTGGAGTCAGGGATACAGAGGATCTGAGGCCAGCTATATCCCAAATGAAAAAGAGATGCTGGCAGCCTATGAAGGGGTTCAAGCTGCTTGGAAAGTGATTAGCTCTGAAGCAAAGCTCTTCCTTGTATCCCAGCTGCCAGTCCTAGGCTGGATGTTCAAAGGGAAGGTCTCCTCTACACGTGATGTGGTTAATGATACATGAAGCAAGTAGGTGATACTAATCACACTTGGATGTGATCATGGACTGGGCAGAAAGCAAAGAATTTGGAAATTCACCAGAGAAAGAAGTGATATGTGCTGAAGAAAACCCACTGTATAGTGAATTACCATAAAATTAGAGGCAAATGGCCTTGTTTACAAATAGGTCCTGCACGTGGTAAAATTAGAAGCAAATGGCCTTGTTTCTAAATGGGTCCTGCACGTGGTAGGTAATGTGGGAGGATGGGAAAATCTGGAGTGTACCTCCAGGGAGTTTGTCTTCAGGTGAGAATAGGCAGTGAATTAAACAGTATGATATTAATTGCTATATAATATTGTATATTATCACTTCTATGTTGGCTATATGTTCGTCACCATACTGGGTGCTTTGTGGCACCTGTCTCCACTATTACATATTTGGGTATCTGAACACAACTCTGTTTCAATTGTCACATTACTGAAGAATGAACTTTGATGAAATTCAATAAGTTCAGAAATCATAGAATCAGAACTGGTTTCAGTATGTAATAACTAACCCCACACACCATCTTCCCTGCTTTGAAAGACTGCTATGACAGATGGAGCCCAAAGTCATGGACTAAATGATTCAACTGACTGTTACAGTAATAGTCCATAGACTGAGGAAATGGTATCTGTGTATATATCTCAAAAGACAGAAAAGGTGACAGTACATTGGAAAGTCTGGGACCTGGCATGACATAAATGGCACGGAATAAGGGTGTATACTGTCCTGGTTTCAGCTGGGATAAAGTTAATTTTCTTCCTAGTAGCTGGTACAGTGCTGTGTTTTGTTTTCAGTGTGAGAATAATGCTGATAAGGCGCTAATGTTAGTTGCTGCTAAGTAGCTTTTACCTTAATCAAGGACTTTCTCATTCTCATGCTCTGCCAGTGAGAAGGGTCAGAGGAAGCCAGGAGGGAGCAGATACAAGACACCTGACCCAAACTAGTTAAAGGGTATTCAACACCACAGCACATTATGCCCAGTATATACACTGGGGGGAGTTGGCTAGGAGGGGATGATTGGGAATGGGATGAGCATCTGTCAGCAGGTGGTGAGCAGTCATACTGTGCATCACATATGTCACTTGGGTTTTATTTCTCTCTCTCTCGTTCTATTATTATTATTAATAGTAGCATATTAATAATAATAACAAAAATAATATTTTTTACTTTATTACAATTATTAAACTGTCCTCATCTCAGCCCACAAGATGTGTCTTTTTTTTTTCTCTTATTCTGCACCCTATCTCATCAGGGTGGGGAGAACAAGAGAGTAAGGTACTTAGGGGTTAAACCATGACAGCCACTTTAATGGAATTTAGCTCCCATTCACAACTATGAAAACCAGCTGCACCCCTATGTGTTCAGTTAGAGGGCTTTTTCCACTCTCTCCCAGTGTCAAGCAGAGCACAAACAGCATGGTGGGAGGCCTTTATTTTATTGTTAACAAAATTGGAAAAAAAAAATCAACCTCTTTTCTTCATTTTCAACAAGTAAGAATCTGAAAGATTTGGAAAATTGCTATTGTTTCTGTCCTGGGTTCAGCAGTAGCAGTCATTTTTCTCCTTCATAGTAGCTGGTGCATCAATATGTTTTGACTTTTGGCCTGGGAACAGAGCTGATAACACTGATGTTTTAGTCTGACCAAGGACTTTGTGAGCCTCATGCTCTTCCAGGGAGGAGGGGAAGCCAGGAGGAAGCAGAGACAGGACACCTGACCCAAACTGACCAAAGAGGTATTCCATACCACAGCACGTCATGCCCAGGAGGTAACTGAGAGTTACCCGGAAGGGCTAGGGGACTGTGGGGTTGGACTAGGTATTGGTTGGTGCTTGGTCAGGCTGGGTGGGGCGAGTTATCAGTCAGCTGGTGCTGAGGTGTTGTATTCTCTTCCCTTGTTATTTCCTTTATCATTATTATTATTGGTGGTAGCAGTAGTGATTTGTGTTATACCTTAGTTACTAAACTGTTCTTATCTCAACCCGTGGGAGTTGTATTCTTTATGATTCTCCTCTCCGTCCCTCCAGGAGTAGGGGGAGGGAAAGAAGTGGGGGAGTGAGTGAACGAGCTGCCTGACTGGTTTTAAATCACAACAGTTTCTCAGCACGTCTGTGATTCGTTCTTCACTATCTTAGGTAATGATTGAAATAAAGGAATTAAGCTTCAAATCTTGAATATATGAGTCAAATATCCTCATCTGCCACATGAAGCCAACCAAGAAAACACATGTTTTATGTGTTTGTCTTCATGTATTAAGCAAATATTAGAAAATATATTCTGCTTACTTAGTGTCCTATCACTACAGCCCCTAATGAAGAGCCCCTCCCCAGCATCCTTATAGGCCCCTTTCAGATACTAGAAGGCTGCTATGAGGTCTCCATGGAGCCTTCTCTTCTCCAGGCTGAACAGCACCAACTTTCTCAGCCTGTCTTCATACACTACATTCTGCATATTCTACTACTCTACTCATATTCTACTGATTTTTTTTATCAAGGTACCTTCCTGCAATATATATGTCAAATGACTTTCAATACTGTTAAAGGGCTCTTCAAACTGTGAAAACCCAAGACTAATCACTAGAAGTTATATTGGAAGCAATTTTTAGTGAATGAGCCCTTTTCACCCTAAGGAATTTTAAAGGAAATTGTCTTCCTAGGGTTATATCCAATATGATTAATTTCATAAAAGGTGGGCAAACCTTACACATCTCCGTACCTTGGCCTATTAATTATTTCCCCTATTCTGGCATTGCATGAAAAAATGTAATCAATTGGCCACATCACTTTGCCCAAAATACTAAATTATCACTATTGCATTTCTACTAATTAATCATTCAGACAGTTGTGACAACGCACTTTGTTTTCTTCTAAGTCAGGTAACCTCGCTGCAGCCTTCCAAGTTGTACCTGGACACACTTCCAATCTGCAGTTTGTGGTCAGCAAGACAAATGTAGTCTAATACTCATAGAATCAATAAAAGTTAGCGTGTGTTTTCTGCTATGCTTGTGCTTCAGGATTCTGCTGGATCAGCTATGGAATGATGAGAATTTCTCATGGGCATTTTCTTTCTCTGTAAAATATGATTGATGATTGTTTGCGAAATGTTATGATTATTTTCCAAATGCTACAATTATAGTGTAAAAAATAATCAAGTAACCCCCCATGCATATTACATTTTCACTTTTGCTTTTTGAAAACATTTTCAGTAGTGTCCATTTTTTTCTTACACGACCACTACAATATCTGTCATAATTCTAGTAGACAGTTTGGAAACTGCAAAACGAGCCTTTAAATGCTTGGGGAGGGAGAGTCCAGTTGCCTTATTTAATTACATTATTATTATGATTATTACTACTCCTCCTCCTCTTCTCACTACTACTCTGGAAAGTTTCTTGTATCTATGAAGTCAAGTTTCATGTAAGATACCCAGTGAATTATGTTTCTCAGTTTGTTCTCTTCTTACATACATAGAATTCTCATGCTACTAAGTACACGAAAATAAGGGTAGAACCAGGTAGGAAGCAACCTCAAGGATCACCTGGTTCAACAAGACATAGAATTATGAGTTCTTCTTGCTTTAAATACTATTTTTGTGCTCTTGAACAAGACATACAATTTAAGGGGTAGATACAAAACATAACATGCAGGAAAATCCTCACAAGGAAAGGGACAAGAAATAGGTATCTAGATCCTGACTTCACTGATCTTTAGATGCATTAGAAACCACTGTCTCACATCAAGCAAGAAACACTGATTTCAGATCTCCATAGAGCCTAGGAACTTCATTGTTGTACAGATATTGTCAACCTTGTCTGCAAAAGGAAAAAATACAGCTTGGAAGACTCTCTGAGCTGTCAGCTCCCACATATACCCCATGGCAATGACCAAAGAGACTGCCTGTGCGTGATGTGCTCATGTATGGAATAACTCCTTGGTTAGTTTGGGTCAGGTGTCCTGTCTCTGCTCCCCCCGGGCTTCTTAGCAGCAACTAAATCATTGGTGCGTTATCAGCATCATTCTCATACTGAAAACAAAACACAGCACTGTATCGGCTACTAGGAAGAAAATTTACTCTATCCCAGTTGAAACCAGGACAAACCCTTACTGACAGAGTCTTCCAGAAATTTGAAAAGCACTCCCAGGAATTGCTGCACAATGTTTATTTCCAAGTTCTATTCCAGAAGTTATCAGCTGAAGCTAATATTTTCTATACAGTGGTTACTTCAAAAAACAAAACTTGGGAAAAATTATTTCCTTGTTTTCTGTCATTATCCTGAAGAAAAAAAAAATTATAACATGTTTTATATTTTTTTAATAAATATATGAACAGTCCGAGACATATGCTGCATTCCCAAAATGTCAACCTAAACTTCTAAGAGATTTGTGATCACAAACAAAAGGCAAAGAGATTTTCTGCTTCTTATCCACAGGAAATGCATATTCTCCCTGAAAAACAAACCAACAACAAAAACAAAGAGAACAAAATGAGAAACAAGGCACTTGGGTTTGAAATCAGGTACATTTTTTTATCTAACATGTAACTGTTAAAAAAACCCAAACTAGTGATGTACCTACAAGTTCTTTGAAATCTGTTTTCATGTTTTAAGGTCTTATGGGAATCAAAAGCCTCTGGTTATCAAATGGTGTAACATTTGCTAAAGAAAACAGATCTGCAGATTCAGCAAAAGTGGAAATGTTTCTTAGTTTAATTAAATATGATGTGTGCTGGGGAAAAATCCATGTGTCCTTTGGTTCTTTGACTGTAATGGAACCCTTGTCCAAGCTGAATCCACTGGGAATGTATATAACAAAATATTGCAGTCTGAAAAATTAATCCCTTAAATTCTGCTTTAGATATTTCTTTGGAATATTTTTAGGTTTTCAGTTACTTCAATTTTAATATTAGTTTATTCTCAAGCTATTTTAACTAGATGATGTATAAAAATACTTTTTTTTTTTTTAACCTTTGTTTTCACTTAACATTGCTTTCTTCAGTAATTCCTGATGTTTTTCCAACTTACTCCTTTTTCTTTTATTTTTTCTTTTCTTTTAAATTACTCCAAGGCACATGCCTAACAAATTTTAATAAAATTCTTTTTTTCAAATTATCATATTGTCAAAAACATTAAGTTTTTGACTTTCAAATCTGATTTGAAATGGGAAAACTTTCTGTTGATCTGGACCATTTGTCATTCACATAAAATTCTGTGCTAGCAAATAGAAAGTAGGCACCTGAACAGATAGGTTCCAATATGTGGTCATGATAGCCTTTTCCTTCTTTAAATATCTGATTTCCTGTGATGATAACAGCTTATAGAGAGTATTCTCATTTGCTGCTTGAAGCTTGTCATTATGACATTGGAGTTTCTTTTCAGCAGCTATATTTATGGATGGTTTTCCTGTCTATTGCTAACAGACTTCTTGGTTTTAGATTGCTTGATCTATAAAAATCATTATACTGAAACCTTCAATTTTACTGACATTTAGAGTAGTTGCTAAATTTATTGTTGGTGGGAAGATTTCTGTGGCCTTTTGAAATTTTCTTTCTAAAGTGACAGTTTGCTTTTACAGTTCTGCTATATTCATGCAGGGTAAAGCTAAGCAGCATCATATAGGAGCTGCTTTATCTTGATATATTCTGTATTGAAATAAGAAAGTTTTGCTACAGAATCACTGGGGACTGAAAATCCTTCTACTTGTTTAAGGTCAAGTAGTGTTTTTAATTATTTATGCAAGTGGTCTTTACAAGGTCTACCATTAGATATTTCTTTTGCCATGTAATTTGCTTAGGATCCTGGAACCTAGTTTGTAATGCATTCTGTAATATTTTGAAGCACTGAAAAAACAGTAAGATTTAGTAGTTAGTTGGTGTAAGTTAAGGGTAATTTCATCTGATAAATCCTTGCCATGCATGTATATATTAAACCAAATCTTTTTCCTGATGCTAAATTTTAACAAAGGGAGCAGCTGGGACTGATTTTTGATTCTGCAAGAGCTGAAGACAAAAACTGCATGACACAGTTAGAGATACAGAGGAGCAAGTTAAGACAGCTTCCTAAAGTAAAAACTTCTAAATTAACATTGCATACAAAGGTGAAAATATATAGGGTTAGAAGGACTGGCACTGGTTCTGTTGTGCAAGGAGCCTAAACCAGAAGGTACACAGATAACCTGGGTTTCTCTCACCAAATCAAAGGCAGGTTTTACTACAGTTCCCAGAGGACATGGTCTCCAGGTCTGCAAAATGTAAGAGTGCTGAAGCAATAAAGCCTTTTTTGAGTCCCTGAAAATCTCAAGGTTATGTCAGTGGCTTTCAACAGTAGGGTGCAGGCAGGTGGCAATGGAAATTATTAAACTCTAAATGTCATAGCTTTGGAAATTACAGCATTCTAAGTAACACAACAGTGTCCCACATCAACCAGCAGAAGCAATGGCTTATGACAGGGCAACAAATTAGCTTTAAATAGTTCAGGTGTCATACCAGCATATTTCACTACCACATCCCTGATTACCTTTCATTTCGCTAGACTAAACAAGTCAAGCTCTCAATTTTCCCTCAAAAGTCAAGACCTCCTTTTTCCCAATAGTCTTTTTTTGTACCTATTGTCATTCAAATTATTCTTTACATGATTAGAAGTGCCACCGCCCTCTAGGCATGTGTTCACCAGCTATACATCTTCCTGGTGTCTGCTCCTGAATGACTGGCTTTATGTAGTCCAGAAATAACTTTGCCAGTTTACCTCTCAACTCCGAAGGGAACGTGGGTATAAAATAGCAAATGGAAGTCTCCCACACTCTGCTTCTGTATGGAAGGTGGCAGAGCTGAATATTAGCTGGTCATGAGAGAAGCATAAAGGCTATGCATTTTGTGGCTGAAATTAATATTGTGACAGGCATCACGCACGTAGCGAATCACATGCCATCTAATTATTCAACTAAGCAGCATGTATAGCTCTAGCCTGAGTTGCATGAGACTCAGTTGTGTGATAGTCAGTTGCCCGGAATTTCTATTCAATTTACTTAACTGATTGACTAATTCTTCAGCAGAAAGGTAAAGTGTTGCTCTATTTTATAAGCCTCATTACCCCAGCATTACAGGAAACAGGACAAAGGAAGGAGTTATCCACATCTGAATAAATACAATTGGAATCGGGTCTCTGAGCATTTGTATCAGCCACCAAGCTGAAGAACAGTGTTAAAGGATGAGGGTATAAAGCCTGTGACAGCCATAGTGGAAAACAACATGAAGCGACTGCTGCTTGCAAGCATGTGGCAGGAAAAAGTTGTGGATGTGTGTAAAATATGAGACTAACAAAACAGTGAAAAAGTTAGAACACAGGATAAGTTTATTGATTGGAGCTACCATAAAGACTAGAAACTATATTTCTTCAAGAGTGAAAAAAAAAAAAACCACCAAAAACCAACCAACACAAATCCCAACATATTTTGAACGCTTTCTATATCACGTGCAAAACAAAGGCATTATGGACACTAAAATAAAGTGGCTTGCCATATTGCTGACTCTGCAAACTTATGTGCAATGTCTTTGCAATAAGTGTATAGAAGACTTCATTTTTATTTCTTCCCATTTTTCTGTTTAGTTTGGTTAGGCATGAAGAATTAACAGTGGCACAACACAAGTTTATTGTTATTAATTTGGACTCATAGTCAATATGATATCTGATGAGGTTTAATAGACTTAATTAGATGGGGAAAAGTCCAAGATACACACTTCTGTAGAACTGGAAACACTGAAGACAGCTCAGTGCTTAATGCAAAAAATGTTATTATAAGCATCAAAGAAGAAAGGAATATTATAGTTGAATTTCTAATCAGGACACATGATAACACAGCCTTGGCTTTCTACATTGATATTCTAAGACAATCTTTCTTAGTATAATCTCATTTCTTTGAATGGCTTGTTCTTTTTCACTTTTTATATAAATCACACACATTTCTTGCGACAAATCTCTCTTTGTACAGACAAATGGTCAGGGACCTTCCACTCTGGTTATTGTGCTTTTCACTGGCAAATAATTATTTCAGTTCAGTAGTACAAAAGAAGTATTTCTTTAAAACTATGATGCGTTATATGCTCACAGCATGATCATTAGAAGTAGAACATCAGTCTGTACTGTGCTATGTGTTATGAACAGAGCTGCATGAAAATTAAATTTCCCTCCCTTTCCCATCTATTTGAATTGCAATTGAAACTGCCTGTTCTGCTGGAAAGCCATCTGTCTTCCAGCATCCTATTTGTAAGCTGTGAGACTTGTTTCAGTTCCACCTGATTTCAGACATTGCTTAAATTAGGAACAGTGTTACCCAAGGCACCTTTTCTGTCAGGGAACAGGGTTCTGTCTGAATAGGAACTTCCAAAAGGTGATTGAACCCACTTAAGAACTGAAGCACATTCTGGAGATACAGACAGCCCAAGGCAGCAATGCATCTGACTTAGACTGCACAGTTAGATGCCTCAAGTTAAATGGATTGGATGCAGGCTAGGTTGTGCAACAAGGACATAGATTTCTGTGAAACAGATCATGAAAACAATGCTTGGAAAGTGAGAGGCAAAGAAAAATATCCCAGCATGACTGACTATAGTGTACTGAATTGCATGCTGGGGGAGAAAATAGGGAAATGAAAAAGCAAATTATACAAATGTGAAGATACTGAATGTGAACCATGGAACATGGAAAGGACTCCTTGTGTGTGTTCATGCATGCATGAACAAGAACCTTAGTACATGGTAATGTTGTACAGGTATGTTCACATCTGTCCGCATTCTTTCATGAGACAAAGATTGGCTTAGTGGAGGAAAAACTGACATAGATGTCTACAAAAGTGTTTAGAGGAAAAAGAAAAGGTTCAGAATAGGACAATGTAACAAGACAACTGGCTCTTTACCAACATCACAATACATATATAATTGCAAAAGAAAAAAATAAAAATATTTTAATGGGAAAAAGATTAGTTTAGCTACCAAAGAGAAGAGAAAATTAGTGAAGTGAGGAGTTAAAACTTGATCCTCTTCTGTAAAGGTAAGTTTTTTAAAACGTATCCTATGTAATACAAGAAGAAAAGTTTTTCCCTTTGCCTGACAGTACTTTGAAATTCCTAGGATAAAATTTAGTCAAAATTCCACAGTCAGGATAATGAGACTAGTATGCAAGCAGTATGATTATCATTTGGTCATAATTGCACAAAATGTGTAGAATAATTACATACAACCCCTCAGCATCAACAAACAAACCCAAGATACAAACTCCCAGTCTGGATATTGTAAAATGCTACTCACAAAACACAGCTTTACCCTTTTAAAAGTGGTTATGCCAGCATATTGCTGTGAATAAGGATGCAAACTTTGAACTTTAATTGATCTCAAACCAGAGCCACACCCAAAGAACTTCAAGAAATTAGAAAAGAGTTGTCCATTTGTGTGTCTTGTCAGAATCCTGCTACACCAGCTAAAGGCAAAAAAAGCAACACAAAACATAAGTACTACCAATACCTCACGAACAGATATTTGGTAGGAGGTTACTCTGGAGAATGGTATTCCAGAGCCTTCAGTATTTCAGACATCTCCCTGGAACAGCTGGGTTCTGCTGAGGAGAAGGTACTTGATTAACAAGACCACTGCTTCAGTCGAGGGTAACAGTTTGTAAGTGCCTATGACACCTTGCACTGGAGTCCCTTTTTAAGTCTACATGCTCAGGAGTGAGTTTAGTGTTACTAATGTTTCTAACTGCAGCCTAATGTCTTTATTTAAAAGCCTCAGTAGGCTTCTCTCTTTCCTTCTTTCCTGCTCTCACCCTTTACCTTTCCCTGGCTGTCAGCATGTTTTGGCCCAGAATCCCTCCCATCCCTTTTTTTTCCCCATGTCTTGTCTTGTTCTCTCTCTATTTGCTATTTTCCACATTTTAAAAATAATCTATCATCAGTCTTATCCATCCTCTAAGAACAAGTTTTCCACTTTCATTTGTTCCCCAGGAGCAAAAAATAGCAAAATGAAAAAAAATATTTGTAAAAATTCATAGAATGTTGTCAAATGAACAGTAAACTTCAGACAAATAGGTAACTTTAGCCTGCTTTTGGTAAACGGATCCCATATTTTCCCTCTAACATGCATAGGCATATGATTTTCTCTGCTTTCCAAGGCTGACCATTAGAATGAATTTTCAAAATCTGTAGGAAATAAGTTATTCAAGAAAAAGTAAACAAGCTGTATTTCAGCTGTGACCTTCACTTCTACATGTAAATCACAGTGCTGAGAAGATAAACACTGGTGAAAAGTGGGGCAGTTAGAGAAATTAATTATATAGTGGATTATTCCTCCTACAGACATAGGGATCCAAAGCATCAATGAAGCTTTTTTCATTACTTTTAAAAGGCTTGTAAATTATAGCTGGGACTTTGTAAGAAAGCATTTGTATCCTCCACTTAATATTTACTTAAGCACCTAAATAGATATAATTCAGAGTATCTAAAGTTTGGGCTCCAAATTTCCCTTTTGATGTTCTCCAAAATTCCCTTTGCAGTTGAAGGAAGAGGAAGACACTAGAAGGCAATTTAGAGGGCCAGGGTTTCACACTTTACTATTACATGGTAGGAATACTTTCTCTATCAGTGTCTGTTTAAAATTTTTTCTCTTGTCATGCCAGTGACTCTTAAGCAGCTTTGGTATGAGAAGAGCAGAGCCTGGAGGACTAACAGCCTGTACTGGGGGTTTTGTTAAAATGGGTGTGCTCTAAACAACTCAGCCAAGATAGCATTTCCACTGAAATCTGAATCTGTGTCCACCTATTCTGGGGCTCCGCCATATCTTGAATGCGGTTTTGCTGAACAAACCCCATCTTTGAAACCCTTGTCACAATCTACTCTTGTGTCATGACATGTTATATGGGTTTGCAGAGTTTTGAACAGTACCAGTTTACTATTGGTGAAAGTGCCAAATGATACAGACAGATAAGGATTCAGATAAAATGAATTATGATTTAATAGCAATGACATAATAGTGAGGAAATAAAATAATGATAGTCAAAATGGAAGTCTTATGGAGGGAGGTGATGGAAAGCTACACACTCCTTTGAAAAATGACCACAGTCATAGATCAGAGTGACTAGTGTGGGTCAAAAAGCAGTTCTGGCTCATTGTGTTATACATTTTTTTGAAGTGGCTATAAATTAAAATTTTCTTCAAAAGTATAGCAACAAAAAACATTTTTAAACTTTCCATGAACAAGGGATAATGTGAAGTGATAGAAAACAACCATTAAAAATGACATCACTGAGAAACATGGAAGCACATTTTTGCTGGAAATAATTTTCATTATTTCAATTTCATATCAATTCTCTTGGTGATTACTCATAAATGTTAGTCTTGTGTTAAATACAGTTAGTATATCTAAATACCTATGCCTTTAAAAACAACTTGTCAAGGTGACTTAGCTATAACAAAATAGAAGACATATATTAGGAGAGTGACACTATACTTGAAATAACTTTGAGTACCTCAGTTTGTCTTCACTACAGTGGACAACACAGTCCAGCTCAGGAGGCTTGATAAAAGCATTGCTTAGGGTACCATTGCTTTTATGCTAAACTAGTTCCAACAGAAAGCTGTACCATAAAAATTACCTAATCATCAACCAATTTAGATAAGACCATTGGATTATTGTTCACTACATGTATCTGACCTTTTGTCAAGGGTGAAGCATTTTAAATTAAAGTCGTCAGAAAAGAGTGTTATACCAAAGATGATATCAAATGTTTCATAATTCTCTCAAACTGACATTTTATCACTTACATGTCATGTATTAGAGCTGTCACCTAGACTATTTGTTAAGCTGACACATTTTGCTGCATTTTTCATTAAATTCTTACATCAAAAATAACCAGGAGATGTCAGACCCTAAAACTGGTTCTAGTTCAAAATGAAATAATTTGAGTTGTACTAAAGAAGTACATTTGTGTAAAGGCAAGAGAACTTCCTGCTGCCAAGTTGACTTGCACTCTTCTAATAACTCTGAGAAAATCAAGTCAGCTGTACATGGTAGTTCCTGCACTATATTCCATGATCCATCATATTTCATATCACATGTGTAAAATACAAATGGTTTCAAATGAAAATTTGGTGATCTTCTATGATGGGGCTATGGTGCTGATGCTTATGGTAAGAGCACTTGGCATCTCCTTACCTGAATCTGTGCAAAGTGCTTGACAGTGTTCTGCATGACATCCTTGTCTCTAAATTGGAGAGGCACAGATATGACAGATGGACCACTCAGTGGATAAGGAATTGGCTTGGTGGCCACACTCAGAAAGTTGTGAACTGTATAATCTAGTCTATGTTTTTTTACTTGGTTCTTTTTAGTAAGTATGAGATGACTGGAAATGTGTTGTTACCATATGGTAAAATGTAGCTCAACGAGCCCTGGAAAGCTCTATTTGTTACCATGGAACACGGCAGTCCCCTGAAGAGATACAAACTTGAGTCCTGCAAACGTTTCTCTTCTGTGTGAAGGTGCCTACTCTTTTTCTGGATCCAGAGTTTGTGTTTTGCTCAGAATTCTGCTTGGAACAGTATTGTGCATTGCAGACATGTCCTAATATTCAGCAGAATGTATGATAATTACACAGGGTCTTGAATAATGTATGTCCTTAGAAATTCACAAGCATAACTTTAACCTTCACCTTAACTCCTGCCAACCCTTAGGTAGTCCATGTTACTCTACTATCAATCAGCTGGTAGCAGACTTATACTTTTCCACTGAAATGTTGCAAATATCATGTAATCCTCTATGGTACCTACACGTCTGTTTTGAAAATTGCTTTTTATTGCTGTAAATAATTTCATCTACTTTTTTTTTTTTTGGATGAAGAACATATGTCCACTCAACATAGAGAAGGTCACAAGAAGGCAAAAGGAGCTGTAGTGACACCCCTCCTCTTCCCAATTCCATCTAGCTACTATGACAAGGTGTGCAGATAAATACAGAATATTACAAGAGCACACAAACGCAATACTTAACCACATACTTTTCCAGACCCTTATATATAGTCACCTTTCTCTAGATTTCTCTTCTGTTAACTTGCTAAGTCTCCGCATGAAACCATGTGCTCTTCCAAAGCAATGCATATTTCCCGATTGAAGGAGTAGTTCTTATTTACTGAAGAAAACTTTACTTGTGGGGTTTACTTGCACAGCAGTCTGTTCTCATATTCCACGTTTATGATTCCACTAACCTCAGTATAGCTCTACTGGATAATCTTATGATGACAGCTTGCAGGATCTAAAATATCATTTTGACACCTAAGCCATAATCTTTCACACATTTCTATGATAGCACTACCTTTACATGGATCAAAATTAACTGGAAGACTGAAAAAAAGGTGTTAACTAAATATTGAGTTTAAAAACCTCAATATTTGGAATATTTTTCAGAAGTGTCAAAAAGTAATATAAGTGTTCCGTTTTGCTTTACTTTTCATTATTTGGATATTTTACAGAAATAATTATTTCAGTATTTCTGTTTTAAACTGTAATCTGTATATAGCTTTACTAGAGATTGTGATTAAAAAAAAATAACAAAGTAAAGGGGAGTTTCGTAAAGAAGGTAAAAGACAAATGGAAGACATATACTGTTATCCCTTTCTGGCATTACTGTTTCCTTTGGGATTCCAGACGAGTCACATAGAACTGGAGCCACAAAACTGCATAGGAAACATTGACACTTTTAAGTGTCCAAAACCAATAATCAGAATAAAACCTCTCTCATGCTCAGCTCACCTCATAACAGCTTATGGAACATATGAAAATATTCTGAAATACTTTTATGTTCACTCGGCTTGTTGCAGTTTCTCACATTTCTGTTCAACCATTCATAACAGGAGACAATGAGTTAGGTCCTTGCTTGGGCTCGAAAGTAAAGGAATTTAGGGTATGTGGATATATGTATCTAACCTAAACTTGAATGGTTTTCTGTTTTGAAATGTACTATTTACATGTTAAAGGAAAATATTTTGGATGTAACACTGGTCCATCACCCATCAGTCATTAACTTGTAAGAATTAACCTTCCTTGGAAAGGGAATCAAAGAAAAGGTTAGAATAAACACAATTTGAGAAGTGAGCAGGAGAGACAAATGTTTGCAATAAGAGGCACAATAGGGTAGGCTTCTTGGATTTCAGAATTAAAGACAGTCAGCTGCTCTGTTATCTGACAAACAGAGATTTCCTAAACTGAAAACTTGACTAGAGAAAACATGTAGGTGAGCAACAGATTCAGGTTCCCTTTATAAAAGCTGTCTTGTTTAGCTATTATTTGCTGTGTATCTCTTGTAGGGAGTTTA
This sequence comes from Neopsephotus bourkii, assembly GCF_033783945.1. Lineage (NCBI taxonomy): Eukaryota > Metazoa > Chordata > Aves > Psittaciformes > Psittacidae > Neopsephotus > Neopsephotus bourkii. The sequence goes on along the minus strand of NW_026902105.1, from coordinate 7,929,303 downwards.
AATGTCTCTTTCAGAAATTATTCAGATCTCTATAAAAGATCCATAGGTGACAAGTTAAAGTGTTGACACTTTCAGGTCCAGAGTCAAAGTTGGAGTGTCTGAGACCAGGATCATGCAATACATTTGCTCGAAGGATCACCCATGTGAGAGCTGGGACTTAGAAAAGAAATGTTTCTGCACACATATGAGTGGACCATATTTAGATTTAGCCCAACATTAATAAGGACTTTAACAGTAGGTTGTTATTTATAAGATAAACTTGTGTTTCATGCCAAGTACATTACTGTTTATTAATACATATTCTTGGCATGGTCAGAAAAGGTCAGCATGAAAATCATTATTTTTCTAATATCTATTTGGTACACATGTTGCTGTTTGACAGTGATATGCTTAGTGGGTAATTAGCAGTGTAACCAACTGCTATTGTGGAATTAATTTACAAGTACAAGGAAAAAAAAAAAAGGTAGTATTACTAGACTGCTCTGGGACATGCTCATATAATAAGCAGGGTTAAATACTGAAATTCCTCCTCAGGTTCCATTCTCTCTGAAAGAAGACTGAAGAAGTTTATTGTTTAGGAATTTTGTCACTGTCCTAATTTTGGTGAGGAGAGAGTTAATTTTCTTCATAGTAGCTGGTACACTCCTGAGTTGTTTCAGTATGAGAATAATGTTGATCACCAGTGTTTTAGCTGGTGCTAAGTAGCCAAGGACCTTTCAGACTCTTGTGCTCTGCCAGTGAGGAGGAGTACAAGAAGCCAGGAGGGAGCAGAGCCTGAAGAGCCTGAATAGCTGAGATGAACTAGCCAAAGAGATATTCTGCACCATAGAACATCATGCTTGGTATATAAATTGAAGGGAGTTGGCCGAAAGCCACTGATCGCTGATTGGGAATGGGCTGTGCATTGGTCAACAGGTGGTCAGCAATTGTATTGTGCTTCACATGTGTTTCTTGAGGTTTTTTCCTCTCTCTTTTTTATTTTATATTATTGTTATTGTTGTTATTATATTTTACTGTCTTTCAATTATTAAACTGTTCTTATCACAACCAGCAGGTTCTTCCTTTTTCTGATTCTTCTCCCCATCCTACTAGGGGCAGGGGAAGTGATACCTGGCTGCCAGCTGGGGTCAACAATCATGTAGTGACACTGACTTTTCAAAGACATGATTATCAGATTGCTGTTTAAACCAGACTGTCAGAAGTGCTAATGAAAACCTCTCCTGCTATATAACTGGCCTCGAATTAGACTGGCAAGTTAGCTGAGCTCTGAAACCTGCAATGTATCCCCATGTGCCAACTATTTTGATGAACATTGCTGTCACATGTAATGGGATAGACAGGGGTGGTGGCTTCTGCATAAGCTGAATAGGAATATATAGATTTGGAGGAGATCAATGATTCAAGTGGGGACCTTCCATTTCTCTCTAAACCCTGGGTTCTCAGTTACTTACATACCATGATGTTCCCATGAAAGTCTTTCCTGAGAACTCTTCCTTGCTCGGGCCCTGCTCTCATGATATTTAGGGGAATACTTGGTTTCAAAACACCACCAATACATAGATTAGCAGATAAGTTACTCATTAACTGTAGGCAGCTCCTGGCAGTCACACTTCCAGTAAGATCACCTTGAGTTGGCAGCAGAAACCATGGCTCAGTTTATTTGCTCTTGTGTAACTGCTGTCTCATCTAGAAGGGAGAAAAAGCTTTCTGGTGATGTGAATTTTGAACAAAGGTACATGTTAGTGATGTACATAAAGATGTGTCACATTTTGTGGTGAACCCTACAGTGCGCTGTTCCCAAGCTGCCAGGGACAGAAGCTAGTGAATTCATACAGTACTTTGCAGAACCAAGGAAACAAGCCATCCTGGGTCTGTAAGCCACATAGCTATATTTGTATGATGCTGTTATTCAGTTAATAACGCATGTCCTCTTTTCACTACTTCCAGACTTATTTTACATTGCTGTCCTTAGACCATGCTCCCAGACTTATTTTGCAAGGAGCAAGTTAAAATGTATCTGCATGCCTGATGTAGATTCTGCCCTGTATAATTTTGTAGATCCAATTTCTTCACCTTATGCATTATTTAAATACATTACTTATTTTACAGCCTTTTTAACAACTCCATATTACTTATAGAAATGAGGACTGTAATCCCATTTAGAAAAAAAAAAAAACCCTAACAAAATGAGCAAGAAAAAAAGAATCATTATAATTCTGGAGCATTTAAGATGTTCGTAAGAAGAATATAAAAATACACATCAACAAAAACATCACTATCTACTTTCTGTCGTCTGTCTCACACCCACAGAAAATATGGACAGTAATGTAATTAGCAACAAGGATTAGTTTCTAAGAGTATCTTACAGGCATAGGAAATGCTATCCTTCATTGCAAGCTGAGAAGACAGAATGGCAGAAGACCGAAGCCTTTAATTTCAGACCACATACCTTTATGTAAGTCTGCATTAAAATGAGCACAAGTGAGACACATAGACAAGTCATCAGATTACACAATTTTGATTTTTATATGTCTGTCTACATCTCTATTACATGTATCTTGGTTAACAGTGCTATAAAAAGGCAATTGTAGTAGCCAAAAGTACCTTAAAACACAGTGTTACAAACTCTAGTATTTTGGAACTTGGTTAACTCCATGTCATTTAAAGACAGTGGCAGACTTCTGATACAAAGTTTGGTCTGAATCCAAACTTTTTCAGAATGAAGAGGTGTTCATACTTGATTTTCTAATTTAGTGCCTTTCCTAATTATAAGTCAAGAAATAACACCATTAGCATGCACCAAAAGTATCCATGACTGTTTCACCAAAAGAACAGCTATTCTCACCAAAATAAGGTGGAACTACCTGAAAGGAATATTTGTTACATGTTGCAATGCGAAGTAAACCACTGAGATTTGCAGGGCTCTTTATATCATAGAACCATAGAATTATAGAATGGTTTGGGTTGGAAGGGACATTAGAGATCATGTAGTTCCAACCCCACTGCTACAGGCAAGGACACCTTCCACAACACCAGGTTGCTTAAAGCCCTATCCAACCTGGCCTTGAACACTTCCAGGGGTGGGCTTCACAACTTCTGACACTTTCCAGTGTCTCACCACCCTCACAGGAAAGAAATTTTTGCTAATATCTGTTCTAAATCTACCCTCTTTCAGGTTAAAACCATTATCCCTTGTCCTATCATAAGTTACTTTTGAATACAGAAAGCAATCTTCCTGAATTGCACTTTTCTTCCTGTTTTCTGCACTTACAGATATAGTTTAAAAATGTAAAAGCATTTCTAAAATTTCAAGATTACAATAAACATATCCTTGTGTTTGGCAGCATTGTCCAAAATGAGAATTATGAAGTTTTCTAGTCCTCCAGAGGGCTTTGGAGGAAATACTTTTTGAATTGTATTTCTAATGTTGGAAGCACCTTTTCTTTATTTCATTAATTGTGTAAAATTAGAAAGCTGTCATCAAAATGATACTCAGAGTTGCTGTGGAAATTCTCAAGGTTTAAATAGTGTTTCTAAACAAATGCATATATGCCAGATGTGAAATAAGTTTTTAAAATGAGATTGATACATAAGCAAGAGAATGTGAACCAGAAATTCTAATCTTTCTTTTCAGTCTTTACTGTCTAGAACCAAATTTTTGTCAAAATCTGATGTTTTAAAAGGAGAAAGATACTGCCACAACTTTTACTCCATCTGTGTGATTTTATGTCTATGCCTATCCAAACTTCATCATAAAATTTCATTTGGCAGGTAGCCTAGAAAAATAATATTTTCAGGTTTAGATATTTAAAATTTTATCACACATTTTTCCATTTAAACATTATTGTCAAACTGCATCTTTGTTAATAAACTGAAACCTCCTCTTTTCATTATATAATATCTTGCCTGTCAGTAGAATATATTAATGTATTATTGTCCCAAAATTCACTTACAACTATAAGGGGAAAAAAATGATGTATTGATACCAGATTAAACATATAATGCACAAGCCTAAGGCTTTTTTTTTGTCTCAGGAGGCATTGCATTTTCATGGCAGTACCAGAATATAGAATAAACAAATGAAAATTTACAGTCTGCTAGTAAGGCATGCTGGATTGAATCTAAGGCATATTAAATACTTCTGGAGTAAGCAAATGAATATTGCTGATGTACTAAAAGAGATACAGGAGGTATTCTAGGATTTGATGCGATTTAAGCTACTCACTAAAAAATCTAGTAATAAGATTGTATTTTTGAAGAGACTTGAAGCTATTTGAACTTTCTCAAGTTTTCTTCTTTTTTTTATTATTTAATATTAAAGAAAGTTCTATCAGAATTCACAGAGAAGCCCATAAAGGACAAAAATAAAATGCCTTATATTTAAAATATGAGTTCACAGAGGAAGAATGAAAAGGGACATCTTGCAGCTTCTGTATATACATGCTGTATTTGGGGACACAGCCTCATTTTTATGTTAAAAGTGATGAGTCAGTACAACTCAGAAAACAAGATAAAAACATCTGTTGCGAAGAACAGATTGAAAAGATGACCTGTAGGCCAGGCAGGATGACTGAATTTGTGTGGGAAGGGTGATGACAGTCTCTATAGGAGCATTATGAAGATGAGGAATATGCAATTCCTAAAAAGCATTGACATTTGAAAAGTGTTGGATAAGACTGTCCTAAACCCCAAACCATTTGAGAGATGTCCATCCTCAATTTACAGTAGTCAGTGTATTAAACAAAAGATACAATAAATTAGAAAATTCTTAGACTAAAACACTTCTCTGTCTGGCTTGATTGATAAAGATACATCAAATTGCTTTATTTTATGCTATTCTGAAATTGGCAGGCATTGAATGACTTCCTTAAATTTAAATTGTGCTGATTAGCCAGTTTTACCTTAATAACTCTCTGTGATAGCAACCACCTTATCTTGCCCTTTAATTTTAAAATTAATGAAGTAATCATTTATCCTGGTCTCTTTCTGTGTTCTGCCCAATTACTTTAGTGCTGAATGGTACTTTGCATTTTTGCTGGTCCATTAGTCCCATATCGTCCTCTTTCTCAACTTCTTTGTTCAACTGAGGGATAATTAAATAGTGTCTTTTAGAATCTTTATAACCTTGGCACATAAATTTCCTTTGCAAACAGTTTAACCTAAAAGATAAATGTCACTTAAGAATTGGTACTTATTTTTGCTTGCTTCTGATTAAAGTACCTAACTCCAAACCATGTCAAATAACAATCAGGCTTGCATCATTATTTTGATTTTACATATAGATCCACTTCTGACTCTAACCCTTCTAGAAAACCATCCCTACATTGAGGATTCATGACAAAAATTTGTACTTTTTGACTCTATAATGTGGCAGACTTTGGACTGCCTACAGAGAACTAATAGGAATTTTGCAGTGTTGGACTGAAAATGAATGAAGCAAACTTAACCCTGGGTAGCTCACCGTTCAAAGCTTGAAACTTATAAATGCAGAGCAGTCTGCTGTGGACTTTATGAAATAGGGCTGCAGTGAGCTGTTTACAAAAGATTTGCACTATTAAGAGCCAGACTCTTTCTGCTTGCTCAGGCAGGCTTACAAGTTCTTTGTTTGCCCTTTATGGTCTGAATGAAAAGCAAATTTTAAAGCTTGATGGCATTTATTCAAAGTATGTTCTATACTGGGAAATGTGGCTGCTTTATCTAGGAATGGTGAGGAGCTCTGTGAAGAAGTGAGATGTGGCGCAGAAAGAAGAAAAGGTTTGCTTTTTATAACATTTTCTTGTGTCTTTAAGTTTTTCTCCATTTTGGTTTAATTGAATTCTTCCTAGGTTCGTAAGTATAAAGAGCTGCTAGAAATTATGTTTTTTGGGAAAAAGATGATGATCTGCACACATAGCAAGTTCAGGGATTAATAGGTTAAGATGAACCCTCTTTTGAATGCAGCCTACAATATATTGAGATGCTATTAACATTCACATTTTAATAAGTGTAAGTGATGTGATTGACATTTTCTGAATTTTCATGCTTATGTGAACAAATACAACTGCATTGGCAGTATCTTTAAGCTCAGGAACCTCTATTTGAATACTTTCATTTTATTCAGTATAAAGTTTTGTAGCAAGCTACTTTTTTCCTATTTTTCACCAAAAAAAACCCTAATGTCTGCATTGATATAGTACTTATACATTGAAATAAGCAGATGTGGAAAGTTTCTAAGAACACATAATGTAAAGATTCTGGAGAAGAAATTCAGCATGCCATTATGTTCCATATAATGGTTTAACGTAACATTCTGCATGTGAATCTAAAAACTAACTAGCAAGTGCGTATTTCCTGTGAAATCATATAATTTCTCTATCTTCAGGAAATTCATTATTTGAAATACTGGTCTTCTATAGACAAAGGCAAAATCTGTTATTGACTTCAACAACATCAGGCATTCACTGCTACCTTAATATTTTCAACTAGTGATGTGCACTGAGCTAGGAGTGAGACTCAAAAACTTCTCCCTTACCATTTCTCTCTGGCATCTTTCTGGATGACAAGGTTCAAAATGCTTTTAATTGATTGACAAGAAACACCGACTAAAACATTGAGATATGCTAGTCTAGTCTAGTATGACTCTCACATAACACGCCATAGCATTTCTTCAAGTAGTAACTGGATAAGGCTTCTGTACAATGCAGAACCCATGAAAGGTTGACTGTATTAATTCTTAAATGTACTTCTTATTACTTCAGAGTTGTGTTTCTGTTTAATTGAGTAATGTATGCCCTGCATAGGCAATCAAAAAAGAATACAGAGCAGCCTAGTCTGTTCTAAAATCACTGTATATAACAGATAGCAGTGATTCTTTTGTTATTGTTTCATCAGATAATCGGAATATTTCTCTCTGTAGCTCATTATCTATATAGCACAGATTTTTTCATTATAAGAGATGATATTTAAAGGACATATCTGAAAAACCAATTAATACCTCTCAGTCATTCTGTATCAGGAATGTTAATTCACAACTGGCAGCCATCACAAGTCCATTTTGGTAATTTAAACCAATCCATCCTCTTTCTCCATCATTCATAATTTTTAACTGGAAATGTTCTCTTGGGTAAAGCAGTAGGTAAATATATTTAGATTTAATTCAAAAGAAAAAAAATAGAAAAACAGGTAAGTAATTTTTTTAATCAAAATAAAATTCGTAAAAGATATTAAAATAAATTTAAGCAGAACAAGAATCTGTATTATCACTAACACCTATTAAATAGTGTAAGGTAAATAAAAACCTGCACTTAAGCAGTATGGATTTGCTGCTGCATTTTTAATTCAAACTGCTAAAGTAGAGCCATTGAATCAAAGTACCGAAGAGTATGTTTTAGGAGGGAGCTTTTAAGATCTCAGGCTACTCCGGACCTATCCAGCTGAGCTTTGAAAACAAAGGATAATTCTCCAAAACCTATTTGGGCAACCTGCCTCCAGTCATCTAGCATTGCAAAAACTGAATTTTTAAAGTAATAAACAATTCTTTTGACAGCCCTACCTACTCTACAGACACAGTTTTAAATGTCCTTTATTGATGTTATTTGGTTTACAAAAAAGAATTATTTCTGAGAAGTGACATCTAATAATTCTAGAAAACTGAAGGGCAGTATGACAAGACACAATACCCAACCACAGATATTATGGTGTTCATTTTATAGATAATTTTATTTATGTTCAAAACATTTTTTTTCTTTCTCTATCCAGCAGAACTAGGTGTTCTTTTATTGATTTAATAAAAACAATTTTAAAATGCTGATTTTCTACTCTTAAATTGAATTCCCGTTTCCATTTAGAATCCATTTGATATAGGCAATGAGTGGAAAATTACTTCTCTGTTAAGGAAGAAATTATATTTATTACTTTTTAACATAATAAAAATTCAGAATTGATTTAACTTTACGTAAAACTGATTAAATGTGTATATACTATAACCTGCTTAGGAAAACATAGTACTACTTCTGTTGTATTGAGCTAAATTGTAAGACAGCTTGTCTCCATACTCATAAACTCTCAAGAATCAAGTTCTGGCAAAGGGCTAAAACAGTACAAATGCAAAAGTAAGTATCTGAATCAAGGCTTCTTGCTCATTGATTTAGATCAAAGTCAAAATCACTGAATTGCATAACTTGAATTAAGACTCTATATTTGGAAGCAGACTGGATATTTAATACATTATTTTGTAAAGTACTAGGCTAACCAGATGAAGAATTCTCTGAAATTATTAAGGAGACATTCTATGACTATGAGGACCCTAAAATACACCGAGGAAAAATGATTTACAAGACATTACAGTAGTGGGATAGTATTACTTTTGGAAGTTACTTCATAACTATTAATAACTTTATTTTCTGTTTCATCTAGTCAGATGTAAATGCAATCCTTTCCTTTATTACATTTCTGTTAGCAACTAAGAACTTGCCAGGACTGCCATGCAAGTTCTAAACAGTGGATATGGACTAGTATGCTCACTCCGACAATACATAGCACCAGTACCTCAAAAAAAGTGAACAACAAATTCAACTCCATGCACCACAGGAAGGTTAACAGACAAGCTACAAATCTGACAGTTTAAGCTTAAACTTGTAAGGTCTGTCATCTCTGTGAGTTACTCTCCTCCTCCAGCCAAATGTCTAGTATGTCCTTGGATGTTTGCTATCAGTCCCTGTAAGATGTAGCTGAAATGTATGAGGAAACTGTGCAGCCCTCCTTGTACAAGGAGTACACCAGGTGGCAGAGATAGGCAAAGGTGTTGTAGGGCTGTATCACCACTGCACTCTGCAAAAACATACAACTTTGTCACTAAGGTTAGTGTGTCATGGAAACAAATATTTATAACCAGTTTGAGCTTCACCACATTTCAGTATTCTGTTGTAATCCTTTGACAATGTGATGTTTGCTATTCCCCTTTTAAATGATGAAAGCTCAGTCCTGGCTACCATTTTTACTATATCCATTTCTGTCATATTGCCTGTCATTTACCATCTGTATAAAAACACCAGTCGCTTTCATGTTTCCCTTTTTTTTGACATCAAATCACATTTAGTAAGTCAGACCATGGCCTTAGGCTGCCCTTGGAAACCAAATGCAGCACCCAGAGATTGGTTCCTTTGCTGCTCTATTATATTGGCAACCATGACCTGTCTCTTTTCCATTCATTTTTTATCTCCAGAAGTTTAGATACTCTCTGAAAAGCTTGGTACTGCAATGTTTCCACCCGTTTCCATAATGGAAATCTGAGGTAAAAATGGAACTAACAGTCTTTAAGGTCAGAACAGTTTTTAACCAAAGAGGAGAGGAAATATTTTCAAGGATAACTTTTTGGTTAAGACCAATAATCAGAGTTAGTATGGATACTGTCATTATGAAAGGAATGAATGAATCTGAGAATCATTGTGCTGTCCACTTGCAGGGTACTGAAAATAAAATAAAGCTTTTACACTGATCTGTCATCCTATTCATGGTCACTTTCCTTTTAACACTGACTTTTTTCATCTTTTTCCTTTCACAGATCAAGCAGTTGATATTTTATGTATTTTATGCCTGTTGCCAGCAAAGTAAACTGCCACCCACTTTGATCGTGGCAGCAGAAAGCAACATTAAGTGGAAAGTACCCGTGTAGAGGATAAATGATCCCTTTCAAGGCTTCTTTATCTTGATTTCAAGCTGATGCTGGGGGACAACAAATTGCCTCTTTTGAACAATTGGCACTAATTGACATCCTGATTGCCAGTCTAGAGGCAGAGCACAGAAGAGAGGCTTGAATGAACATGGAGTCTGAACTGGCCTACCATTAAAACTAATTTCTGCAACAAGAAATAAAACACACTCGTGAAGGACATGAGGAAGCTCATATCGATGACTGGAAAAAGGATAACGACAACTGGAAAAAGGGTAATATAACCCCCATTTTCAAGAAGGGGAAAATGGATGACCCAGGGAATTACAGAGCAGTTAGTCTCACTTCCATGCCTGGCAAAATATTGGAGCAGATTCTCCTGGAAAGCATACTAAGGCACGTGAAAAACAAGGTGCTTGGTGAAAGCCAGCATGGCTTCACTAAGGGGAAATCCTGCCTGAGCAATTTGGTGACCTTCTATGATGGGGCTATGGAACTGATGGACAGGGGTAGAGCAGTTGGCATCAACTACCTGGACTTGTGCAAAGCATTCAACACTGTCCCACATTACATCCTTGTCTCTAAATTGGAGAGACGTCAATTTGAGGGATGGACCACTCGGTGGATAAAGAACTGGCTGGATGTGCCACATGCAAAGAGTTGTGGTCAACGGCTCAATGTCTGGGTGGAGACCAGTAACGAGTGGTGTCCCTCAGGGATCGGCATTGGGACCGGTCTTCTTGAACATCTTTGTCGCTGACATGGAGAGTGGTATTGAGTGCGCCCTCAGCAAGTTTGCCGATGACACCAAGCTGTGTGGTTCAGTTGATACGCTGGAGGGAAGGAATTCCATCCAGAGGGACCTTGACACGCTTGTGAGGTGGGCTGATGCCAACCTCATGAAGTCTAAGCATGCCAAGTGCAGAGTCCTACACCAGAGTCAGAGCAATCCCAGTCACTGATACAGGCTGGGCAGAGAAGAGATTCAGAGCAGCCCTGCAGAGAAGGACTTGGGGGTGCTGGTTGATGAGAAAATGAACATGAGCTGGCAGTATGCACTCGCAGCCCAGAAAGCCAACCATATCCTGGGCTGCATCAAGAGGAGTGTGACCTGCAGCTCGAAGGAGGTGATCCTGCCCCTTTACTCGTTTTTTGTGAGACCTCACTTGGAGTACTGTGTGCAGTTCTGGTGTCCTCAACATAAAAAGAACATGGAACTGTTGGAACAAGTCCAGAGGCGGGACATGAGAATGATCAGTGGCCTGGAGCACCTCCCATATGAAGATAGGCTGAGAAAGTTGGGGCTGTTCAGCCTGGAGAGGAGAAGGCTGCGTGGAAAGCTCATAGCAGCCTTCTAGTATCTGAAGGGGGCCTATGAGGATGCTGGAGAGTGACTCTTCATAGGGGACTGCAGTGATAGGAGAATGAGTAATGGGTTAAAATTTAACCAAGGGAAGTTTAGATTGAATATAAAGAGGAAGTACTTTACTATACAGGTAGTGAGGTACTGGAATGGGTTGCCCAAGGAAGTTGTGAATGCTCCATCCCTGTCAGTGTTCAAGGTCAGGCTGTATAGAGCCTTGGGTGACATGGTTTAGTGTGAGGTGTCCCTGCCCATGGCAGGGGGGTTGGAACTAGGCTATCGTAAGGTCCTTTTCAACCCTAACTATTCTATGCTTTTTTGTTATTGTAACTATTTCTGCTACATCAGTTCTCTCAGAAAACAAGGGATATCCAGACCTGTCATTTCTGTAGCCTTAATAGTCTGAGTTTACCAAACCAAATGTTCACTAATGGCCTTTCTTACTATTCATTTAAAAAAAAACAACCACAAAACAACAAACCAACACCACACAACAAAGATTTGGTATCCTATATACACATCTTATTGAATGACTCAGGTTAGTACTTTTTCAATAGAAGAATACTTTCTTCACAGAAATTGCTGACAGTCACTATAGAAATTTCCAGAGATTTTCTTTTGTGATATATTTGACCAGATGATTTTATCAGACAGTTTCCCTTTTACCTTGGACAATTAATTGAAACCTTTTTCAGAAGTTTTCACCATCACAATCTAATCAGTCACATCTCACTTAAATCACTTTAAGTCCTTATTTTAATGGCAATACTAAACTTATTTACCAATCTTCAGACTCTACTTCTGTTAATGCTTTCATTTATATTATGATGCTAGGAAAATTCAATTAACACTGAACTATTCCACCTAAACATTGCTTAACGTTAGGTCCCAAGCCTAATACTTACTATCAAAGTGCACAAGTGGGACTAAAGAAAAAGTTCAAATCATTTCTTCAAGGTTACATAATCAGCCTATGTCTAAGCCAAGAACAGGAAAAAAGTTCACCTGACTGCCTTATCAAAGTGTTCCTCTTTCTGAAGTTGCCACAATGGACCAGGAGATATTTCAAATCCACAGTTACTTAAAAAGACCTGTGGGGAAAGCTAACAGCATGTACTGCAGACCACAGTCACAGGAAAATAGCTATCACTTCAAAGGATTTGAGTCATATGAACAATGGAAGGTTTTGCAAGGAATTATTGATATATTACTTTCACATATTGCAAACAAATTTTTTATTATTTTATTATTTTATATAATGATCCAATTTTATAGAACAACTGCATTCATACAATTGCTAGTAACATACAAATGTAGGACTAAGTTGCTCAGAGAAAGTAAAGTTAAAGAAAAACCTAGCCTAAAATCTGTTTTTCAAAAGTAACTTTACGAAAATTACTAGAAGAGAGTAGGATAGATGACACTTCTTTAATATACTTTGCAAACTTATGCGGCTCAATGACTTTCTAAGTCAGAGATGTTATCTTCTTGTCTAATAGAGGGGGGTGATAGGAGAAGAGAGCATAAAATCTATGAGATTTTTTATGGCTTTTTCAGTACCTGGAATTTGGAATAGCTGTGGTGCCTCGTGACTCTGTATTCCTTAGCTTTACTGAGGACTGCTTGCCTCCTCTGTTGATTGTTTCCCATCCTTCTACCTGCAAATGGAAAAAGACCAGTTCCTTAACTAGGAATGGCAGTAAGATTTACTTTTAACCTTCTCCATTTCATATATGACTTCATTTCTTTCTCATCTCTTACTCCTTTCCCTCCCCCCCTTCTTTTTATTTTTTTTTAAATACTGTCAAATACAAATCTATTTCATTCAGACACAGTTCCATCCATTTTAACATCTTTCCTGAATCTGTCCACATTTCCAATTCTGCTGCATCTTTTCTGGGTGTCTTGATTTGAGCTCGAACAGCTATTTTTTTCTTACTAGTTTAGAAACCTTGCTATGTCCACACACCTTAACTACTGATCCTTTATCCCAGTGTTGTGGTTTAAACACATCTGGTAACTCAGTACCAGCCTGCACACCCATCACCTTCCCCTCTCCCTTGGTTGAGGAGCAGCACTGCATGCAGTAGTCAAGGTGTGGGCATAGCGTAGTTTCTAAACTAGTGTAATGATCTCATTTGTTTTGTTCCAATTTGCAAATATCCAGAATAGTTGAGTCCTTTTCGACAGCTACAGAGCACTGAGCTAATGTTTTCAAGGAATTACATATTATCTCTGATTAAAAACCATCAACCATGTACATAGTCCATTCAGACTTAAATATAGAATCATAGAATAGTTAGGGTTGGAAAGGACCTTACGATAGCCTAGTTCCAACCCGCCTGCCATGGGCAGGGACACCTCGCACTAAACCATATCACCCAAGGCCTCATCCAACCTGGCCTTGAACATTGCCAAGGATGGAGCATTCACAACCTCCCTGGACAACCTATTCCAGTGCCTCACCACTCTAACAGGAAAGAATCTCCTCCTTATATCCAATCTAAACTTCCCCTGTTTAAGTTTGAACCCATTACCCCTTGTCCTATCACTACAGTCCCTAATGAAGAGCCCCTCCCCAGCATCCCTATAGGCCCCCTTCAGATATTGGAAGGCTGCTATGAGGTCTCCATGCAGCCTTCTCTTCTCCAGGCTGAAGAGCCCCAACTTTCTCAGCCTATCTTCATATGGGAGGTGCTCCAGTCCCCTGACCATCCTCGTGGCCCTCCTCTGGACTTGTCCCAACAGTTCCATGTCTTTTTTATGTTGAGGACACCAGAACTGCACACAATACTCCAGGCAAGGTCTCACGAGAGCAAAGGGGCAGGATCACCTTTGATCTGCTGGTTACGCTCCTTTTGATGCAGCCCAGGATACGGTTGGCTTTCTAGGCTATTCCACATTTTTTTTTTTTTTCCTGTCCCCAGTCATTTTGTTAGTGATATGTTGCCTTAGTACATCTTAGGAAATGAATAGGAAGTTTTTAATTAAAATTTGTGGAACTTGACTGTTTAACCTTTGTATGAATAGCTCCTACTCTATGATGTGAGTAGCAAGGTAAAAATATATTTAACCAAGGCTATTAAAAACAGGTTTTTACTACAAAGAGATAAAATGCCACACATATTTATGACATTCTAAAATACTGCTTAGACAGAGCATTCGTATGCAAATAAACAGCCTCTAAGTAAATACATTGAAACAGGGTAAATGGGAGAATCTTAGGGGTCAACAGCTAGCCAAGATAATAATTTAAAAAGCATAAAGCATTTTGCAAGCACATGCAATGGACAATAGAGGAATACTCTGTCTTAAAGACCTCAAGATCCATTAATCAGAATGGACAATTGTTGATCCTTTAAGCATGAAATGGGATTTTATTTTTGCAGAATGTTTTTAGATAAAATGGACAGAGGAAATAAACAACATGCTTTTGCAGTATCATCTATTGCTAACTGCTTTTCCAACCTCTTACCTTGTTGACTGAATAACACCAAAACAAATCAGATGGGCTTTCTGTCTCAGGGAACACTGAGCACAAAAGTTTTCAACTTTGAATATTTTATTATCTAAAACAACCCCACTTGTTGGACTGGCCATCTGACCTACAAATGTGACAAACATAATATCTTTTTCACCCATCAGTACCTAATAATCACAGAAACAATAGTATCCATTTTTCTTAACTTTAGTAGTTGCAGTAGCCTCACTTATTTTGTTGTCATCCTTTCATTCATTTTTGGTTTTTTTTCCTTTTCTTTTATCTGATCTTCACTGTTCTATCAGCAGTTTTCACCATCAGTACTAACCTGTCAATATAATTCAAGTTTGAGAGATTTATTTTTAAGCCTGTTAATTGGTATTTTCTGCTAATACTCTTAGTATTGTAACAGCAGTGCTGAGAGCAGGAGAACATAATTGCCTAGAAAACAAAGGAGGTTTTCATGCAGACTTGTACCTTGTGTTGCACATGGCAGGCCCACAGCTATTTTCTATTGTCAGTACTGTATGAGTTCTTTACAAAACACTGTATTTTTAGCAGACTGACAACCTTACTGAGTAGCAAAGTAGAAGGAAAAGAAGTTTGAATTTTGTCTTTTTTTTCTATTTACAGAATTGACTATTACTGAACATAACATCTAGTGCAAGAAAGGAGGAGTATGAAGCAGGTAATGAAATTATTTGTTTCACATAGGTACCTTAACCAGTAGCAAAAAATCACTTGCTGGATTATTTCAACTCTGTAGATTTGATAAATCAGAATGTCATCCTTCAAGAAATGTGCTATCTTCTCAATTAGGAGAAAATGAGTCATTTTAGGAAATAAAAAAACCCACATAATTGCACCCCAAACTACTGTTAGAATAATAAATGTCAGAGGTGGAAAAAAGACATCATTTATCTCTTTTTATCAGGTGCTTTTATTTCGCAGCATATGTTAATATGACATGAAAGGTAAGCATCTTTTTTATCTTTTCTAGATTTGAAGTTTTTCAGACAGCATTTGACATTTTTATTCTGAGCCTGCAAAGGGCACTGTTTTTATGTATCATGCAGAGTCCAGATCTCATTCTCTAAAATTCAATTGTACACACTCCTATGCATGCATCTAAGTTTTCCAAGTTATTCTTTTATATGTTTCTAGCAAAGGTGCAATACAGAGGAAAAAAAGACTTCACGGTAAAATTAAGCCTCTTTAATAATAATAATAATAATGAAACATCTTACATGTTATTTAATATATTAATTTATTTTAATACAATAAAAATGTAATATTAATTAGGAATATAACTTGTGTCATATAATGTTATTATTATCAACCCATAGGCTATAAAACCTGTGTTTTAAAGGTATGGTCACATATTCTTGCTAATTCAGTGGTAACAATATAGCTCCAGAGCTAGTAAAAAACTCAAAGTACCAAAGGTTCTGAAATACCTTATTTGCATGGATGGTAGCAATGTTCCTTGTTCAGAGGTAGTATTCACTTCAAGAGTGGTCTCAGTAACTTTAGCAGATGTTGTTAACTATTTCCAGACATTCTGATATCCTAAATATGCCACTTATTCTTACCAACAAAAAAAAAAAGCTTCATGACATATTAAAAAAATTAAAATTTGAAGTTAGGAAAAAAGTGCAAGCCAGCAGGATAAACTTATGAACCATTTCTAAATAATAATAGGAACCAATCTATGGTTGCTATAATTTAAAATTATTCCAGTATGTTGAACAGGAAACTGGACTCCAGATTCCTTTTTTCTTAATCCAGTGCTGGTTGCCATTTTTGTGGTGTTTTTTTTTCACTTCTTTCCCCATTTTTCTCACCTATTTCTGCTTGCATTCAGCTACCTTGAAAATACAACAAATCCGGATAAGATGCATTGTATGTTAGCAGAAATGCCTGGAAAAATTCAAATACCCATGTAATACTTCTGATGTACATTATGAATCACCTGAGCAATGGAAATCAAGCATTTTTGACTGGCTATTTCAGTTTCAATACTGGCATTGTTGAAATAGCAGTTGATCTCTTTTGCTCTTTTCCTCAGTGCTCCTTATGTCTCTTTTCCTCTTGTACATACAGAAATATATATATTTATTGATTTTTTTTTTGTTGTAATGGCTGTTCCTTTGAATGTAAACAGACCTACAAAGTAGTAAATCATCTTTTTAACTCTTTCTCATTGACAGTACAAATAAGTTGTTTCCTTTTTCCCCTTCATTCAGCACTATTAAAAATTCAGTATTCTTGAAATTCATCAACAGGGAAAAAAACCACACACTTAGATCAATTAGAATTACCTAAAATCTTATGAGTTGATGCTTCAACATAATTTTCTAGTTTTTAAATGGCTGATTTCATTCTTCTTTCTTTAAAAAAACTGCATGAATATCTTTTTATTTTCCACTGTGTGTAAACGAAGAAAAATGGATTTAAAAAAAAAAATAAATAAATCCTGCTGTAACTCAGGTGAGATCATTTGAGTTGCATCAGAGCTTGAGTAGCGCACAATGTCCAGTGTAAGCTGCTATATGACTGTAGTTTCCTGTTTAATACAGCAGTGGCCCCTCAAACACAGCTCTCGCAGAACATCTGCGGAAGAGCTGGTCATGATTTTGATGAAATAGGAAGATGCAATACCAGCTCACCAAATAAGTTGATTTCATAATATTAGTCCTCAGTTAATCTTTAAGCAAATTTTAAGGATGTGCCTGCCATGTTTACAAATATTGAGATAGGAAGACCAATGTTTACAATGTCACATTCCAACTGTGAGTCAACAGTATTAATCTTAATGTATCGAATTTTGACATTATCCTCCAAAAAGAACAAAATGTTCATGAAAATTAGCTTCCTTAAGTATTTTTTTAGACAAAATTTAGTTGGTTTTGAGAAATAAGGCTTTTCTTGATATCTCAATTCTTCAGTCTTCATAATGTCCACAAAGTAGTATTTGCCTAACTCACCTGCTAAGAATTATTACAGTATCAGGATGTTGTGGTTTAACCCCAACCAGACAGCTTTCACTCACTCCCCCCCTTCTTGCCCTCCCCCTACTCCTGGAGGGACGGAGAGGAGAATCATAAAGAATGCAACTCCCACGGGTTGAGATAAGAACAGTTTAGTAACTAAGGTATAACACAAATCACTACTGCTACCACCAATAACAGTAATGATAAAGGAAATAACAAGGGAAGAGAATACAACACCCCATCACCAGGCGACCGATAACTTGCCCCCCAGCCTGACCAAGCACCAACCGATACCTCCTCCAACCCTGCAGTCCACCTAGCCCTTCCGGGTAACTCTCAGTTACATCCTGGGCATGACATGCTGTGGTATGGAATACCTCTTTGGTCAGTTTGGGTCAGGTGTCCTGTCTCTGTTTCCTCCCAGCTTCCCTCCTCCCTGGCAGAGCATGAGGCTCACAAAGTCCATGGCCAAACCAAAACACCATTTTTATCAGCTTTGTTCCCAGCCCAAAAGTCAAAACACAGCACTGCACCAGCTACCAAGAAGGAGAAAAAATGACTGCTGCTGCTAAACCCAGGACATTATCCACCCCTTATTTCATACCATTCACGTTATGCTCAGATCTTACATTTTCAATATACCATCACTCTGATCTCAGTGCACTTCTATCTTAGTGCATGGACTGGTCCCTATAAAACTGCTGAGTCCATCTGGTCCATAATGTCAGGCTCCACCTCTTGTAAGTCTTTCAGAGCAGGAGAGACTGTGTGCAGTGTTCACACTTGTGAATAATCTGGGCAATTAGTGTCCATTGCTAAGTCCACCCCTCGATCATGAGTCCATCTCGATGTTGCACCTCTGTTCTGGTGACCTTAAGGGACATGGGCCCACCAGGCTCAAAATAATTCACTGTCCTTCCACCTCCAATGCTTCCAAAGCACTGGAGGGGTCCAGCGGCCTAGATACTTGCCCATACTTTCCCACACACCCTGCCACTCATGACTCTCCAGCCTTGGAGAAAACCTCTTGGTCCTCCCATATTGTTGTCTAACCCCAGACAAGACCCAAACCTGACTCTGCTTAAATTTCGGGATCAGACAAAATGGTGGTGGGTAAAACACACTCTGTGTATATGCCAACATGCTGACCCCCATCACAGTCAGCAGGCAGGTCCCAAGGGTACCCAAAAGCCATCCAAAACCTTCAGAACTCTCCAGCGATGCTGCTGTACTTGTCACTGGGCTGGTGTAGCTGCTGTGCTTGCCGGCTCTCCCACCACCAGCTTCTCTTTTTCTGAGTCCAGATCTTCCTCCCTTGCCTTGCTGGGAAATGCTGCGGGGTCTCCGGCGTCCTCCTGGTGCTCGGCGGGCGGCGTCTGGGGAACGCTCTCGGCCGTCACGGGGCTGGGCTAGGCCGCGGGCTCGGCTCCTCCGCAGGCCTTGGCTTCTCTGCCGCCTTCTCCCGCTGCTCGGCAGCCGCCGCCTTCCACTCCTCGACCGCCCTGACCTCCTCCACCGGCAGCCGCTCCCTGTCAAAACACAGCACTGCACCAGCTACCAAGAAGGAGAAAAATGACTGCTGCTGCTAAACCCAGGACACAGGAATAACTACATAGACAACTTGTGCATTTTCTTGAGACAATCCAGTGTTATTACTTTAGCTGAAGAGAGCAAACTGGGTGACACTAGTTGTGACTGGAGGCAACCTTTATACTCCTGTATTACAAGTAAATAAATCTAGTATGTAGATATAATTCAGCTATACTATTAACCTTAGCTATTAAATTAATCCTTCAGTTTTAGAAGACCATTACACAACTTCTCATATTCAACCGGACCCATTCCATTTACCTGATTTATAAATAAAGGTGATGTTGTGCTGTCAAGCATGACAGTATAGAATTGTTCTCCAAACAAAACATCAAGGAGAGTAAAAGATTATTTAGCACAGTATAATGTTAAGAGGCTATCATCAGGAGTAACAGAATAAAATTAAGATAGATAAAATATTACACAAAGAACAAAAAGATTCTTGACAAAGTTAACTACCAGCTTCCTAGGGAAAGTGATGGAATGCTCTTTGCTTATGTCTTTTTAAATCAAACATGAGAAGACATCTTTAAGCGAGTAATAAGGAATAATCACATTCTAGCAGAAAGAAGGAACAGATGACTTAATATATTTTTTCATCTATTTTTTTTTTGGTGACTTTCATTCTTCTTTCAGCTGATGGAACAGTATGGAAAGGAATGACCTCAATGAGGGAACTGTTTGTGTGAGTTAATGGAATGAAATAACTTTAACATTCTGTGCTGCAATGAAAATGAGTTGTGAAAATCAGGGACACAGTTTCCTTTTTGTTCACTGTGATGAACAGTGTTCTGACCTGGATTGATGTGATATGAACAAGCCCAGAAAATAACATCAGCCTGCATGTGTTCAAGTTTTGGCTGGGATAGAGTTAATTTTCTTCCTAGGAGCTGATATTGTGCTGCATTTTAGACTTAGGACAAGAAAAATATTGATAGTATACTGATGTTTTAGTTGTTGCCAGGTAGTGTTAAGTCAAGGACTATTCAGCTTCTCACATTGCCCTGCCAGAGAGGAGTCTAGGGGGCACAAGAAGCTGGGAGGGGACACAGCCAGGACAGTTGACCTAATCTGGCTAAAGGGATATTCCATACCATATAATACCATGATACAATAAAACTGCGGGTAGTCGGTCACAGGGTGGTGTCCTACTCCTTGGGGACTGGCGGGTCACTGCTCAGCAACTGCATTGTGTATAATGTGTTCTGTATATTTTTTTATCATTATGATTGTTTTCTCTTAATTTTATTTTCTATTAAACTTTCTTTATCTGAACCTATGATTTTTATCTTCTTTCTAATTCTGTCCCTCTTCCCACTGTGGAAAGAGCAAGCAAACAGCAATGTGGTGCTGAGATGCCTGCTGTGTATACGGCAACAGCATGCTTAGTGAATGGTTCAATATTCACTTGTTAATTCTTGGACATTTGTTTAAGAAACACATTTAGAAGGTTAAAAAGTAATATTTTATTGAAAAAAAAGCAAAACTTTTTTTTTAAATATACTTCAGTACTATTCTTTTAAATAGTTTTATATTGCTATTTTTCATTTGTCTCTCCCTGCCTTCTATTTACTCCCCATTTTGCCACTTCTGCACTTATTTTTCCTAACATCCGTTATGATAATGGTCATCATATCCACTGTTGTTAAGGACAAAATAAACAATTAGAAAGAAAAATGGAAAAGAAAGAAAAAGCTATGAGTGAAAACTGAAATACTGTTTTAGAATTTTAGTGAAAATTTCCAGAATGAATAAATAAAAAGAGAACAATAATTTTCAAATTAACAATAATTCTTTCAAAAAACTACAAAACAGGAAGCTGCTTTTCTTTAATTTTTGGTTTGTTTCCTCAAACCACTTTTAGACAAATGGAATGCAACAAAATTAAAGATTAATAAGCTATTAGCTGATCCTCTACCATCCAGTTAGAAATATGATCCAACTATGCAATCAGCTGCTCAGTGTCCACTGTGTAACTTATTTAGACATATGGCTTAACTGTGCTTTTAGCTGTCCATCTAAATGAAGAAAGTAGAGTGTCACTTTCTTTTTTCTATTTGGTGACTAAAGTTCTCAATCATTAGATTCAACATAAACCTCTGCAAATTTCACAGTCTGGACTTTGGGAAACTGACCTAAAAAGTGAGCTAAAAGATATTTGGGGCTAGAATTTTCTTTATTTTATATTAATTATATAGTTTTTAACTGAATCATAACCATAGCCAAATTATCTTGGGACATGGCTACAATCCTAATATAATAATTAAAATATATTTAGAAGATTCTTATAAGGCTTAATCCAGTGCAACACAGATATTTACAACTTCCATTCTTACATACTTACATAATCTTAGCTATATGCATGTCCTTTTTAAGCTAGTCAGAATTGTTTATCAACAGCATCTCCCTGAGATTCTTGCATTCGTTCTTTCTTCTGTGCTAATTTTCTTACTATGAAACTATTTCCTTTAAAACATACTCTCAATTTTTCAACAAACAGGATTGCTTTAGTCCCTATCATCTTTTCTGTACTACTCTTTCTGTTTGAATTAGGTTTTTCTGTATGGAGGTGGCCAGAATTGTGACCTAATTTATGTAACACATACTGAATATTGCCTGATACATGTTGAGTTCATAATTGTTTTTTTCACAGCCATATCAGCTCCATTACTGCTAAGCATCATGTCTTTGACCAATATAGATACTTTTCAATTTTCCTTCTCTTGTTTTCATTTGGTGATGTATCAGCCTGATATTAAAAGCTGGCCTCTTTGTGAAAATGAAGTGTGGAGCAGGCTAACACCTACTTGTTTCTCACACATATAAAACTGAGATTCAGTGAAGGTAGACTCTGTACTGAGAGGACTGATGCGATCCAGGTCCCACAATTTAGACATAATCTGAAATATAAGACCTTGATCCAATGACTCATCTTTTATAATTGAGTAGTCATTACAGCAAGCTGACTAGCAAGCTGTTTATGAAATTCCCTGCTTTTCAGACCCATCGCTCTTTAGATGTCCCTTAATATTCCCTATATCCTTGCCACACCATTGCAGATAGAGTATTTGATGGAGAGAAGAAATAAAAAATAGATCAAATTCTCATAGTAGATTGTTCAATTTACGTTTCTAAAGCTGAGACAGATGCTGTATCTACTCATATACTTGATAAAAGGTCATTGCCATAAATACCTCCTGTGGTGAGCTGTTTCTCTGAGAAAGTATTGCTGTAGCTACTACTGAATGCCAATTGCAAATACTCTGAATTTTTTCAGATATATTTTACTTTCTGCGTAGAAATTTAGCCTGAAGTATAAGAGTTATTTTAACATATCTTGTAGCTCAATAAAACTTGCTTGTGCCATGCTTCCAAAAATTTGAATTTTGTGTTTCACAAAGTACTATAGCAGTGCACTGAATTAGCACACATACAAGGCCCGTACATACAAAGTGAAATTACAAATCTAATGTGTACAGGATCCATGAGAACTAACATTTATTCAGAGCTTTACTTGTGCATGTAGTTTGCAAAGACAGTGTGTTCATGCTACTGCTAAACTTTGTTAATGACTAATTAGTCATTAATGACATTAGTGACAGTAAGTATGATCAATAATAAATGGGAGCCCATACCTACAAATCTGATACAGACTAGCCAGCATGCAAGAAAGCTAATGAGGACCACTGGAAAGTAAAAAGCAGAGAAAAACATGTAGTAACCGAGGTTGCTCCAGCCCAATGATAACAGAAAACACAGTATTACTCTTCAGGTTTAACATGTCTGCTTTCCTGGGAACTTAGAGGATCTCGTTATCCCTGCTTCCTGAAAGACTGCATTCTTTTTATGCTGTTCTTGCAAGTCACTCTAAATTAAATTCAGTATTCACATTATTTGCCTCACCTAAACTGTAGTAAGGAACTACCACATTGCCCCCAGTAGGTTGGTTAGATGCTTTGATATAATGGACATTTTATGATAAAATGTTCTTTCACTGGTAATGTACATATTTATTTTTCAAACATAAAGGAATATCTGTTTGAATAATCTGCAAGGGTCTCATGTTAAGAAAGTGAAACAAGGAATAGTGTAGCTATATTCACAGGTTCTCTAAATGACTAATGTGTTTCATTCTCTTTTGAATGCAAAATATAAATTACCAAGTTTCATCAGCGTTTCATTCTTCCAGATTGTCCTACAATACAAACTTTTTTTTTTTTTAATAATGAAATATGACTATTGGAGAAAAGATAAAATCTTCTTGTTGGTTACTACTTTTCCTCTGCTACACTTTATGTTTCAGCTGCAAATATCTCTCCATATTGTCATGGTGCTGCTCAGTTACTTGAGAAGTAGATTTTTTCAGAGGAAATGAATACAAAGCAGGTTCTAGATTACTAATCTCATTTATGTTTATTTATAAGAATACAGTTCCTGATAATATGAATGCTGTTGAGGTTCCTTGAAGAACATCAGTAATACAACTTTTGTTTACGAGCTCTATATCAGATAATTTTGCTTTTATATGCTCCTAGAACATACTGTGTCCTAGTTTTCAGTAAATCTCAGATATTCCTTTGAGAATTATAGCTATTGTTTAATTTCTTCTCTGTCAGAATTGTTTACAAATCTTAAAGCCTTCCACAAGACTGTGAATAATATAATCCTCATCGTCTTGGCCTTGTCCTATGATTTACCCTGGTTCTAAATTATTTTAAAAATAAAATATTAAGACCCCTATAAGTGGTGCTATAAGTTAAGAACTCTATAAAGTGATGCTATCTGATGTTTTACATTATATATTCCTTTAATGTGCCCTTTACATAATTATCAATGACCAAGCACAGTACAGAGCAGTAGGAGGCAAGTCCCACTTTATTTAAGGAGTTTGTAAAATGTGCTATTTTAAGAAGGGTAAGTGTGAACAACAGAAATTGCCAGTGTGATAAGGTATGGGCAAGTAATAATACCACAGATCTGACTTTCTAAAGCAATTAAATAACCCTAAAGCAAATTACATGGAGAAAAGATTGTAGGAGGAAAGAATCAGAAACCAGTGTCAGGAAGTCAATACATGTGCATACAGCTACAATGCTGCCTGTCATAATATCTCTGAAAAGCATCCTTTTAACAATTTTAGTCTTCTCAAAGGTATATGAAAACTGATGACAAGAAGAACTTTACAATGATTATTGTTATATGTTATCTGCAAAATTATATGCAATATATATTATCTGCAAAAATAAATAAAATTCTGATTCAGAAGCAAAAATAATCCAGTTTCAAAGGGAGGGGAAAGACATTGTGAAAGTCCTAAGACCACAGAGAATGTTATGCTGACATTCAAAGAAACCTGTAGAGGCACGGAAGACACAGCAACACAAAAATGAGTCTTTAAAAAACATCTGCCATTGAGAAACTGAAGCTTTTTAT
Organism: Neopsephotus bourkii; assembly: GCF_033783945.1. NCBI lineage: Eukaryota > Metazoa > Chordata > Aves > Psittaciformes > Psittacidae > Neopsephotus > Neopsephotus bourkii. The sequence continues at coordinate 7,904,794 of NW_026902105.1, read as the reverse complement.
TTACTGATGCATTGAAAGATAACAGGAACTGAATGGAATAACCCTTCACAGGGACAAAATCAAATGTACTCCAGCAGCTGATGATAATATTTGTGTACGAAGACACTTTATCTTCTTTTCCCTCACATCTCCCTGTTCTTCCTTCTCAATACAACCCACAAACCCAACCCAACAAACAAACAAACAAACAAAACCCCTAACTCAAACCACACAAACAAACTAAAACACAAGAGAAAAGAAATAATTTGTTAAAGATGGAGAAGCAAGTCTTCACTTTAGGACTTTAGGAGGTATTCAAAAGTCTTCAGTTCAAAACTGGACCAGAAGAGGAGCCATTACGTGTGATATCTCAATGACTGAATGATTTGAGGACTCAGACTTCCTTCCTGCAATTCCCTGAGCTAAGGATCTATGTCCTGTCGACAGATGGCTGAAAACTACGTAAGCACAGGTTTAAGATCTCACACTGAGGAAACTGAGGACAATAGCAAGAGCTTCTAACAGCACAAACAATGGCATAGTACATTTTTACTTCAGCATATGGTAGTAAACTCACAAAAGGATGCTCAGCTCACAACAGTCATCTGTATAGAAGATAATAAAACCAAAAAAAAATCAGCATTAAAAAAACACCTATCACCTCCTGTTTTCTAAACAGTAACAAAACAGCAGAGGAAATCAGAAAAAAATTGCAGCAAAAACAAGACAAAGAGGAAGTTTTCCCCCTGCAGCATAAATCACTGAGTGACCAGGACCTGAGCCCTAACTTACAGGCTTAACGGTATTTTGCTGCCCTCATCGGAAGAATATGGGGGAAATAATTACTTAAGAAAATGACAGTTCCCTAAAAAAAATAATAAGAAGCCAAAGACCAGGCAGCATACACATACAGAAGTAGGTCAGAGTCTGACAATCAAAATATTAACCAACAGGAGAGTCAAGAATTGCAATGGAACCTAAGCCTTATGAGGTACTAACAGACTCAAGGCAACAGAAACATAAAGACCCTGTAAATTAGCAGCTCTCAATTAAGTCATGGTTACAAATGGGACAGAGTAAATGGTAACCTCTGGTAGCTGTCCTTAATTTGATTCACTTAAGAACCAAGAATATTAAAACTTTTCCCCCATCTGATTATGTCCCATGCTCACTACCCCTCAGCAATGCCTCAGTAGGTTTTGACTTTCCTTCCCTGCACTGAGGTTTCAGCTGGCCTGGGAATACTGGGTTCGAAGTCATGTTGCGTCATGTTGTGCCTCTGCTGGCCAAGATCTCTGAGTGTCATCAGAATTTCTCTGTATGTATCTCCTCCAGTTTCAGAACCTTTCATTCAGCCAGGATTTTTACTTCTTTCCAAGGCTGCTTTTTCTTTCCAAAATCACTTCTTTCCAGGAACACTTCTTTTAGGTGATTCGGAGAAAACTCCAGGAACAAACTTGCCAACAAAGTTTTCAAGCTGACAAGCAGGTATTCTTTATTGCGGTGCCGGAAGACACGGGGGTAACTCCTCCTAACGTGTGTCCCCGTATTGCTATACAAGCCATCCTTATATAGTCCCTGGGCATACATACATATTCATGAGGCTACGTATGGATTACATCATTTTCCAGAGAGTTCCCCGCATGCGTACAGAATTGTGGTGGTGGTCTCTGAGGGTCGGTTACTTCTTCCAACAATCTTCATCACTTCTGGCAGCCTTTGAAGCATGCGCAGTAGATGCTTACACCAGCTTAATTGGTTCGTTAACACCAGAGACATAATAATCCTCCTATCCTCCTACTTATCAGTTTAACTGCAGCCCACCCTGGACACCTGCAGTTCCCAGATACTCCTTATCCCTGTGTCCTGTTCTTCTAGACTGCTTTTCTTAAAACTAGGCCAACTATAACGATTTATCTTGTGAGAATTCTCAGTATGCTCTCTAGCTGTACTCTATTTTTTTTCTCTATGTATCACGCACCTCAGTAATTTTCCATTGCTACTGTTACAAAGCCATCAAACTTAACATTACTTAAAACTAATTATAAAGGTTTCTATATTCCATTTTGTGATTTTGTGCCCCTTTGTCTCATAGGCCCCAAGCCATCAGTTTTCCCAATTTAGTCTACATGCAGTAACACAACATATGATCATCCTCCTAATTGTTGGTTCTAGCTCATGTTCCTTTGTTAACTTTAAGATTCAGGATGTTCACTTTTGTTTATTCCAAGTTTTATTAAAGTTTGTATGCAGCCTATATTGGTTGCAGCTAAGAACTATAAGGCTTCTCCTTAAGGGTTCAACAGTTCAGTTCCAGTCATTTACCCACACACATCCGCAACAAGTGTTATCTATTAGGAGTTGCAGTTTAAGCTATTTTTTCACCTACAAAGTACACCTGGTCAGATTTAAGGTGATAAGCATCAGCCATAAGCTGATCTCATGCAGGGAAAAAATTAAATTTTAGTGTATATACAGGATGAAGAGGGTACTATTCAAAAGAAAGAAGACATCAGTAGTAATGAAATAAGTTCTCTATTGTCAGATAAAGTATATATTGAACTGCAATACTAATTTGGTAGCCAACACATTTCTTGTTTGGATAATCACATTTATAAGGGCAAAACCTAAACATGATCTGCTGAAAAGGCCATTTCACTAGAGCTGACTACATACTAAAGCTGTCTACTGCAAACAAGCTGGCAAATACAAGAGCGACCTAACAAAGTTTTTAAGAAATGTGGTTGCTACCTGAATGTCGAACCTGGAAGAACAGAATTTCTTTAATAAGTCATACTGTCTAGCATGTAGCTTTCTGTAAATATATACTTTGTTATTTTTTCAGATAAGGCCTTTTTGTCATGCCAATAATTTTCATGAGGTGCAACAATAAGAACTCAGTTTTGCTTCTGATGTTTGCTTTTAGTTCTCCCTAATTTGATGGTGATATTTAAAAAAGATATTTTTTGTAATGCATTAACATTTGACAAGGGTTTCCAGATCATATAGATAGACATTACTTTTAAGTAAAAGAAAAAGATTATAGAGGCAAGATTTTCTATTTTTTAAATTTCTAGAGATCTGACATAACTCATGTTGAATGAAGTCTTGCCCTGAAAAAGGACAGAGCCATTATATCATACTATGTGTGTATGCATTTATACTCTGCAGAGGGATCTGGACAGGCTGGATTGATGGACTGTGGCCAATAGTATGAGATTGAATAAGGCAAAGTGCCGGGTCCTGCCCTTGGGCCACAATAACCGCATGCAAAGCTACAGGCTTGGGGAAGAGTGGCTGGAAAGCTGCTCAGTGGAAAAGGACCTGGGGGTGCTGATTGACGGCCGCTGAACATAAGCCAGCTTGTGCCCAGGCAGCCAAGAAGGCCAACAACATCCTGGCTTGCATTAGCAATAGCATGGCCAGAATGGCCAGTGCAGTGATCATTCCCCTGTATTCGGCATTGGTGAGGCTACACCTCAAATCCTGTGTTCACTTCTGGGCCCCTCACTACAAGAAAGACATTGAGGTGCTGGAGCAGATTCAGAAAAGGGCAACGGAACTGGTATAGACAGGTGAAAGAAAAAACTAGTATAGAAAGGTATTTGTGTGAGAGGGAAAGGAAGAGAAAAAGGACAAAGACCGAGCTATCCTCAGAAAGTTTTTTTACGAATTTCACTGACAGAGTGGTTTAGAGTTCTTCATGTGGCCTTTTATCTCACTGTCCCATGCCTCAGAGAGTTAGAGCTCAAGGAGCAGCCTAGCAGCTCTCATTAATTTTGAAAATGCATTTTGTTTTACCCTCTCAGTAAACTCACTAAATGCCTGTCCCTGACTTATTTCAGGTTTTACTTTTTTTTTTTTTCTGTTGTACATGAGCCTCTCTGCTCGTTTCTTCTGTTCGCCAGGATTTCAATTGTACTAAACCTTCTGTAGCTGTCTAATATTACACTCATGAGAAAGGTGTTGCCAAGGTACAGTAGTGTAACAGAGCCTAACCTTTTTTTTTTCTTTTTTAGTAACAATATACACAATTTTTGAGAATATTAAAAAACGTCAGGCAGAGGCACAAAGTAGATCTCAGACACCTGTTGATGGGGAAGTTACTTTCTTTCACATAGGAAATTTCAGGATATCAATTAACCTGATATGAATATTGACAAGATAGGAGTAATAATAAACCTGGGGCTCTAGTTACAAATTACGTTGGAGAGTTTGGCGTCCGCTTGCAGCACACACTGCATTTTGAAAAGAAATAATATGATTATGGAAATTTTAATCTATCCTCAGGTGTACAAATGGATGCACACAAATAAGACATTATTAAATATACAAATACAGTAAGGCCAGGATTTTGTAAATTTTAAAGATTTGATTTGAATATTTAAAAGTGGGTGGAGAAAATTTACGGAGGATGCTACAAAATTTGCTTAAACTTTCTGTTTTCAAAATTATTCAAAAATACTTTGTCCAACATGACCTCAGACAATTCTGCTGAGTTCCTTCATACCCTCAATTAAGCAGATTATATATTTTTGTATGGCTGGGTCACCTCTCATTCCAGTTCAGGCACTTTTGTTTCAATATCTCCCTTCACTCATAAGTCGCTTCCATGAGTCTTAGTATTCAGAATAGGTAGATTTCTATTTAGAAATGTTTGAATCATAAAATAAGAATACGCCTGAACTATAGTCTAAGCCTATAAAAGCATTTTTATTTTGTCAGAATTTCAGAAATGATATCTGCTCCTCAAACAGAAGTCCAACTTTTCTCTAAATTTATCTCAGGTTTGTCATTCATTCAGACAGTTTCTACTACTTTCTTCATGCTTAGGTGCTTAGCAAACCCATGATTATATTTTTTGTAGTCTCATTTTTAATCAAACCATTTTCAAATGTGTTGTATATTTACTGAATAACTTGAGGAAAGAAGATGGAAGGCAAGCAGGCAGAGTCACTTTGTGCCACTGATCACACCCTCAAAGCCTGGCTGTTCAGACAGTTTTCAGCCCATTATACTCTCTGCTCTTACAGCCCTTACTACATCATTTTTTATCTGAGGATCTTACTGGAGTTAGTGCCAAAAGCCTTACTGAAGTCCAGGTAGATAATAGCCACTGCTCTCCAGGGCAGAGATACAGAGATTTATGCTGAAGAGGTGTTCTAAATGTTTGTTTCCTTGTTTGTTTTTTTTTTGTTTTGTTTTCTTTCTTTTTTTTTTAACTACCTATTTTTTTTGTTTTTGCTGCTACTACTGTGAAGCTGAGTTTCAAAGTGGCAATATTCCATATGAGAGCTGTTGGCAAAGAATATGGGTTGCTGACAACAATTATCATTTACAATGAGTCACTGTCCCAAAAGCAAATTTAAACTATTTCTATCAACATTTAAATTAAAATACAGAACTGTTACTTCCAGGCAAATGGAACAACACAAAAAATAAAACAGACAAACAAACAAAAATATAAAGTGCAAAAAGAATAAAGGAGGAAAGGAGGCTGGAAAAAAGCAATCAGCAAAAATGCAAGCCCACATTTTATTTTACTGGCTTAATGAGAATTATTTTCACTGAAAATTCTCACATGCCCATTTATTAAGATGTACATTTCCCAAGATATTTTCCAGACTTCTAAACAACAAAGCTAAGTTCAGCAATGCCATGTTGTACGCAAACATGAAGTTAAAAGTTGAACATTTACAAAAAATTGCCACCAAATAAGTTGTACAGGATATAAGTCTGTTGCAAATGAAGGAAGTAAGGTATTGGAACAGAAAGATACAGCTTTGAATCAAAAAGCATTCAGATTATATAATGTCAACAGCTGAAATGGACAATTTACAGAAGTAATAGGGACATCTTCTGAAACTAATGGACCTCTTGAACTGCATCCAAAATAGAACATTATTGTACTAAACTGTTCTAAAAAAAATAAAGTTGGTTGTAATGGGTATAAGGTATCAGCAAAATATTTTGCACATATAAAGACATACAAATTGAAAGAAATAAGCCCTATTGAATGTATACTTCTGCAAACACTTTGGTGAAATTATAGGAGCCTTACAATTCTTAAGATTAGTAAGCAGAAGGGGATATACATGATTGATACTATTCCGAATAAAGCAATTATTTTTGAGGTGATTAAAAAATGTGCTTTAGGATCTAGATTATAATTTATGAAATGCATATATTCTAAATACGTATGCATTATCTCTGTCTCACACCTTCATAATCCACCCATGGTTAATCTTATGGGAATCAAGGAAACAGTCAGTCTAGTAGAGAGTATAAAAACCAGAATCTTGTAGATTGGCACTGTTTCCAGAAGACAGACTATATACTTTTTTTATCCATCTTTATGAGGGTTTGCTCACTGTCTCAGCTTGGTTACCTCTGCTGGCAATATGACATGGCAACAACACATAATGGAGCCTTCACCAAAGGTGAAGGTAATGAAAATAATATTTAAATGGGGGAAATTTCTGGTTGACAGTCACCAGTGCAGAGCCAGCATAAAAATGTACCTTTTTTTCTCAATAAAATTTAATTATATGCACATAAAAGGACATCTCGATCAATAGTGACAGAAAGAACAGAGCTAATAGCTCAGGGCACTCACCTACGAAGAACAAGAAGATTCAAATCCTTGCAGTGACTCCCACAGAGCAGTAATTTAAAATCTTAATCATCTCATTCCTAGGTGAGTGACCTAACTACAACACTCTTCATTATTTTAGGAGCTTCTGTTCTGCCCAACTGTGCTCTGCCTACTTTTGATTTTAAAACCCAGCCTGATCTGAAATATCTTTCTGTGCAAAGGCTTGATTAAAACTAGAAGATAAAAAAAAAGAAAAAAAGATGTTTTGGTTTGAACTGGTTTCCCCATTACTGGGTTGGTATTTTGTGATGAGAAAAATTACACTGAAAAATTCCCCATTTCTATAAAGCAAGCTCTTAACAGCAATCTAAAAAGCTATTCAAACTTCTGCTTGCATGTTATGTCTAAATCTAAATCTTCTTCCTGGGGATAATCTATGAAAAAGTGGCAAAGAGCCAGTTTCTATAACTTCTGGTACTGTTGTTATGTTCTATTGATCCTTCTCCTCTGTCATAGCAAGGAAATTATTAGTACACATTAGTTAATGATTATTTTGATTTTATGAGCAGCAAGAGTATATCTGTGTTTAAGCTTTCTTATTTTCCCTCAAGATCTACATAATCAAAATCAGTGTAATAGATTATGTATTCAATGACAGGATGTGTCAGTTAACTAAAGAGTTACTTTACAGAAAAGTAACTTATTTCCCTTCTGAGCGTCACCTAGACTGGCATTATTACAGTAACAACAATTCACTGTTTGTCTCCCCTTCAAAGAATAACCATTACTAGTTTTTCATTCTTGTAGAAGTTATAAAGGGTGAAAATAATTTGTCTGAAATTCAGTCTGTAAATATATAGACTATGAACATACATGCATAAACTTATTATTGTAGTTGGTTTTAGTGCTTTGACACTTGTGATAGTATGATAACATCACACCATATTTTCCCCTGTGACAGTGTTATTGCCAAATAGCAGCAGAAGAAATGCTGCAATAAAACTGGAGTTTAGTGCCAACAAGAATACTACAGAACTAACTGCAAGACTGGACTTCATAATTATGCTCTCTAAGAAGCTCCTTGAAGTGCTGGTGACCTGATGCATCTTGTCCTTTACCCTGATACAGCAACCAGAAATGCAATCGTAGGTCTGTCTGTCTGTTCTAATAGCTTTTGAACCACCCTACCACTTCTAGTCATGCATTAAAGACATGTAGAGTCTGAAAGTACATACACTTTAAATGTTATGATGATGTGAGGAGGGACCAAGGAATTGCACACAGCTGAACCTACTGAAGGAAAAGCAGACAGAATTCAGACATTAAATACACAACTGACCAATTAGCATATACCTTAGACTAGAAATAGACTTAAGACTGACAGAGGGAAGATAATATGTAAAATTAGTTACTCTGGTGATAAGATCAAGAGAAAATTATGTCTGAAAGAAAGTTTCACTAGGTTCATCCCACCAATGCAACAATTTGCTTGTGTGGTTCAGCTGCCATAAGGTTTGCAGTTGGTCCTCTTGGATATGAGTTGCACTCTGGTGATCATCTTCTGTTTTTAACCTTCACAACTGTGTGGGATGCTTCTTTAGGTGAAGCTTTCAAGGACACTTTTATTAATGTAAGCTATAACCATTCAAATTTAACTACTTGGAGAAAGGACAGGTTATGTTGTACCAGTGCTTATATTACACAATATCTGACAGAAGTTTATAAAGTATTGTTAATAAATAGTATCCTTTTCTACTTCCAAGTCCCTGGGTGAAGTAAACAAAGCTATGTTGTTTTTCTTGCTTAGTCTTTGTTATACCAAAACCACTAATTTGAAATTAACTTTGAACTCAATGACTTTAAAGTTTAAAAGGGAATGGAGAATTCCTGTCATTGAAATATTAGTATTCTAGAATAAAAAAGTAACAAATTGGTTTTTGATATCTTTAAAGACCTGTTGTTGTTTAAACCCAGCAGGTAACTCACTACCATGCAGTCATTCTCTTACCCCCCTGTACCAGGGCAGATGGGGAGGAGAATCAAAACAATGTAAATCCCACATGTTGAAATAAGAACAGTTCAATAACTAAAGTGCAGTATAAAACTATCACTACTACTATTACCATTGATAAGGGAAATAATAAGGGGAGAGAAAATCTAACTAAAAAGGAAAAGGGAAAAAAAACCACTAAACACTGGTGATGCACAATACAATTGCTCACCACCTGCTGACAGCCTGACAAAGGCAGTGATCGGTCCCTTCTGGGTAACTCCCCTGTTTATATACCAAGCATGACGTGCTGTGGTATGGAATACCCCTTTAGCTAGTTTGCATCAGGTGTCCTGTCTCTGCTCCCCCTTCCTGGCTTCCTGTGCTCCTCCCCAGTGGTAGAACATGAGAGATTGAATCAGGGTAAACATTACATAGCAACACCTAAAACATCAGTGTGTTATTGGCACTGTTCTTAGTAAGAACAATTGAAACCAAAATACATTGAAACCAAAACACAGCACTGGACCAGCTGCTAGGAAGAGGAAGAATATCTATTACTACTGAAAACAGGACAAGACCATAGTTAATCTGTAAAATGCATCTATTGTTTGATGATGCTTCTTGGTCTATGATCCACGACAGGCACTATGACAAGCAATACAGCTATTTTCCAGAAAATATTATTTCATCCTTACTAAAAAAGTAAGAATGGTTTGCTGATAATCATGAAAGTTTACTAAGATATTTTAGAAAGACCATCAGATGAAAATCTATAATGTGCTAAATTGTATTCAGAATGGAAACAATAAACCCTTGCATATTAATCATTCCATTTCACTTGTCATGTAAAGCATTAATTACATAGGTAAATGTAGTGATATGTTAGGATGCTAAAATCAATGTTAAAATAATCCAAAATTATTCTGCCAAAAATCCTGATATAAGATTTATTTTTCTTCTATCCATCTGAACAGGATATATTCATGTAAGAATGTCTGGCCAGCAAATTTTTATATAATAAACAAATGGCATGAACTGGTTTGGCAAAGAAATAGTTTTGGTCTGACAATAAATATCAAAGTTTAGTTTTGTTTTTCTTTTTTTTTATTTGAATAGGTCTTCTTTGAATGTGCGCATCTTTTTCTATTTTGTAGGTATACCAACTTTTTGTATACTTGTATGCATACAAACTTCGCATATATGCAATAAAAAACAGAAGGAAAAAGTATTCACTAACATGACTCATGAAGATGCATCACAGAAAATAGTAAGATCTATCTTAAAATCAGGGTATGATATATTGCAGACTGAGATTTTGCTGAGGGTAATAACATTTCCATTTTGTAACTTTCAGATATTCAAGGGATTGTTTGGAAGAGAGATCCCTAAGTGAAACTTACCTCAACAGGCTAGACATGATTCATGGCTTATTTCTGGGAAGAAACATGACTAGCTCAACCCTTTATTCCTAGGGTAATTCATGCTGGAGAGGATCCCGTAACGTCATTGAGTTCAATATCTTGTCCAAAGTAGGACTAGAAAGTCAGAGTAGCGTGTCCTGGATTCGGCTTAAACCATGACATAGGGTCCTCAGGACTTCTTCCACTCTAGGTTTGAAAATCAAGGATGGATAATGCCTAGATCACTTAACTGACTTCCCTCCTCTTCTTGATTGTGACAGAAGGAATTTAAATAATTTTATCTTCTTACAAATATGTAGTATTGATTAGTGAGACACCCAGGCTGTACCAATTCCTGCTCAGGTGGAACACAGTGGAGATGTTCATTAGTTTCAGATAGGGTTGGGGTTTCTTTTTCATAGTTTATTTTTTAAATATTTTTTCTCCCACTAGGACCTTCAAGGGAAAGACTTAGGTCTTATCACGTTGCAGGAAATTGAAACTAGTGCCAGGGGAGACTGGGGCTTCTGGAGTCTGCTCACATCTTTTTCGTTAAAATATTCCTCCTTCAAAACCTTAACTTCTTCACATCATATCATTGATTGTCTATCATGTCTTGCATAAATAATTTACGCTCAGTTTTGCAATATTTCTGTTCCAGCCCCACAGAGCCTACCATCTCTCTTCTTACTGTTGATGATCTGGCCTCTCTTCCATTTCGATACTGCTCTACTGGCTAAATGCTATTTTTTATTCAAACAAAAGTCTTTATACTTCTTTCTACCTCTTGATGCATAGGAATGTCACTTCATTATCCACCTCAAAAACATTACTTAAAATTCTCTTTTTCCATGATGCTGACACAAAAATGTGACTGTGGTTAGACCACTGACGTGTTTAGATGCCAGACTGAGTGTAGTCTTATTTTCCTGAAGTTTTGTACTGTCTGAAGTGTTGCAGAATGCCAGTAAAAATATTTAATAATATCAAGCATTTGTATCAAGATGTAGTTTTTACAGTCTAAGTAAAATAAGTTTAGGTTGTTATTTCAAACTACAGAGCAGTTCTCTTTTTTGCTGCACTGTCATTTTCAAACAATGACAGGTCGAATTCCTTCACTTCTCCAGTCTGGCATTTCCACTGTGCTAATGATGAGAAAAAACAAAGATATAGCCCAGACATTTCATGGCCTGACAGCAGATGGGAGGATTTAGATTTACTGCTGATAGGATCTTTTCAAATAGCAGTTCAACCAGAATGAAACAGATATCCAGAGGTTGTTCACTGTTCCAAAAGAAAGATTTAAGTAATTTATTTTAAAACAAACGAATAAGGCCCTGTCATTCTCCATTCAGGTGTTATGTAATCAACATGGAAGACCAAGAGGTGAATCAATCCATACTGGGAAAAGTCAGAATGAAATAACACCTCAAATTAACTTGCTGACAGCTTCACACACCAGTTTCAAAAGGTTGGGGCTTAAAGAATGAAGCTTAAATCTCCAAACCTTAACATTTCTACTTTCACCTGTGGTTGTAATCATTAAAAACATGATGGATATCTAAACACTTGCAGAAGCAAAAGTAAAAGCAATGTTCTAGATGTTAACTTCTATTGTATTACAGGAAATCCATTGCAAACATCCGTGTTTGCCAGTTTCAGATCTTTATTAAAAGCTCCTAGTAAAAAAACCAAACATGCTGTGATCAGACGAACACATTTTGACATCAATCCCAGCAGTGTCCTGTTTAAAAAACAGTCAATCTTTGACCTTGGACAAGACACAATTAATGCAGGGAGCACCAAAGACAGTCTATAATTCTGAATTTCATGTATATATATATATGAAAGAAATGGTTTTACTATAATGACTGTTATCATGAGAATGTAGATTAATAGGTCAGAGAGAAATAGTAATAGCACTTTGGATTGAAAACATAAGGGAGCTGATCAAATGGGATAAATGTCAGTTAATTTTGAGCTGAAACTAAAAACAGGCTTGCCAGCCTCTGAACTCTTGGGAGCTTACTATTATACAAGCCAGTCTGAGTGACCACTGAGCCTGAAGTGTTGAACTGGCAAGATATGGGATTTCCTTCTGTATTGCATCCTCCTTAGTACAATTCAACACACACATTAATTGGTAGCATTTGGAAGTGCTTAGTAACCTTTTCCACAGACTTCCACTACCCTGAGCACTGAAAACAGGCTGTTTTTACCCTCTGAGCATAAGGCTCTGACTCTCACCCACTTCATGGCCCCAGGGAACAGCAATACTAGAAGCACCCTTAGAAAAAGCAGCAGAGAAAATGGAGGCAGACACTTTGTCAGAACAGAGGCATCCCATTCAAAAGAAGAAATGCACCTTCTGCAGTAATGGCAAGCCTAAAGTTTTACTGAGGAGGTAGGTTTGTTCTCCTTTAGATTATTCCTGAAGCATATGTGCACTGAGTATATGAACAAGGTTTGTTACATATATGGAATGTGAGCAGAGTTACTAAAATAGATATTCAATAGGCAACAATAAGCTTAATCTCTTGATTTGATTCAAACCACCCAAAACCTTTTATGTGCTTTTCTTGCCCAATATCTTTAATATCGTTTCATGATTGAGAAACAAATAACTACACTGTTATTCATTAAAATGAATATTAAAATTGATTAACTACTAACTTCTTTTTCTGAGATGAGCAAAGGTCTAAAATCAATATTTTTTGGTCTTTTTTTTTTTTTTCTTTTTTGGTATTTTGATTGGCTACTGTTAAATCAAGTTTTAAAGATAACAAGACTGATTTGGTTTAGTTTTTTTGTTTACTTGGTTTGGGGCTTTTTTTGGTGTTTTGTGTTTTTGGGGTTTTTTAAATTCATTGTATTCCCTGGTAAATGTTTTCTTTTAAAATTTGTAATAGCTAAGCAGAAATACTGTTTGTACCCTTTGCTTACATTGGTGAAAACTCTTTTAGCAATCTTCCATTGTAAGTTTATTTTTTTAAGTCTTTGTGAACTTTTGGAATCTTTCAGGAACTCTCTCATGAAAGATTTGCTCTTCCAGACACTGTGGCAACTGTGTCTAGCTTTCTACTCCAAATTTACAAAAGCAATAGGAGAAATGAGAGGAAAGAATGCCTAGGAAAAATTAGTCAGGAAACTAATGGAAATTTTCTGAGCAGATGGAATTTCCCTATTCTGCCACCCATGAATCTTCACGTTGAAACTACCACATGGATGGATAACATATTTCATGATCGCGCTCTTGAATGCTGAGGTTAAAAAAACACAAAACCCTATACCAAAACACCAAGCAAAACTGAAGCATCAAATTTCATTCTTATTGATTGTCATTATATTTTTCAGTTATTATTTCTATTCTGATAGGAAAGCTTATTTCAGCAAAGGTCTTAGCCTGTAACAAAAAGAAAAGCAGATATTCTATCATTATCAACTGAGTTAAGTGAGTTTATTTTTTAAATATATATCCTTATCAATAGAATAATGTAGACTTGAAGTAGAAAGTTCTGCCAGTACAGACCATCTTTCTAACTCACAAGGGATGATGCTAGAAAATGAGTAAAGCTGTTTATAAGTCAGAGGATCAGAAGATTTGTTAGAATGTGAGGTGACTTTCAACTCAGTAGATTAGTGATAATTGGCTTTTACTGAATGGAAAGTGAGGAAGCTTGTAACATACTCGATGAACCTGATCATTGCGGATGGTGGATGAGGTTTGCTTTTGTGAGTGTGTGTTTTAATCTTGCTTGAACTGAATAGCTCAGCATGACAAAACTTTATGCATGACCTCTGTGACTTAGAAACGCTGTAGGCAAAATACTTCCTCAGGGACTGGGAACTAAAGGCATTTGGAATTCTAAGAACGAACATACACAGTAGTGCTCTTTTTACCAAAATATCTTCAGGCTATTTGAAAAAAATAAACAGTGTGGAAATGTGGTAATGAAGAGGGAGATTACCTAAGCAGACTGTGAATGAACACTGTAGGACAATGCAGAAGAAAATTGAAGACTTAAAGCAGTTGTTTGCAGTGGCACAGCTGGATTGCTAACAGAGTAATGCCCTTTGAGTCCTGTGGGTTTTAGGCCTGACATTATCTTCAGATGTATAGTCAGTTATTTGGCGGGTCACTTCTCAATTATAACACCTTATAAAATGTGTGCTAGAATTAGACAAATGAGTTAGTGATGCAGTGAAGTTTCCAAAAAGAAAGCATTATTCTGAGAATTGTCCATAGGCTTTCACCCTGAAGTTACAATAACTATGACTACTGAGCTGTGAAACATAAACATGGATTCCCTCCATACAGGCTGTAACAATAAGACCAATAGTACTGGAAGAACATAAAAGCAAAAACTCTGAACATGGTTACAAACTTAGCAGTTCTGGGCCAGCACAGAATGCAACATAAAGGGAGGTGGCAAAGCTTATTAAATGCAGTCCCAGACACACTAGAGGCAGGAAAGCTAAATACTGCTTTCCTTTTTTGAGATTGTCATGGTTTAACCCCAGCCAGACAGCTTGACCACTCACTCCCTCCCCCCCCCCCCTCTTCTTGCCATCCCCTATTCTCGGAGGGACAGAGAGGAGAGTCAAAAAGAATGCAACTCCCACGGGTTGAGATAACAACAGTTTAGTAACTAAGGTATAACACAGATCACTACTGCTACCACCAATAATAGTAATGATAAAGGAAATAACAAGGGAAGAGTATACAACACCTTATCACCAGCCGACCGATAACTCGCCCCCCAGCCCGACCAAGCACTGACCGATACCTCCTCAACCCTGCAGTCCACCTAGCCCTTCCGGGTAACTCTCAGTTACATCCTGGGCATGACTTGCTGTGGTATGGAATGCTTCTTTGGTCAGTTTGGGTCAGGTGTCCTGTCTCTGCTTCCTCCCAGTTTCCCCTCCTCCCTGGCAGAGCATGAGGCTCACCAAGTCCTTGGTCAAACCAAAACATCATTTTTATCAGCTCTGTTCCCAGCTGAAAGTCAAAACACAACACTGCACCAGCTACCAAGAGGAGAAAAATGACTGCTACTGCTAAACCCAGGACAGAGATATTTACATGTTAAGCATCATTATCATAAGAAGTCTCTGAAATACAATATAAATGGTACCTGGTATTTGTTAAAGCAAATTCCCCCAGGCTAACTCTGAGTGCCCTCCTTATTCTGATGATCAATGGCCTATTTTGTGGCTATTTATCCCTGCATAATTTATATGTCATTTCTGAAGGTTCTGAATCAAATAGCTTTCTTATCATGAATATACAATCTAGGTTATAATATTTGACAGTTTTCACAGTAGATAGAAAAAAAATCAAGATTGTATATGTTTTTTATTTTTAAATTTCTGTGTGGCAGGAAAAGAGTCAATAAGAGTATAGGCACCTGTTTCTTTCCACTGTCTACCCAAGTAATGTGTGATCCAAACAGTCTCTTGGTCTCCAAGAGCTGCTCCTGTTGTCCCTGTCAACAGCTGTAAACTTACGGCTGATTTTGTGAGGATGTAACCCCATATAGAGGCTGCACCAGCTGCACTCACCTTCCTTCTTAAGGCCTTAGAGCCTCAGACACAGAATATCCCACTGCTGCCCCTTTCTATGCTTCTCGCTTTTCTGCTCAGTTAGAGCAGATCCCATTCCTCCTTTCTACATCTTGCTTCCACTTGTTAGTCAGGAAAGTGAGGGTATGGTGAATAAAGGGCTATTGCAAAGAGAAAGAGCAAGTTTTGGAAATAAAACTCTGTGTAAGTTAAAATCCTATTCCTAAATGAAACTGGGGAAGAAGAGAGCAATGGTAAAGCAGAGTGGGAAGAACAATAAAGATTTCCCAATAATTCAAATTCAAAACTTTGCATTTCCTTGCAGCCACTTAAAATGCTCCTAAATTCTACATCTCCCTTTTCCTTGAAACTCCTTTTGCTGTTTCCTAGTTTTCTCTCACCTTCCCAGAAACCCAAATGACTCCTTTCAGCTGTTTCTAAGGGGTCATGATTTGCGTATTATTCCTCCCAGTCACATTATCCTTCTTTTTCAGGCCTTTCTCTGTTACTTCTAGAAAATTCAATTTTGTCTACATTTCCAAGAAACTGAAAACTTGGATCATGAAACAGCTTCCAAAGTCTTGTAAAATTCAGGGAGATTTAGAAGAACATATATGTACCTCCAGAATGTTACCTGGAAGTTAATTTTCCTAAAGTGTCCTAAAATCCATCATTGTCCCCCAAGAGGCAGTCAAGTTTAAAAACTGCAGTTATTGCACAACAAGGATTAGATTCATCAGTGTGTTTTAGGACCGATTACACTAGCGGTTGTTGTCATGACCTTGCCAGTCAGAACTTCTTGGGCTGAATTAGGTTGCACCTGAGGTGTTTGCTAGATATGTCAAGGCCATAAGAGTCAGCTGAACAGGACCAGACACTGGAGTAAGACTAAAGTGTACTGTCAAAAAAAATATGTCAGAATATTCTATGTACTAAGTATGTGAAACACTATATGTTACTTTAAAAGAAAAACAGATGGATAACATTACATTCAATGAGTCATGAAGTCTTAAAAAACAACTGACTATTGTTTCATGGGATAAAACAAAACACACAAAAAAATTAAACAAAAAGAAATTATTAAAATTTGGCGCTAGCAGTCACAGGGATTGGTAAATATTATCCTATATACAAGACACAAAGTTCATTTCCTTCTATCTGGATGTAATTCCATTGCCAAAACTGGGTACAGCTGAACAATCTGTGCACACAAAGTGTGAGCAATGTGTTGAGCAGAAACTGAAAGAAGTTATTTCAAGGCATATAAAATTTAGACCTCATTCATCAAGAACTATGTCCCTGCTACTGTTTCAGCACGGTTGTATTACACCATACATGCACTAACTCTTGTGCAAATCTTGGATTTGCCCAAGGTTTCTGAATTCATGTGTTCCCTGCGTTAGGAAAAAAAGTGAGAACAGAAACAAATGATGCTTTATTGTTATTATATCTGGGACATAAAAGTTTTCCAAACTACAACTATTCAAGAGAAAGGTAAATTAAGGAGAGAAAAATATTTAAAATGACCCCTTGGAGTTCTAACAATGGACAAGGTTAGGCTATGCAAGATGTCAGCTAAAAAAACCCTTAGTGTATATTATATTAACGGATGAATCACATCAACAAAACAGAGAGAGGAAACTCCATTCTGTAT
Source organism: Neopsephotus bourkii (assembly GCF_033783945.1). Lineage (NCBI taxonomy): Eukaryota > Metazoa > Chordata > Aves > Psittaciformes > Psittacidae > Neopsephotus > Neopsephotus bourkii. The sequence continues at coordinate 7,887,611 of NW_026902105.1, read as the reverse complement.
TACCAAAGCATGACCATATCTGGACTAGTACTTTTCATTTTAGTCTTCTCTTTACCTACAAAAAAAGAAAATTAAAACAAAATAAAACTTAAAAAAAAAATTTAAGAGTCAGGAAAATAGCCACAAGAGGACAGACATCTGCAGGGACTAAGCTGTATGGAAAGATTTAAAGTGATTGCTTTAGTAGACATAAAGCGCCAGATACTCATCTGGTTTAAATCAATATGACTTCAGTGAGGATTTGGTCTAAGCAGTCTCTAGATGTTTGCCAAATGTGTACAAAAAGAGAATGTATAGTGTGGAGGGATGTATGCAATAGTAATAGGATCAAATTAATTAATATATATATAGGTTGGATATTAGGAAAATATTGACAGTGTAATATGTTCCAGCTTAGGAATATGTCTCTGACAGGAATTTAGATAACTCCAGGAGTTATTTCATATGTGGCAGACATGAAGAACTAAATATGTAACATGAAAAACAGTCTTACATTAGTTAAATGAGTTAGCTATGCTCTTTCTATTATCTGCTTACTGTGATTTTCTGAAGCAGTCACAATCTCTGTGCTTGCAGGATTTTGTGATACACCAGGGAGACAAGTGGACCCATTTTTTATATATTTGAGCTAGACCTGAGATAAAATAGGAAGAAACAAAGGGGTAAAAAGGGAGACTGTAACTAATGAGTAAGCCTGTCTATAGGCAACCAGAGGTAGAACTGGAACAACTCTTCAAAACTGCCCTTTAAACATACTTTTCCATATTCTACTAACTTTCCACGTAATTCAGGTATTTCAGGAAGGGATCATGGAAAAGAAACAATTTGGACCTTCTGGAGAGACTTGGTCATGTTTCAAAACAGCCTAGACAACTGAAAAAAACTATGGGTTATGTACAAGGTGATGGAATGAGAGGAATGACCTCCAACAGTGAAGAATGGCTACAGAAACCACCCACCCCTCACACTCGAAATTATCATACTATATCTTCCAATTCCAATAACTGAACAGCTTTCTGGTAACCAAAAAAAAAAAAAAAAAAAAAAAGCTACATTTTATCATCCATCTCATCAGTCTGATGGGCCTTCCAATTTTTGGCTTGAAAGCTGGAAAAAAAAAAAACCCATTCACACCCCAATAAGAGAAAATCTGAAGTATCTGATGCCTTGTTTACAAATCAGACTGTAGGCACATAACAGACCCTCACCCAGTGTGTAAAATTATATCAGTATGCTGAGATCTGTGATTCTTTTCTACACACAAGCAGAGATTTTTGGTGTAGTTGGTTGAACGTTTTGCTGTTATTACTCCTAACCCTTCTCCATACTCTGGATTATATTGTAAGCAAAGATTAGATTTTCAGAAGTATTCTATGACATCCAGGGATATGTTATTTCTGTGTGTGTAGCACTCAGAAAAGATCTGCCATTCTACTAGAGACAAAGAGTGAGCTTCCAGATTCCTTTCCTTCAGATAACATTATATCTACGAGAAGCTCTTAGTATCCTGAATCTCTTTCTCTCTGCCAGCTCCATTCAACAAGCTTAAAATAGTTGAACTTCATTATCTGAAGTTCATTTTGATTAGACCTAAAATTACTTGTGTATCCATGTGAGCTCCTAGTGTATTTTTTTAAGTAAAAACGTAAGATAAATGCCACAGAAATTAACAGAAATGTCTGTGGTTTACATCTTCTTAGTAATGTTTTGCTCACACGTTTAGTGTGCTTGCCAATTTTATTCAATCGAAAGTTTTTATTAACGTAATTGTACTTTGGTTTCCGTATGGAAGAGGAAAAACAATGAAAGATGAAGACATTTCTTCATGTCATCTCCTGTCTCTTTTTCATTTTTAGTCAGCATGCTTTAAGTGTTTTCTATGATGCTGTGGGATTCCTTTCCTTCTAGCTTTCACGTTGTTCATCTTGAGCTGACATTTTAGAATCATAGAATCATAGAATAGTTAGGGTTGGAAAGGACCTTAAGATCATCAAGTTCCAACCCCCCTGCCATGGGCAGGGACACCTCGCCCTAAACCATATTACCCAAGGCCTCGTCCAACCTAGCCTTGAACACTGCCAGGGATGAAGCATTCACAACCTCCCTGGACAACCTATTCCAGTGCCTCACTACCCTAACAGGAAAGAATTTCCTCCTTATATCCAATCTAAACTTCCCCTGTTTAAATTTTAACCCATTACCCCTTGTCCTACCACTACAGTCCCTAATGAAGAGTCCACCCCCAGCATCCCTATATGCCCCCTTCAGATACTGGAAGGCTGCTATGAGGTCTCCACGCAGCCTTCTCTTCTCCAGGCTGAAGAGCCCCAACTTTCTCAGCCTATCTTCATATGGGAGGTGCTCCAGTCCCCTGATCATTCTCGTGGCCCTCCTCTGGACTTGTTCCAACAGATCCATGTCCTTTTTATGTTGAGGACACCAGAACTGTACATATTAGTCATTACTGTCATTATTGGAAAGAATAGTGAGAGCAGCATTTGGATATAATTATTTGACCATCATCTCACTTGATAAATAAAAGTATAAATAAAATAATATAATTTAATTTTAATAAAAAACACTTAATAAAAAGTATACTGCTTTATGTTCCTTGTACTCTACTTTGATGTTCCCATTTAGCAGATAGAAAGAAACTGCATTTTGTTCAGCATATCAGTTTCCAATTAAAAAAAATACAGCAGGAATCTAAATAAATGGATTAACATTACAAACACCAGCAAAAATGGACTAAGATACACTGAACTCAGTTTGATCTTGACCTGCAGGTTCTGTCGTGGCATAATTTGAGTGATTTCAATGCTGTCAAACTTAATTATATCAAACTATGTAGGATCAAGAACTGGAAAAATGAAGGATTTTTTTTTTTTTTTTACACCCCTTGGGGGATGCAGTATGAAACACCTCCTGAACAGCTTGTATTTTTGTCATCTTGTCTAGGAATTTTTCCTGAAAGGGAATGCTATAGAGTGGATTGTAATGATAGTTTATACATGGTCAAGGTATTATTTCTTGAGTAAAGGCCAGATCATAGTACATTTAATATTTGCCAGCTACATTCCTCTTAAGAAGGCATGAATTCTACTGATATAGGGTCTGAATTTCTTTTGTGTTTTTTTTGGCAACCGTGAAAGTCATAAGTCTAACTTGCCAATTGTATACTGCTGTAAATCAGCTGGAATTAACCCTATTTTGAAACAAGTATAAAGTTTACATGGGAAATATGACATACCTCTTCTTTCTTTGCTATCAGTTCTGTAGTCCACGCAAGTCTGACTGCTTTTCTAAACAGAATGAAAATTTCATGTGCAAAGGAAACTGAAAATATGTGTCAATCAGGATGATCAGGGATTTCAATGAACAAGCTAATTTGCTATTTTCTTACAGGTACTACAGGAAAAGGGAAGAAGCATCATTTCAACTCTATTTGCTTCTTACATACATAATTAATTTCCCCTGTATATCTGGGTCATGAAAGTCTTTAAAATATTGCAATAATATTGGACTTCTAAAAAAGAAGGGCTATTTAGTTAAAGTTTACCATTTTTATTCAAAATCTTTGCTTCAGATTTTTCTTCAGTATGCTTATTTCACCTGATTATATATATATATATACACAACTAAAAATGGAAAAAATAATTTCAAGACATAAAGGAGTAGGAGAACACAACCCATAAATCGAAGTTGGTCACAATCTTTCATGTACCATTTTCTTGAAATAAAGACGAGAATGTAAAACTTCAACACAGAGATTTTATTCTGATTTTAATGTATAAGTTTCATAAATATTGCCTGTGTCCCTGACCATGAATTCAACCAATATGGGATTTAAAGGTCTTGACTTTTAGGAGGGTTTTTTTGATTAATAAAGTAGTAATCAAACTGAGTAGCTCATTTTCTCTGGAAAAGGAAAAATTGTACTTGTTTAGCTGAAATAATCCCATAATTTGTAGTCTCAGATGAAGCTGAGAATTAGAAAATAACATTTTGTTGCTCTTCCTATAATAGCAAATATCTTCAATTTAATTTATTTGGAACATAGTTTTATACAGCAAGTAAACCTTACTGTAATTCCTCTTTGACTATTAAAATACTAGACTTAATCTGATATATTGGAAGGGAGTGTTTTTTATTGGTTATATGGTTAAAGTCTGAGGTACAACTGGTGAACAATAAAAAAAATTCAAAGGTGCTCATGGACCAGGAAACATTTCAGAAGGAAAAAGGATGTCTGTTGTTCAAGGTGTAATTGTCTTCCTTCAGGGTTACTTATTTTTTAATTTTAAATAAATACTTCAAAGAGATTCAAAGTGGGCTATCAATACTTTGAAGCTGTCAAGAGGTAATGATTTAGGATTTCCATTTCAAAGAATTTTACATCTCAGATAATAAGGAACAATTTCATTGAAAACCAGAAGATCCAGGACTGAAATGACAAGACAGCTTCTGAAGGATCAGCTAACAGAAGTGACATGCTCTTATTGTTCCTTGATGAGTATTTTGACCTACATATGCCTGGATTATCTAAACCTATGTACTTATTGCTAAAGAAATTCAATTACTCTCTAGAAGTTAGGCTAAACAAAATTATCTCTGCTGGGTCCTTAATACAAACTTTTACATTTGAATATTATGTTTTGGGGAAAATATGTATTTCTTTCAGGATTTTTTCCCTTTTTTTTTTTTTAAGAACAGTCAGATCAAGTCATCTCTCTATTTGAATGTACATATATGCATGAACTACTTAAGAAATTATTACCTTATAGTTTCTGAATAAATAACTGAAATTATGACAAATTTGAAATGTGTTTGCATGACTGAAAATGGAGAAAACATAAACTTTATTTGGTCAGGATTAATTCCAGGCATAAACAAAGAGGCAGGATACCTGGGGAAGTGGACGTCTGGTGGCAGTAAAATTGCTAGGATCAGACTACTTCAGCTGCCCCAAAGATTTGGGACAGTAAGTTTAGTAACACTGCTGTCACTAAAAGAGCAGCTGTGAGGTATAGCTAATATTTGGCACAGTTATCTTTCTCAACAGTAACAGTGATTGTGACTTTCAACTTTTTCAAGAGTCAGTGAGAACAGAAAGACCTATACTCCATGGTCTTCCAAGCAAATTCCCACTTTTTCCTCTCTGTTGCAAAAATGATATAACTACAGCTTAGCACACGGCTGTTGCTCTTGTGATTCCTCTCTAATGCTGAGAAGCCTTAATCAGGCTGTAGATCCAGCAGAATAGTGAATTTAATAAAAATAAAAGTCAACTAAATCAAGTCTAACTAAAATTATGATTGCACAAGAGGTGTAATTATATTAAAATATTTAAATTTTATTTCAAAATCTTAAATTTAACTGGGTTACTCACTTCTAGTAGCAGGATAACCGAATTAGTCATTATGTTCCTCAACATACTAAGCAAGTTTTCTTAATTAAAAAATTAACTTCAATAGAAATAATGGCTAGATAATGGACAAAAAGTATACAATCATTCTGTATGCATGTTTCAGAAAATTTTTCTGACAAAGAAATCTTACTAATAGGATGGACTGTGAGCAGGATTTAGAGAAGCAAATTACCCCAGGGGAATGGGCTTTGATGTGGAAAAGAGGATCAATCACCTCAATCTGTACTACACTAAAAGAAAATTTATTTAAGATATAGTTTCACTTCACACAAGTCAGAGAAAGAATATTGGAGAAATTGAAGTGAGAAGGAGATTTAATGGGTTTTGCAGGCATAACTAAGTGCAGAGAGACTTGGACAGTGTCTGAAAACAAGCAGTAGAGAATGCTGCATAAGATTCTCCTTGTTCTTTCTAGCAAAAGAGTTGTACTTGACTGCAGATTATTTTTCATTTGCCAGCAGCCGCTAAAATACTGGACAGTTTCTCATTAAGAATGAAGAAAAATAATCTCACAGAGGAACAGCTCCAGAAAATAATGGTCATGGAGAAAACTTGAATCCATCACTTATGTGTTCAGAAATGTACAAGAGATAATATGAATATAGTTTTTCAAAACATAGCTCTAATTTAATAAATGCCAGAAATTAAATCACTCAAGCTGCTAGCATTCTATGTGATGCAAGAGACTTACTGAACTGGATGACCAAATACCAAAAGCATACTATACTACTAAATATTTTGAAATAAAAAGAAATCAAAATACGAACTCTAAGTAATGATTTTGTTGATATTCATTTGGCGGTGATCTATAGCTCCATTTGATATTCTAGTTATTAAAAAGCCCTTTATCTTTGGGGCAAAAAAACAGTTATAGAATATTTCTGAGATGAAAATTTGTCTCGTTAAATATTTTCAGTCATCAAAATCCCAAATCTCTGAAGAAGAAAAAAAGACATGTAAGCCTGTAAGAGGGCACAGCAATAAAGAGGACTAAGAATAATAAGAGGAACAAAAACCACAGAGAAATATGAATCTCTTTGTCTTGTCATTGTTATTGAGTTACTTGCATTTTATATTTCACCTGTATTTCAGCTTTGTAGTTTATATTTATTAGGAAGTTGACACACTGGGAAGACTCTTCATGGTCAAATAATAATAGTTTGCATGTAAATCTTGTATTCTATGACTCTATAATTCTATGATATCTATGATTATTATTCTGTGATTGTATGATTTATTTTGTGTCAAATCTTTTCCACATTACATCAGTGCCCATGCGAAGAAACATGTTTCAATTTTAGAGGTGTTAATTTTAATTTATGTTGGTGTATCATTTTATTCAAGATTTTTATGAGTTGGTATGGGATATAAATGGCAGCAGATTGGGTCAATAGCCTCTTACTTTTGGTATAATAAGCTTTCATACCTAACATTCAACTCTAATGATTTTTAGAAGGACATACCTAAACAGAAAGCATCGTAAGTTTCCTTTCCCTTCACTTCATTCCCCTGATGTCTTGAATCTACTTATTTTAAACCACAGATAGTACTTTTTGTATGTCACTCACTTTAGAAAACAGCTGAAGATGGGAGGGCAAAACAAAGAAAAAGTAGCATTTCTTTTCCCAAAGAAAAGAAGTTACAGGAAAGACATGAAGAAATTGTTCTTTTTCCTAGGTAATTGTGTACTATCTCTTGCTGACAGCACAGCACTTTGCTAAGGTTACAGTTTAGACTGGAGTTTGTCCCTGTTTCCTAGAATTTTTAATGGACGTGGGCAGTCTTGGTTTGCCTTGTTTAGGAGTGGTGGTTTTCCAATTCATCCAACAGTTTTATACCGCCTGTGTCATCATTTCAGGCACAAGAAATAATTAGCTGTGGAAATAATTATTTTTTTTCTTCTTCTTTTTTTTTTTTTTTAATTCACAGGAGCTGATCTAATTCATTTTAAAATAAAAATGTCTTCAATTAGGATCCCACAGTGAGAGTGTCAAAAATTATGTAGATTCACCAAATTGGTGGCTGCCAGCAAATGGCTGAGAATTGCCAGATTCAGTTAAACACTTTGGCTCAGATAACATCCTCCCATGGAAAAAAGTCATGGGATGGCCAAAATTTAGGCATTACGATCTGCAAACTTGAGCCACAGTTTCCACTGCATCATGTGCTGAGGAATGTTGGGGGGATGGGTCTGAACACCCACAGAGCAAGCAGGGATTACAGCCCTGTGAACCCACAGGGACTTCTGTGGGATGTTTTTCCTGTGGATTCATCGACCTTGAGGTATGCTTGCAAAAGCATCTCATCTGCACATAGGCCCAGACTGCGCCCACGTGTTGTCCCTGGCTGGTTATCCTGTAAGTTTTCAAAAGTGCCTTGGGGGAATTTACAGGTGCAGAGTGGGAATTGTGCAAAGCACTTCTGCCAATGTCAACAGTAGTTATGTGAAGAAAATCCCCGTGGCTTTTTCAGTGAGGAGGAACATTTCTCCATTCTAGCAATGCCCTTTCCCTGAATAGGTTCACTCTCTCAAAACCTGAAGACCTCTGTTTGTAAGCAGCTTGCATGCAGTGCCTTTCCTGGGACGAAAGCGATAGAAAAGATGTTGCTTCATCCCTTCCTCCTCCTGTCTACATTTGGACCAAAAGATTGGATTTTTTTCTTCTTTCAACCCCTCCATGGGAGGAGTTGGAGGAGATTACATAGTTATTTATCATGTACTATTCACAGTCCTTTATGTATGATTTGAAATTCTTCTCGCAGCATGAGTTTTCCGAAGGCTGCCTGGAAATGAAAGGATGCAGCTTTCTTTTAATTATTCTGGATCATTCCTCCCAGCTTAATGCAGAATTTTATTCTTGTGTTGTCAGGGACATCAATACACCATTCAAGGTTTGGGGGAGGGAGGGTGGTGAAGAAAGTAATGAAAGATGTTTGTTCTCTTCTTTTGAAGATAAAATAGGAATCTACAAATGAAAGTTTATCAGACTTAATGCACTGAAATAATTTTACATTGGCTAAGAAAGTAAAGCTATTCAGTAGTGTTGTACTGGACATACATATTCTGAAAGAAAAATAGATCTACAGTATCAGCAGATCACTGCTAACACTTCTAAACATTATTTCTGTTTGCAGTATGTGTCTGTGATTGATCACCCTCTTACAGATGTGCTGCTACTTCCTTCTCTTTCTGATTCTGCTGTCTACAACAGGAAGATTCAGACAGCCAGAATAAACAAGTGTGTTTCTGTAAATTAGAACCCCCAAAAAGAAAGAAGTTGCTAGGGGGGGAGATTCTTAACCCACTTCCCAGCCAGAAAAAAAAAAACATTACCAGCAAAAATTATTCCCAGTCCAACCAAGTACAAAGTTCGTAATTTAAGAAACCAAGGAAAACTGGAATCTCCCTTTTCCTCTCTCTCTCCCACCTCTCTTTCTCTTTTTAACTTTTTCTTTTTTTTCTTCCCTTTTATCTGGCAAAATAGCTGGAGTTCTACCTGGATTCTTCTCTTTCTTTGTTAGTGTGTCTAATTCATTAATGGCAAGTATTGTCAAGTGTGCCTCCACTGTACTATAAATGTTAAAAAAACCCTAACATGTCAGGTGAAATTTTCTCATATTTATGCATTTTTGAATCTTTAATTATAAGTGTATGCCAGTTCCTCATAAAGTTTATGGAAGCAGGGTCCAACCCTTAGAGTTCAGCACAGTAAGCAGTATTGATTTCTGTTGAATCACCCTTATTTCATAGAACGCTAATAGACAAAACCCAGCCCAGTGTCTGAACATTTTCTAAAAGTTAAGCTAATTGAAAATGCCAAATAAAGTTATCAACAATTATACAGTTAAAGCAGGCAAGATCAAATAAATAAATAAGATTAATTCTCTAGTGTCTGTCATTAGCAGACTAGCAGAACAGAACTGAAAAATTCATCAGCCTTAGACAGTCGGCTGATAAAGTCTTCCTGTAGCCAGGCTGGAATTCAGCTCTTGCTTTGCATCAACACAGTCATTAGAATAGAAGCTCCTTTCCACCTAACAGTACCTGAATTTCTGTAACTTGAAGATATATAAGTTTCAATGTTAACTGAACAGAAATAGTTCTTGTCATTGCCTCTGAACGGTAGTGTGCATGCGTGCCAGTAGGAACACTTTCTCCGTGTAGTTTACTAGCAATTCCAAGCAGTACTACTGTGAACCCATGAGCACTGCAAAGCAGTTTCAGTTTAACTGTTAAAGAAGTGCAAGACTCTAAAATGTGCATAGTTTTACATTCTGTTTCCTGCAGCACAGATGATATAGAATTCATAGCAGATGTTGAATATGCTATCAAAGTCACATGAAAAGGAAGAGACATTGATCTTTGACCTCAGCAGTGTCTGAGAAAATGTTACTGCTTTCCCATTGCTTTTTTACAGTCTTCTCTTCCATACAGGTTTGTTAGAGTTTGTTACATGAATAGATGCCATATTATAAAAATGACAGTGAGAAAAACAGGAGGGAGTTCAGTGATGAGAATATGCAACATTCCAAGGCAATACCTGAAATAAGAAACATTTACAGAAGTCTGTGCCTGTCAGTCTGTGTCAGTCTCACACAGTTAACAAAAATCCCTCTGCAACCAGCCTTCTTTTTCAGTTTCAGATCATGGACCGTTAAAGTCAATAGGAACTTTGCCATTTCTTTCATTAAGGATCAAGCTCTGAATGCCTACATCATATTTTCCATCTCGTCTATTTTTCTTCTAAACTAATAAACTGAGTTTATAATGAATGCTTTTAAAAAGTCAGCATTTAATCAAAGGCAAGAATTAAACATTATTTATGTGTAAAGGACACTGTAGTATATAAGATACTCAAACATAGCATGCACTTCTTTTTCTTAATGCACACACTATAACTAAAAGAACATTACTGAAAGTAATGTACTTCTGTCTTTTGGAAAAACTTAGGAATGACAATGATCTTCCAAACCTAGTTTAAAAAAATAAAGAATGGTTCTTGATGGAAGATACATGGATTAAAACATGGATTATTACCTTAGTTTTAGCAGAACTGAATAGCAGTAATTGTATCCAAAGGCCTGGAAAAACAACCTTTAACCATAATAAAAAAATTGAAGCTATGAATAATCCACCAGAAATATTTCTGAAAACTGAAAGAAGTTAATGGTCATTAAAATTCATCCCTAAAGCTGCTGCTGATGAAAGAAAAACTGTGAAGGCTCCCAGAGCAAATACTGCACCCAGGGAGGCAAAATAGCAATGCATTATTCTATGAAAGAATTTACTGGTATCCCAGGAAAATTTGATTTTACAAACAAATTTCTAAAACTTTTAACCTCATTTCTTTTCATAGAATTAAATTGAAGAACTGTAATCAACTTTGCAATTTCAACAGTGAGTTTACAATTTGGCAATTTCACAATGGTACCACAATGTACCTACCACATGCAGAATATTCTGCATAAAATCATTGGAATTTTCAAATTTTAAGCCAGGAAAAATGAATTGTACTTCACAGAATAAGGGCTCTTCTAAAATTTCAGGAAAAACAAAATGTTGAATTTTTAGTTAGCAATCTGCTGGCATTCTATAAATTTTATTCAATTCTAGTTTCTTGCAAGAAAACCCAGTCTAAATTCCTGAGCACTTTTAAGGCTGTTGGAAGTGTATCCAGCAACTGAATTCCAGAAGATGATGATTTCTCTGAATCTAATTTGTGACGAGAATGCTGTTCAGAAGCTTAGGATTTGTGAAAGTCTGAAAAACTGAACTTTCAAATGTCCAATGGAAGAATACAGAAATTTGGTTCCAGATAAAAAAGCATTTAAAAAAAAAAAAAGTGAAGATCTTTATGATCTTCTTGAAGAATGATCTTCCACTCAGTGATCCCAGGTATGTCATCTGCACCTGAATATCGCAGGAGCCCTTGTATTCTTAGTTGCTGTAGGTCCAGAAAATGACTTGCTATGAAGCAGTTTGAAAGCCAAAGCCATTCCTGAATTTATTACAAGATAGGCCTAAATAGGAGTCCTATAGAAAAAGCTTTGATCTTTTTTTCTAATTTGCGTCTTTTAAGAGATGTAAATTCTGAAAAATTTAATAGTAGAAAAGTATAGGAGTTATCGTATCAATAGACTGGTGTTTGTAATAGAAAAACACTGCAGAAGTACGTGTTATATCTGATAGGATATTCCTTTGTCACTGCTGTAAACAGTACTTTTCCTTCATAATCCTGTATCACTCAAAATAAAATGAATGGGGGTCATTTGACTAAATGTTAATCATTGTTAAACAGGATCTGAATCAGAAATGTGTTCTATTTTACAGCCAATGATGAAAAGAAGACAAAAGAAAAAAAAAAACACACCACCACAAAACAGAAAATGGGAAAAAAAAAAAGAAACAAAGAGAAACTCCAAACACTTTTAGGGCACATTCCATTTTATTCTAAAATTAACATCTAAAAGAGATCAGTAAGTCATGCCTTAAAAATTCCCAATTCTCTTTTAAATCAAAGAGGAATCTGGGGTGTCTGTATATGTATTACAATATGAGTGTCTGCTGTTAAGTAATATGAGTTCTATCAGATTTTTTGGATAGCTCGTATATTTCATTAATGCTGTGGCAGATAAAACAAGGAATTTATGTTACATGGGAGAAGCTATTGAACACCTCATGCCTTACTTTTGTAAAAAACAGAAGCTACAGATGCAGGTGAAAAGAACCCACATCTGCATCTCTGAAAGTACTCAGCCGTCTTCAGCAGTAAAAGGAAAGACTGAAGTTCACTGAGGTCTGAGACTGCTGCATTTTCCTCTTATCTTCATTTAAAAGATAAACTTCAACTTTCTAAATGACACCTTTATTTTTAAAAGCAATCTGAAGCTGTCTTTTCTTGTTCAGCCTCTAATCTTAACTCCTCGCATACAGAGTTCTTCACAGAGGAAGCTAACAGTATAGTGCAATCAGTAGTTAGCCTAGGTGGAGCAGAGTAGGAGTGGTACAAGCAGACAATTGTTGTAGCTTATAGTAAGAAACAGAATTATGATTATACCCCAAGTAGATCCAGGAATGCAATCTGAGTTCCACAGATGACAGCTGTGATGAAAATGCAGGACCAATATATTGCAATAACATCTTAAATTAAATGACTAACACACTCAGAAACAATAGACTCAGAAGTTTAAAAATAGCCTTGGGATTCCATCACTTCTTTTTCAAAGTATTTAAATTCACATACTCATAAAAATGGAAATCCTTTCTCTTACAATATTATAGTTTTTAGCAAGATTGAAAAAATTGTTTAAAATAAAATTGTGTCATGTACTTTTAATAAAACAATTCATAAGCATGAGAAATGGGACTACAGCTGCCAAACAGGAATTCTGCTGACTTATTTCTTTGTCATGATATCCTTGTGGCATAATATTACTAATGTTCATGCTCAATTAATATTATACAAGACAGCTTAAGCTGAAAGCTCACTATGACATTTACAAATTCAATATTCATATTCAACTGCTCAAATGCATTTGCTTATGAACCCCCTCACTATCATTAGTAACTTTTCAGAAAGTGAAGTGTTGTATTAAATATATTAGAAGCTTTGAAATCTATGTACTCTGCTGAAAACCACCCTTACTTTTTCTTCAAAAATAGATTATTCATATAAAAGACCATGACCTTTCATGCAAGCTTTTAATAATAAATTCAGTAGTTTTGAAATAAAATTACTTTTTCCACACTAATGTTTTACTGAATATGCATTCATAATTGCATGCATTCATAAGAGATAGAACAAAATGTTCTAGTATCTGGTTGTGACACTATTGAAATTCTAATTTTAAATTAGGTCAAAATATTTAAGAAAAGACTTTAGTATGTGGAAGTTGATGCAGTAATTCCTATATGACTCATTCAAATCCTACCTCAAAATGTAATGGTTATAACCATTCATAGTGAGAAAGCATATCATCTGCTCTTCAGTGCTATAGGAGTTTTGTGATAATTATTTATCTTAATAAGACCCTTTTTATCCCAGTAGAATATTGATTAAGGACAAAGAACTTAAAAAGAGTAATGTCATTATCATAAGAGTGCAAAAGACACTTTTCCCCTTTTTTTACTTTAATCCACCTGTTAAAATAATGAAGATATTTATTTATCCCAAGTTTTTCTTCTAAGAACTGTGCACAGTCACAGTATTTCAAAATGACAAATTGGACATTTTAAATTGTTACTGTAAACACCTTCAAAGCCTGGGATATAGTTTAAAAATACTTTTATTCCTTCTTAAGAAAAAAAAAAAAGAGAAAAATACGCTCTTAAAAGTCCTCTGAAATGTAGTGTCCCTTTGCGACTGTAGCTGCGTTACCTGCAAATGTTTTTTTTTCCTCCAGTCTGTGTCTCATCTCTCAGGGTAATTCCCCTGCTGATTTGCAGAATGGAGGAATTGTGTGAGGGCTTTTGAGTCTGCGTCAGGCAAAGTCAGCTGTGTGCACTCCAAACACCTTTGTCCTCTGTGTCTTGCCTGCCTGCCTGCCTGCAAGGGATTAGGAAGAGCACACACTAATCTGTTTAGCTAGCAGAGTTGAAGAGCTGGTAACCTGTGACTGAAAAGAAGCAACAAATTGCTGTAAGGCAGAGGGAAGAAAAGCAACAGCAGTTTATACATCAGGAATGACTGCCATGCCCTGGACATAGGCTCCTAAATCAAAGAGGGATAATAAAAAACTAATATGGGTTTCAGTGAGAACTGCTAAGCATGCAATTAAAACAGACTGCATATTAGCAGGGTCGAAATAATTTTATCCAACATCAGCTGTCCAAATCTAGTCTATATTAAATGCAAACTAAGGTATTGGTGGTCTAGGTTACTCAGCTAGTCTTCTTCTACAGTCAATGAAGATAATCAGACAATCTTTCCCTATTTTTTTTTAGGTCAGGTTCAATTTTCAACCTGAGGATGTAATTGTTCCCTTATTTTTCTCTAGCACTACTGTCTATGTCAATCAGACTTTGCTTATCTAAGGATTTTGTCTTCTTCAACCCAGCTATTTACTATATCATTGTCCTGGGTTTAGCAGTAGCAGTCATTTTTCTCCTCTTGGTAGCTGGTGCAGTGCTGTGTTTTGACTTTGGGCTGGGAACAAAGCTGATAAAAATGATGTTTTGGTTTGACCAAGGACTTGGTGAGCCTCATGCTCTGCCACAGAGGAGGGGAGGCCGGGAGGAAGCAGAGACAGGACACCTGACCCAAACTGACCAAAGAAGTATTCCATACCACAGCACGTCATGCCTTGGATGTAACGGGGAGTTGCCCGGAAGGGCTAGGTGGACTGCAGGGTTAGAGGAGGTATTGGTTGGTGCTTGGTCGGGCTGTGTGGGGGCGAGTTATCAGTCGGCTGGTGATGAGGTGTTGTATTCTCTTCCATTGTTATTTCCTTTATCATTACTATTATTGGTGGCAGCAGTAGTTATTTGTGTTATACTTTAGTTACTAAACTGTTCTTATCTCAACCCGTGGGAGTTGCATTCTTTTTGACTCTCCTCTCTGTCCCTCCGATAATAGGGGAGGGCAAGAAGGGGGGGGAGTGAGTGGACAAGCTGTCTGCCTGGGGTTAAACCACAGCAATCATGCAATAATTCACATCTTGGCTAAGATGATATAAGATACTGGTAGCAATGTAAGATCTAATCAAGAAGTCATTGACAGTAATGAGAGGGTTTATGAGCAATAGTGCAAACCCTATGTAATCAACTAGTACCTGACTGATGCACTGGAAAAGGTTGTCCAAAGAAGCTGTGGGTGCTCCTTTCCTGGCAGTGTACAAGGCCAGATTGAACAAAGCCTTGAGCAACATGGTTTAGGGTGAGGTGTTCCTGCCATGGCAGAGGGATTGAAACTAGATGATTTTAAGGTCCCTTCCAACCCAAATCCCTTTATGATTCTATGATTTGTGCTTACTAACAGGGAAGTGCTTGTTGGAAATGTGATGCTCCAGGGCAGCCTTGGTTGAAGTGATCATGAGGTGATCAAATTTGAGATCCTCAGGACAATGAGGAGAGAGTACAGCAAGCTCACTGCCCTGGCCTTCAGGAGAGCAGACTTTGGCCTCTTCAGGAACCTGTTTAGAAGGTTCTATGGGAAACAGCCCTAGAGGGCAGGGGGGCCCAAGTCTCTTGGATGATATTCAAGGATCACCTACTGCAAGCTCAGGAGTGTTGCATCCCAACTAGAAGGAAGTGCATCAGGAGGGCTAGGAGACATCCTTGGATGGATAAGGAGCTGATGAGGAAAATCGAAAGGAAAAAGGAAGCTTATAAAAGGTGGAAGAGTGGACAGGCGGCCTGGGAAGAATACAGGAATGTTGTCTGGGAAGCTAGGGACCAGGTTAGGAAAGCTAAGGCCCAGTTAGAATTAAACTTGGCTAGGGATGTTAAGGGTAACAGGAAGGGATTCTGCAGGTAAGTAGTGAATAAAAAAAAAAACTAGGGACAATGTAGGCCCCCTCTGGAAGCTATCAGAAGAACTGGTTGCCCTGGATTTGGAGAAGGCTGAGGTTCTGAATTACTTCTTTTCCTTGGTCTTCACTGGCAAAGGCTCTGACCACACCACCCAAGTCTTGGTAGGCAGACGCAGGAACTGTGAGAATGAAGACATTGTGCCCACTGTAGCAGAGGATGTGGTTCGAGACCATCTTAAAAACCTGAATGCACACAAGTCCATGGGACCTGACAAAATCCATCCGTGGGTCCTGAAGGACCTGGCGAATGAAGTTGCTGACCCACTGTCCACCACATTTGAAAAATCATGGCAGTCAGGTGAAGTTCCCGACGACTGAAAAAAGGAGAATATAACCCCCATTTTCAAGAAGGGGGAAATGGATGAACCAGGGAATTACAGACCAGTCAGTCTCACCTCTGTGCCTGGCAAAATCGAGGAGCAGATTCTCCTGGAAGACATACTAAGGCACACGAAAAACAACAAGGTGCTTGGTGAAAGCCAGCATGGCTTCACTAAGGGGAAATCCTGCCTGACCAATTTGGTGGCCTTCTATGATGGGGATACAGAACTGATGGACAGTGGTAGAGCACTTGATGTCATCTACCTGGATTTGTGCAAAGCATTCAACACTGTCCCACATGACATCATTTTCTCTAAATTGGAGAGACATCAAATTGATGGATGGAGCACTCGTTGGATAAAGAACTGTCTGGATGGCCACATGCAAGGAGTTGTGGTGAACGGCTCAATGTCTAGCTGGAGACCAGTAAAAGGAAGTATCCCTCAGGGATCGGTGTTCGGACCGGTCTTGTTCAGCATCTGTGTCAGTGACATGAACAGTGGGATTGAGTGCGCCCTCAGCAAGTTTGCCGATGACACCAAGCTGTGTGGTTCAGTTGATACACTGGAGGGAAGGAATGCCATCCAGAGAGACCTTGACACACTTGTGAGGTGGGCTGATTCCAACTTCATGAAGTTTAACCATGCCAAGTGCAAGGTCCTCCACCTGGGTTGGGGTAACCCCAGTCACAGCTACAGGCTGGGCAGAGAAGAGATTCAGAGCAGCCCTGTGGAGAAGGATGTGGGGGTGTTGGCCGATGGCAGAATGAAGATGAGCCAGCAGTGTGCGCTCGCAGCCCAGAAAGCCAAACATATTCTGGGCTGCATCAAAAGGAGCATGACCAGCAGGTCAAAGGAGGTGATCCTGCCCCTCTACTCTGCTCTCATGAGACCTCACTTGGAGTACTGTGTGCAGTTCTGGTGTCCTCAACATAAAAAGGACATGGAACTGTTGGACTCTTCATTAGGGACTATAGTGATAGGAAAAGGGGTAATGGATTAAAACTTAAGCAGGGGAAGTTTAGATTGGATATAAGGAAAAAATTATTTCCTGTTAGGGTGGTGAGGCTCTGGAATGGGTTGCCCAGGGAGATTGTGAATGCTCCATCCTTGGCGGTGTTCAAGGCATGGTTTAGTGGGAGGTGCCCTGCCCATGGCAGGTGGGTTGGAACTAGATAATTTTAAGGTCCTTTCCATCCCTAACTCTTCTATGATTCTATGATTCTCTAAGGTACAGAAAAACAGTCAGTTCTCCTCAGGGTGTTTTAGCATTGTCACCTGCACTTCTTTGTCTAAGTAATGTCTACAGATTACTCTTTTACTTAGTAGTTTCAGAAAAATCTAATTAAATACTGAGCATTTATATATAACTAATATTATATATCAGTTTGGGTAGTTACTACATCTTACTAAATCACCTACAGTTTTGACTTATGATTGCATAACCTTTCGATGAAAAAGGTTCATGTTCTGGTCTTATAATGAATTTTTGTAATCTGGACAATCCAAAACATCAATTAATAACTTAAATAACCTTTTCATATCAATATCCAGCAGTGTTTTCCCAAAATATGGATCCTGTACTTTTAGGCAAGACTAAATCATAAGCAATGCCAACATTTGATGAAAAATAGAAAGAAACGAGCAAAACCAAAACCGAAGTACTTTTAACACACTCTTGCTCAGATTGTTTCCTACAAAGATCAAATAAGAAGGCTTAGAAGAATGAATGGCATCTGAACTGAAGATATAAACTATGTTCTATCCTACTTCCTGTCTCTTTTGAGCACTTGTCTTTGCCATAATGATAAGCTAGTCTAGAAACATACTTAGAAGTAACAAAAGCAATGATGAAATAACTTAGAGCATATAGGAATAAATACCAAACATCCATTAACATCAACAAAGCCAGGATTTCACCTTAGCAGTTTTGAAATTAATATTCCTTTATGGAGCTCTTAGGGGCCATTTATCTCCTATGGGTCTTTATCCATGTATCAAAAAGCTTAATGGCTTTTGTTTATGCTTAATTATATTTGTTTTCAAAGTGAAAATGAAAAGAAAGGGAGAATTCTAGGGACCCAAAAAAACAAGTGATTCTTCCATGATGAAGAGAGGAGCCATGGAAAAAATTGTCTCATAAAACAGCATAGTTACTTAAAAAAATAGGGTGTGATTGGTGACATCCTTGATCCAATTATAAAGTGCAGACCTCAAGGACAATATGACAGGGAGATCCAAGATGCAAAAGATTTATAGTTTCACCTGGCAGGTGCTTATTGATATTTGAGACATGATAAACTACTCTGCTTTTGCTATTTCAGATAATTGTACCCTATGTAGGCAATTTGGAAGGTTTGTGAGCTTTCCTGTAAGTGGTTCAAAGACAAGAATGCCCGCAAAGGTGCTGATAACAGAGCAGTTTTGTTTCTCCCTCATTTTTTTTTTTTTGTACTTTGAGTAAATCATTGAAATGTGCGTACATAGAGGTGTCTTTCACAGTCTAATATGCTCTTCCTTTTATTAGGCCAAATAATAGATTAGGACAAAATAAAAAATAATTATTTCAATTTTTCTAACGCTACTAAATGGTCCAGTAAAAAATTATTATTCTTATGCTAACACCATCTGAACTTTCAGAACAATAATAAAGAAGTATGTTTCATTCCTTCGGAGAAGGACTTGGGGGTGCTGGTCGATGAGAAACTGAATATGAGCCAGCAGTGTGCGCTTGCAGCCCAGAAAGCCAACCGTATCCTGGGCTGCATCAAAAGGAGCGTGACCAGCAGGTCGAAGGAGGTGATCCTGCCCCTTTATTCTGCTCTCGTGAGACCTCACTTGGAGTATTGTGTACAGTTCTGGTGTCCTCAACATAAAAAGGACATGGATCTGTTGGAACAAGTCCAGAGGAGTGCCACGAGAATGGTCAGGGGACTGGAGCACCTCCCATGTGAAGACAGGCTGAGAAAGTTGGGACTGTTCAGCCTGGAGAAGAGAAGGCTACATGGAGAGCTCATAGCAGCCTTCCAGTATCTGAAGGGAGCCTATAGGGATGCTGAGGGTGGACTCTTCATTAGGGACTGTAGTGGTAGGACAAGGGGTAATGGGTTCAAACTTAAACAGGGGAAGTTTAGATTGGATGTAAGGAGGAAATTCTTTCCTGTTAGGGTAGTGAGGCACTGGAATAGGTAGCCCAGGGAGGTTGTGAATGCTTCATCCCTGGCAGTGTTCAAGGCTAGGTTGGACGAGGCCTTGGGTAATATGGTTTAGGGCGAGGTGTCCCTGCCCATGGCAGGGGGGTTGGAACTTGATGATCTTAAGGTCCATTCCAACCCTAACTATTCTATAATTCTATGATTCCTGAGGTTAGATACATAAAGGAAATATTAAAAGAGAATTCCTAGTTTGTCAAGTGCTTGGGGGGGCGGGGTGGGGGGGGAAGTGTGGTGTGTTTGAAACTTAGCTTAGTTGAAAAACTATAAAAATGGAAAAAAAGAAATCTGACTTATGATAGCTTGATTTGAAAAACTATTTTGATTTTATGTAAACATCAATTTTTCCTTTTAGACATGTTGAAATAAAACATGCTGGGTTTTTTGTCAAGATTGCTTCTTTTTAGTTAAATTTAAAAATATTTTCAGTCCTCATTATTCACTACTTTTCAATATTTTTATCCCATATTACTTAAGGCAACATATATCTACTCCAGAAGTATTAATTCAAAAGTCTACATCCTGATTGATATGAGTCAAATATCAGCTTGTTTTAGATATATAACTCATCTAAGTTAAAAATTTCGTCACTTGTTGTAATTTCTCCTATAGAATACGGAAACATCATAGTAGTACTTAAATAAGCTGAAATACTATTTGGGACACATTCATCTCTGCATGGGTAGTTTGGGGAAATTTTATTAACTATAGTTTTAATTTACATAAGTTTAGTATCTGATAAATCACAATTTGCAGGTTTGGGGGGGGCTTTTTAGTTTGGGGTTTGTTTTTGTGGGTTTGTGGGTTTTTTGCAATATTTTTCCTCTTATTTGCTGACTGTGTAGGATGATATTTCTCTGTTTTGTGTACACTGTTTCAGTTCTGCTTTGTACATTACATTAAAATAGTACTTAGCTTTATTTTATACCTGTTTTTAAGGTCTGATTCAGCAATATATACAAACACAAAATTGTATGTAGCTAACCAAACTTTGTCTCGTAGGAGTTTACATCAAAATATAACATTATTTCACTACTAGTGAGGTAAATAAACCTTGACTAGTTTCTCTTCAAATCAAGTTGCCTTCTGCAGCAACAGCCAAGGAGTGGCATCCTTATACATGCTCATACTAAATGTGTTATGTGTCAAGTTGTTACAAATGTTTCTATTTACTTACTTTCTGCTGTTTTTAAGGCATATAAATATATATATTTGTGCACGTAACAGCAACTGAAAATTCTTCACATGGATTAATTTTTAAGGAATGCATTGTTCATTAACTTCATTCTTCTGTGCCATAATAACTAAGATACATGACTTTCAAAAGAGGACTTGAACATAATTTACAGCACTAAGCCTGCCCCAGAAGTCAACCTTTTATTTTTTTAATGTTCTAGAAGAACTTCCCTATTTCCCCTGTTGAGGTATAAATTCACATGAAACAGGAATAAAATGCTTGAGCTTTGATCCTGCTGCTCAGCCCATGTGGGCACTGCCGATCCAATTGCCAGATCATGGCCCAGCCGACTAAGCACAGGAAACAATGAACTGACTTAACACAAAAGGCTGTCACTGATCTCTGTGGGTGTTTTGCCTAAATAAAACTGGGCCCTGAAGAAATAGAATCAGAGCTCTAAATCTGAAATAAGGATGCATGTCTGAGGCTGCTGATTGTTTTCTGGTTTCAATATTTGCAATGTGTAATTATTTTTTTTTCTTTTTATTATGTTTTCTGTTTCTGAGAAAGGAAAGAACAAAGGAAAAGAAAAAAGAAAATGCTTTTGTTCCAAGAGGAGGAGACCATTCAATTTTCTGGTGAATCATTTTTCCCATCTCGACTAATTATTTTCAATACATTGTACAATACTTATTTTAAGACTCGAAGTAAACATCAGGGAATAATACTGTGTAAGGATAGAATAGTATTAAACAATGATGAAATAACAATTTATAATGGCTAAGCCTAAGATTTAAGAGTTTGGATTCCTCTAAGATTTTTAATTATTCAATCTGCTAGCAATGTGTTTTCTGACTTCATTTTTTCCAGTATAACTTCTAAGCTTCACTTTACTGATTTGCATGAATAAGAATAGTGGTATCAATATAATTAATTGAAACATACCTTGAATATCAATACGTTAGATGGTAATATTTTGGAGTGTTCTGAGACAATCTGATCAAAAGAAATTCTTCAGTGAGCAACCATTAAATTCATTTGTTTGATAAGATCTACTTGTGACAGTCTTACTCATTTTTTTTCCTTTAGAAGTGATTAAGAATCACAAGAGGTAAGCTCAGTGGGACATCTGATTTTTTGGTGATACAATACAGTTAAACCCAGGATCTGAAACTAAAGTTTCTTATTTTTCAAAGAAGAACATATTCTTTCCTCAGAAAATCCCATCCCCTTTCCAAAGGCTGTCATGTTTCTTCCGTTTCTGATTAAAGATATGGCCACAATTGTTTCTTGGTAATGTTTTGGGTACTTCTGCTTACCTCTTAATTCGTTCCTCATTTTGTAAATGGGTATCTTAAACCTACAAGTCTGACTGCATAAAATGAAAATCTATGACCCCTATTGAAAAGTACAATGGTTTCCAAAGCCACATAATTCATCTCAACTGTTATTCTGCCTCATTCTATGATGGGGGCTGATATGAGAGTTAAAAAAAGTAAAACAGATATGCCTAGATATAGTCTTACCTTAGAGCAATAAAATACCTGTTTTTAGCTTAGATTTACGTGTGTTTGCTCAAATCGTGTATCACAAAACTTGGAATTTTCTTAAACTTATCTAAAATTTTCTATGGGGCATAGCTCTTTAACGCTCTGACAGCTACACCCTTTTAAAAATAAGAATCAGCATAGCTCTCTTGTAGTGATTAAACTAGATCTGGATCATTGCAACATAGTATGTGGCTTAGACATAAATGTTAAAAAACATAAAAATTTGGATATAAACAAGAACACACATCTTGGTTTTAACTGAGTGTGCTATAAATATAAAGCTAGCAAGACAGTATTGGGGAAAAAAAAACAAATCAAACCAAACAAAAAAAAACCCAACAACAAAACAAAGAACAAAAAAGTGAAACAAACATTCAGACTTCTCCAAAGTTTCAAGTACTTGTGAATCTCATCATTTCATGCAGGTCCAGCTCTGACTTGGAAATGATCCAGAAGACACTAATCATGTCATGTCCTGGTGATAAATTTACTGTAAAGGAACATTAGGAAAATTTTTAATTTTTGCTTGATTAAAAAAATGGGGGGAAGTATCTTGTCATAAATATTCACTCTCTGTTAGCTAAATTTGTTCTTGCAGCACAGCAACTTCTAACATTAAAGCTTTAAGCAGGACTGGGAGAGTTGATTTTTCCCCTTAAGATATCTCATAGTTATAACAGTGCTTTCATAAGAAGTAAAATTTTTAATTCAACATCTCCAGTTTAGTGGTCTGCCCTTGGCAATGTGACATAAGAGACTTTGTGAAACATATACCATCACATGTAAGCTGTGTTATCTAGGAGAAAAAAAATTTATATTTCTTTTACACTTGTAGTGAAACCACATAAACTATGCTGTCTTTTAAATGTGGTTCTGGAAGTCAGCAAGACGGAATAGAGGTACAAATGCATCTCACGTGATGACATCTTTGCCATCAGTTTTAAACAGCTCTGTTTACTTAAGAGGACTGTATATTTGTTTGGTTTTGTATTGTTATACTTTTTTTATACAGTAATAGAATTTATAGTGGAATTGTAGAGGAATTTACAGAAGATTATAGAGTAAATTTAACCATGTAATCTGGATTACACGATTAACTTGAAGATGTCTAATGTTTGTCCAGCTTCTGCTTAGAAAGCAGACTCTTCCAACTGAAATCTCTACGTAGCAACAAACTTCTTTAGCCTGGGAATAACAAAATTAGAGAAGAAAGAGAAAAAATATCATTGTGAATTACTGCTCAGATCCACTACTGTGTAAATGGGAATTAAGGAATATTTGATCCAGAAGACTTCTAGAAAAAATACAATATCCTGGGAAAAAAACAGACAGGCATCACAAACAATACTATTCAGTTCTATATGTGCTTTTACATATTATTAAATAATGAAAGAAAAATACATGTTCTATCTTATCACAGCAGCATTTCACTCAGAAACTTATGCCGAAAAAAATTCTCACCATCACCAAGATGTAAGTCAGCAGCTCTCAGTGGGTAGTAATACGAAAAGAAAAGCAAGAAACTCAGGAAATGCTTCTGTGGTTGTTTTACTCCATCACAACTGGAAGCTGGCATCCAAAGGGAGCAATCTCACTTTTCTAATTGTTCCAGTTGTGTTTTCCCAGTTTTCCCTTACTACTCCTATTTGCATTTTGAGACACTAGTACTGTCATTAGGGAAACCATGGTGGTAAGTATTTACCGTTAGGGAAAAAATATAATAAAAATTAATAAAATAAAATTTAAAAAAGGGTGTTTCAGCTGAATCTGGTGTCTGATTTTCTTCCTCATACAGCTCTGTAAATGGTAGTACTACAAATACAGCAAGACTTTCAACTTAACTCTTATTCTAACCATTTAAGATAAGAATGAAATCCCTAAAAAGTGTAATTGTAGTGAATTTACCCCAAGTATCTGTTGGACAGCAGATGCAAAAGCTATGTCTTGGTGAGTTATTTCACCATTTGGATATACCACAGGTATGTAATTTACATGTTTTCTCATTAGAAGTTGATTTGACATTTTGGTGTGCTATATTGTTATAGCACATGTGATGACGTGTTTATTGTTGTTAGCACAAATGCCTCCTGGAACGTAGATCATGTATAAAGCTGGAAAAATGTATGAATTTTCTTTGACTACTTTCATCTCAGCTTCAGTAAGATTTTCCTTCTTAGAATCATAGAATCACAAAATAGTTAGGGTTGGAAAGGACCTTAAGATCATCAAGTTCCAACCCCCCTGCCATGGGCAGGGACACCTCGCACTAAACCATATCACCCAACGCCTCGTCTAACCTGGCATTGAACACCGCCAGGGATGGAGCATTCACAACCTCCCTGGTCAACCTATTCCAGTGCCTCACCACCTTAACAGGAAAGAATTTCCTCTTTGTATCCAATCTAAACTTCCCCTGTGTAAGTTTGAACCCGTTACCCCTTGTCCTATCACTACAGTCCCTAATGAAGAGTCCCTCCCCAGCACCCCTATAGGCCCCCTTCAGATGCTAGAAGGCTGCTATGAGCTCTCCATGTAGCCTTCTCCAGGCTGAGCAGCCCCAGCTTTCTCAGCCTATCTTCATAGGGGAGGTGCTCCAGTCCCCTGACCATCCTCATGGCCCTCCTCTGGACTTGTTCCAACAGATCCATGTCCTTTTTATGTTGAGGACACCAGAACTGCACAACGCTCCAAGTGAGGTTCTTAACATATTATATTCCTTAACAGAGTGATTAATTAAAGCTGAATCCTTCACAAGAAGTCTTCTTTTTTAAAAGCATGGAGTTTCCTCTTGCAACTTTAGAAGTTTATCTTAAGTTAAGGTGTGTATCTGGATTTTAATGCATGTGTTGGTCTGTTAATTTCTGGCATGGTAAGGCTATCAGATAGGAAGACAGGCTGACAAATTAATGGAGAAGCATGTCTTAACTTGACAAGACTAATGATTTACTGAAAGGCCTGTATTTCACCTGGATTATTTTAAGTGTCACCTCTCTATATTAGGCAAATCCACTGAGGTGAACCCTAACCCTAACCAAAATAGGCTATTATAAATAATGAAAAAACCAACAACAACAACAAAAATTGTACAGCACAGGCACTCTCCAGGTCAGAGTCTTAACAGTCTCCAGGTCATAACCGTCCTAAAACTGGCCTTCTTAAACAGGTTATCAGTTTCAGACAACCTGAAGGAAGAAACTCACTACAGTGGAGATTAAATGAATGTGTGTTCATGCTGTCATCTGAAACAAATGCGCGAGTTGCTATCAGATGACTCGTAGAACCTGCAATTTTTCACAGAACATGATGTTGAAACATTTGCTATTGGCAGTGAAATATTAGAAACATTTACACTAAACTGAAGCAAAAAATTAGTTTAGATTTTAAATAACTGTTTGTTCTTTTTGCAGTCTGCTTTATGCAATATTAATGCTCCTGAGCAATAGTTTAAGCAGCTATCTAGTTTACGTAATAAAATGAGACTCTATTGTGTTGTTCTGAAAAATTGGTTTCCTCCTCCTTACACAAAGAAAAAGCAGCAAACAGATGGAAGAGAACTGATTTTCTTTTTTTTTTTTTATAATTTTTTTATTTTGTATTTCATGATATGGACCGAATTCATTTCATACTACTGTTAACTCCGTACAGTGTCTGGGTACATAAGCATAAATATGAATCCTTGTCCATTTGTTCTATCCATGCAAATAGGCAGCAAAAGGCCTTCGATAAAATAACCCAGCTGGATCACGGTTGCATGAAGGTACTGCTATATTACGCTAGCAATAAATAATTGCTACTAGGGAATGAAGAGAAGCCAGCAGAATAACTCCAGGGAGGACTTTGAGGAGCATTTCTTTCTCAACTATTGCACATCCATCCCTCAAAAATAAAAGAAGTGGAATCCAGTTTTGCTTTGAAAACATAGAGAATATATGTGAAAGATATTGGGGTTTTTTATTTTCCTTTTTTTTTTAATTTCATTCTAGTACTGGTGCATTTTCAAGTCTGTAAGGAAATGCAGCTTTTATACAACATACTTCAAGGGAAATTCAGTATCTGATGTATTAGAAAAGATAAATTGAGGATGAATTGGAAAAAAAAAAAAAAAAAAAAGGAGACCAAAGTCCTTTTTGAAAGACAGCCAGAGTCCATGGAGAAACTCTTAACTGATTCAGCAGGTCTTTACAGCGGCCCGAGAACTTAAAAGAAAATGGAAGGGAAAAGTTGAAAGGAAACTGACAAATAGAGTAGAACAGATAACAAGAGAGTGAAAATTAACAATAGATAAAAAATTAATAATAAACAGATAAACATCTGAAAAGAAATCAATTTGCACTGCATGTCTGGCAAAACACAATAGTATTACTTCCATAGCAACTTTCTGTGATTGTAAATCATGGTTTAAATAGTTTGCATAGCCCCAGCCAGCAACTAAGCCCTTCATAGTCACTCACTCACTCCCCTCCCCAGTGGGGTGGGGGAGAGAATCAGAAGGGTAAAAGTGAGAAAATTCATTAGTTGATATAAAGACAGCTTAATAGGTAAACAAAAGCCAGGCACACAAGCAAAGCAAAAGAAGGAATTCACACCACTTGCCATGGTCAGACAGGTGTTCAGCAGTCTCTAGGAAGGAAGTAGGGCTCCATTACGCATAGCAGTTACTTGGGAAGATAAATGCCATCACCCTGAACATCTTCTCTTCCTGTTTCTTCTTATCCCAGCTTTATGTGCTGAGCATGATTTCTTATGGTGTGGAATATCCCTTGAATCACTTAGGATCAGCTGTCCTGGCTGTCCCCTCCCAGCTTCTTGTGCACCCTCAGACTGCTCATTGGTGGGATAAGGAGCAAAAAAAGCCCTCGACTCTGTGTAAGCCTTGCTCAGCCATAACTAAAACATCCCTGAATTATCAACACTCTTTTCAGCACAAATCCAAAACAGCCCTGTATTAGCTAATATGAAGAAAATTGACTTAACTACCCCAGCCAAACACATCACACTGTATTTTTCAAAGGTGTTTTCAGTAGGTCATGAAACAACATACATTCACCCCCTTTTAAAAAAAAGCAGCTGGGTCATACAAAAAGATGTTTTTGTGGAAGCAAAAATTATACCAAGAGAGCTGTCATCTGGTAGAACACCAGCTCATCAAAAAAAGATATACAGACAAAGTCAATTCTTAAAGTTGCAGGATGACAATATTATCTGACAGAAGATATGCCACAAAGTGAATTAAATTTCAAAGATTTTATGTCTCTTTTTTCAGTAAGTATTAACAGTTGCCTAGAAGAAATTCTAACCACTGAAATTCCGTCATTGTAAAATACTGTTTAAAAAGTATATTTTACTGTATGTCAAATTAGCTTGGATAACATTATTGTGAATCTCTGCACAGAACAAATTTCACAACCAGTGCATAGTTGAATTGGTGATGTATTTGAAACCCCTGAATAAATTAGGGCGTTACAAATAGTTCAGACTCTGGATTCAGATTAACTCCTGCAACTATGTTATTGTAAATGAAGTTAATGTTGATGAATTACCACTTCTAGTAGTGCTAAAAACTGTAAGAAATGTTAGAACATGGAGTCCATATTATCTTTCATCTCTCATTAATACATCTGTGATGGTCAAGACAGAAAGAAAGGTTAAGACATTCTAAGAAGTAGTGATAGGTGGCTAACATATTTGTGCCATAAAAATATGCATCAGGGAGTTAGTTACACTGGAAAACCGCATTGGTAACAAATGTTTTTTATTATTATTATTCATGGGGAATGGATTAAAGCCCACAGTTTTCCCATGGCAGTGTCAATATTACATGACAGCACTTGTAATAGTAGGATAAGAATGACTTTACATTTATGGGTGAAAAGTATCCCTTTTGCAGAGGATAAATGAAAGACCTATATGCCACTGAAATATTCAAAGTAAACAGTAATTAATGCATTTCATTTTATTAGCATACTGTAACGGTTCACTAACCTTTCATTTTAAATCCCATTTTCTGTTTTACTGGGAAAGACCTTATTTGTTGTTGAGTCTTATTGCCTTGTAGTAGTTGGAATACAAGGATGTACCAATGCAGGGATAAAAAGATACAGAATTTAAGGTTATTATACACATGTTGCATTTAGAGCAACTACTCGTCATTTCATGAAATGTTTTTTGAAATATCTAAGTATGAAAACTCTATGGCTTATTGTTCATAAAATTGATAAATGTGTTAATATTTTATAGGAGAAAGCTAATGTATCTTGCAAATGACAACAGGATAAGCTGTCAGCTGCAGCTTTCATAGTTGCAACAGAACACTGGTTTTGCCTTTGGACCCTGCTGTTTGAAAGCTTAAATATTTTACAGGCACAGACCATAGCTCCTTTCAGAATGTAGTATCACTCATCATACTTAAGGAGATATTCCTCCAGCATGTTCTGGGTGAAGATCACAATACATATTTGCTTTCTGTTGCCATGTGTTGAATGCTTGTGGAAAATCTTAGCTCAAATATTTGTGAAGATGACAGGTGAAATCTCCTGAAGGAAACCTGAAGATTTCAGTCAGAATAAACAAGAAACATGAGGATGGTTAAAGTACATCTAGCAATTGATTTATGAATCAGAATGTGGAGGCATAGAAAACAACATAAATCATTTATCACCCTATTATTATAGTAAGCACACAAAGGGCAATAGAGACTCTGTAGAAGACATGAATCAAGATCCCTGGCTGAAAAAGCTCGTAATATAAATTTTAGAAGAGGCATTGTGAGTGATGATGAATTACTTGAGGGGGTTGAGCAAGGGTTACATTTGATTGATCACATGCTCATCCTATTTGGACGCTGTAAGATTGTGATATTCTTTTTACATATAAGTTATGAGTGATTTAAAGAAACTAATAGCTATTCGTGTCTGTTGTGAAACATGGTGAATAAGTTCATTTTCCATGGACTTAAGTAAAATGATCAGAGAAGCAAGTTAGTAGTCAAAAATGGAAACTGGTAAACCACATTTCCTGTTTGGCACAAAACAGACTAGGGAGAAGATGCTGCACTTGAAAGAAAACCACTCTCAAAAGTGACTAAACAACATTTTACTCCCTTTGTATTCTAAATATTTTATTTTATTATTATTGTATTTTTAATATGTGAGACTTCTGGTGGGAGGAAACTTCTAGTGCAGCTGAAATCAATGACAACATTCCCACTGTTTTCCATAGGGCCATGCATGACCACTGTGACCCAATTATTTTACTGTATATGCTGTAGCATATGAGAATTTTTCCAAAACTTTTACAGATAATTTCCTTCTTTAACTCCCCCAGTGTTCCCCTTGGCTCCCAGTTCTTTGACCTTGCTATGGAGCAGCTGACTCTCACATTATAGCATTCCTCCTGGAAGAAGCCCATAAAATACTGAAGACAGAGCCTTACAGAGGGGAGCACCAGAAGCCAAGAAACAGTAGGTAAAAAAAAAACGCAACAAAACAAACAAACCACACTGAGAATTAGTATCAGTACAGATCACTGAAATTCTCCATCTATAGCAGTACTCAAAACTGAAAGAACTTTCTCTAGCCATGACAGCCATGCTTTGAGCAGGACGTTAGATTAGATGACCTCCAGAGGGTTTTTTATAGCCTATCTTTTTTCTATTTCTATGATCATTAGATGGATTAGATATTCCTGATTAGAGAGACTTAAATAAAGTATGCACCAATCATTTAGGCTAGAAATAGGATGAGTGTTCATATGCAGCAGGCTAAGCAAAAGACAAATTAAGTGTGGGTGATGAAGTCCAAAGGAAAGTAAATTGAGTTGTTCCATTTTTACAGTTATATTTAGTTTAGTTACTGGATTAGATACCCCCAAATATTCTTCATAAATAAAAATCTGACTTCTAAATATATCATAAATATATAAACAAATATCTGCTATACACAGTTAACTATACTATGGTGTTCTCTTGGTGTCATGAATTGAGTTACTAGCAGAAGTATTATTTCCAGAAAACCTTTTTTATCTTAATATTAGTCTCTAAGAGACTTCTTGCACTGAGCATAAATCAGAGGATCCATACAAAATAAAAATAAAATTAATTGAAGTTTAAAAGGAATTTCATATCAATGGTTTATGAAGACATCAGTTTAACCTTTCTTACTAATGGAGTCAAGGAGTTGGTGCACTTGTGAATAAATGTCAGTGTAAAACTCATACAAATTTTCCTAACATTTAAGGCCAATCAAATATTAAAAACTGCCATGCAGAAATAAGAATCACTGAAGACCTATTGCCCTGATAAATCCTATTAAATCTATCCAAAATGATCAACAGTATAATTTAAGATGTCATTTTCTTCTCTATACAAGTAAGAGGTGCAAAGCGTAGCTCCAAAGTTAAAAATATTCAATAATTAATTCTGACCTCAAGCAACTAGGAAGAAAAAACTAAAATTCCACTTTCATAATTTTAATAAGCTTCTGATGTAAAATTCCTTAGGCTGGAAAATTATTACAAATTATTAGAGATAGAACCTGAATGAAACTATGAATTTCAGACAAAGTCTCACAGCTTAATTTTCCTAAGAGACATAACTTCTAATGTTTAAATTGAGGTCTTTGTTTTATAATACTGAGAACTATATAGGGCTTGAAATCCAGATCAGAACAAAAAATTTCCAGAATGCTTCTTTGAAAAAATGTATCAAAATAATTTCTATAGTTTTGTAAAGTTTTAGATATCATGTTAATAGGGTAAAAAATGTTATTTTTATCACTGAACAAAAGAAAACAGGTCAAACCAATTGACAAAAAAGATGGTTTAACAGGTGCTAAAACTTTGAATTAGCAGGCGTCAGACATTTGAAGTAGTAGCAGGCATCAGACTCATTTGAAGTAGTATCATGCTACAGAAGACATAGTTGTACTTTGCAGCTCTGTCAGACACACATAATCTGTTCCACCACCTAGCATCATGCAGAGACATTAGCTCTGCTACCTGAGACTGAGGTAATCCTTTTTTATTAGCCCTGCTGTTTTAGGTCAGTTGCTTCCAAGACATTGGTGTTTCCACGTGATACTGTACTGCTTTACATTGAGCTACCAGGAAGCTCAGACATACCTGAGCGTTACTTGCTTGCTTTAAAAATAACCTTCAAATACTGTTCTTGTCTCTGTGCAGAAGAATTAAGGAAACACAGTTGGCTTTATCCGTAACTACTTTGCCCAAGTGGAAATATGTCAGATGTTAAAAAAACAATACCAGCAATACAAAATGTGATTTTAAAATACACTTAAGAAATACCATAGCTTTTTCAATGCAATGTTGATTATATATATTCTACAGAAAATCATTATATGTATAATTATTGAAATCTATCTTTTAACTGACATTTTCCTCCTCTGACAAGAGTGCTACAGCCTTCAGATGAAAGGCTGTGTGAATAATGACTGCATTTGCTGCTTTGTTCAAGGAGAGAAGAGGAAAGGAAGCTGTCTCAAACCAATTTATGTGAGCAAAGGATTAATGAAAATGACAATAAATTATATAATGGCTTCAGGCTTGAGAAA
This sequence comes from Neopsephotus bourkii, assembly GCF_033783945.1. NCBI lineage: Eukaryota > Metazoa > Chordata > Aves > Psittaciformes > Psittacidae > Neopsephotus > Neopsephotus bourkii. The sequence continues at coordinate 7,855,828 of NW_026902105.1, read as the reverse complement.
TGCAGTGACACTCTTATTTCATAATGTATCTTTGAAGCCAGTTTTACGCAATATTCACATTTTATTCAACTCTATATCAAGTAGAATTCCAATATTTGACTGCTGAAGATAGCAAAAGTAATATGGGAATACTGTGTTGATTTTTACTTTTTTTCTTTTTAATGTAGTGAAATAATAAGATAATGCTGCATGGCATGTTGAAATTCTACCCTTAAGAAAACAATTTTCAACCAACAATTCTGAAGAAGTGACCAAATGTTACTCATTTAAAAGTAAGTGTCAAATATAAAGAGGAAAAGAAAGCCTCAGTATTAAAACCAGTTATTTTTCTTGACATAAAACCTAGTTTTACATTATATATATTTTAAACGGCACTTTTTTTTTCTTTTTTCCTTTTTTTTAATATTTTTGTTATGTTTTGTTTTTTTTAGGACAGAGAGAAATAAATTTCAACCATGCAAACAAGACTATCCTGACATCAAAAGTCAATTTTTTATTACTTACATGTGAGGTAAATGTATGAATGGCCCTTCAACAGCCACTATGTTATTGTACTAATATAATTCCATTGTTTGTGACTCCTGGAATAAGAAGGGACTCCGAACAGATACTTCTTTCAGGGAGACTGTGCCACCAAGGTTCAGGTAGATGTCATCCTCATTCATCCTTGAAAGAATTTAGATTGTTCTGTTTTAGTTGACATTTGACCTATATCCTGCTTCTTTGCATGCTTTGAATTTCCATGAGAAATCAAATTAATGGGGATGGATCAGCACAGTATATTCACAATTAAGTTTCACAATCATTTATTGCATTTTTAAATAAACAATATTAACAAGTAATATTTTAATACATGCTGTATCACCACATTATGTAATACAGTTCATTAAATCAAATTCCAGAGAAATCAGAGGGTAGAACATAGCCAGTAGGAGCAAAAGTTTGAAGAGGTACCACCAGGAAGTTAACCTGATTGAAAGGCTTCCTGAATTTCCAGTGTCTCTGGCCAAAGGTGATTTAACAAATAGTCTAGTTTTGTAAACATCTAGTTTCTAGTTTTCTAGTGTAATAGCTCAGCACAGAGAACACTGGGGAAGCAGGGAGGGAAGAACAAAAAAAAAGACCATAAGAAAGACCTTGTAATTTGTTGCCAGGAAAGGACCATATCTGAATAAAGCAAATTGCCAGTGTGTCAAACTGCCACTAGGAAAACAAAGTTTGAATAAAATGTTGCAAAAGCATAGAGCTGAGCCTGTATACATAAGTAACTCAGTAGAATAACAAAGTCAAATGTGTTTGATTAACATTGTGCCTGTTGAGGGTGTTTTCCTTCCCTTCCCTTCCCTTCCCTTCCCTTCCCTTCCCTTCCCTTCCCTTCCCTTCCCTTCCCTTCCCTTCCCTTCCCTTCCCTTCCCTTCCCTTCCCTTCCCTTCCCTTCCCTTCCCTTCCCTTCTTTCCTTTCTTGTCTTTCTTGAAACTGAAAGAAAGAGAGTGCATCTGTCCTCAAGCTGAGGAGGTATATTGACCTATAACATTGTAATGTAACTTCTTAAATATTCCATAATTAGAAACAGAAGAGGGGAGGCAAATATTTCAGTTTCTAGAATCGTGTTGAGCGAGCACAATAAAACTGAGGACAAACTATTTGAAAGACCTTGACTAGAATATGTAAGCTCAGCCATTCACTAAAGGAACAGAGCAGTAATGACAGGCAGCGATGCAGAACTATTAAAGAGACTCAAGCTAAAGGAACCAAGGAAGCAGACAGAGCAGCTGAGAAAATGGTGTTGCAAAGGATACAGTTCAGTGAGTTCTGTGGAAAGTGACAGGAAACGCAATGGCATAGAGGGCATGAGAACCAGAATAATTTTTTTTTCACTACACACTAGGTGGAAAAAAAAAAAACAAACCCAAACAAACAAAAAACCACAAAACCACAAAACAAAATCAACAAACAAAAAAAAGCCTCCAAGGAAAAGTACACTGGAAGAACATGGAGAATTCCAGTAAAAATAAATATACATTTTAATATTAGCACATCCAAAAAAACTTAATACATATGGGTGACTGCTGCTTACTGGAGAGAGTTCAGCACAGCGCCACAAAGATAATTAAGGAACTGGAATACCTTTTGTGTGAGGAAAGGCTGAGATAGCTGGGGCTGTTCAGCCAGAGAAGAGAAAGCACAAGGGAATCTTATCAATTTGTTTAAATACTTAATGGGTAGAATTTGAGGGAGCCAGACTCTTCTCAGTAGTGCCCACTGACAGATCAAGAAGCAATGGTTGCACATTAAAACACATGGAATTCTATATGAACACAAGAACAAATTTTTTGGGGTGACGAAACACTGGAATGGGTTGTCTGGAGAGGCTGTAGAGACTCTTTGAATATCTCCAAGAAAATATTAAAAATCCAGTGGGACACAGTCAGGCAACCTGTTCCAGGAGGAGGTAGATCATCTCACAAGGTCCCTTCCAAACTAAATGATTCTGTGATTCTGTGAAGCAGTCAGCCAACTGTGTGATCAGGTCAGTTGTTGGTCTGATTTCAACTGAATTGTGCCATCGCCAGGAATGGGAGGTATCTAGACATCAAAGCTGTAGATCTGGAAAAGGAAGAATCACTCCAAAACATAGACTGAACAGAAGTGGCTCTTAAGGAGGTGATGAAATAAAACTGAGAAGTGATTTCATCTGAACCAAGTATCTCCTGATAAGAAATGAATTCCAGCCAGGACTGAAGGAAAGTGAGTATCACTGAAAAGCCCCCTCTGCCTTAATGCATACCATCTACACCTATGTCACTCACAGGTGATGCTTGTTCAACTGTCTGTGACAAAGGGTGTTCTGCAGTCTCTCGGGCACTGTTTTATGAAAAACTCCCAGGTCAGGACACTGTCAAATTATCTTACTTTCTGTAACACAGTTAATTTGAAAATGCTACTCTTTTGCTTTCAAGTTTAATGTTTACTATAGGCTTTGGGGAGCTGAGTAATGATCTGCATTACAGAGGTAAATAGAAACACTTTGTGGATGCAATTAAATGTAAGGTTTGATTCTGTCCCATATTCAGATAGCTAGTGCTATTTGAGATGGCAGTTTGCCTGGTACCTCGGAAAAGTGTTGCTATCCTATACTCTTGTGCCATATTATCAAATCCCATTATTTTAGGTCTGTTTTAGTGCATAACTAATTACAGGGCTCCTGTAACTGGATTAAGTAGGTAGAGTAACTCTTCATTTTACTATTCACAGAAAAGTTAAAGAAAATGCTAAGCAAAACACTAGCTCAAGAAAGAAGTATATTTTCTTGAAATGGAATAGGAGATGTAGTCTATATAAAAGTATTATCATCTTTTCTGCTGGGATACTTCTAAATTGCTTTCTTCAGAAGAGAAAGTTATTCATCCTTCAGCATCTGAAGACATTTATCATGCCAGTTTCTGGAAGACAAATTTTCCGGAAGACAGTGAGGCAAAATGATGATCAAAAACCTGGCTGCACTGTGTGCCACAGTACACAGTTCAGACAACTCTAACTGCTGAGAGTTTGATGATGTTTTATTCTAGGTACACATAAAACAGAATTGAAAAAAAAAAAAAAGTAAAAAAAGGAAGATAGAAAAAGGAAATGAAGATAGAAAGATTGTAGCAAAATCCTCATGGATTCACCTCTGCAACTTGCTTGTACTACACTAATCAATTTGTAGACAGAGCCTGCTAGTTCTTCTTTTTAAGTGCTTAACTCTGGCACTCATTTACACTGTATCTTGTCATCTATGGTGCCATGTCTACATTTCACTTTTTCACCAAGTTTAATGCTTGACTTCACTCTAGATCATAATACTTTAGCAGCCATCAGACTTTTTGGCCATTAAAAAAGTATGCTAGAATTTTCAACACAAACAATTGTATTTCTGCGTCCTCCATTCACAGCACTTCCATGAATAAGATGATGTTGAGTCAGCTACAACTACTAACCAAATCATTACAACCTAGTAGAACATTATCACCTACAGGAACTTACCGAATCACACACTATCTTTGGGTTGGTTTGCGATAGTTTGAGCACTGTTTCAGGCCTTTGTCTGTCTTTTATGCCTTCAATTGACCTGTTGCATACTGATATTTGGAAAACAGTGTATAAGTTTCATGTCTTCATGTCTTTAGGAAAAATTATACAGCAGTATAATCTTCCCTTTAATTTCAAAACAGTCTTTGCCTTTAACATCCACAGGAAGTTGTACCTACTTAATTAAGCACTGAGCTTGTACCTCCAATATCTAGGCTTACTGGTATTGGTATCCCTGGGCATCCCAGTGCACAGGTATGGAATCTTTCTATGGACATAGATTTGGAATGTGAAACTTGATAATTCAAAATCTCAACTATGCAGCAAATGTAATCAGTAGGTTAACTTACTTTTATATTGTCAGTTGACTGCAAAATCCTGAGCACAGTCAAAATAATGTCAAGTGTTTTGGGTTAATGCCACCCTTTAGTCCTGTGAACAGACACTTTCTGTAGATAGACTATTTATGCATTAATCAGTACTCACCAAATCATGCTTTAGGCACCATTTCCAGATACGAATTTCATAGCTCCTTAAACTATGGCCAATCCTTTGTCCCTCTTGCCCATGATCTTCTGTAATACTGCCTCTTCTACTTCAGTGTTGATGTTACTTTCCTGCCTTTTTTTTGACTAATACTTCCTAACAGAGCTATAAAGACTTCAGTAACCCCTACTGAAATGTTTTTCTGGTTCCAGGTCACTTACTGCCAAGTCCTGCAGTCCTTTTTCAATTCCCTTTCAAATTTTCCTTCAATTGCCTTTTCAGATAGTGAGCATTTTCTCCATAAGTTTCACTCCAGTGTCATGAAGGAAGGCAGATTTAGCCTATCTGTAATTGCTAGCACAGTTGCTGGTGGAGCTATCAGAAGTTGTCCTTGAAGCAAGTAGAGAATAGGGAACAGCTCTGTCAGTGTTGCAACCACCATAATGGAGCACTGTAATCAAATCTCTTGAACCAGTGTAATTTTGTGGGGACTAGTTTTATCTCTACAAGCAGCCTGGAACAAAGACCCACATCCAGCCACATATTTTTTTACTATTCCTTGATAGTCACTCTTGTGTTTACACAGTTCTTAACCATCATAAACTGTTTTGTTTTTTTTTTTTTTTTTTGATGCCCTAGACTGAAATTATCACCCTTTATTTGATCCTCCATGATGCGAAGTAACATGGAGGAACACTGGAATGAAGGAATGCCATCCAGAGGGACCTCGACATGCATGTGTGGTGGGCTGATGCCAACCTCATGAAGTTCAACCATGGCAAGTGCAGAGTCCTACACCTGGGTCGGAGCAATCCCAGGCGCAGCTACAGGTTGGGCAGAGAAGAGATTCAGAGCAGCCCTGTGGAGAAGGACTTGGGGGCAGCTACAGGTTGGGCAGAGAAGAGATTCAGAGCAGCTCTGCGGAGAAGGACTTGGGGGCAGCTACAGGTTGGGCAGAGAAGAGATTCAGAGCAGCTCTGCGGAGAAGGACTTGGGGACCTCGACATGCATGTGTGGTGGGCTGATGCCAACCTCATGAAGTTCAACCATGGCAAGTGCAGAGTCTTACACCTGGGTCGGAGCAATCCCAGGCGCAGCTACAGGTTGGGCAGAGAAGAGATTCAGAGCAGCTCTGCGGATAAGGACTTGTGGGTGTAAATTGTTGAGGAAATGAACAGGAGCCGGCAGTGTGTGCTTGCAGCCCAGAAAGCCAACCGGGCTGCATCAAAAGAAGCGTGACCAATACATCGACGGAGGTGATCCTGCCCCTCTACTCTGCTCTCGTCAGACCTCACCTGGAGTACTGTGTGCAGTTCTGGTGTCTTCAACATAAAAAGGAAGTGGAACTGTTGGAACAAGTCCAGAAGAGGGCCACGAGGATGATTAGGGGACTGGAGCATCTCCCGTATGAAGACAGGCTGAGAAAGTTGGGGCTGTTCAGCCTGGAGAAGAGAAGGCTGCGTGGAGAGCTCATAGCAGCCTTCCAGTATCTGAAGGGGGCCTATAGGGATGCTGGGGAGGGACTCTTCATTAGTAGTGATAGGACTGTAATGATAGGAAAAGGGGTAATGGATTAAAACTTAAGCAGGGGAAGTTTAGATTGGATATAAGGAAAAAATTCTTTTCTGTTAGGGTGGTGAGGCACTGGAATAGGTTGACCAGGGAGGCTGTGAATGCTCCATCCCTGGCGGTGTTCAAGGCTAGGTTGGACGAAGCCTTGGGTGACATGGGTTAGCGTGAGGTGTCCCTGCCCATGGCAGGGGGGTTGGAACTTTATGATCTTAAGGTCCTTTCCACCCCTAACTGTTATATGATTCTATGAGTGGAATTAGTAAAGCTCTTCTTCTTGATACAGGTTCACCTGCAAGAATCAGGATTTTTGATATTTTTCCTTTCATTTCCTGGAGGCAAGTGATACTGTTTTCCTCAGTACAGAAGAATCTCTGCAGGACTTTTGGCCTTGTGTGTGAAACGTAAGAGATTTTCTGCATCTACATAGAAGTCAGTGTCATGGTTTAAACCCTGTTGGCAAGTCAGCCATGGAGCCTTCTTCCCCCTGCACCCTTTTTCCCTCTCCCCCCCCCCCCCCCCTCGTTCTCGGAGGTATGGGGAGGAGAATCGAAAGAATGTAACTCCCACAGGTTGAGATAAGAACAGTTTAGTAACTAAGGTATAACACAAATCATTACTACTGCCACCAATAATAATAATAACGGAAATAACAAGGGAAGAGAACATGATACCACGTGCTGAAACGAGCCTGACCCAGCACCGACCAATACCTAGTCCAACCCTGCAGTGAACTAGCCCTTCCAGGTAGCTGTCAGTTACCTCCCAGGCATGACATGTTGTGGTATGGAATACCTCTTTGGCTAGTTTGGGTCAAGTGTCCTGTCTCTGCTTCCTCCCGGCTTCCCCTCCTCCCTGGCAGAGCATGAGAGTCGGAAAGTCCTTAGTCAGTCTAAACATTTGATCAGTAACTAAAAACATTGGTGTTATCAGTGTTTTTCCCAGGCCAAAAATCAAAAACACTGCACTGCACCAGCTACTAAGAAGGAGAAAAAATGACTGCTACTGCTGAACCCAGGACAGTCAGAAACTGGTTGGGTTTTAGCACAGTGACCCAAAACTAGCCAGCTTCAACAACTGTATTTGTAGATACAGGGATTTAAACTCTGGTGCACCCAGAACATACAGAAATTAAGAAGCTGTGCTTACCAGATTTTGTGGGTATGAATAAATAAGCTTTACAATTATATAAGTTACACATTACCTCCTAACATGTGAAATGAGACTAATGTGTCCAGGGAAACTGGTAGAAAGATGCAAGAGAGCGTTAGTTCATTATTGAAAAAAATATTGCATTACTAGGTGGCAAATGCACTTCCTCAAATTTACAGTGCATTTGTGATGAGAGTAAGCCAAAGAATTACACTAATTAGACTGAAATCTATTAAACATGTGCTCCATAATATTTAACATAATTTCCTACAACAGCATGCTGTACCATTTCTTGCTCCAGACATAGAATTTACGTGTTGGTTTCCTCTCTTCCCCTTTCACTGAATCCCACAAATGCTGGTTTTATCAAGTATTGTTGCAAAGCCTTTCCTTCAATATTCTCCAAAGGCTCTGTAAAGAGATTTTGGAGCTTTTATTTATTGCAGAGTGATTTTTTTTTTTTCACTTTTTAAAAAGATGAAGTGATTCAGTGATCTTCTCCACCATTTGTGATAAATGTAGCTTTCCACTGAAAAAGAAGTTGATTTTCTTCTTGTTAGCCTGTGAATATTTCAAGCATCACCCTTGACCAACAGTTAACAGTGAAAGTAACAAAAGGTGCAATCACAGCCTTCAGGGCAGCCAAAGCAGCAGATTACAGGGCATTACTGCTGGCAGACTGTGGTCTTGCATTCTTCTATAACGTTAATGCCACTAGATGAAGAAATGGCATGCGTTCATCTGCAGCTGGATGTTTGATTCTGGCCATTTAACCTCCAGAAATATAGAGTAGAAAAGGAAAAAAAAATGAAGTTAATTTGAAGTTAGGAGATGAAAAATTATTTAAAGACTTTGATAAAGACATTTAAAAATGCTGTTTGATTATGAGAAATTATTAACAGCATAATAAGACGTTATTTTTGAAATAATGAACTGTGTGAAAAAAAAGAACAAAGTTCTTGTATTTTGACATATTACTCAGAATATAAATAATAATATATATTAATATAATACAATATAAATATAGCATATATATTATATATAAATATATACATATAAAACTCAGGATGTGTGCTGGAACTAGAACTTTAAATTGTAAAACAAAAATATGTTTAAACAACATATAATTAATGTTGAACTCAAAATACATATATTTAGAGCACTTAAAGAAAAATATGTGTGGGGTGATATAAATTTCTGTTTAAAAAAGACTGCTTGAATTCTGTTTCAGATTTGTCCAAGAATAAGACTTGTCTAAGACTTTAACTAATCATGCATTATTGAAGTCTGTGAAAGGTTCCATCCTGCCACTAGTGTGATCAGGCTTGGACCTTCTGTGCATTATAAACATGACTGCTAGGCAGGAAAAGTTAGATCTGAAATAGGAACTTGGAACATTTTAAGTAAGAGAACATGATATGGCTACTAGTTTGGACTAGGCCTAGATGTTGCTGACACAAAGATCCTCTTCCAGTCTTTTTTTTTTTTTTTTAGTGGCAAAATTATATTGACTTGAAACAAATTAATATTTTTTAAGACTTATAACGTAATTTTTAGGACTAAAAGGGATACCAAGAGACCTTGCACATTCAAGGCAGGATTAACTGTTTCTGCATAATTTTTGTCTGTCTAGGACTATCACACCACACTGTTGTGTTAGTGTAAAAAAACAAATGTCATACTTGAAATTGTAAAGCCTAGTAAGTCCTCCAGTTTGGGCTGCATTTAAACTGAATGAGCCCTTTCAAGAAACCCTCCTATACAGAAGTCAAGAAGCGTGATCAGAACAAAAGTAAACATGGCTTAAACTGAAAAACATTTGAGTGAATTACTGTTATTTAGTCTAAAGATCAGAAATATGTCATGAGTCTATAATAACTATTTTCAGATACTTAAAAGGCTGGTTTAAAAAAGTAAGAGAATATTAGAAATCCAATTTAAATTGCTCATCTTTATTTATGTGATTTATATATACATCTGTATATATTTTATAAGGTTCATTTTCAGACAAGTCAAACTGTAGTAGAAATGCCCTGTCTTACTAGTGTATGAAAATGCCTGAGATTTCAAAGCAGAACAATGAAATATCATATTTGTTAGGTTAATTGAATTGGCTTTTTATGTAATTAAATGATACTGTTATAAAGCACAGATGAACCAGTCAAGATGGGCAGACTAATTACTTTCCATGAACAAATAAGCATTTGAATTGGATAGCAAACAATTAAAATATTATATTAAAACCTTTTAGAAATAATTACTAAAACAAATTGAATTACAGAACCTGTTCTTTCTGAGGAGGTGAAGTATGCTAATGTTAAAACACATTTTCATGTCGCCTTTCATTTTCCATAAATAAAAATTTTTCCACTGAACATAAAATGTCTCATTCTTCTTTATCAAGTCAAGAAACCTTTTGCATTTACACTATTTGTTATTTGTCTAATTGTTAGCACGCTGGGTAACACTTTTTAATAATAAAATAGCTTTCTAATTCTCTAACAAGGATCACAGTAAAAAATATGTCATATTGCACTGACAGAATTTAAACAGAAGTGCCTGTTGACTAATTCTTTCTGGACATAATCCTTAACGACTGGCATTTCCATTTCTGACCTTACTGTGCAGTCATGAAGAAATAATAAAAAAAAAAAAACTTAAAGAAAACACATGAAATCACTATGTCCTCCACAAAGGATAATTCTAAGGCTCTGACCTCACCACCAAAGTCTTGGAAGGCAGACACAGCGACTGTGAGAATGAAGACCCTAGGCCCACTGTAGGAGAGGATCTGGTTTGAGACCATCTTAAAAACCTGAACATACACAAGTCCATGGGACCTGATGAAATCCATCCGTGGTCCTGAAGGAGCTGGCGAATGAAGTTGATAAGCCACTGGCCATCATATTTGAAAAATCATGGCAGTCAGGTGAAGTTCCCGATGACTGGGAAAAGGGAAATATAACCCCTATTTTCAAGAAGGGGAAAATGGATGACCCGGACAATTACAGACCAGTCAGTCTCACCTCTATGCCTGGCAAAATATTGGAGCAGATTCTCCTGGAAGGCACGCTAAGGCACATGAAAAACAACAAGGTGCTTGGTGAAAGCCAGCATGGCTTCACTAAGGGGAAATCCTGCCTGACGAATTTGGTGGCGTTCTATGATGGGGCTACGGAACTGAGAGACAGGTAGAGCAGCTGATGTCATCTACCTAGATTTGTGTAAAGTGTTTAACGCTGCCCCACACGACATCCTTGTGTCTAAATTGGGGAGACATCAATTTGATAGGTGGACAACTCAGTGGATAAAGAACTGGCTAGATGGCCACACACAAAGAGTTGTGTTCAATGGCTCAGTGCCCAGCTGAGACCAGTAACAAGTGGTGTCCCTCAGGGATCGGTGTTGGGACCGGGCTTGTTTAACATCTTTGACGGTGACACGGACAGTGGGGTTGAATGCACCCTCAGCAAGTTTGCCAGTGACATCAAGCTGTGTGGTTTGGTTGATAACGTTGGAGGGAAGGAATGCCATCCAGAGGAACCTCCACATGCATGTGAAGTAGGCTGATGCCAACCTCCTGAAGTTCAACCATGGCAAGTGCAGAGTCTACACCTGGGTCGGAGCAATCCCAGGCACAGCTACAGGTTGGGCAGAGAAGAGATTCAGAGCAGCTCTGCGGAGAAGGACTTGGGGGCAGCTACAGGTTGGGCAGAGAAGAGATTCAGAGCAGCCCTGCGGAGAAGAACTTGGGGGTGCGGGACTATGAGAAAATGAACATGAGCCAGCAGTGTGCGCTCACAGTACAGAAAGCCAACCATATCCTGGGATGCATCAAGAGGAGTGTGACCTGCAGCTCGAAGGAGGTGATCCTGCCCCTGTACTCTGCTCTTGTGAGACCTCACTTGGAGTATTGTGTGCAGTTCTGGTGTCCTCAACATAAAAAGGACATGGAACTGTTGGAACAAGTCCAGAGGAGGGTCATGAGGATGATTGGGGTCTGGAGCACCCCCCTTATGAAGATAGGCTGAGAAAGTTGGGTCTGTTTAACCTGGAGAAGAGAAGGCTGTGTGGAGAGCTCATGGCCGCCTTCTAGTATCTGAAGGGGGCATATAGGGATGCTGGGGAGGAACTCTTCATTAGGGACTGTAGTGACAGGACAAGGGGTAACAGGTTAAAACCTAAACAGGGGAGGTTTAGATTGGATATAAGGAAGACATTCTTTCCTGTAAGGATGGTGAGGCACTGGAATAGGTTACCCAGGGAGGTTGTGAATGCTCCATCCCTGGCGGTGTTCATAGCCAGGTTGGACAGAGCCTTGGGTGATATGTTTTAGTGTGAGGTGTCCCTGCCCATGGCAGGGGGGTTGGAACTTGATGATCTTAAGGTCCTTTCCGACCCTAACTATTCTATGATTCTATGATTAACAGTTTTGAAAATAGTACTGTCAGATATTTAATTTTAGCATTTAATATTTGATGTGAAGATAATATTAACTTGCTTACTTTGGATCATTTGACTATTTCAGTGTCGGAAGGTAGCAATTCAGTGCCTTTTGTGAGCTTGTTTCCTACCTGTAAAGCTGGCATAGCTAAATCCATGACTTGCTCAAGCATTGTGGGCTGGAAAAGCATCACTCTGGTGTTCTAAAAGCTGGATGTTTCACTGGAGGTAGAAATATGGTCTCTGATCAGTCGAAGTTGAGGTAGGTAAACACTAGTGGAAACTTTTATAATACAATCAATTGCTGTATTACATAGCTACTTTTTTATCCCATGAAATATATTAGTAAACAGACACATAACTTTAGAAAGTGAAAACTGGTGAAAGTTAAGTGTGATAACCCTGAAAATTAAAATTTTGCAATTATCTTTCCTGCCTTTCCTATCTAAGGTATTTTGTCAGCTTTCACCACTTTGAACTGACTCTGAGTTTCTATTGCTTTAAGCCATTTCTGTTACAGCATATATGTATATGACTATGTGCTTTGACTTAACTCATGACCAACACCAAGCAAGACAGTAATTCATAAAAAGTCCATGAATTTCTGGGCATAAACACATCCTGGAATATTAGAATACCAACCTTGTTACAATCTACCCTGTATCACACAGCTAAGAGAGAAGGCAGGAGACTAATGCTCACAGGTCTATTGGCTACCTGAAGACAGAACTGACTCAAATTTCAAATTTCATTCTTCCTCTTACAGGCTTCACACATACCTCCCCAGGGAAAAATTCTTTAAGAGTTCCTACCTGAGAAGGAAGACTTATGGGTTTGACAGCCCTATGACCCTACTGCCCTCAGAATGCAGGTTTAGGCCTTCCCCAGAGAGCAGTCTGAATTTACAGCTCATTCCTGAACATGATCAGTGGATGGCAACTTCATTATCTCCAGTGCAAACAGGAATGTCCAAAAGTTTTACTCTCTTTTTCCCACAACAGCAATATATAACAAGGACAATAGATAATTAATTACTTCAATCCGAAGGAAGACAGAAGAAAAATGAATATTGTGCAGATAATAAGGAGGCATGGAAAATTGTAGTGATGGGAATCATATGAATGGGCTTATAGCAAATAAACTCTCTTTACCCTGTTTGGTTTTTTTTTCCTAAGCTGTAACAACTATTCTCTTCCAACCTACTTTGCACCTAAGGTACATGAATTATTTTTACCTATCTGTAGTGTTCTGCTTGTATGATATCTTTGCATATTTCCTCTTTTAATACCTTCTATTTCTCTTTAGCTGATGATTGACTTAGCCCTTAAAGTGTTTTGCCACAGTAATGTAAGAATGCTGTATAAAATGAAATTGTTTTGCAGTATCCCATGAAACATAATTTAGATAAAAAGCAGATGACTGGGTTTTCTTTTCAAAATGATTTATCTGTTGTAAACAAGATGCATATACTGAAGAATGAATTACTTTGGGCCAGTAGTAAAAGAAATGCATACAGTTACAAGAAACTTCATGTGTATGCTAATAAAAGATGCTTAAGTTCTTCATGTTGCTATATACTAGTAAGGAGATCCACAGGCTATGAGACATCTGCTGAGGAGTTCTGGTGAATAGAGAAGAACAAAAAAAATAGAAAAGTAATTTTTAGATTTTGAATTTAAACCTTCAAATCAATGCACCAATCAAAATGACCACAATAAACTGATAAAATGTATTTCAGGAATTTCTAATCTACTGACACCTTCCTAAAAGTTTCATATATTCTAGTAAGAACTGATTCAGTTAAAAAGTCCACTGTGTTTAAGCCCTGCCTAACTCCTCCTGTAAGTTCTTATCATATCATAATATTTTTATCATACAGTTATTGATAAAGCTGAGCATAACTCATGTTTTGAGGAATATACTTTCAGAAAGCACAGGGAGAAGCAGAAGTGGCAAGGATCAGTATTATATAGATCATATTTGGACAGAGGTCTAGCTCTACGTGTTTCAGACATCCCTGGATGGCACTGCCATAGAGAGAGTCCTATAGCCTTAACCTGTAAGGAAGTGTTTTAGCTTTGTGAAGAATAATTATGGTGATGTCTTGATGATTCAGAAGTCTATGTGCATGCAACTTTTCAGTAATCAAGCTGTGTATTTGAAGTAAATATTTATTTTATTTCTGAGCAGATACAACTCTAGTTGAAAAGTTTTTCAACTAGACTTTGGACCTGGGTTTTGGAGCACTTCAAGACCACTGAAATAAAACACTGAATGCTGTCTTGCACTGCTGCAAATATTCCACTTTCTGGTCAGTCAGTGTCAATCTCTCCTATGCTGTCCTTAGCTATGCTCCTGTGAAGGATGATTTGGGGAACTCAGACAACAATTTCTGTTTACCTAAGATTGTTTTCCTTTACTCAGAATATTGTTGCAGACTGAAAATGCTCAGTAGGTGACAAAGAGAATGCTCCTTTTCCTGTTTAAGGTATTCACCTATGAAATGGGTTACCAAAATTCGATGATGCTCCATTGTGTAAACTTTTTTGAAGAAAGCAGATAAAAAATTAATAGGAATGACTGAAAAAAAAAATAAAAATTGAGTCCTGGAATTGCTCTGGGAAAAGCAATCGTCTAAGATGTAGATCTCAGGGCAAATATATACTGTGAAACAGGCAGAAAAACAGACTACAGATTTGGATATCAGAATATCCTGAGGAATATCCATCCTTTTTCAGTGATATTACTTTACTTTTACTAAAGGTTATTTTCAAAAGTGTCAAAATACAGTTTTAGATTTGCGTGGCAAGGCTTTGGTAGAAGGGGGAGGCTACAGAGGTGGCTTCTGTGAGATGTCAGAAGCTTCTGCTATCTATGTCAGATAGAGACAATGCCAGCCGGCTGTAAGGTGGACCTGCCACTAGCCAAGGCTGAGCCCATCAGCAGTGGTGGTAGAACCTCTGGGATAAGACAAGAAGATGAAAAAGTTACTGCACAGGGGCAATTGCAGCCAGAGAGAGAAGTGAGAATATGCGATAAACATTCCTGCAGACACCCAAGTCAGTGCAGAAGGAGGGGCAGGAGGTGCTCCAGGTGCTGGAGCAGAGATTCCCCTGGTGAGGCAGGCTGTGCCCCTGAAGCTCATGGAGGTCCACGGAGAAACCTCCTAATGGAGCACATGGCTGTAATTACATATACTTCAACATTTTCTGCAGGTAGCACTTCTGAAAAGCACAGGAAAACCCCAAAACTCCCACATATTAAAATTTTGAGTGACCATCAATATAATAAAGGCAAAACTGAGTGCCAAGATCAGTTACCTCATATGTTTTGCTGCTCGTTGTTTATCAATGTTTGTAAACTGATAAAGTAAATACTTTACTAAGAAAAGCTTTTCCATTAGTCAGGAGAGAAAAGGACAGATTCTTAAGCAAAAGAGTGAATAACAATCATAGAAAGTGCAATACACTAGTCTGATTTGCTGTCAATCTAGAGAAATGGCTATTGTCATAGATTTTTAAAAGGAATTGAAGGGAAAAAGAACAAAAGGAAAGGGAAAGTCAAAGGGAAAGGGAAAAGCAAAGTGAAAAAGGAAGGGAAGGGAAGGCAATGAAGGGAAGGGAAGGGAAGGGAAGAAGAGAAGGGAAGGGAAAGCTAATCAGCCATTACACATACAAACGTGAGCAAACATAAACCCACACATATGCAGGACCTAACTCTATCTTTCTGCATATGCATGGTATCTGTTTGGGTTCCATGTTGTGATGCAAATCCCTTAATGCAGAGTACAAAAAATGTTGAAAACAGTGGGCAAAGGAGCAGAAAGTGTGCTTCTGGGGGAAAAGGGGCCAATGTTCTCCATGATTGCATCGTATTTCCAGATATTGTCCTACTTCAAATCTGCATTTATATCAGTGCCATTTTTCTGGGAGTGTGGCTCTTTGCCTCTTTTGCAAAACCACATTATCACCTACGGGGAGGATGGTATGTTAAACAGGACAAAGAATCAGACCGTTACACTACTAATGAGAATTTTGGCAGCTGTACAAAACAGAATAAAATTGCAAAAGATACACAAAACATGGAGCTGCAGAGAGCAAAGTAATGAATAATAAATTCTGTTGATCTAGACCTTTTTTTTCATCCACTTCAAATGCCAGCAAATGTCAAAGACAACAAAATAGATTCTGGAATCATTATCTTGTTTTAAGGTAACTATTTTACTGCAGCAGTAATAGCCCCCAACAATAAATATGAATAACAGACAAATAAACAAGAGAATAAATAAAAAACTGAAAGGTAAAGAGCTTGGCCTTAATTCGCATACAAATGACTTTTGGTTTGGTTTGGGTTTTTTTTATGCAGTAGCTGAGATCTCAAGATTCTCTTGAAATCTTTATTCACAGTTTCATTGGTTCTTTTGTGTGATCACTGTGGATCTGCCTGTCCTACTGCCAGCAAGCTCAAGCAATCAAATGTGAAGTCATCTCAAATCAGATAAATGGAAACATCAGTGTGTGCCAGCTCTTGCTCATCTTGTTACTTAATTTAACTAAGAAACCCATTCATACAGGCTAGAGAAAAAAAAAAAGTTATAACATTCTCCAACAGTAATTTGAATTAAGTCTGAAAGCTAAAGAGGTTCTCTATTGCAACCTAAAAAAATCTTGCCAGGTTTATGGATTATCTATGAGACTCTTCTCACAGATTGTTGTTGCATAATGCATCATAGTGTTGTTTTCTTTCATGAGATTCTATGTCCAGCCAGTAGGTTATTTTGTTTGTTTCAGTGTTGCTGAAAACAAGAGGTTTTAATTTCTCCACTTTTCTGTGTCTTGACAGATAGTAATGTAGCTATCAGAAAAAAATTATAGATCATTTGGGAGTCAGTTTTAGTAACTTTTTTTTCATCTCTTGGTTTATAAATTTGAATTCTTCCTTCCATTTCTTCCTGGAGCTTCTCCCTTCCCTCAGGTAATGGAAGCACCACCTAATTCTTGATTCCATATTGCAGTCCAAAAAGGGAAGACAAAAAAAAGGCATATTTTCATCCCACAGATTTGTGTTTGGTTTATATTTGATGTGCACAGAACTAGAGGAGAGGTGCCATTTTTATTTCAGGTCTCATGCCACTTCCTCACTTGCACATAGTGTTCTGTCTATAGTGATCCACGCATGGTGACATATTTCCTTCCATAGATGCAATTCGTAATGACAAAAGGAGTTTTTCTGCTGTTGTAGTCATGCTATTCCTAGAAAATATTTTATTCCTAAAATGTTTGCTAAACTAAGTGTTCCAACAAGGTTATTACAGAAAAGATGATTTTCTGAATTTCCTGAATTAATATATGCGTTCCAATGTTAACTGTAGCTTAGTTTCTCTGTTAAAATTTTAACAACCTTGTTAGCACACCCTCACTAAACCAGGACTGAGCAGTTTTCCATTTATAGAAAATAAGTTATGCCAGTAAGAGGAAAAGAGTAATTAAATAACTTGAAAAATACTAAGGAAAATGCAGTACTCAACTTCATATACAGCTTAATATTACAGCTGTTGAGCAGCAGCACTTCATTTCTCTCATATTGGGAATGCAGTGAAATGCAATCAGACATGACTGGATAGAAAATAGTAAATGCCTGTGTTCAATGGTTATCAAGTTTGAACAGAAGGTTTTCTATAAAACTATTTAAGAGTGTCACACCCTGAAGCTAGGGATTACAGATAAGCTCCTCTCTGTGAGACTATATTTAATACACTAAAGAGCATGAATTTGAATCCAAGAAAAAAATGTGACAGTAAATTCCAAGCTTTAGATGCATGCTATTTACATTCCAAATTATATTTTCATAACATCTTCTATGTATTAGTTTATGCAATAGAGCTGGTCAATAGATTTGTTTCATATTCCGGTGTAGTTTCCAGTGTAGTTATTCATTGTAGCATCTACTGATTATAGAATTATGGACAGAAACTATCTGACTTGTCACTTTGAAAGTGAAGTTTATCGGTTTGCTTACCATTTATGAAAATGTGCTCTAGTTTCTCAAGGAAAAAGACATTAAAAAAATAAAATTGTTGAGCTTTTTTGCCTCTGCCTTGTTTGTTTGCTTGGGTTTTTTTTTTTGTTTGTTTTTTAAATTTTTATTTGTGTTTGCATTTACAGGTCCCATTGACCATTGTCAGGCATACAGATCTACATTAAAACACATTTGTAATAAATTCATTATGTGAATTTTTAAATAACTGGCAAAACTGGTATGCAACAAGTCTACTCTTACTGATGCATAACTCTTGCTGGAGCCAAGGTCTTAAGGCATTTGGGGTTTTTTTCTGTTTGTAAGCTTCCAGCTCTTATTTCCCCTGTTTAACACCAGGGCAAAAGGAAAAAAAAAAAAAAAAAAAAAAAAAAAAAAAAAAAAAACCAACAATGCAAGACTGAGCAGGTTTAAAAAGCCAAAGGTACTGAAACCTCAGCGTTAATTTTAAAGGAAGGTTGACATCAGAGGCAATGAATTTGTGCATGCCATTACTTAGCAGCACATCTTTTGGATTATTTCACTCTCATTAGTCAAGTGGAGCACCATTTCAGAACTACTCCCGCACATTTTGCTATTTCTGCTAATATCACTATTATTGAGAAAAAAACAAACCTAAATCAGCTCATGACTATCCAACCATTACACATAGTATGTTTTAAAGACTTAGAAGAAGTCATCACTTGTTTGAAAGTGTGTCACTGATAAAATAGATAAGATGTTTCTTTGGTATTGCAGTGTACTCAAGTTTCAATGTGCTTTTAAGTTTGTGGCTTCAAGTAATAAAAGCCAAAATAAACCTCCATTGCTCCTTTAAGCAAATGTCCTGTCTTCCTGGGGCCATTTCTCCACCTTCCCTTATATGATATTCCCAGTTCTTGCCATTTTAATCACCACCACTCATGGGGTCATATAAAAAGTCAATAAGGCCAGTATTTTGGAAAAAAGTATTTTATAGGGTTGATTTTCAGGTGTGTCAAAAAGCTTCTAGTGTTGACCTCTTTTGTGACCATTAGCTTACATCAGCAAAGCTATCCACGAGGCAGCTCTCTATGGTTCTTCAGAAAGAGAGTACTTTAGGGAGAGGAGTAAAATATGGATCTAAACAACTTCAGTGTAGCATAAGACTCATTAGCAATTTCTTCAAATATCCATCAGCAAAACTGAATGCAACCTTCATACCAATGCTGCATTTATAGCATAACTCTGTAGCATCACCTTTATATCATCATTTGTGCTAACATGAATTAAAAGGGTGTTTTGATCTTTTTCTAAATTAGCTGCTGTTATGACTCAATAATTCCTACATAGACGTATTTCTATCATTAACTCTGAAAAAGTAAAATCTGCCCAGTCAATCACCTTTGCAGACTTTTTCTCTTCTCTTTGGTAATCCCTGTTCCTTTGAAAAAATGAAATTATTTATTGATTTTAATTGGAAGTAAGTGAAAACATCATAAAAAGACCCATGAAAATTGTTAAGAAACTCAATTAACTACATAATAATTTGGACTAAATTTGATTCTGTCTTCAGATTCAGGACTTTAAGCCCCATCACCTAAAAGCCCATTGTCATATGCATCCCAGGTCAAATTAAAATTGTAATCCAGGCTTTTGGCCTAGCTGGGTCAATGCAGGCTTTGCTTCCTCCTCGATAGAACTTATGGAGCTACAGGCTGTTGGAACGGTCATAGTTTGATCATCAGGAAGACAGACCAAAACCTACTTCCCTGCAAAACAGCTCTGCTGCTGCCAGTTCAGGCTGGATCCAGTGCCAAATCATTAGTTCTACTGTAGCTGTCCTAGTGCTACAGACAAATCTTTCTCACTTAGAAGTTATGTTATTGGTAAAATCAGGATGTTCCATCTATTACAAATCATCTCCTGAACAGTTCTCACATGCTTTCATAAATGTAGGAACAAGAAAAATTTATTATCAATATGAAAACACATAAATTTTAAATGAAGCACACAAAACTCAGTTTGAGGTATCATTTAATGAATCTAACAGCTGGTGAAAGCAGACATTTCTTGTGCTCTACAGTAGAGACAGCAGAAATGATATTTAATTATAGGCTTTTAAGACTCGGCAGAAGCTGGTTAACACCCATTAGTAAAATCTCCAAAAGACTGTGCCTGCAAACAGCCTTCTCAGATCTGCCCTAGCACTCAATACAACAAAACAACATTATGAATCTACAAAATATTTCCAATAAGATACTGCGACTAGGAAGCACTTATATATAACTAAGAGGGTGATTAAAGGCTGTAGCAGCAGAAAAGCAGACCACTGAACTGGAAAAAAAACAAGTGACTAGCCAAACTAGAAGTAGGGAGCTGGAGGATTTGTTGGGCAAGGAGACAGGATGTCTACAGGGGTGAGAAAAACTAGAGAGATTGAGACAGTAGAAAGAGACCTCTTAGTATTCAATTTCTTGGATTAATCAAAGGTTGTAAAAAGTTGGATGAAAGCTTTTAAGATTTGTCTCAGGGTCCCTATTCCTTGAAACTGCATTCATGTCTTTCCTTCTAGTTCCCCCAAGTTAATGTGCCAAGTTTCTGTCCCTGGAGAGAATCTATTTTCCATCTGAAGCAATATATGTTGTTTGGCTACAAGAACTGCTGTAGATAATCTGACTTTCCACAACTTCCAAGATGCTGGAATATATCCCAAAACATAGTTCTAGGAAGCATTATCTTATTCATCTACTTACCATTATTGGATTTATCTTTTGTCTTATTTTAGTCAAGACGGTTGAAGTCTGGGGGAGCCCCAGAACATCTTGGTAATCTGCAACTCCAGAATGTATGGTTTGGCAGAGCGAGCATGGGACAACTGCTTAGGTCAATCTTAATCATAATCAATAATAAAGGCTTTAATGTCTTTCAGGACGTTTTTCCACAGGGTTGGTTTCAAGGACGTACACAAATCTTAGCCTGAGGACTGACACCAGTGACTGAAAATGGGAAAAGTCTTTTGGGCAAGTATTTGCTACAGGCTTGATACAGCTGACTGAAGCTGATATACTCTTTTCACATCAAAAGATGTGAAATTTTTTCACATGGAAAGAAATATCAATTTTTGGTATTATCTGTCCTAAATAAAAACAAAATAGAATGAAACAACATAAAAAAAGAACAAAAACAACAACAAAAAAAACCAGGTTCTTAAGGATATGTTAGTTCTTCACTTCTGATGGACTGATGATAGATACATCTATCATCTACATAGATAGCCTATATACATTGAATGGTGTTAATACTACAGTGGCTGACGGGGGGCTTCTGAAATTAACTGAATGACACAATCTACCTTCTTATCCATCCACTGACATAATATTTTTTGTTGAATTTTCAGTACCATCACCCCAAAGGTTAGACTCAACTTCCAAATAGTGATTATATATGTTTATGCCAAAGAGATGTATATTGTCTGGTAACCTGTCTTGCAGGAGGCATGTTGCAGTTTAATCTGGGGTAAGTAGACTAACCCCACCCACTCTGTGAATGAAAGTCGAAACCTCATTCTTGCAGTGAAAGCTTAGCAGTGCCACTTTATGAAATCTGGTTTTCCGGAAAAAAAATGAAGGGTAATCTGAAAAAGCTGCAAGACGGGCACACAAATTTTCCAGATCAGACAAAGGCTGCAAATTCCAACAGATTTATTTTTTTCCCCTCACATCTGCCTGCAAGTGAAATAATTAAAAATCAGGTTAATTTTCCCACAATCATGTAGATTAATGGCAAACAGGAGACCTCTTAGGACACACAGAATTACAGAAGGCAAGTTCATTTTTATAGCATTCATTTTGTCAGAGGCTGATGGTAAGGTCTTTCCATCTGCCAAGATCTGAGATGCGCTCAAAACTAATTTTGAGCAGATTTTCTATCTCATTGAAGATAAGCATCAAAGGAGCATCATTAAGACTGTAAGATCAGTCATGCAAAAAGTCAAAAATGCAAAAATCTTACACTGCATATCCAGAATTGGACAGACTAGGGATTGCTGTAAAACCCTTAATTTCCACCTGCCTTAATCAGGACAATAAGAGCTTTGTGTCTTTAAGCAGCAGATAATTGAGTATAGTACCTGACCACAAGATTTATTATTCACATTCCAATCAGTAAGAAGTATAAGAGTTTTTGTCTACCACAGACTGCATCAACAGGTTTGATACAGTGAGTTCCTAAGATTCATCTTTTCATATTTGCTCACAGTTTTTGTCATATAAGGTCTCCAAATAATTTCTGTTTTCCTTTAATTTACATATTTTTCATTTAAATTAAGGAATAACTATATTTATTTTTTTCCTTGAGGATCTGTTAAAAAAAACCTATTAGAGAAAGAAATAGTCTGTTCAGATTTCTCAGCTGATTACTAAATTACATTTAAAACCTTGCTATGCCTGCTTTCACGTTGACTGGGGAGAGTTCCAAGATTATTTCATTTATAAAAGTCTTCTCTCTTTACCTAATAATTCTAACTTATCAGAATAGCTGCTGTTAGTTTAAACATCTTGTTCAAATCAAATAAATGATTAGAACACATAACAAGATATAAACTGCATGAGTCATCACCTGAGAAACTACAATATGTGCATATGTATATCTTTGATACATACGTTAAGATTTTTGGTTAAGAAGTCATATTTTAAATTTTCTGACCTGTAAATCTTCTCATAGGCTTTCACTGATTTATTCTTATCTTATTCTAATACTGCTCAGTTAGGTAGGAGGGTTTTTTGGTTGGTTCTGTGGGTTTTTGGTTGTTTGGGTTTTTTCTTTGTTTATTTATTTGGGTTTTTTGTTTTATTTTGTGTTGGTTTTGTTGTTGTTGGGGTTTTTTTTAGATGGGAAATGAAGGCACAGAGAAATTAATCCAGCATTATCTTTAATGTATGTGTATCTACACTGGGATTCTTAAAACTTGAGTCTTCAATAAAGTTGTTATGCTGGATGCAAATTTAAAGATCAACCTCCACTGATTTCCTTCAATGATTTTCCTCAATTACAATACTCAGTAATATGTCATAGTGCATTGTCTCCTACTTTTCACGTGGAAAATCAGAGATATCCAGTAAGCCAGAGACAGGGGTGTATGAAATCAGTCTCGAAGATTTCTCATCTCCTCACACGGATATTAGAAAAAGCATTAAGCAACTAATTGTGCTTCTAAATTTATGTATCTCATCAAGACACCTACATCTCTCTCCTGCTCTGCTTTATGAGACCCCAACCAGAGTACTGCATTGAGCTCTAGGGCACCCAACATAAGATAGATGTGGAGCTGTTAAAGAGAGTCCAGAGGGGTCCACAGAGATGATCAGAGGGCTGATGGATATAAGGAGGAAGTTCTTCATTGTGAGGGTGGTGAGGTACTGGAATCAGTTGCCCAAGCTGTGAATGCTTCAACCCTGACAGTGTTCAAGGCTGGGTTGGACAGAGTCTTGGGTGGCATGGGTTAGTGTGAGGTGTCCCTGTCCATGGCAGGGGGGTTGGAACTTGATGATCTTAAGGTCCTTTCCAACCCTAACTATTCTATGATTCTATGGATCACCTCTCCTATGAGGACAGACTGAAAGAGTTAGGCTTGCAAAGCCTGGAGAAAAGAAAGTTCTGGGGAAACCTCGTTGCAGCCTTCCAGTACCTGTAGGGGGCCTACAGAAAATCTGGATAGGAACTTTTCATGACTACATGTAGTGACAGGCTTTAGGATAAAAGAGGGTAGATTTAGATTAGATATTAGAAAGTTATCCGTTATGAGGGTGGTGAGACACAACCCGAGCAGTTGTAGCTGCCCCATCCTTGGAAGTGTTCAAGGTCAGGTTGGATAGAGCTTTAAGCAACCTGGTCTAACAGGAAGTGTCCCTGCCTATGTTGGGGGGGTTAGAACAAGATGATCTTTAGGGTCCCTTCCAGCCCAAACCATTTTATGATTTAATGATTTAGCATGACAAATCAGGCCTTGTTATTATCAAAAAAGGTCGTATCCTTTATAATGAAAAGAAGCCATATGGGACTTCATACCTATGGAAGATATGCAGTTGATTCTCAGAAAACACAGGTCCTTCATGACAATCGCTAGAATACTTCAATGCCAGTTCTCTGTCTTTCAGTCCTGGTGGGGGTTTTGTTGTTTTTTTGCTTTATCTTTAGAAAAATATTCATCATATTTGACTACTGTAAGCTAGCAATTGAGCATGTCCAAAGCACATACACACACACTAGGGGTTTACACCCATCATTTAAGTGACACAAAGTCAAGCAGATATCTTCACCGTTTTTAGTAGACATGCTTTATAAAGCAGCAATGTTTTGTTAAACCAACAACCACACAATAGCTTCAGACATACAGATACAGGGATGAGGGTGGGATGGGGGTTAAATGATTAGAGACCTAATGTGTGTGATAGAACTGTCTCAGAGGATCCTCTGGACAGCCAGTACTTTCTCTGGTCTTTAACAGAGGAGGAAAATAATGAGAGATCTTTGTAACTTTTAGATTTATTTTTTTTTTTTTTAATTGCACAGGAATGAGCTGGCTCCGCCACATTTCACACTTAAACTTCTGTAAGTCTGATCCATAAGGTTAAAAACAAACAATCCACTACAGATAAACCACTGATTTTTTTATCACGGATGGTAAAGATTAACTAGATATGTTTTATAAAAAATGACTGAGCTATTAGTTGGCAGTGATTTGAAAAATCTGCAGACTTATGATTGTATCAGTTCTGGATTCTTTCTCATGAAGATGAAAATTTGTCACAATTTGTGTGACTGAGAATCTCAGAGAAGGTCAGAATAATAAGGATCACATCTTGCACAGTTTAATAAATGCAGGTGTTTTGTGGGATGAGGGGAAGCTATCCCACATCCCCCAAAGGATAGCCTAAGTCTGACTCAAGCAGAGTAGGAATTCAGATCTCACATTATTGGCCATTATCCAACGCAGAAGGCCCTGCTCATCCTGACACAGAATAAATCTACCTGTCGAAATATCTGCATATTTTCAATGATTAGATTTTTTTTCTTTTAAATATACCTGTATTTTTATCTTCTTCTAGATTACACCTTACAAAAATATGTAGCGAACGCCAGAAAGCTATCTTTAAACTTTAATTCAGTTTAAAAGTAATCTATTTCATAGTATCACACCATTCTACCACATCAATCAATATCAATGTTAATTAGATTAATAACTGATGATATGGCAGCAATGGAGCTCCAGATAGAATATTGTGCTATATTCTGGAAACGATTTATAATAAAGATGCAAATATTGGAGTGAGTTTGGAGAAGAATAACTAAAATCATTGTAGAGGAAAAATGGAATGAAAAGTTTTAAAGTTTAGACAGCAGTTGCCATCCAAATACCTATTTTTACAGTTTTCAGGACAACAGTAACCAAAACGTTTGTGCCTAAATGAGATGTCACAAAAATTTTACAGAAGGAGAGAAACAAATCAAATTTAGGTATTAGAGAGTTTTTTGAAAAGGAAGCTGCAGGGAACATCAATGTTTAACATGTAGAACTCCAGAAAACCTGTGTATCCCTCAGTTTTGGAGACTAGCAAAATCAAACAATTTTCTAAAGGTTTATTTAGATACTTATAGCACAATAATGAATCATATATGACCTGGTTCATGACTGATCCTTCACAGTGCCTAAAATAAGGATTGTAAAAACTTTGACCTACCTTCCTTTGAGATCCTGTAAATGTTACAAGGATGCAGCCTTCCTTCAAATTTGACTAGAGGTGGCCAAACTGGAGAGCAGGAGTACAGGAAAACACTTGAGTTTATTCCTCTGGGTTCAATAAATGATGGGTATATGAAATTTTGGAGACTAATTTGCCTAGAATTAGCAAAACATTTAGATGGAAAAACTATAAAAATAGAACAGCTGAATCGACTGTTGCATTATAACTTCATGGTGAATGCAAGAAAAGAAAATATTGCAGTATGTGTTATTTAGAAAATATAATAATTATTGATATATATGGACTGAAGTGTCTGGAAAACATGCTAACAAAATACTCTCCATTCTCAAAAATAAGTTTTTCAGAAAAAACCCACTGACGGATAAAAATGCCTGATTTTTTTTTTCTTTTCTTTTTTTTTTTTTTTTTTCTGAAATACAAGACTTGCTGCAGAACATACAGGATAAAAAAACCCTGCATTTCCTTTTTCAAGATTTGAAGTCTGTTTGTGCTAGAAAAAATAAGTAGGTAAGATGTGGAAAAATCTCTCAACATTTTGATAGAACTGGCCCTCAGGATAGCCTGAAGGTTGTTGAGCTGGAAGCTAACAGGTGAAACAGGTGCAGACTGAGAGAGAGGCATAAAGAGTACAGATGCACTGATTTAAAACAACATCCCTGACGCTGTTTTAAAAATATGGCTACCTCTGTCAGATTTTTGCTACTTCTTTTCCTCTCATACCTCTAAAAATCTAACTTTGTGGTGCTATCAGTGTTTTGAGGACAAAAGAAGGTGTATATCCTTTTATCTATGCTTTATATGTGTCTTGCATATCTAGATGTTTTTATGAGTTATCGTTCCTCAGCTTTTTCCTACTGGATGCTGCGCAGGTGCTTGTTTGTGTATATAAATTAATTATTTGTCTTAGATAAAGTATAAAAATCAGAATGATACAAGGAATAAATTCTCTCTCTTTGCACTTGCCATATGTTCATCTATGTGCAATTGCATTGTTTCTACAACAGCAGGATGGCTGATTTGTAAATAAGAACCTGTTCCAGTGAAAAAAATTTAGCTCAGAAATCCTCCAAATGTACCACAAACCCTGAACTGTATAAAAAGCAAATGTAAAGGCTGCTACAATTACATGATGAAGCAAAAGACAAAAATAAAAAAAAAAAAACCAAAAAAAAAAAACAAAAACTAAGAAGGAAGGAAGAGGAGAGGAGAGAAGAGAAAGAGAAAGAGAAAGAGAAAGAGAAAGAGAAAGAGAAAGAGAAAGAGAAAGAGAAAGAGAAAGAGAAGAGAAGAGAAGAGAAGAGAAGAGAAGAGAAGAGAAGAGAAGAGAAGAGAAGAGAAGAGAAGAGAAGAGAAGAGAAGAGAAGAGAAGAGAAGACAGAAAGAAAAAGGAAGGAGGAAGGAAGGAAGGAAGGAAGGAAGGAAGGAAGGAAGGAAGCAAGAAAGAAAGCAAGAAAGCAAGCAAGAAAGCAAGCAAGCAAGCAAGCAAAAAAGCAAGAAAGCAAGCAAGAAAGAAAGAAAGAAAGAAAGAAAGAAACCCCCAAAATCCCCACAGAGACCCAAGAAGGAGTCCAAAGAAACACAACACAACAACAACAACCCACCCAAAAAAAACTCAATACAAAGCTCAGGAGGAGAAGCATTCAGAATTGCACCAGCTCCTACAAACTTATCTGAATCCAGGTATATGCGCTGTAGTATCAGAACTACATACATACAACAAAAAATATCTATGTCTTTCATGAGAGACAAACTAATTATGCTTTCACATTAGATTTCAATGAAAATGGAAATTGGGACACATAATTTACAGTAGCACTACAAAAAGTTTGTAGACTCAAGCTATAAACTCTTAGAACTATTATCTCTCACTGTATACATCAATGAATTAGAGGGGAAGGAGAAGAATTTCAAGCCTCAATTTTAAAACCTTCAATTTTATCTATAAGATGCATTTGCATCTAAACCTGTGCATTTATCTCTTACAAAAAAAGGTAAGTTGTGCACATTGTCTCTTGTCCTCTGACGGGGCACCACTGAGAAGAGCCTTGCTTTCTGGCTCCTTCTTTACACTTCTCCCTCTAGCCCTCATCAGATATTTACATACATTGAAAAAAAACCTTGAAACTTCTCTCCTCCAGGCTGAACAGTCTCGGCTGTCTCAGTCTTTCCTCATATGAAAGGTGCTCCATTGCCTTAGTGGACATACTCCAGTACATCCCTTTCTGGGATAACTTGCTCATGGATAACTTGGGGTCTACCACGACCCTCAGGGTTTTTGTTTTTCTTTTTTTCTTCAAATATTCTCTCATCCCTAGCTGCTAATATACCTCTCAAAGCCCTTCTTGTTCTTCAGTCCCTTCTCAGATTTAATTCCAGCTGGTCTTCTGTTTTCCTAACCCTATCCCTACATACTTGGAGAGCATTCCTGTATTCCTCCTGGGTCACCTGTCCCTCATTCCACTTCTTATAGGCTTCTTTTTTTGTGTTTTATCACTCCATCTGTGTTAGCCTGATCTCCTGAAAACTGGAATAAATTTTTCCTGAGCATGGAGGAGTTGATTCTAGAAAATCAGCTAGCTCTGCTGGCCTCCTTTCCAAAACCATCTCAGGATTTTTCCCAGCAGGTTCCTGAACTCTGAAATCCTGCTCTCCTGAAGTCCAGAGTTGTGATCTTGCTTTTTTTGCCCTGCTCCTTTCTCTCAGATTCTTCAAATCCCCCATTTTATGGCCACTGTAACCAACTCCATCCCCAGCTGTCACATCCCCCAAAAGTTGTTCTTTGCAACTATGAGATCCAGGGGACTGTGTTCCCTTGATGGTTCCTTGAACACTTGGGTTAGGGAGCGTCATCAATGTACTATAGAAACCTCTTCAATCACTTGTGCCCTGCTGTGTTGACCCTCTAGAAGATGTTTTGCTAGTTTGAGTCCCCCAGGAGGACCAGAGTCTGTGAACATGAGACTTCTTCTGGTGGTATGAGGAAAGCCTCGTCTTCTTTCCAATCAGGAAGACACCCAACATAGTGCCAACAAGTTGGTCTACCCTCTAATAATGTTCCATAAGCTCTCAGTTGGTTCATTATCCAAGGCAGATCTCTGTGCCTTGCCGCTGCTCCTTCACTTCAAGGGCTACACACTGCCACTGCTGTCCTGACCTTTCCTTCCTCAACACCCCAAATCCAGCCACCAGAGCACTCCAGTTATTTGAACTACCCCATGACATCTCTGGCATCCCAATGAGATCATATCTTTGCAATTACATGCAGACCTTTAATTCCTTCTGATTGAGAATGAGAGTCCCAGAGTAACTCCAGATGTCTCTGAGTTTAGCCACACATACATTGCAGGATTTCGTTTGAAGCAGAACAGAGAGGGATCTGAAACCTCACTGCATATTTGAAAAGTGAATATTTTATCCAGTAGTTCTGCTATAACAGTCTTTGAAATTAACATTTACAGCATTGGCTGTATACAGACAATTCTCTGCACACCAGTTAGATTTCCTATTGAATGACTTCCGATTATTTTCCTCAGCTATAACTTATTTCAGTTAGCCTGACAATGCTAATATATTAGCATATTAGTGTTGGCACCCAGTATACACCATGCTAAGCATAAATTGTTAAAAGATGCACTGATAAATAAGGGAGTGCAGGCTCCAGCACTCAGTTTCTTTCTGCTCTTCAACTAAATAACAGATTTTTCATGTGCTTAATGCATCATTATTAGTTATTAATAATATTTACTGTTCAGATGTCTTCAAAGCTTTTTTTTTTTAAGAAAAAAAACAAAACAATGATTTTCTGGCATTTAAAAAATGCTGATTGCTAAAAACTGTTTCCTTTTTCAATGTCAGTATCCAAATAAGTATACATTTCTGCCCTTTCATACTCACAATTGCTAAATATTCTCTCCCTGTAGTTCAGTTAAAGCACAGATACATTTTCTGTGATTTAAATTCTTAGCAGACAATATTTGACACCCTACACAGAGAATCCACCTTTCAGGTAGGTTTGGTTGTTGTTAATTTAAATTGCTACATCTAAGTACTGACAATAGTATTTGAAATATTTTGTTTCTCACTAAATAACCTACCTGTATACTTACACAGAGAATTTAAAAAGTTGGGAAAGAATTGTAAAGTAAATCAAACACTGTTCTAATGAATATTTTGAAGGCAGCACTAGGAAAATGGGATGCAAAATTTGAAAAGAGTTTAAGTTTCATTCACATGTTCTGGGATTCCATAAATACTGGCTTTACTGAATCTGAAACAGCAGTAATGTAGGAATGAGGGAAGAGAAGAAAGCATAGCAAGACCGAGACCACAAGAATTGCCAGAGGCAATGTAGGGGAGGGGGAATGTTAACAGTTGAAATAACTGTTTTTGAGGGGGCAACTTAACTTTTCCTTCTGTTGTTATGTCCTCCTTCCTTCTTTGAGGTGGTGTATGCCACAACAAAATGTAGTTCAAAAGACTGGAATTATTCTTGGTCATTTTCACATCAATCACAGAAGAAAGCTTTTAACTTTTGTCCGGAGAGTGCTAGACATTGCTTGGACAGCACTTCACTGTGTGAGTAATCCCACTGGCATGAAGTAGCAGTAGGGATAGAGGTAGAGTGACCAGCAATAGATGGATGTTGACATTTGAAATGAAGTATTAAAGCACTTCTATTCTTTGCTCACTTGTGTCCTGCATGGGCACACAGTAGTTTCTGTACTTATTTGTAGCTGTATAGCTTTTTGTAACTGAAAACAATTTATGGTATGCAATATTTTATTTTATTTGTTTGTTTGTTTGTTTGTTTGTTTGTTTTTACAGAAACGTCACCTGTTTCAGTTGTAAATCTTCATGGTTTCTGGAAGGCTTAAATGGTTCAAAAATTAGACAAATCAGTTTCTGAAGACTTCACCAATGTTTCTGTAGTGTATCTTGCTTATCTGCAATTAGAAATGGCCTTGAGCTTGGAGGATTTTTTTCTGTATTTACTTAATAGGCAAAGCAAATGGAATTAAGAGGGTTTGGAATGGCTTTCCTTGTACCATCAGACTTTGCAGAAGTTCCACTGGTGTTATGAAGCTTCAAAATGAGCGAATGCAAAATAGGAATCTAGGAGTCCATGTAGTTTGGTCTTACTGAGCTCTACTGTGCAGGTCTCAACTAATGAAACATGGCACAGCGTAGTTTAACTTTCCAGAAGATCACATGAAGAATGCAGCTATCATTCCTTTATTTTTCTGATCTTTCTTCTTCATTATTCATTCCTGTCCTTGAATTTCCAAAGTATCCGTATGAAGTATATATATCTATTTTTCCCTCAGCTCACTTACTTACCTGGTTTTATAAACTTAAAGAATAAGTTAGGCTGAAAAGGGTGCCTGGAGGTCATCTAATTCAACACCCTGATCAAAGAAAGGTCAACTTTTCATTTAGATTCAACTTTGAAGCTGGATCAGGTTGCTCATGAAATTATGACAGATAAATTTATTTTACAGGCCAAGATACCTATATAGCTTTACTTTCTTGCAAAAGACTAATTCAGCATGCATGAATTCATTCTGACCAAGTAATAGCTGAACCAGTTTACTGGAGCCAGTACATTATCTATTGGCTTTACTAACAAATTATTGTTCAAGGTGCTATTACTGGATATCATAGAGGCTTAAACAACATTTTTCTAGTCATCAAACTGTCATTTACAGAATTCCTCCTATCATTCAGGTCTTTCTTAGGATAGAACTCTGTAGTTAATGCTCCTGAGACCTAACCAACATTATTTGGTATGTCTTATCGTGTCCGAATGTGTCTAAGAGATTAATCAACAGGAGAATGTTGCTGTCGTCACCCCTGCAAATCCAACTCAATCTGTGCAAAAGTTTGCTTATTTTAGGGTAAGGGTGTGAGAGCAGTAGAATAACAAGGTCTGAATAAAAGTCCTGGATTGTTATGAATAATATTTCAAGGGAATTACGGTTGGATTTTTGTTTGGGTTTTTTTTTTCTTTTTTTTGAGAGGAGTTTCCCCTTGATTTAGGATATAACACAAGAATATTATAATATAATCAGACTATCAATTCTGAGAGAGGATTATTCTCATGATTATGATATGTCTGTTCTACCTGGGGATTACATAGAGTGGAATTAGAATCACTGTGTAAAATGCATTGTCTATACAACAAAATCACGTTTCCAAATCCTGAAATGTCTAAAAGGAATTTATCCCTGTGTGGAAATGTGGGGGGCTTTGGGTAAAAGCGTAATTGTTATTCAGTGTAATTTTTCCTATATCATTCTAAAAGCCAAATATTTCATCATTAATGTGCTAAATATTTGCTAAAATATTTGCACTCTTTTTGCTATATTGTTTGGAATAAAATCTGTGTAATTTCTTGCATTATAATAGATGCGAAGAGAGTAGATTGAAAAAAAAAACTTTAAGAATTTCTTATAGCTTACTTTTTGAGAACTCAGTAAACCAATGGAGAGTAAAGTGCACTTCCTAAATTGTGTTTGAAAAAGAATTTTGCTGATTCAAGGTTGAGGTGATTCAAAGTGGTCCTCCCTCCTGCTTTTTACTGGTTGAGTAGAAACACTCCCTTAAAAGAGTAGAAAGTTTAAGATTTCAAGAGTGTTCTTTATACAGAATGACATAAATAAGTAGAAAAAATAGCTATTATTGCAAACATAGGAATATATATATTTAAGATAAAATTAAATCTCTGTATATCATGTGTCATGAACCCAGGACATCATGTTATCAATGTCTACTTTTAATGACTTACAATTTCAAAGAGAATTAATGAATTAACTATAATTTAAAACTATATCAGGTTATTTCATTATAATGAAGTATTAAGTCAATTTTTAAATTCTTGCACGTGATAGCATTTTGAGGGGTAAATTCCTTAAACAACATTCCTGTGAGAACTGCATACTTACATTGCAGTCAGACATATTCTTATTCTTACTACATTTTCTGAATTTTCTCTCAAGAAAAAATGATTTTTAGTTTGCTAGAGATGCAGTTTACTCAAACCATGAAAGTAATCACTAAAAAAATATGTTGCTGTATTAATTTCCAGATATATGTCTTATGGATTCTAATTCTAGTAAATTGAGTTATATTTTCTATAATAGATATTTGTTTATTGTAACAATAATATTTAATTCAGTAATTTCATTTCTTGCGTCCATCCCTATGAGGAAAATAGACTAAATAAAATAGAGATAACAGAATTATTTTCTACTAAATAGGTTCAGGTTTAATTTAATTCTGATTTAGGAAGTCCTTCTTCCCTTTACAAAATTAATAAAGATTTATTTATTTCTTATTTCCTTATTTAACTTCAAGCAATGCCAGTCTCTGGATAGCAAGAAAGAAAATAAGGAAGAGTCACTGAACACGAATGTTATTTTTCTTTTTAGTGCATCCTCCTATATTTATTGAAAGCAGTTGCAAATGTTCAGAAAAAAGTGTCCTGCCTCCTGCAGGTATTTCTTGAATTCTTTTTGAATACAGAGTTGACATATAAGCATACAATCACATAAAACAAAAGGACTGGAAAAGAGCAGCAGTTCTTACTTCAAGGAAGGCAACAGTTGTAGCCATCTTGATTTAATTTCTTCTTTGTCGATTTTGTCGATTCACTAAGGGCAAATCCTGCTTGACCAATTTGGTGGCCTTCTATGATGGGGCTACAGAACTGATGGACAGCGGTAGAGCAGTTGATGTCATGTACCTGGATTGGTATAAAGCGTTTGACACTGTCCCACACGACATCCTTGTCTCTAAATTGGAGAGACATCAATTTGATGGATGGACCTCTCAGTGGATAAAGAACTGGCTGGATGGTCGTACACAAAGAGTTGTGGTCAATGGCCCAATGTCCAGCTGGAGACCAGTAACAAGTGGTGTCCCTCAGCGATTGGTGTTGGGACCGGCCTTGTTTAACATCTTTGCTAGTGACATGGACACTGGGGATGAGTGAGCCCTCAGCAAGTTTGCCGATGACACCAAGCTGTGTGGTTCGGTTGATACGCTGGAGAGAAGGAATGCCATCCAGATGGACCTTGACACGCTTGTGAGGTGAGCTGATGCCAACCTCATGAAGTTTATCCATGACAAGTGCAAGGTCCTACACCTGGGTTGGAGCAATCGCAGGCACAGCTACAGGCTGGGCAGAGAAGAGATTCAGAGCAGCCCTGCAGAGAAGGACTTGGGGGTGCTGCTCAATGAGAAAATGAAAATGAGGCGGCAGTGTGAGCTTGCAGCCCAGAAAGCCAACTGTATCCTGGGCTGCATCAAAAGGAGTGTGACCAGCAGGTCGAAGGAGGTGATCCTGCCCCTTTACTCTGCTCTCGTGAGACCTCACTTGGATTATTGTGTACAGTTCTGGTGTCCTCAACATAAAAAGGACATGGATCTGTTGGAACAAGTCCAGAGAGGGGCCACAAGGATGATCAGGGGACTGGAGCACCTCCCGTATGAAGATAGGCTGAGAAAGTTGGGGCTGTTCAGCCCGGAGAAGAGAAGGCTGCGTGGAGACCTCATAGCAGCCTTTTAGGATCTGAAGGGGGGCCCTAGTGATGCTGGGAAGGGATTCTTCATTAGGGACTGTAGTGATAGGACAAGGAATAACGGGTTCAAACTTAAACAGGGGAAGTTTAGATTGGATATAAAGAGAAAGTTCTTTATCATAAGGGTAGTGAGTCACTGGAATGGGTTGCCCAGGGAAGTTGTGAATGCTCCATCCCTGGCAGTGTTCAAGACCAGACTGGACGAAGCCTTGGGTGACATGGTTTAGTGTGAGGTGTCCCTGCCCATGGGAGGGGCGCTGGAACTTGATGATCTTAAGGTCCTTTCCAATTCTAACTATTCTATGATTCTATGATTTTTTTTTTATTAGCTATAACATTTTCAAAATACTTCATTAACTGAAAAAAAAAAAAAATCATCCAAACGAAAAATCAACAAGCAAAATGTCCTTAAGGAAAACTAAAACTTAAATTTCCTCTGTTTTTAATGTATTAATCTTGAATTCCATAACTATTCTGTATATGGGAAGTCATATGGAAGTTTTAATTTACAGTATCACTTAAATTATATTTTTGCTTTGCTTGAGCAAAATCTCAACCCAAAATAGACTTAAAGATGTTCTCAAGAACTAACATTCTGCAGTAAGATTTTGTTTCTTGTAGGTCAAATTTAGTTTATTTTTACTCAGAAACAGCAAAATCAAAGGAGTTTGGTGTTTGACCAAAGCTGACAATTTAGGGCAAGTTCTATTCAAGTTTTTAGGTATCAAAGTGAGCCTAAGATACTTAAATTGAAAACTGAACTGCTCAGAACTCATATTTGGCTCCTCTTGAAGCTATCATCATTTTTCCATATATTCTGCATTCTTGGACCTGGCTGTTTTTTGATGGGCCATGTAGCTCAGCAGCCAGACCATGCCCATGCGCAATGTGGAATCAGAAACAGTGTGCAGTTTACAGTTAGGGCTCTGCGGGATTCAAGCCCTCAATTGCTGTCAAATCATGCTTAGCACACCTCACAAAATACAGTGCTGACCAGACTTCCCTTCTTGAAACAGCTGGATCATGAAGGAAGTGAAGAGTTTACTTTTCATTGAACAGCCAATATTTGTATGATTTAACCAGAAAATAGCACATATGATTTTTTTTTTTCTCATAAAAACTTGTTTATGAAAGTTCTTTCTGCCAGAGAAGCAACCCTAATCATTAAGGATCAAAGAAGGAGAAGGGTCAGCAAATTCTTTTTCTCTCTTAATAAGATGCTCAGCCAGACCAGAAATGGTCTTGTTATGCGGTATAACAAGGGCAGGGTACTGTTTCTGTTTGCATAACTGCTTCCTTACTCCATTTAATACTTAAATAAAAAAAATCTAATACACTATTTCACCTGTAAGAAGATGGTGTGTTGACTTCTCTGTGCTCTCCCTTTCCAGTCCCACAAATCCTTCCTTTCTTCTATCAGAGCACAGTAAATGAAACTTCTGCTTGCTAGGAAAGCACCTCTATAATCGTCACTCTTCTGTAAGGCACTTATTTTCTCCTTGGATCCTTTCTGCCCAGATGAGAGAGTGCCCTTATGACATTTGACAATAACTTTATGCTAAATCCTGGATTTCTGAGACAGGTCAAGGCAGAAATATATACCTGTATATCACAGTATATATAAAAATATACCTGTATATTGTAAAGTGCTTAGGAGACATCAGACATTATTTCATATTATATCTTTTAGGAATATCTGGGATCAAGTTTCAAGAATCAGATGTGAGACAGCACTATGTTGATAGTGTCACACAAGATTGGCCAATCTAGCAAGAAGGACACTGCTGTGAAAGCTCCCACGAGTTTGGACCAAACTTGGAAAAACAGAGCTATTGCTTTCCACTGTCTGGGCGTGCTTCAGTTGAGCCAAAACAACCTTTGGACTGACTGCAGAGGAATTCCAAGAGGATAGATAAATACAGCACTTTAGGTTCTTAGTCCCCTGAAAACTACATAAGGCTGTAGAGTGACAAGATGTGTCCAGACATGAGGTTTTTCTTCTCTTATTAGGATTTTAGCAGCACAGTTCACCCTGCTATCTGTTCTTCAGGCCACTCATGAGAATTTACATTTCTGCAAAGCCAAACCAAGTTTTGAGACATTTTGGCTATGAGATCAGAATCCAGGTTCTATACAACACCAGGGATCTGTTCTTCTTAATGTGTGATAGAGCATGAGAACGCCTCTCTAGAAAGCTTACAGCAGTGGCTAAATAATACTTTAGTTTAAGGGAACTTCCAGAGCCCTGCAGTTACTCTGTGGTATAGCACCAGTTCCCAATTTCTTCAGTATACCAGATAGGCCAGAAATAGGATGATGAGTAACTAAAATATTGTTGCATTTTAGCATGCCCCATAACTCTGAACCTTCACAAGGGTGTCTAATTCATAAGTGACACGAACTGAGCAGCCAAACCACATCTCACAGGAAGTGTTAGATAGAGCTATATTTTTCCCTGCTATTTTTTAGCTCAGATTCATTTGAACACAGAGCTTCAGAACAGAACAGCAGGAATTCTCAGAAATTAGAGGCTTACTATAACTGAATCTTTGTTTTGGAAACTATTATATTATGCATAATCTGTTTAACAAGTTAAACAGTACGAAAGCATGTTATAAATACTGGCTGCCTAGACTGGTCTGGGCCATAAGTACAGGCATCTCTTGTGGCTGCAGACATTCAAGCTTTGACTGGTGAGCTGTAGCTACAAAACATCCAAACCTCTGGTCTGTAGAGGAAGATAATTGTGAACTAGATAGTCTTCTGAAATATTTTTAATTTGTTCTTAGGAATCACCAAGATCAGCAAAAGCTCCCTTGTTTGAACTAAAATGGCTGCAAACTTTCCTTCTTTTGATTATTATTATAAAGGTTCTGATTCACAAGAGGCATTAAAAAAATTGCTCCACAGAAACTTAGCCCCTTTTGGAGAGACACAGTCCCTCCCATTTGTATACAGGAATGAAAATGGTAGAGAATTTACTTTGTAAATCCTCATGAACTAACTGCAACTATATCCAGGCAGACAAATAAGTTTCAAACTAATTTTGTTGGTGAAATTTTGCTAGGAATTGAGCTGTTTGCTTTCCATTTGATCTGTGTTATTTTCAGAATCTATCTGATAGTAAGAAAAGTACAATGGCTTCATAGCTTGATTGTTTATTGATTATTCCTTTTCCAAATGAGGTTATTTGCTTAGACTATTTTGAATTTTCAATATTTAAGGGCTTTTGTTTACAGAAAAGTTATTTTGGAGGCAACTAGCAAAGTAACCTAACTTGTTTTCCTACTGGTTCTTAGCTTTTTCTGTTTGTTCTCTCTGATATGCCTATTTTACTGCCAAGCTTCCCAAATATTTGCTCTCTTCAAAACTGACCTCTTTTACACAGACAGTGCTTGACCTTTTTGATAGCAGAAGTGACAGTAACATCATTTAGGCTCTCCTAAGTTTTTCAGAAGCCTTTGGGGAGGTGCCTTTCTACCTAAGTACACAGTGGTTTAAGTTAAACCCACAAAATATTTATTCATCTAGCTAGTATCAGATAACATGGGTTGTCAATTTCATTTTAGCTTCAAACCTTCCCCCTGCTTTATTCCTGGCTTCTCCCACTGTCTGTCAGTCAAGTCATGAGGTGCAATGTGCTGCCACTGCTACATTTCAAAGGATGGTGGAACTGTGACTCCACAATGTTTTGTTTTGTGTTGTTTTTTGTTTTTGGTTTTTTTTTTTAATAGTACATTTCTCTGGACATTCCAAGTGATTTCCTGTGATTCACAATGTGAAAAAGGGTGTAAAATCACAAACTATAATGCCTCTCTTTGTAGCAGGATAACTACACTAGCAAATAATGAAGGCAATACTACAACAGTTTTGGAAAGTGCATTTCATACCATCTCAAAAAAGTAACTTGCAAGAAGTACATTGAGATCATCTTATTTTTAGTTTAGTTCCTTAAACCAGGGACACATTTGGAATGGTTGTATTTGAAAAATAAGAAAATTGAGAGCAGAGAACTCCTCATCACAG
Organism: Neopsephotus bourkii; assembly: GCF_033783945.1. Lineage (NCBI taxonomy): Eukaryota > Metazoa > Chordata > Aves > Psittaciformes > Psittacidae > Neopsephotus > Neopsephotus bourkii. The sequence goes on along the minus strand of NW_026902105.1, from coordinate 7,817,741 downwards.
ATGCTTTGAGCTCAGTCAAACAGAAGGGTGGGCGGTTTGAATATGAGTGCCTGAATACACATGAGAGAAGAAGGGGAGGAGAGAGGGATGGTCAGTTGTCTCTTTACCAGCTGTTTTTCTTTCCCATTGACCTTTTGGAGTGCTTTTTCTTCTGCAAGGAGAAGGACCCAGTTTGGGAAGAGGCATATTTAATTTTTTTATTAATCACTCACAGGGGTTATAAAAAAACCAAACAGTTAGTATAGCCAGATGATAGACTGCTTTTCTGAATTGTGTCAGTTGTTCATCCTTAATTCCTCATTTACAGATGGCCATCAGTAGCTCAAATGGGACAACATAGTCAAATCTTAGGATAAATCTTAAGTATGGATTATAAGACTTCCACTAAAATTACTTCTTTCATTCTATGGTATTTTCAACCTCGATGCAGATATAGTTTATCTTACTCCAATATTTTCTCCTGCCATGTATACTGATTGGATGGTCTCATGTCCAAAATATTTTTCTGATCATATTTTGAATAGAGTGACCTCTTGTTTCAATCTGGCTGAATGACTTTCTGAATGTATAAATGCATGAAAGAATGAATCAGATGTTGCTGTAGTTAGGTATGGGTAAATTTACTACCTACAGATAAATGGGTTATTGGTGGGCCTGTAAAATCCTGAGATAAGTGTTGCCACCATTGTATTACATTATAGCCAATGCATTCATTAAACAAAGTTCTTTGTGACACAAACAAAATCTAAAAGGAAAACTGTTTTTAAAAACATATCTTACTTTTAAGTCTCTTGTTGCATTTATCCCATTTCCTATATTCCTGATAAGCAGTTTTCTGCTTCCTTTTCCTTTGTTCGTGGTTCTGTAATATGAAAACTAGTACCATAACAAGGAAATGCTTTAATTAAAACACCGTAAGCATTGATTTATTCTTAATTCCCTAATGAAATTTTCTTACTATGTTAATAAGGCTATGTCTCAGGATCAGTATTTTTTTTCGGGACCTAGACTTTTTTTTTCTTGCATATTTATTGTCCAAACACAAATGTTATCCCATTTATTTCTTTCATTCCATTTCAGAAAACTGTCACTGGTTTAGGTCTGTGATTTTCTTCCTTTTTTTTTCCTGTTTTTTTTTTTTTTTTAGTTTTAATACTTTATTAGAAATCTAAAACTTTTTTTTTTTTTTTTTTGTAAGATGAAACTTAAGAGTTTTTCATCAAAGACAGCCAAATTATGTGGAGGAATCAGTTTTTCAAGAGGATGAATAAGGCATTTTTTGGATGGTGATAAGCACATTTAATCTGACAAACCTATGTGTGGCTCTCAGAACACTGAGACAGAGGTTTATTTTCTCATCTTGTAACTGAGTAACAGAAGTACCCGTACCGGGTACTTGAGATTCAAATATACATATATGAATTATAAACACTACGTCTTTCATTATTATTGGTCTGAAATTCCTCTCCTGAAATGCAGACCTTCTCAAATGGATGTTTTATACGTTATAAAGCCCAATCTGCAACCAAATTAATTTTTGTCCTTATAGAATTATTTCCTATGGGAATGAAATAAATATTCAATGAAGTATTAAAGATAGAAAAGGTCAGAATATTTACTACTTGCTTGGATGAGTAAAATCATCAAAAATTCCAATAAAATCAACTGAATGATTCGTATACATAGTTCCTACTTCTCCTGAGTTGAATTTCAAGACTTATATAACTTAAGTGTATGTAGGAATAATACATTGAAAAATGGTAAGCTATGTATTTATACTAGCATCAGTAGTCTGTTTAAAAGACTGATGTTCATATGGCACAGAATAAAAGAAACTCTAATTGTTCCTACTGTGTCTGAAAAAATTTATGGGGGTGCAATGACAAAATAGGAAACAGTGAAGTAATGGAGAATCAGGCGTCAGAGTTTATATATATATATTTTGAACAAGATGTGCTCTGTATTTAGAAGTTTAAAAAGGTCATTGTCTTTTAACTAAAATAAAAAATAATTATTTTTGAATGAGCTGAAATTGTACATAACCCCAATTTTTTAAACTTCTGATTGGTCTGTACATTTGTTTTTATAGGTGATCTATTTACTACTTTTCCTCTGTGCGAGCTTAAGGGATAAACCTGAAGGATGGGAGGAAATAAAATGTTATTTGGACAAATTCAGAAAACTGACAAAAATTAAAGTTACAGTATTGTGGTATTGAAAAGAGTGCTTAAATTTAAAGGATTTAATTAAATTTTTTGAAGATGTAGAGAGAAGATGGTGCTTGGCATGTGTGATTTTTTTTTTTTTTTTTCAAATTACACCACTAGATAGCCAATTTTTTTTCCATATCAAAGGGCACATATCTGTGGACTATATCTCTGTATCCCTGCAGACTATGACCTTGCCAGAACTGTGGATCTGACTTCCAAAGAAAGGCTGAGCTTCACTTTCTTTTAAATCTGCACTCCTGGATTTTCTGTCCAATGGAAACTAAGTCACAGGGAAGACAAACAAATTGAGATGTATCTGATTTCACTTCATCACCCAGGAGCTCAAAATTCCTCCAGTTCTGATGTACCTTATGGTAATCAGAAGAAAATGCTCAGAAACACAGAATATTATAAAGAAAAATTTATCACAGGGATTATATAATGATAAAAAAAACAAAACCCAAATCAACAAAACCCCAAAAAAACCCCAAACAAACAGTTGAAAAACATTTGACTCACTGCACGCCTCCCTCTTCAAGGTAATTTAACTTGCTTGAAAATTCTTGAGAAGTGACACTAGTGGTATTCAAAACATTTATAGGTATTCTGTATTATTTTTAAGACCACCATTACATTTTCTAGAATAATTATGAGAAGAAACATTTTTCATACAAATATTATTTTAACTCTGCATTTTTTCATTAATTCCAAGTATTACAGAGAGAATAACATAAAAATGACAGAAGACAGATTAGCAGAGGGTTTCCTTCTACCATCTTCAGTCTCAGTGTTAGTTTTAGGGAACTTCATTAACAATATCTAGAACATCTTAACATGTTACAGTTCTTAAAGCCTCCACTGCTGAGGAAAGTGTTCTACGCTACTGAGTATGTGTGAGGACCAAAAGCTCCTAACCGTCTCTGTAGAAGTTTTGCCTTACCAGGTACTGAATATAACTGAATTTAGGTCATCTTTCACAATAAAGAATAGCTACACAAGGCTTCGGTGACTTTTGTTTTCCTTTAAATGCAGATGTTGCTAAAAAATGTAAGTCCATAAGCAAAGTAAGGCTGTACTAAGTAATGCTGAGATGTTTAAGCAGGATTGCATAATTCTATGATTTCCTGTCATTTTTATAGCATTGCTGCACAGACATTCTTCCAAGACCCATCATACCCAAAGCATAGGAAAGGAATCATTCAAAATAGAGTCTTCAGAAGAGAAAGATCACATTATTCCATTATCAGAAACTTCAGCAGGGAACACTTAAACTTTTCTCAAGTATTCTTCAGCTCCCTCACACAAATTTATATGTCCTCTAAAATAAAAGCAATCCTGAAGGGCAAGAAAATGTCTTTACTCTATGTCAAAGTAATCAGAAAATGTTATACTGGAAAGCCTCTGACATGATTTTGTAAATATGTTTTTAACAGATTCATGACATATTGACATATTTTCAGGATACTTGAAATTCATGACGTGCATACTCCAGTGACTTGCTCTGTTTTTATAGTAAGTTCTTGTTTTTCCCCTGTGAATGTCATATGAGCCTCACTTGAGGTCTCAAGGGTAAGTTTGTTTTATAGTTGATTTGGTTTTTATTATCCCTAATTAAAATCTATTATTTTCTTTTATTGCTAATACAGCCAGTAAGGCTTTGGAGTTCTTTGCTGCAATAGCATAGTGCTGATTCAGGTTCAACTTGTCTTTGTAAAAGTTTTCTGCAATGATGGGGAAAAACAAGAGCTAATCATAAAAGCAGCAACTTAGTGAAGTAGAATATGATGGGGAACTTCATATCATCCTAATTTCCATCCTGCCTGAATTTGTCTACAGACACTTGAGATGGACTTTCATCATGCAGCTTTCACAGAGGATGTGTGAGAACCTCCTCCATCATGCTGTCCCCCAGACGCTTCCTTCACTAGGCATAGAATCCTTTCCCCTTTGACAGTTGAATCCTGTCCCTCTTCAGCAGTCCTCAGTTATGAATTACCTCCTCCTATCATTTTTCTTTCTCTTCTATGTAGTTTTCCATATGTTAATATCTTAAGTCAGAAGAACTGTGCATCCTGAATGCAAGAGCAGTAGAAAAATTAGGTCCTGTTATTGTGTAGCGTCTTGTAAAGTAACCTAAGGGTTTGACTCCAGATGATTAGAAATTACATTTATATTTAGGCTATAGATTTGCTTGACACCTAGAACAAGGAGGCAGGAATTGGCTGATACGTACTGACAGATCTTCTGTTCTACATAATAGCAATACAGCATTTATTTTCACTTGGTTCTATGTACCCATGGTAAATTATGTGACAGAAGACTGACAGAAGATGTACATTTGGGTGACTGGGAGTGCTGCAGTTTGGAGATTCTGAAAGGCTCAAATTCTGAAAGTATAATCTTCCCAGACCATGTTCCTTTGGTTTTATAACTTGGCTTAACATGCTAAACTAACAGAGTATACTATGTGAATATTATGCAAATCAGATGTGATTATAATTAATAATCTTCTCATTTTAAAGAACATTTTAAGAACTTTGAACTGCCATTATTTAAATAAGTTCAGTTACACTCTGTAAAGCTCCATAAAATTTACAGCTTTGTAAGACCAACTTGGAGTGTTCGTTGATAGCACTGACAGCTCTTTACAGTTTGATAGATATTCTAAAGATGTTCAGCAAAAAAAATTAAAAAAATTAATTTCACTTAATATAAAAAAGACCTCATGTTTCCTTTAATGTTTCAGGTAAAACTGTAGAAGTAATAATAAAAAAAAAAAGAAAGTAAAAAGAAAAATCCTTCTTACATTTTTATTTTATGGGAATAGTTTAGCTTAAATTAGAGAGCATTACTGAAGTAAATTATTAAAAACAAATCATCCAGAAAGCAGAAAAAAGGAGGTGGTATATGGAAACACAGGATGTAAGTAGGAATCACTATTGCATATGAGAAATAGAAGAAAATTAAATAAAGTTTAAAGCAATGGCTCCAACTTGCAGATGAACCTACCTAGTTCTTCCCAAGGCTTTGGAAAAAGAAGAAAAGGGTAAGGCTTGGTCAATATTGTCAACTTCAAAAATTACGACTTAGGTCAGTGTATGACATAGAAGTACTGGATTTTTATTTATTTTTTCTTTTAAATTATACATCTGGGTAAATTTTTATTCTCCAGTTGGCTCTTCAGTTTTCAGAATGCCCTTGATATATTTCTTCTCAGTTGTGATACTAAAATTTGATCTTTCTAATGAAAGCTAAGATCCTTACATTGTCTGAAGGCTGAATGAGTTGCATACAAAATCGTAAAATATCCTTATAAAAATCAGAGACATGTTAGCATTGCATCTTCTTAACCCTTGTTTAATACCTCATGCATACTGAGGCTCCTCAAAATTATTAAGAAGCTTTAATAAGAAAAAGGAAAAATAGATATATTTTCTTTGGACTTCACTATGTATCGTTATATCCAAGTTCTTTCTGTCCAATATATCCATTGAGACTTTATCATATGGCAGTTTGGTTACTACAACATCCTTGATAAATGAAATCTTCCTATGTTTCTTCCCATAACATTGCTGGAAAAAGCATTTTCTTATTCTGTTAATGTAAGGAATTTTTCTGAGTCTTTATTGGTTCAAATTTTTCTTCTACAATAAACTTGATTCTTCTTAACAGATATTACACTTGATACTTCATCATTTATTCTATCTAGATTTTTTTCTCTTATAAGTTTTAATATATACAAGAGTTGTTCTGCTGAAGGCTTATTGTCATTACTATCCAAGAAGTTGGTTTATAAGTTGCAAGGGTCCCTCGCTGTTCCATAAACTGAAAATGAAAGGTATATGTGTGAAAAATGTATCCAACAGAGGGCTAAACCCTTGATGAACTAAACAGCTGAAAAAAGCTTGTATGAATGGATATAATGGTAGTGCTTCACTGTCTTGACTTGGGTTGAGAGTAATTGTTTAGGCTAAAGAAAATAGATACTGCAGAATGAAATTGTAGTGGCAGGCCCTGGACAACTCCTACTGAAGAAACTGGAGATTTCTTCAATGTCTAGAAATAGCATCACATAAATTTTGACAGATATGGTTCTGGGCTAGTATTTGTAGGCTTGGCAAGGTATGCTAGATGGCTTCAAGTTTCTAGATAAACATTTCACACAGCTCAGTCCCAGATGCTTTTTCAAATCCATAAATATAGACAGGACCCAAACAAATCCATTCCAGTAAACATGCTAAGCAAATTTTTTGTTCAAGGGGGATCATTTGTTTATCCCAATTCAGTAGTAATCTGGGTTCTACTCTTTAAATAGAGGCATAAGCACCATTTGAATTAGAAACTGTACTATTTGTATATGCTATAACAGAAATACTGATAGTTTCTCAAGTATGGAAAAATCAGCTGTAAAAGAAGACCCATTACATGTATAAAGAGACTTGAATCTACATGCTTATAAGACTTAAGTTCAAAGTTGTATGATAGTATAGTATAAGCCAAGGTTCAGTACAGATTAAATCATTGTCACAGAGTATTTTCCTCTCACTTTACTTCTGTATTGTTCATCATGTTAAAGTACAGTAATGTTTAAACTATCACATTAGTCATGTAAGATCCTTCTTGTGTTCAATGAAGAGAAGTGAATCACTTTTCAGTATAGTTTATTTCATTAAAATATATCTGTCTGAGACGAGTGGATGAATTTCCTTAGGAGAGTGTTTGTCCTTTTTAAATTATCATAAAAGAGCCTAAATTCCTAGAAAATTGTAGATGTTAACTTTTAGCTGTTTATATTCAGATAACAACAGTCCAGCCACCAGTACTGCAGCCCTTTAAGCTCATCTATCTCACCTAAGATGCATAGTTTGCTTTACAATTTACTGCCACACAGTCTGACCTATACAAAGTCTGTTTCTTCCTTGTAAACTTCACCTTTGCTTCAATTTCCCAGATAGAGTAACTATCCTTCCTGCACCAACAAGACATGGAAAACATCATACTAAGCTCCAAGCTACATCTATAGAGTCTAGAGGCTTGTTCTCTTGGCAGTTTTGACATGAGAAGTTGTTGTCCCTCTGGCTTGTCTTTGCTAAACAGAGATGGGAAGCTAGCACTGAACGTTTTGTTCACGTTACTATGGTCTTTCACTCTAGTGTGGTTGATGTCCCCCCAGTGAAGCAGAGAAGGATGATGCAAAATGTGCAACCTGCTTGTGTAGGAGCTGCTAATGCAGCTGAACACTGCTCAAAGCTAAATACAGAGAGGCCAGAATACCACTATGGGGCTGACAGAGGGTTTTTTTTTTTTTAGAGGTTTTAAATTTGTTCATTATTTACCCATGATTCCCATCTCTGTTATTTGATATCTGTACAGAATTGAATTTATATCATAGGATTCTATTCACTGAGGTATTATTACATTTATCCTCTCTATAGATTTTTATATTTGAAAAATACTTGAAGAAAAATTGAAGTAAAGAGAGAAGGAAATGTTGGAAAGACTCTACAAATGCAAAGTAGATTTAGGTTATCTTGGGAAAAGAGTCTAAAATATTAATATTTTTTTTCCACTGAAACTTTAGTGAATCAAAAAATAGCAATATCTGAATGATTTTACAAGTTCAAGTGAATGAGAAACAAAATTGCAATTTTTAAAAAGAGATACTTCTTTATATAAAACATTTTTTGAGGAAACATATATTGATAATAATAGAAGCACAGAGGACAAAATTCAGCCTTTCTATTGATTCTATTTGTTCCATTGTTTTATTGGAATTTCTGCCTGAAGGCAACAGATGATGCCAGTATGTCTTCTAATGTAGTGAAACAAAGTCTTTTCATTACCGTACATAAGAAAAAAACAGTCTATACAGCTTTTCAGAAGTGGGCTTTATTGAACTCAAATTTCATGTTCTAAAAGGAGTCAGTTAATTTACGTGCTTCTGCATTATAATTATGACGATTGAGAATGCTTTGAAGGATCTAAATCAGAAGAAATACTGCACAGGACTACTGGAAGGTGGAGAGGAATAAGAACAGTTAAGTGACTCAGAGATAAAATGGTAAACATATTGAAAAATTAAGAGAATAATTTCTTTGCTTAAAGATGACACAGCAATGAGATTTCAAATGTCAGCTTTCAAATATGAGCTGTAATCACTCTATTAATCATCTATAATGAGCTAAAGTATTTCAAACAGAGATGTATTTTTTGTAAAATATCGGGGGGAACTACAGGGTGATAATTATTCTTACATAATTAGAAATACGTTGAAAATTTTGGAAGTTTAACTTACATTTCCTTAATGATCACAAGGATATTGTTGACTGGCATCTACTGTGCTTATTCAATCTACTGTGTTTGATTATTCACTATATGGGCAACACCAATTCAAAGAACACCACAAATAAAAAAGCAATAAAGAGGGATGAACTAAATTATTTCATGACAATCCACGTGGAATATATAACAAAAAAATTGAAGAGAATTTTGACTGAAACTGTCTGCTAGAAGCCTTTGGTCATTTCCTATTAAAATGGGGAAAAAATAAAAGAAATCCTTTATTTCATAGAAGAAAGGAAATACACAAAAAACCAATCAGGACTGTAACTTTTGGGCTGCAGAACTTTCAGCATTTTTCCCCACTACATTGCACAACTAATGGCTAAACGATTTTTATTTTTCAAATATTATACAAGTGCAAATATAAATAAAATTTAATTTAAATTTTAAAAATTAAAAATTTTAGAATTAAAATTTAAAAATCCTAAGACATATATTTATTTGACATTTGTGGTAGTTGTAGTCTTACTTCTCTGTAAAAAGGAAAACATATGTCTTAAAAACTAAAGCAAATAAAGTGGATAAATTTCATAACATAAGCACTAAACACAAAAATATCAAGTTATAGTAGCAATCCAAACCAATCTCAAATCATGTCAACTGTTGTATTCAAGTCCTTAACACTGTTGATTATGTTCTTTTTTTATCTTGTTTTCTTAAAAAAAATAAAATTATGCATATAATGTGTACAAAACACCTGAAATCTTTCACAAAAATATTTATATAACAGCTCACTGCACTAAAATGTTCAGAGAAATAAGTTCCAACTTGCCTTTTAAATTTCTTTTCATTTAACTGTGGCTCTCTTTGCAGTTTCATTTTGCAGATGGTGATTGTAATTCCTGAGTTTCTTGCAAGACTGGGAGGTTTTGTTGGGTTTTTTTCCTCTTCCATTTCTACAGATAATACATTTGAGTAATTTTAATCATTCAGTTACATTATATTTTTGCATAGATAACTGATTTGCAAATATAGACAGTGTTAAGAATTTTGTGTACAAGATGCTGCAAAGACAAGCACAGAAAAGTAGTGCTGGCCCCAGTGTTTGACAGAGTTTAATATAAACTTCAAATTCTTCAATGTCCTTTAGAAAGTAAAGAGTTTGCAAATTCTTCTTCCCTGAAATAAAAGTTGCATAGAGAATGTCATAAATATCATAAAGATACATAAATCAAACTACTGCATTTACATCACACTGCTTTTCAATCACATGCAATTCCTGTGTGAATTTCAATTGTAATTTTTAATATATTTTCATTCGGTTAATCTATATGATATTGTTAAGAGAAATTAAATATTAATACCTCTTTTGGAAAACTCAGCATTTATTATCAATGTAAAGAGAGGGAAGTATGTTAAAACACAAACTTCTACTTGATACAAATAAAATAGAAACATTTGCAAGGCTGCAAAATTTTATAGACTTCTCTCATATGCATGAAACATAAATGTTTGAATTCTGTTCAGGTACGTGTAAGGTTTTCATTATATTTTCTACTGTCCAGATGAGGAGGGGAGTGATGGAGCAGCTTGGTGGGCACCTGGTGTCCAGCCAGGTTCAAATCACCAAAATCACATATTTAATAATTATTATTAAAATTCACATTCATTATACAATCTTTGCTTATATAAAAAAAAAAAATCACACAAAAAAAAAATCACACCAAAATCAAATAACATTATCACAACACCAAATGAAAGTGGACAATTTATACAAAATCAACCACAATTGCAACAATAGAAATTGCCCACAGTCATTCTGCTCTTCACTCTCTACCTGTATTCAGTCCATGTTTTCCCCATTACCTCTCCCAATTACTTTCTTTATCTTGAACTCCTTATACTTACTCTGAGTGTAATTTAACTGTTATTTTTCTCCTTCTTAGTAGCTGGTGCAGTTCTGTAAGGAAGAATTGGGGGAGTCAGTGAGTAGCTGCAAGGTTCTGAGTTACTGGCTGGGTTTAAACCACAACAGCACCAAAAGGACTCTGGTGGGTTCATCCTGGCTGGACACCAGGTGCCCACAGAGGTGCCCTGTCACTCCTCTCCTCAGCTGAACAGGAGAAAATATAATGAAGAAGAGAGAAAACTGTAATGAAAGGCTCATGGGTCAAGATAAGGACAGGGAGAGATCACTCACCAGTTACTGTCATGGGAAAAACAGACATGACTTTGGGAAATTAGTTATATTTCATACAATCAAATCAGAGTAGGGTAATAAGAAAATAAAATCAAATCTTAAAACACCTCCCCCCACCCTTCTCCTCCTTTCTTCTCAGGCTCAGTTTCACTCCTGGTTTTCCCTACCTCCTCCCCAGTAACACTGGAGTAAAAGGGGTGGGGTTGTGGTCAGTTCATCACACGTTGTCTCTGCTGCTCCTTCCTCCTCAGGGACAGTTCTCCTCACACTCTTTCCTTGTTCCAGCATGGGCTCCTTCCCTTTTCCACTGTGGGTCCACCAATTTAGGTGTGAATTCTGCCAGCCATATCAGATATAGCTCGATATACACAGTCATATAAAAGATGACAGAAAATGCTTAGTTTATCTTTTAAGATTTTCTTTGATTTTTCCACCTGATATAGTAAGGCATGCATTTTGTATGACTTACAGCAACTAAGTAAGAACCTAGTCTAAGGTCTTGCAACATTCTTCTGACACACTGAAGACAAATACACACTTTCACCTCTTTTTTTGTTTAACCTTGTTGTGATTCAAACCTAGCTAAGCCCCACAGAGCTACTTGCTGACTCTCCACCAGTGGGATGGGGGAGAGAATCAGAAGGGTAAATGAGAGAAAAGTCATGGATTGATATAAAGTTAACAGGTAAAGCAGAATCCCCGCACACAAGAAAAACAAGGAATTCATTCCCCACGTCACATGGGCAGGCAGGTGTTGAGGCATCTCCAGGAAAGCAGGGCTCTGTCATGAATAACAGTTACTTTAGAAGAAAAAATACTAAATATCCTCCTCTTCCACCTTCTTCCCCAAATTTTATATGCTGAGCAAGACACCATATGGTATGGAATATCCCTTGAGTCAGTTGGGGTCAGCTGTCCTGGCTGTGTCCCCTCCCAAGTTCTTTTGCCACCCCTACCCTACTCACTGATGGGGTGGTGTGAGGAGCAGAAAAGGCTTGACTCTGTGTAAGCACTGCTCAGCAGTGACTAAAACACCCCCCCCCTCAGTTGTCAACACTGTTTTCAGCACAAATAGAAACCAGAAACTTGTGCTAGTTATTATGAAGAAAATTACTCTATCCCACCCAAAACCAGCACACACGTAAAAACTGGGACTTTTTCCTTTAAACAGTACAGGTTAGGTGAAATGACTCCCACTCATTGTAATCACCTCAGTCATATAACTGAATATTCATAATTTATATAAAAGAAAGTAGAATAGCTTGTTTCTTTCTAATATTCATTTCAAAGTGAGTCACTGAATTTGATTTATTGACACATTTGTTAATTAACATCTGAAATATATATCCTTGCTTGCTTTCCTACAAACTGGAGAAACTTGGTGTCTGTTAACCTGAAGCTTTATCTATGAATGTTTTTACCAAGTGACACAACTCAGTTTCATCAAAAGGACAACAAATAAAATATTATACTACCATCAAGCCTGTAAAGATTGAAGTTTGTATTTCTGAAAAACATAAAAATAATGTCAGAGACAAATTGAGACAAAAAAAGTTTAGGAATCTCAAACTGCAGGTAGAACTTCCAAATTCATGGTCTGTATTTCTAAATTCTATAAGAATACATCACATCTTAGTTATCAGGTAACTAAAATACTCTGTCAGCTTTTCAAGATGTTAGGACTGAAACCTGCAGACAATAACATTTTTAAAAGATGTTAAGCCTGTATTTTTCTTGTAAGAATACAGAGTTTTACACTGTTCTCAAAAAATGTGTTTATAATGAAATTTCTTAGTTTAGTTAGCATTTCCACCCCCTGACCTCCAAAACCCCACAATGTCTTCAGTTCAAAGGTAACTTAAATACCCCATATAAATAAACACTGGATTGACTTGAATATGATGGATTTTGGATAAGATGAACTTGACATTAACTTGATGTCTTTTCAGCGTAAAAAGGGGTTTTATTCATTTCTTATGTACAGTAGAAAGGAAAACAGAAATAAACAAGAAGCAAATTTCTAACGGTGAGGTGGAGAAGATTATTTACTCTTGTTAGTTTTCTTGTCTTTTTGATTCATATTATCATATTATGAAAACTATAATGATGCATATTTACATGTGGGTCAAAATAATGTTTTATTGAGAAAGCAAGTCCTATGGAAACTCTTCCAGCTTTGCAACAAATCTTTGTCTAATAGTGAGTCTTACCCTTAAGAATGTGCATGAAACCCTGTCCATATGTGCAAGTGAAGAATGCAACAAAATTAAGAAATTGAGATAATTTAATTAGGCATCTCAAACCTATGGTTTTTTTGACAATATTCCTATCTGCCTCACCTCTCTTGTCCATGCCTTTCTCCTATGAGCACTGCACATAGCACCCTGTCTCAACTTCTGCAGTCCGACTCCTCCCTGAGTCTTACTGCATTTGATGCCTTTTTTTTTCAAATACAGCCTTCCAGAAATCTGGCCTTTATTTTATCCAAACTAAAGCCCCCTCCTTCTCAAATCCAGCTTCCCTTGAAGACATTTAACACTTTACAGCTGAGACACTTTCTTGCATTTGCAGTCCCTTCACTTTACATCATCTCCCCTGCCCCTGCCCTCCTTATTGCACAAACAGCTTTTTTTTTTTTTTTCATTAAATGCTTTTATGCATTAAGAGCGTACCTCAGTCTTATTTGCAGCTTGTGGCCCAATTTGCATCCTTGATTAGTGCTTCCTTTGGCTGAAAGGATGTGCTATGCTCCAGCAGTTGTTAATGGAGAAGAAAAAGTGAAAAAGCAAGAGGAGGGGAGACAGAAAAGCTTTACAGATTTTTCTCTTGAAAGTCTTGAACTATGGCAGAAATTCCTTTTTCTACTTACATTTCATGCTTCCCTTTCAATGTTTCTTATTATAGAAATATGGATTTAAATACAAGATACTAAAGTTTTTCTATAGTTTATAAAAATGTAGCTAAATTTTCTAAGGGTAAACACTTATTCTCATGGGAAGCTAGAAGGCAGAAAAAGAATATAAAAAAAAATTAAAACTTGATTCAAATTTAAACATTATTTTAAAAATAAATTTATTTAAAATAAATGAAAATTAAACATGATTGAAACTTCACATGAACTACAGTTTAACAAATGAGTAAAAATCAAGAAACCTAATTATATAGGTGTGTTGCTGGTAAACAAACATATCATGGTGGAGTGGCAAAAAAGTACTCCTTTCCACTCTGGAAAATAGCTTAATGCATGATTCTCTCGTTATCTTTCTTCTACTTTTCCTCAAGTCCTAAACTACATGCCAAAATATGTACTTACATATAGCTGTTCATTCCAATATTAAGACACATAGTATTAAGAATAAAGATAGGCATAAAACGGTAATGGCAGAGAAGTCATGTTTCTTAAAATTATTTTGATAACAATGAAGAAATCAGTTTCCAGAAAAAAAATCACCAAAAAGTAAATAAATTGATATTGTTTGCTAATGACTTCAGTGTTAAAAATTAGTTGAATGTATTTATTCACTCAAAAGATTTGACAAGCCTAGCTTTATCTTGAATAATCTTACCGTCAATCTAAATTGGCTATTACAATTGCTTTTGGAAGCAAATGAATATAGGGATAATGCTTAGGATTAGTTTTCTGAAAAGGCATCCTGATGCTAACATCACTTTTTTATAGCAACATTTTATAGAAGCGTGAATAACAGCTGTTCACATATCATTAACAAGTAGTGAATGGCTACTTATAGTCTCATTTTTCCTTCAGTTAAATAGGAAAGAGGATGGATTCCAAATTCCCCTAAGCTTTGCATCAGTAAAATTAAAGCCAGAATCAAGCTTAATATATTAGAAACATGCAAAGGCACGTTTGCCTAAGGCACACTCAGCTGAGCATAAAATCAGTAGGGAAAAGCCACTAGTAAATTGGTCCACTACATATTTAGTGCTTTTAACTTATATTCATTGAATGGGTTTATCAGTTACTCATCTTGATACTCATCTGTCTTCCACGTTATCACTCAAATAATATTTTCACATGAATTTTTTAAAAAAACTTTTTCCCTGCCTGTAATTATGATTACTTCTCATTCATCCTGGGTATCAGATCTTGACTCTGGCTTCATTATTCTTCTTTGATCAACTCCTATTTCCCCAAACCCTGTATTAGGCTCAGTCCTTGACCACCTTTTGCACAGGTCTTGTGTCAGTTTTGTGCTGTACATTATGTTATTACTTAGAATGAAGTGAAATTAATAGAAGTTAATGATAGACAAGAACTCATCAGCTTATCTATTAAAATCAGCCACACAGAGTGCATTATTTAGCAGAAGTATAACAATTTAAATCTAATGAAGCTTCTAAGAATTTTGTTACTCGGGAGTATTTAAAATAAATTGGGGGGTTTATATACACTTTCCTTTGGTGATGGGCTTTACTCATTTTGGTAAATCTTTGTCCATCTCATAGAGTTGAGTAATGTTTTACCAATTGCAATACCATGGATCTCCTTGTCACTACTGATAAATTGTGTGTGTGTGTACTCTTTTATCATCTTTCAACTTCTTAGTTTTGAACTTTCCTCCTATGTGTTATTTTTTACCTGTGTCACACTGGACTTATTTCAGATATAAAGTGCTATAGCTAAATTTGATCCACTGGGGGAGAAACAACAACAAATTATTTTCACTTTCTAACATTTTTAACAGAAGTACAGGACATTTCACCAGGTATAAAATTAGCAGCGGTCTTGAGGGAGTAATTTGTACTGTAAAGGTTTTTGTTTTCTATGTACTGTTCTATGCACCTTCTTCTAATAGCTATAGATTCCCTAGGTACTCAGTTTATATACCATGTCTGCAGAATTTTTCTCTGATTTTAAAACAATGGACTTTAAATTTATTCATATATTTTGGTACTGGCAAGCTCTGAAACTTCTTGCTACTTCTGCATAGATTTTCCTGTATGTCAGTTTAAGCTTAATGAGCAGCTTACTGAATCTCATCTACTAAGGCTAGATAGCAGAATATGGTTGAGATGTAGACAACCAATGCCACTGCTGCCCAAACCACTATGCTGTATGAGAACATACTCCATAGGAGGATGTTTTAATGAGGGACATCATAAGTATTTTTATATTCAGAATGTGTGTATACTTTTATATAAGAATGTATATTTTCACAGAGTTCATTTTCTTCATAATAGATCCCGTGGTATTATGGTTTGGATTTGTGACCAAATGAGAGAGAATAATACTGAGCTTAGTCAAAGAGAGCTCAATTTGTTTGAAGGAATGAGACACAAGTTTTATCACATGTATGGCAAGAAGAAAACAGGTAGGTATAACTACCTGGTAAAAATAAATGGAGTCTATTTTTTTCACAAAAGGAGCAAACTGAAATAAGAGACATTTGCCAGCAATCTGCATTATATTGTGCTTTCTCTTTTCAGGGAGAAAAACAATGGTATCTTCAGAAATTTGATACAAAGCCTATGTGCTGTTGTAAGCATTTTCCCATGACTATTAAGTGTCATCGAAGAAACATATTAAGAAAGCCCCAATCAACAAACCAACCCACCAACAAAACAACCAACCAGGCAATCAACCAACCAGAAAACCTAGAAAGTCCACAACTTCAGAAAGGTCTGAGGAAATCTGTGAGTTTCTTAGTAAGTGATCCAAAGTAAATGCTCAAGACAGGTGATTGGACCAAAAGCTGTCTTGCAGGGGCATACACAATACTGCCATTACAGAGGGGACCATTAACACTCTCTAGACTCCAGAGGTAAAATCATAGGATCATAAAATAGTTTGGGTTGGAAGGGACCTTTAAAGGTCAGCTAGTCCAACCTCCCTGCAATGAGCAGCAACATCTACAGCCCGGAGTCCCATCCAACCTAATCTTGCATGTTTCTAAGGATGATGCAACTACCATGCCCACTATATAGGCACTTTGTGACAGGATTCCCTGGTAGAAATTATTGGCATCTAATAGCAGTCATCCAGGTAGCATCTGCCACAGATGACTTGGAACAATATTTTCACCAGCCAGTGTTATACTCACTCACATGGATAGATCAGCTCATAAACTAACTTTCACCTACATGGAGGAAAATCTGCTTTCAAATACAGCTCTGAAACCCAGCACTAAACGGCTCTCCTCTCAACAGCTTTCACTCCAGCACATTCTAACATGCTTTTCCCCCCCAGATGTAGTTCTGTTCCTAGTCAGGTAAACACTCTTAGCAATCTTCCACTGCCAACAGCACTTTCTAAAGAGCAGTTTCTAAACTTTCCTAATGGGATAATTTTTACACACCATTAATTTTATTGGCAAAACACAAAGAAACTTTCTATTTTAAATACAAAATTGTGAAGCATCTTTTATTGTTTTCTTCATGTCTTAGCCATACTCAGAACTAGTAGTCTGTGAAATGAAGCACAGCACTTATCCAAATTATCCAAATGAAATAGCAGTAAAGTACTGGTTTTTTTAGTTACCAAATGGTGGTCAGCAGATAGTCTCTGGGAGTCATGGTTGGTAGCAAGTTGACCATGAACAAGCAATGTGCTCTCACGGCAAAGAAAGCCAAGAGCCTCCTGGGCTGCACTAGGCAGAGTGTTGTCAGCAGGTCAAGGGAGGCTTCTCTCCTGCTCAGCTCCGGCAAGACATATCTGAGTACTGTACCCAGTGCTGGGCTTCCTGGTACAAAAGAGACATGTACTTACTGGAGTGAGTCCATCACAAGGCCAAGAAAATGATTAAAGGACTGGAGCACCTTTCACATGAGGAGAGACTGGGAGAGGTGGGACTACTCAGCTTGAAGAAGAGAAGGCTCAGGAGGATATTATCCATGTGTATGAATTCTGATGTGGGACACAGAGGTGGAAAGAAGATGGAGCCAGACTCTTGTAGTGATGCCCAGTGACAGGACAAGAGACAATGGGCACAGGCTCAAATACAAGAAATGCCAATAAACCATGAGGAAGAAGATTTTTATTAATATTAATCTATTTATTTATTTATTCTGAGGATAGAAAGACACTGAAATAGATCATCCATCATGTGGTGTTTCCACCATTGTAAATATTAAAACATGACTGATATGACTGGGCACAGTTCTGGGCAACCTGCCTAGCTGACTCTGCTCTGAACAGGAGTTTAGACTAAGTGATTGTCAGAGGTTTCAAAACTTAAATATTCTGTGATTCTGTGACTGTAGGTGTTGGACTGTATGGAATTTCAAAGCATATGGGCACAGTACTAGACCAAACTTGGTAGAGAAATTTTCTATTTAATTGTTCTTAGACTGAATTACCCTCCTGAATAGTATTTTCTGTTCACTCTAGAAGGCACCTAGGTCTAGTCTGCAGGGAAATGTGGAAGATCAGAGAAAGGGGGACAGAGAAAAAGATACATGCAAAATAACCTGACAGTTCAATTAAGTTATTCACTTTCTTTTTGTATTAGCTCTTCTACAAATATGAAAATTTTATTCAGCATAAACTACTCCAACTCTTTCTATATTTAAAGTCATGCTCACTATAACTCTGACCATTATTTCACATTAATGGTGCACATTTCTTAAAAACTGATTGATTTTCAAAAGACAAATGTGTTAAATCAATGTTGAGAACAATACAGTATATAGCACCACTAATTAGCATTGTGAAAGACCTCTTCCTATTATATTATAATTATGTAATTTGCATACGATTTCTTTTTTACAGTTCATTACCAACTTTTTGTTCTCATGTGATGGGAAACATTTAGAAATTATTTTTGCAGTAAAAACCTAACATATTGTTTCTTAAAAGTTCCAAGGATTCTACTTTTTTGATATATTGCAGCAAACATTCTAGTCTATATTTTCTGTTTAAAAACAAGAAAGCTTTTAACCATAAAATATTATTTCTCAGTAATAGCTTGACTAAAATTCCAATGGTAAGTCACTGGAAGTACGTTCGCCAAGTGGGTTCTAGAAGTAGCACCAGCCCAGACTTCGTGATTCTGACTAAAGTTTTATTCTTAGTAAATACAGAACGGGAGAGAAATATTTCAGTTTTAAAGAGAAAATGTATCCTCTTACGGTATACTGCTATACAATACATCAAATTCATATCAGCTCAGATATGCTATCTAAAATAACAAGAGTGAAAGGTTAGTCCCAGGTGACATTAAAATACCTACACATTTTTTCTTGTATAATTATTAGGGAATCGTTTATATAAATTTGTAAGTATACAACCAGTTTTTAAAACTTAATGGAGAAAATATGAACTGCCTGGAAGCACTATTACCTATTTAAATTGCTGCTGCCTTTTTTTTTTTTTTTTTTATTTTCTCAGTATCTCATCTGTTCGCTTGAGCAGAATTCCACAACATTTATTTTTTGTATGAGTGAATAGGCTTAACTGTGGAAAAAAAGAACGATTGAAGTTCAGGTAAATATTCCCATAAATTCAAATATTAATTGTAACAGGTGTATCTGAATGTCATCCACAGAGTGATGAGATGGGTACAAATCCAAAATTTAAGGAAGAAAAAGCTTTTGTAAGAATAATTACATAGGTAATCATGTAAACAAATGAAAAGACTAAGACATAAACTGCAGTCCTACATTCACATATGGCTAGAAACAACTCAGGACAGGTAGATGTCCATGAAAATCTACCCAATCAAAATAAGCTTCTCCAATCTGTCTCCAAGCTAATTTTAATATAGGCAGTTTACAACTATGAAAAAAAGCCATCTGCTAACTAGTGAACATAAGGTCCAGAGTCAGTATTTTACAAAGGCAGAGTCAATTAACTTTTATTTAAAACTCTCTTTAGTTTACAGATATCTGAAGGTTTTTTTCTGCTGAAATGAATCTCAAAATGTTTAGTAAATGCCATCACTCAAACATCTGCCTCTTCCTTCTTTCCCCAGCTTTACATAACCATGATGCCATATTGTATTGAATATCCCTTAAGTCAATCGGGGTCAGATGTCCTGGCTGTGTCCCCTCCCAGTTTCTTGGGCACCCCCAGCCTAGTGCTGGTGGAGTAGTGTGAGGAGATGAAAAAGTCTTGACTGTATATGCACTGCTCAGCAGTGACTAAAACATCTCTCAGTTATCAACCCTGTTTCTAGAACAAACACAAAACCTAGCTCCAAACTAGTTAGTATGATCAAAATTAACTCTATTCCAGCCATAACCAGGACAATTGTGATTCAAACTGTTGATTCAGTGGCAAAACTAATTAGAAAATGTTATTTTTTTTTTAACTTTACTACTACTGGAGTTTTGTAGAGCTCTTCAAATCACACACACAAAAAAAAATCAATCAGATTTGGCCCAGAAATTATGAGGATCTATGCAGCCTATAAAAATAGTTTTGAAGAAAATTGAGTTTTTTCTGAAAGGAAAAGACAATAATTTCATTAGGTTTGACTTTACAGGTTGTTCTTTCTTTTAAAGACCACTAGTTTTCTATTTGTATAGACTTTATAGCAGTTAATACCATATTTGAGACGTCTTTGTTTTCAAAGTTCAAGAGTCCATTGTCCTTTTTTAAGTCACGTCAGTCACTGATAGACATCCACTTCAGAAACAACAAAAAAACCTTCTTACTTCATATCTGTCTAAAACATTTAAAAAAAATATGTATTTAATTTCAGTCTTAGGGAACAGTCTTCCCTGACACACACACAAAAAAGGATCATCAAACTGTTTAGAGAATGGATGCTTCATCCCTTATATTATAAGTATAAAATGTGAAGCAGACGGGGGATTGATCTGTTGGAAAACACTTTCAGACTTACTTTAGTGTACCATAGGAGTTAAATCCTTTTTCTGGTTTCCCTTGTTGTTTCTTACAGTGCCTGCTAAATTGCAACATGTTTTGCTGAATGTCACAGAAAAAAAAAAACAAAACAAAACAAGTAAAGATGGAAATGAAAAAAAAAAAAAAGAAAACAAAACATAACAAAACCAAACCTCCTTCACGTTTGATGTGAAGATTTTATAGTATAACACAAAATAAGGTGTACCATCATCCTGAAGTGTTTCTGTCAAACCCTGTTCACAGGACACATCAAATCAGTTTTTGTGAGAGAAGAAAAAGACAGACGCAGGAGTAGAAGCATTTAATACAATTTGTTCCACAATCTTAATGTAGAGATATTTTAGCAATCATATAAATTTCTATGAAATTTAAAAATGGCAAACATTGGAAGCTCATCTTTCTCTCTTTTTCTTTTTTTTTTTTTTTTTTGTAAGAGAAAATAGTTTTCTGAAACAAACTTCAGACATCTTTTGAAACTGCTGAAAATCAAGTTAGCCTTGCTTATATTTGAGGCTAATTCCACAGTTCCTTCAGCATGATTACACTTATTTGTCTGAAAAAATAGTAATAATAAAAAAGGATCAATTTTCTTAGAGTCTTTTCTATTAAAAAAGAAAAAAGTTTTAATTTTAAATGCAATCTCAAATCTTCCAGATTTATGTGAAAAAGATGTTAAAGCAAATCTTACAGAAATTTTGATTGTCACTAATGCCGACTGACTGCTGTGCGTTGGCTGCTTGGTATAGGCTGTTCAGGCTTGTACCTTTGGATAGATTCAGAGAGGTTATCTCCAAGAAATATCTATCCATTCTGAAGTACCAAATGGTGAAGAAAAGTGTTCCGGGATTTACCTACATAATATCTGGCTGACATAATGAATCAATTTCAGCTATTTATCTATCCAGTATCACTGGAGAAGATGTCTTTTTAGCATGTCCAGTTTTGAGATTTATTTAGATGAAAGTATATTTTTAAAATATACATTTGAATCAGTCTTAAGCCATAACTTCAGAAAAATCCTACCTTTTAAAGGTTAAATTTTAAAGGTTAAATTCAAAGAACACATGCTAAAACACGGGAAAATGTGAGAGGCAGGCTAAATAAATGGTAAAGAAAGAGGAAATAATGCAAAAAAAAAAAAAAAAGCAAAGGCATATGGCAAGAAAATGGCAGTAAATGGCAGTGAATAAAACTGAGATTATTTATATGCATATATATACATATATATACATACATATTCTTCTAGAAAAAGACGGAAGCAGAAGGTAGAAATGGAAAAAAATACCCAACAAATTACAAGGGAGGAACAGAATTAAAAAATGGTAAAAGATAATGAAAATGAGATAGCCATTAGAAGACAATAAACCTCAGCTAAAATAGGATTTCATTAGGTAGAGTAAGGTAGATAGGATTTAGAAGCACATCTGAGTGTTAGGGGAAGTAAATAAGAATGGGAAATTATAACTTAAGATGCTAAAGGAATAAACAAGTCTGCATACTAAGAGTTCATACCTCTTGGTAACATCTGTACCTGGCTGAGGTATCAGATAAACATTTGCATTCCTAGGGTGCATGTTGATCTTAATCATGATTCATAGATATTTTGGTGGTGTATCCTAGAGTTTTTTTATACCACAAGGATAATGTATTAAGTCCAAAGATTTTGAAGGACTAGCCAATCATTCAGTAAAAACTGTTACTGAAACAAAGCTTATATATATATTTTATGAATAATGGACTTTTTTGTATAAAAATAGTGTCTGTGGTGGTCTCCAAGAAGTGGTTGCTTTATTTTGTGTAGTTTTGCTTATGCTTCAATTGATGAAAAAACTCTACAAAATACTTCTTAGAAATTATCCCCCCTTTTTGTTCAGGTTTTCTGACTTTGCAAAGAAAGCAAGACCTTTTTCATATATACTACTTCAAGGTCCTCCTAACCTAATGATAATGAAATAATAATGAAAAAGAAGTTTAATGTATATTCTCTTCCCCTTCAAAAATCGGACCATGCTTACTGAACATGTTTTCAGAAATCTCTTTCAAATAGCAGAAAATCACAGAAAAAGAAATCTCCTCTGATTTTAACATGTACTCATCGTAACCATATTTTATACCATGAAGCAATCCTTTCCTTGGACAGAAAAGCAAAAGATGGTCTAATGCATATTTCTTAGGTATTTTGTTGTTGTTTTATTTTCTAATTGGATCCTTGAATTTTGTTCAAGCCACTGAGGAATCAAAATACAGCTCTAGCTAATCTTCAGAACTCTCACGGAAGGGCTGGTAATGACATCTTGATTTATACTTGTGAGTAGTTCAGAATTTTCTCATATCACCTTCAAGGTCTTCACAAAAAGAATGAGTCCTATCTCTGGCAGGCCAAAGGGCTCACAGATAAGGTCATATTAACCCCCTTTAAATTATGCTCTGCTATTTATGAGGCTACTTGGAAGTGCTAGCTTAGGTACCAGAAGCCCATAACCAGCATTGTGCTGGATGAAACAGTTTAATGAAAAAACTTAGGTGTTTTGAAGGTGGATGAAAGAAGTACCACTTAGTAAGGTTTCTCAATAAGAAAATACGGAACAGCTTGAATGCAATAGGAAGAGTTGAACTTATTTAAAGTGAAATGCATATTTTTGCAAGATATCCACAAAGAACAAAACAAAAGAAAAAAACTATGGTTTTTTTTGGAAGAGCTTTTTCCTATTTTTTCTTTCTATTTGTCAATATGTTTTAAATGAAGGTTCAGGAAATGGGATTTTGAAGATATTGAATACATTAAAGGATTTTAATGATTTTCATGAAATAATCCTGTAGTCCATGTTAAGTTTTGCAGAGGTTTGGGAAATTGATTTACTAGGAAAATATATGTGGCCCTGTTTATTTTTTCCTTAAATGAATGGATCTTATTGGATGATAAATAAATAATTTTTTACTTCAATAATGATGAAACCATGTGTTTTATTTATTTTAGGCTAGTGTGGATTGGCTGAGGGACAGCGGACACTCTGTGACCAGCCCAGACTTCTTAGCCCTAGGAGACAGTGGTTGTGAAGAACATAGCTGAACGATGGACATGAGAAGCAATCCCAGCTGTCTGGTCTTAGCCGAACTTTGAGGCTTGAACTCAAGTTACCCAGGCTGCAAGGCCTAACCTTCGGCTACTAAAGGACATTTATGTGCAGTAGAGAAAGAAACTTGGTATTTACTCAAGGTTAACAGAATGTGGGAGCGGGATGGCAAAACTGTAAGATGTGTATAAAAAAATAACAAATGGATAAGCTTTCTGCTAGCCTGCTATCTGCTTCAAGAATGTGCAGTTAGCACTTTTAAGCCAATCAGAATCTATATTGGTTACATCAGCTATTTTTGTACACTATAAAAGCTGTTGATGTGTGTGAATAAATTTGGCAATCACTTGATCACATTGATCGTCTCTGTGTTTGTCCATTGCTCCCACGTCAACAGGCTAGGGGTTTTCTTTCAGTATAAGTGACTAGGGTTGAAATTCAGCAAAAATACCTTTGAAGTCATTTGTGATGCTACCCTGTGCTTATACCTACCCACATTCTTAAGTACTTTGCTGAAGGCTAATTAAAAGTGTGAGAAAGTCTTGGATCTAACCACAGTTGGAGGTGGAGCTCCGTAACAGATGGATTTTCACAGAAATTGGACTATTACATAGCCAGTCCCTACCCCCTTAATACAAATCCGGACCAAAGAATTATATACTACAAATTGTCAGAGCTAGACTTCTTCTGCATTACAAGAGCAAAGAAAGAATGAAAAGCGGCTTCTTATTTCTTACTTTTTTTTATAATTTTTCCAGAAAATATGCAAAAATGGAGAAAATTGTCCTTGTATTAGAAATACTGTCCTAGATCTAGCTTCATTTCAACTAATTTCAGGCATACCAGTTAGAAACATAATTACCATAATCACCTTTTACAACACTTGAAGAGGTTTTACTTTACATGAGGTGGTACACACCCATTCCTGCCCCAAAGGTGATTATGGGTTTCTGAAATACATCTTTACATGCAGATGACCAAATGATGCAATGTTAAGTCTGAGTGCATTTAAGCTTATTCATAATTATTTAACTTGATTTTCCACCTGTCTACAGACCAAGTGAAAACTGATACACTGTTGCACAAAACAGTATGACATAATGCCAAATTAAGAGTATAATATGTTCCCTTTACCTAGAATCATTACAGTATAGCAAATAAATGCACAGACTTTCTTATACTGGTGTGCAGTTGGGCTGCGGATTTTATTTTAAAAATTTATAAATAAGGGTGAGAGAAGAGTGACAACATTACTCATTGTGAGAAAGATATATTGGGACCAAAAATCTATTATATTCTGGGATTATAGGTAGTCTTTGAGCTACCATGTATCTACCCTCTGTATACAAGGCAAAATCACACAGGATAGCTCTAGTATATTTTGAAGGGATCTGTATGCCAGCGAATGAATGTTGACACCTAAAATGCATTAAAAACTTAAGAACTGATTGAAGAAAATGTAAAATGAGTTTGCATCCATTAGTGCTTCATGTGATTAATTAGCACTCTAACAAGCTACAAGACAATAGTCAAGTTACTTCACAAGATAACAGAGTTTTAAACTCTTACAAATCAGGTTTTCGAGATTACACAAAAAAAAAAAAAGTCACAGTCTATCTAAAAAGTAGACTTGGTTTTATCCCTACTGCTTAAGTACTATTGAATCCAAGAAGAGTTTAAATTTATTGTATTTTTAAGAACTTGGCCCAAATTATACATATTTTTTCTTTTTCTTTCATTCGTAAAGCAAAAATTGTTGGTAACTTCAGAACAGACCATGAAGGTATTTATATTTCAGTTAAGTAACTAAAAGGTAGCAATATGCAGCATATATCTGTAACAGAAGTTTCATTTTGCAAGTGGCTCATGTCTTCCAGATATCATCAAGAACAAAAAAATAATTGCATTCTGACCTCAATCTGTCTTGTCATAATTCTCAAATTTTTAAACAATCTTTGAAAAAACTCATTTTGCTGGTTAAATTTTAAGAACTTTTATGAGCAAAGGAACATAAACTGGCTCAGTAATGATCTTATTATTCTTATTCTTGTATGACCTGATCATTATTCTTCTGTGGACAGCTTAATAATTTCCTAATAATACCCAGTAATAATACTCTGGCTTTTTTTTTTTTTTTTTTTTTTTTTTTAAGGTAAAGGTGGTGGGTGACACCAGATTTAGAAAAATACAACCATATTCATGTTCAACTAATGCATTTAGAGCATACATAAAGCACGGTGACCACAGTGAAATCAAGGCTTATTGACTGCTAGGTACTGTGAATTAGCAACTTTACTTTGTGCTTTAAGCACTGCACCTGTGTAGCCTTTACTAATTTCTACCGAGTTTTCTATGAAATGTTACTTTGTAACTACTTTAATTAGTAGTGTATTAAGGATTTCACTGTTTGCTCTGGGTTTTTTATTTTGTCCTTTTCTTCTCAGTGATATGAAAAGTTCTTCACATCCTGTTAACTATCAAAAATAAAGGGACTACAATAAAAAAGAACTTTTAAAAAAAAACAGTGCTTTTAAACTTTTACACTCAGTCTTACCAGTTTTAAAACTTCACTTAAGTGAAACAAACAGAACAAAACAAATCCAAAAAACAATATAAGAAAAATAAATGGTAATTGGAAGGAGAATAAAGCTCAACACCAGAGCAAACAGTTCAACCTTACACTTTGTGATTTATAGTACGACTTCACCATCAAAGCATTCTGTGATTGACCAACTGAAAATTCTGCAGTGTAGCACTGAGTCAAAACACAATAAATTTTTATCCTACGTTGTCACCATTTTTTTGCCTTTCGTTGCTCCTTTAATCCTACCCTGCTTTTCTTATTGCCTATCTGTTTGATCTTAATTCATGCTGATAGTGTACATTTAGACCACTGTGAACTTCAAAAGCACAGACATTTAACTGAAGAAACTTACCTGGAATCAAATGTAAGGCAAACAATATGAGGCACTCTTTTTTTTCCCAAACACTGCAGCAGTGAATGCATTACGCAGAAAGACGGGGAATACATGTGACATTAAAAGGGATAAAGAAAATACACAGTGAGAATGTTCTATGTTGCTATGATTGTTCAAGTCTAATTTGTGGCTTAGGTTGTTTCTAAAACACAGTTGTGCAAGAATTTCACCTGGGTCTCTAAATCTGTGTTAATTCTTGTGTTTTTTCCCTACATGTTAGGCTAGGGATAGCTATCTGGGTTAACTTGATAAACTTCTTAAAAACAAGTGCCCACTAATCTCTGTGTCTGAAGCAGAGGGGACATGGCTCAGCTCAGCTCATGGAAGCTTCTGCCAGCTCAAGGTTGCACCTATATGACTTTGTATATACTTCATCTTCTTTGTTCTTGGTCTTTGGCCCTTATTTCAAAATTGCTGTAATTATCCAAATCTTATTCTTCTACTCATGAGCATAATGTTGACTGCAGTTGGAAATAAATAATGGGGTCAGAGAACTTTTCTCTGATCTACTTAGTATGGCAGTTTTTATGTAAATAGAAACAAATCTAACAAAAATCTTCACTAATATTACTTGCATAAAACTAATGCAATTTTGTGCTTGTCCACTGCTTCTTGATTTAAGTCTAAGAGTTTTTCTGCTGCATGTAAAATAGATTCCTTCAGGAGTAAATTAAAGCAGAAGCTCTTACTTGGGTGTGCTTCAGATGTGTTTCAGCCATCCTTGGGAAGGGCAAAGATCTGAAAAAAGTCTTAAAAGAAGCTGGGGATGATATTTTGCATTAAGAGGTCTCAGGATTATTTTTTTTTTATATTCTAGCTTCAATGATGGATTGTCTTTCTTATTTAAGTTTATAACTTTCTCTTTTTTTTTATTTCATGGAACATCCATGTGTAATCTTTTCAAACATAGAACACATTTCTTTGAGCCGCAGGCATCACATGTGATGAGTGCTATAAATAGATAAAGAGATTAATTTGATTCTCTCTCTCCAGAAAAACACAGGGTGAAATCTGAAAAGATATAACTTCAGTTTGAGATTCAAACTGTGAACAGATTTCAAAAGTCTTAGAAATGGTTCTCTGTGTGTGGCAATTGCCTTAACTTTTGTGATTAACTTGCTGTTCAATTTCTGCTCACAGGACTACAAGTTAGTGACAATAGCTTGTAGTTAATGCAGTATAGTTGTGCTTAGTCCATGAGAGGTAGATTTGTGATGTGAGGAGATCAACTAACCAGGGCCTATACTTGCAAAGCCAAACACGTATTCAAGTCTGTCCCTCAGCTTTAGCTAACATACTTTTGCCTCTGGCACTAGAAGTTTTCCTTGTGAAGTCAAAGTACATAGGCAGTCAGAAAAGTTTAGAGGGAAAACTAAGGAAAGCTTTGAGCATTTCTTAAATTAGCTTTTTTTTTAATTATAGCCAAAACAGAGCTCACTAACTTTTATAACAAAACAAAGAGTTTTCAAAGACTTCATAGGATCTTATTTCATAATGTTACTACTTAAGTATTTTAACTTTTGCCTTGACTATCATTATGAAATAGTTTATCATCAAACACACTTGCCATCAAATGGATTTGACTTTTGTTCAC
Organism: Neopsephotus bourkii; assembly: GCF_033783945.1. NCBI lineage: Eukaryota > Metazoa > Chordata > Aves > Psittaciformes > Psittacidae > Neopsephotus > Neopsephotus bourkii. The sequence goes on along the minus strand of NW_026902105.1, from coordinate 7,789,574 downwards.
ATTGCAATTCTCTTTTCCCCTTCAAAATGTCCTAACAAAGTATCTAGATTTTCTAGATTTTTCTTAGTTTTATTTTTTGTTCACTTTTTTGTTTTCAATTTTATATACATATATATATTAAGAAATGTAGAGTTGATTACAGATTAATGGCAGATTTTGGAATCAACTGTACTTATATTAAAACTCCACAATGTTTCTCATGGATAAGTTATTGTTGGGATAAATAAGTGAGTGAAATTTCTGTTCTTGGGAAAAAGAAATACATCTTACCTAAAATTCAAATAAGCTTGTCAAAATCATATGAATTGCTGAATGGGATTTAAAGAAAAAAAGAATAAGCTCAGGCTGTGTTTGCAAATTCCAGAGAAAATTAATAGAAATTCGTGCTTGATTCTTAAGTTTTCAAAAACCTCAATCCAAAACCTACATTTTCATGGAAACTGAAAAAAAAAAAAAAAAAGGTCTGCAGCCAAAAAAAGCAAAAGTAACTAAACACTTTCATCTCCATTTAGGTGCAAAGTGTCTTTCGCTACCTCTGCACCTGACTATATGAGTGCCTACTTCTCCCAGTGTTTGGAAATTACTGAAGTTCTGAAATGTTCAACTACTGCAGCTCACGTCCTAATCAACTTTCCATGCAGCCCCTATACACTGCAAACATCTAAAGACTCTTTTTTCCAGTAGCCTTATTAACATATTAAACAGAAATGAAGAGCACCTGTGTTTAAACAGCATTTAGCTAGCATATTGCTGCTTCTTGTCAGAGCTTGTTAATTTTCTTTAAGCTTACAGTTTAGCCTAATAAAGGGTACTGTCTCTCCCTACAACGTTAGCCTGATCTCTGTCAGCTCTCTGTTCTACAGGCCAGAGAACCCAGTAGTCCAACTGATCTTCAAAGAATATGTTTTCAAAACTTCCAGTGACTCATGATGTGAAAGCCATCCAGCTGGCCTTGGACATTGCTGAACGAGAAAAGTGGCCAGTACTTTATACTGACTCATGGATGGTGGCACATGCCCTGTGGTGGTGGTTGCAGCAATGGAAGCAGAGCAACTGCAACACAGAGGTAAACCCATCTGGGCTGCTGCACTGTGGCAAGATATTGCTGCCCAGGTGCAGAACCTGGTGGTGAAGGTACATCATGTACGTACTCATGCACCCAAGATTCAGGCCACTGAGGAACACCAGAAAAAACAAGTGGATAAAGCTGCTAAGATTGAACTGGCTCAAATGGACTCAGATTGGCAACATACGGGTGAATTATTTTTGGCCTGGTGGGCCCATGACACTTCAGGCCGTCAGGGCAGAGATGCAACATATGGATGGGTTTGTGATTGAGGGGTGGACTTAACAATGGACACTATTGCCCAGGTTATTCATAAGTGTGAAACATGTGCTGCAATTAAACAAGCCAAACAGTTAAAGCCTCTTTGGTATGGAGGACAACGGCTGAAGTATAAATATGGGGAGGCCTGGCAGATTGATTATATCACACTCCCACCAACCCACCAAGGCAAGCCATGTGCTTACCATGGCGGAAGCAACTACCGGATGGCTGGAAACGTACACTGTGCCCTACGCCACTGCCCAAAACGCTATCCTGGGCCCTGATAAACAGATTTTGTGGCAACACGGCACCCCAGAGAGAGCCGAGTCAGACAATGGGACTCATTTCCAGAACAACCTTATAGACATTTGGGCCAAAGAGCATGGTGTTGAGTGGGTATGTCACACCCGCTACCATGCAGCAGCCTCTGGAAAAATTGAATGATACAATGGGCTGTTAAAAAGTACACCAAGAGCAATAGGTGGTGGGACTTTCAGACATTGGGATATACATTTACCAAAAGCCACCGGGTTGGTCAACACCGGAGGATCTGCCAACAGGGATGGCCCAGCCCAGTCAGATCTTTCACATACTGTAGAAGGGGATAAAGTTCCTGCGGTGTACATGAAGAATTTGCTGGGGAAGACAATCTGGGTTATTACTGCTTCAGGTAAAGGCAAACCCACTCATGGGATTGCTTTTGATCAGGGACCCAGACGTACTTGGTGAGTAATGACTCTTTAAGAAAAGCTTTCCTCATGTTTAAATTTTTTATCTGTACTTAAGGATTTACATACTTGAAAAAAGGCATATATTATCATTATATTCTGTAATAAATGTCTATTTATATAGGGTAATTTCCAGCACAGCTATAACAATCAAATTATTTTACTGTAGCTATGCTTATGCAACTCCCCCACGCAGACAGTCAATCATTAAGTAAATCCAGATGTCCTCAAGATTAATTACTTTTAAATAATAAAACTGCTTTTGTTCCGATATAATTTTGACAGTGGGGAGTCATATTAGAAAGTTTAAAGTGGACTAATTATCCTGGCAGTTTTATGGCTGGAAATTTCTCCATGTTGACAAAACTGTCATCTGATGCAAGTGCCTATGCCTAGTCAGTCCCACAATAGGAACACAGTGCATGTCTTTCACTAAAGAAGTCTCTTCCTCACTTGATAGGTGTCTGTGGAAGACATCTGTAGGAAGAGGTACCAGAAAGAATAGCCACAGGATGATTATGAAAGACCACATTTTGGCTGGTTTTTATTCTCATTCTGTCAGCAGTTTCACAAACTGATTTTTTTTCCCTCCTTGCTGCCATTTCCCCCCCCCCCCCCTTCCCTTTCCATTTTAGTTTAATTTTCCCTTTCACTTTAATTAAACTCTCCCCAGGCTTGCATGCTTGCAAGGTCTTATTCATTTCTTTTAAAGCAAGCTGACTAATAGCCAGAATTTCTCCAAATCTCTAAACTCTCACTAAAATATTCTGTCAAAACTTTTCACTTTTATTTTTAGTGAGAAAGAGCTAGGCATAAATTGGAACAAAAGAGGTAGGAAGGGGATGAATTACTCTATATAAAATAATAAACCTATCACTAGTTAGAAGTAGAAAAAAATAGGTACAAAGGTATACACACATTGATATTTAGATTATAGAAGTAGAGATGTCCTAATAGACCATTCCCTCCCCAGTCACAATCATCATGTGCTTCTGGATGTTTTTACTCCATCTTCCCATGGACTAGAAAAATTCACACAGATAACCAGTCTGTTTCTACATAATTTCTTAGTATCTGTTTCAATTTTCCCATGTGTTTCATGTAAAATGACTGCATTTATCATTGCCTTTGGTATGTACAACAGTCATATGACTACCAAGCTGTGAAGAGAATTATCTTGAGCAAGTATATGTATGTAAGCACAATCTAACTTAGAGAAAAATATGACTTCCATTTAAATCAACAAGAAAATTGATGGAGACTTTATTTTACCTGCTTTCCACTCAAGACAAGTTTTCTTGGACAAAAAACAGGGAACTCTCCACAGATTTTACATCCAAATTATCCACCAAATTCCAGTAAGAAAGTACATATCTTAGGATACTAGGATCATAAAATACTAAGGTGGAAGGGACCTCAAGGATCATCAGGCCTAACCTTTCATTGCGAAGTGTGATCTAGACTAGATGGCCCAGCACCTTGTCCTTATATCAAATCTACTCTCATTAAAAGCCATTACCCAATGTTCTTTATCTCCCTGTCATGGAAGAGATGTTCCATCCTTTGGTCATTTTCGTGGATCCACTCCCACAGGTCCATGTCTTTCTTGTACTAATGCAGTACTCCAGGTGGGGTCTCACCAGAGCGGAAAAGGGAAGAACCACCTACTGGTCACAGTTCTTTTGATGCAGCCCAGGATATGGATGGCTTTCTGGGCTGCATGCACACACTGATAGTTCATGTTGAGTTTTTCATTCCCCAGTACCTCCAAGTCCTCCTCAGCACAGCTGTTCTCAAGCTCATTATCCCCCAGCCTGTACTGATACTGGGGGAGGCACTGACCCAGCTTCAGGACATTGCACTTGACCTTGTTGAACTTCATAATGTTCACATGAGCCCACTTCTACAACTTGTCCAGGTCCCTCAGGCACAAAATAAAATTAGGATATGCTATTTGTATCACCACATAACAGGTAAAAGACATGAAAACAAGTGGTCAGATCTTATCAATCTTCTCAGAAACTTCTCCGCAGAAAAACTGGAATGATTACGACTGTTTATGATTCTGCAGTGATTTTCATCAGGCTCTGTGGTAATGTTCTTATCTGAGCCAACTTTAATTAATTTTATATGGTTTCACAAAACAGCACATCAAATGCTTCAGTAAAATCTAAATATATTGCATCTGCTATGTTCTCTGAAAGCACTAATCCTATAATTTTATCAAAAGCAGCAATCAGACTTGACTAGCAAGATTTAAACATCTTAATTTGATGTTCCTCATTGCTTGAATTTCAGCTATTTCTGTAATGAGTTCATGTTCTACAGTTATGTATTTGCACAGTTACTTAAAAATATTTTGATGGATTTGAATTTTACGTGAGAGTTCAAGGGTCTTTGCTCATCATCACAGGTAATGGAAAGCTAAATACAGAGTAATCATAGCTTATCTCCAAAATTATAATAATAATAGAAATTATTTTACTTTGTTTCAGCTATTTTCCAGAAAAGGTGTTTCATACCACTATATTTGTGATTTATTTTAATATTTTAAATTTAACCTTTTTGATTACTTTGATAAGGTGTCCTGGGTTTAGCAGTAGCAGTCATTTTTTCTCCTTCTTAGTAGCTAGTGCAGTGCTGTGGTTTTGACTTTCAGTCTGGAAACAGCGCTGATAAGACCAGTGTTTTTAGTTACTGCTCAAATATTTACTCTGACCAAGGACTTTGTGAGCCTCATGCTCTGCCAGGGAGGAGGGGAAGCCAGGAGGAAGCAGAGACAGGACACCTGACCCAAACTGACCAAAGAAGTATTCCATACGACAGCACATTGTGCCCAGGATATAACTGAGAGTTACCCGGAAGGGCTAGTGCTCTGCGGGGTTGGACTAGGTATAGGTCGGTGCTCTGGTGGGCGGGTGGGAGGGGAGTTATTGATTGGTGGGTGGTGAGGTGTTGTATTCTTTTCCTTTGTTATTTCTCTTATCATTATTATTATTGGTGGTAGCAGTAGTGATTTGTGTTATACCTTAGTTACTAAACTGGTCTTATCTCAACCCGTGGGAGTTGCATTCTTTTGATTCTCCCTCCCCATCCCCCCAGGAGTAAGGGGAGGGCAAGAAGGGGGGGGTGAGAGAGAGACTGTGTGGCTGACTGGTTTTAAATCATGACATAAGGACAGTATAGAATTGCTTATTAATAAAACAGTTACTACTAGGACTATTATTTTCCAGGGAACAGTACTGTAGTACTGTTATCACAAAACATAAAACTGTGTACTGGGACAATACAGTGTCCTAGTAGAAGATCAAGACATACCTTTAGAATAAAGAAGGAAGTCTAATCAGAGTAGACAACATTTTTTTTTTAATATAATACATTGCACAATATGAGGAAATGATATCCTTTTAATGATTAATGCACAGCTTTAATATAAAATTTGTGATTGATCAGTCAATTTTTCAGACAATCTTGACCACTTTATCATTATTTATGAACACTTTTTTTCTATAACTGGAAGTTTCAGCTAAAGAAAAACCTAAAACAGTGTTGACAAAATTCATAGAAATCAGATTGAATGTCTACATTCATGGCACTGAAATATAAATACAGCTGAGAGCTTAGAAAATGTTTGGTAAAGAAAGATATAAAGATATTAAGCTATGCAAGATCCCAAAGAGAAGGACCATGGGAGATATCAAAAGTTCCAGAATGACTTAAGATACTCTTACAGTAACAAAATAAAAGGAAATATAGCTGCTGTCAAAGCTACAGAAGATGTTCTGTCTCAAATTTAATGTTAGGAAATTACAGAGAAAGCCAGCAGCCTGAGGCAATCAGCTGAATTTTACCAGCAGCTCAGTGACGAGAACACCAGCATGACAAGTATGACCTCTTCTTTCCTTTCATACAACGTTTTTGCTAAGATAGTGAATAATTCTCTCACTGCAATTGTAATTCAACAGAGATAATAGACAGATTTTCCCTTAAATCTCCTTAAACTGGACTATCTCCATGCACTTTTGGAACATGTGAACAAATACAAACTACAATAGAATTGATAGTGTGCATCTGTGCTGACAAAGTTCTGAACAGACAACAACCTTCTCACCTGCAGAGAATAATATTCTCATAAAAGCTCTCCTGTATCGCTGAATGAAAAATATGAAAAATTTATGAGTATATGAAAGGTACATGTCCATGATGCCTGTGTAACGAAATGCAAGCATTATTCATGACATCACAGCCCTCTTCTGATGTCGCCCTAAATAGTCTGTTAGAGATGTCATGAGAGAAATACAGCTTTATCTAATAGAAGCACTGAGCTGAGATTTCCTGTGAGCAATTCTGCATCTTGAAAAGGATGGAAATTCTAAGCAGAATTCTTGCAAGGCATTACAAGTCAGAAAAGAAAAAAATTAAAAAAAAAAACCCGGAAATTTAACAGAGTAAAATCTTGAAAAAATGTCTTCATAGTTATGTGTGGCATACCCTAAGTAAATATAGGACATGTTTGTATGTTTAATTGCGTATAAAAAGCTCATAAGTCTGTCAGAAACTATGAGCAGATGAAACAGGTATACTGTAAGCATACAGAAAGTGAAAGTGCTTGGATAGGAAACTTCTTGAGTGAGGAAAAGACAGAGGCCAAAAAATCCTGAAGAGAAAGCTTAGGAGACAAGAGCCATGTTACAGTTTGGGGTCCAGACATGGACAGATTTAAATGTGTGGATTTTAGAAGCAGTGTAGAAGAAAGAAGTGATTTTATGGGCCCTTCAAGGAAGCTCTTGTGTAGTAGAGTTGCTTAGGGCAGAGAAAAGATTAAAGGAGCAGAAAAGTGAAGACTGAAGTGACTGCAATAGAAATGTATAGACATTTGTATAGACATATAGACATTGATGTATAGACATATCCTGTCCGGACTTGGGTTAAAATTCAAGACAAGATGTAATATGCATGTTTTGAGAAGTTTGGAGAGCAGTGAAATTTCACTGGTAAAAGTGACAAAGATAAATGTTGCTATTGATGATAATTTGCATACATTTAAAAACTGGAAGAATGCTGTCAATCTTCTAAATACACTCTAAAACAAAAGCTTTGAAATTTTTAAGATCTTAATGTTGTGAGCTTAGTATACATTTTTTATTTGTCATAAAATTTATGAGCACCAACAGACATACTAGTTAATATAAAATAAAGTGTGACTGCTTTAGTGACCTTTGGGTTGAGTTACCTTTCATCCCATCGGAGCTGAGGTCATACTTTAAAAAACAACTCACTAAGTGATAAAAGCGCCAACACTAGATATGTTGTATAGTATTTCATCAGTGTAGTCTGATATAAGAAATTATGGGGATAAATGTCTGCGTGTATTTTATGGCATTTGAAAATTGATTATTTGGCAACAGTTTAAAAATCTTTAAAACTATGTCCTAAATTCCTCAGTAGTGATAATTAGACTCTTGCACATTTGTCATGGCTTTAGAAAACTGGCTGCAGGATATTATTCTAACTATTCTGTCTCTGGTCATGCCCAGTAGCTCCTGTTTTGAAGCCCATGAAATTATGCAGAAAATTATTTTCTACCTACAAATATTACACAGATTCACTAAGTGGCTTAAAGTTAAATTGTAGCATTTCAAAAAGGAAGAGACCAACGTCACAATATTGAGTCAGAGATTAATGTTGCCACTCCATCTGTGTATGTTATTTCCCACATAACGCAGAACTGATAGAATTTGACTTCTGAGTTCAGACTCAATTGGCTAAAGAAGTGAAAAAAAAAATAATTTTCACACAAATTATGTTCTATACCTTACCAAAATAAGCAAGGTTTTTTTTTCATTAGTGATATTATTTTGCACTGGGCAACTTTTAGATATGTGAAATGTGAAGATGGAGATGTTACATTGTATTTCCTAAAAAAAGGATTGTATAAGTGAGCCTGTAAGCATTTAACCACAAAGATAAATACTCCAGTGAGGATCTTGTAAAAAGAGAAAAAAAAAAAAGGCGAAAAAACCCAACAAGAAAAGCCAGCAATCAATCAAACAAACAAAACCCAACAAAACAAAATAAAGCATACATTGTAAATTTTTCTTTTTTCAAAGATCAAGTTAACAGTAATGTATTTATAAATACATGAGGGTTAAGATTTTACTTTCTTCTTAGAAAATTATTGTTATTATACTGAAACATGTTCAAAGTATAATACAGGAAGAGTAGGGCTCATAACTAGTCATAAGCCAGTAGTGCCTATTCTGGGTATTTGATATTTGCTGAGCCAACTGTTTCAAGGGAACATATCTCCATTGACAAAAAGTGATGGGATCTCCTCCATGGACAAGGTGGTACACTTCCCTTCAACAAAAAGAAGTATAGACTGGAAATTTTCTTTGACTCCGGTATGTCCCAGCTTGTGTCTTTATCCCAATAAACATGAAGACACCCTGTTTAAATGACACGCACTCTATTTTTCAAATGAAACCAAAGAAGGATGCCTTATATTTGAGTGAGAAGGGAAAGGACAGATTGGACAGGAACTGTTCATTGTTCAAATGAAGCTATGGGGTGTGAAAGCCATTTATTACAAAAATTCTGTGCAAAACATGGTAGCCTAATGCTTCACTTTCATTGCATTTCTATTAAATATTTTGATGTGCTGTGCATAGTTAAAGCTGTCTCCTGGAAGAGTAGCAAAATCAGAAAACTATGTTCATTACTTAGATAGGTGCTTATGAGCTTATTTTGCCAGAGTAATGAATCTACAACTGTTCCCAGTGTTTTGTCTGACATGGTTTGCATGACAAAGATGAAAAGAAATTGTGTAATTGCAACAGTCCACGAGACAGTTTGAATTATCTATACTGTTATCCATCCATTCACACAGTATTTTTAGAAGTATTGTAAAAACCTGACAACCATTACTACTTCTGAGTATCTCTACATTAATGGAAGAAGAAAACAATGTTTCAGTTTAAGTTGTCAAATTCTTTCTTCAAGTCAACTATAATTACAAATAAGCACTAATTATTCATATTAAATTTCCATACCTAAAAAGGGGGTAGGGGTTTGGAAAGTGCAGTAAAAGACAAAAAATAATAACTTGCCATTATTAAGCTAATGATAATGCATGACCTGTGGTAATTTTTTTATAAAATAGAGCAGTGCTGAAAACAAATAATTTCTATAGTCATTTATTTGAAGCTGATATTTCTCTCTTTTGCCATACAATTAATGGATTACATGCAGATTTGTAAAAATATATATGTAGTACTGCACTGCTAAATAATGAAATAACTAATATGTTTCATATATCTTCCCAGTGCCCAACTTTGTGCCAAGAATACATTAATTAGTATTATCACAATATCAGTAGTATCAAGGTTCAGATATTCATATCTTTATCAAGGCATATTTTGTATATGGCATGTATCAATGTATGTAAGCATGAATGCATATGTTGCATGTGTCATCTATGCAATAAACAGTTACTGCAGAAGACCCTTTCCTTCCAGTTAACTCTGTGAAGGTCAGTAACTTTCCTTTCTTACCTTAACACAAAGTTGCTCTTCCAATTATGTAGAGCTTATCATATCTCTCATAACATGCAGTCATTATTTTTAGAAAGAAAAGCTGGTGCTAGTTTCAAGTCTTCATGACTTCTCAAGTCGTTAGTAATGTCTTAAATCTACAGAGTTGTTGCATAGACATAGGTAAATCACTCATGTTTTTTCCACAAATCTTTGTTATAATTACCCTTATCTAAAGCAGTATTTTTAATTACTTTTGTTTTTTTCATTTAAAATAGAATAATAAAATTTCATATAATTTGCTACTTCTTTGAGAAGATAGTGTTTATGTTCATTTACTATATTTAAGATCTATACAACATGAAATCCATCATGTTAATGTTTGTGGTTTAGAGGTTTATGTCCTGTCAATTTCTTTACATTTCAATAGTAATATATTGAGTGGCACAAATCAGATAAAGATTTATTAGGAATATTAGGGGATCTTAATCTTGTAAACTCACTTTATAACTGTGGCAGTCACGAGTGATAGTTTTAGCTACTTTTTTTGCGCATTCCTTTTGTCCATTCCCTTTTCACCTTCTTGTCCCATCTACCTCAAGTAAATTAGGACTACAGGTTCAAACATTCTTCAGCATAATTCAGTTTTCATCTGCTTGACTTTCTTAGTGACATCACTTTAAAAATGTTCTTGACAGCTAAACAGTGAACAAAGAAACTGATGCATAATTTTGCCTGTTATTGATGGACAAATTTTCTGCACAGGTTGGAAGTATTCAGGAATAGCCATCAGAAAAAAAAAAAAAAAGAAAAGAAGTTGATCTCTATTTTAAAGTATATTAAGCATTGCTTACAATAATTTTTATAGGTTGCGTATCTAAGTTCAAAGCTGACACTAGAAATAATGAGATTCTGGGTTCAGGCTCTCAAACTCCAAGAGATTCTACAGAGGAATTATTTTCAGAAAGAACTTCTCAGCAACATTTTCTGAGATTTTTTTTCTGACTGTAAATAGTTGAGGTACATCATTGTCCTGGTTTTAGCAGTAGCAGTCATTTTTCTCTTTCTTGGTAGCTGGTGCAGTGCTGTGTTTTGACTTTCAGCTGGGAACAGAGCTGAAAAACACTGATGTTTTGGTTTGGCCAAGGACTTTGTGAGCCTCATGCTCTGCCAGGGAGGAGGGAAACCGGGAGGAAGCAGAGACAGGACACCTGACCCAAACTGACCAAAGAGGTATTCCATACCACAGCACGTCATGCCCAGGATGTAACTGAGGAGTTACCTGGAAGGGCTAGGTGGACTGAAGGGTTGGAGGAGGTAGCGGTCAGTGCTTGGTCAGGCTGGGGGGCGAGTTATTGGTCAGCTGGTGATGAGGTGTTGTATTCTCTTCCCTTGTTATTTCCTTTATCATTACTATTATTGTTGGTAGCAGTAGTGATTTGTGTTATACCTTAGTTACTAAACTGTTCTTATCTCAACCCGTGGGAGTTGCATTCTTTTTGATTCTCCTCTCCATCCCTCCGAGAATAGGGGAGGGCAAGAAGGGGGGGGGGGGGGGGAGGTGTGAGTGGACAAGCTGTCTGGCATTGGTTAAACCACGACAATCATTCATAAGAACACTTAATGCTCTTTTAGAACTTTGATTCAAAAAAATGTGTAAACTTGTATCATTTTATTCTCAGAACCCAGAAAAAAATAGTATGGAGAGCCTTGAATGCTTATAGAAGTTAATCTCCTGCCGATATCAGCCTTTGGATCAGTCCTTAAGTATTCTGCTGTCACTTTACAATTGTATTCTATGGCTTCAAACTAAGGAAAGGTCTTACTGAGTTTTTTTTTTTTTGAGCAAGCAGATTGAGTGCAAACTGTTTTGATGCTGATCTACGTGGGCAAACTGCAAATAATAACTGTGTACATCTACAGTTAAAGAAAAACAATAATCATGGAAGTGCAGACCTCCACACAGGTAAGTCCAGTCTAATATACCAGGTTATAAAAGTCCTTGGACAATAATTCAAACTGAATCCTATTAGTTTTAATGTCAGCACCACTGCCTTGTTCTATAGAACTTAATTGACAGGAAAAGCTTCAGAGTGGCTAGCCCATTGATCCAGTGACTTGGATGAGATTTTTTAACTTTTACACTGTATGATTTTTAAGATTTTAGAAAATATAGCTGCACCTCTTCAAAATATGTACATTCTTAGAGCTATCAAAAATGCAGTCAGTGTATGCATGCCTTTCTTCAGAGCAAAGTCCAAAGGAGAGAAACACATCTGACCTTGGTGCCCTGCTACTCCTCCCCCCCACCCTTTACTAAAATGGCTAGAAACAAGAGGATACAGACAGCAGGTTATTAGGCTGAAAGTTCTCAACAGTAAGATCTGGAAACCAACTTTACTTACACTGACAATTTGATAAACCCTCAGGCTTTAGCAGTTACTGGTGGTTTACTAAGGCCAATTATTTACTTTATTTTTTGAAGATCATGAAGGACTGCTATAATTATTCAGCGTGATCTTCTTACCATTTTTCATCTGTGTTGGCAGCTACTCCTTCCATTGAATCAGCAGCCTGTGGTTTGACACAGGCTGAAAGCGTCTCCTGTTCCTTCTGTTGAAAGAATTTTACCCATTTGTACAAAAAATGCTTGTCTGTCTCAGCAGGAAAAGCCCTGGGCAAGAAACAGGAAGCTGCGACAAAATATAATAAATGATTAAAAAAAAAAAAATGTAGTTTAATTGTGTCAAATTCAGCTATTAGCCAATGAGGATAGTAAGCAGTAACAGAGTGCAGAATTTTGCCACTTACTGTTCAATATGTGGGTGGTCTGCTCACATTCACACACAGCTGCTTTGTAAGCAAGCTGGATTTTGGGTGGCAGCTGCTGAACCAAAGAGCACAAATTGGTTTTGGAAAAAAAAAATTTTGACACTTCCAATAGAAGTTTTCTATCTCCCTTCTCTTCCATGTGTTTCTTGATTCACGAGTTCAGTCCTTTTTAATAAAAGGCAGTGAAGCAAGGAAGAAAAAATCAATAAACTGTATCAGTACAAGCTATAATTTCAATCAGTTTAAAAAAAAGGAAAAAAGAAAGATCACACTGCATATTGTGTAGGTTGCATACTCCTTTAGCACTCTTAGGTCTTTAGATAAGTTTGCATTGAAGAAAGACATCTATTTAGTCATAATTAAATCTTAATTATGTAAATATTTTATACATGTGTGCTGATTACACCTGCAGAATGCTTTAAAGCATTATTTGCTGCAAGTCTGTTCTTCAATACTTTAAATATTGACTTTTTTAATATAAGTGGATATTATTCATTTTTATGCATTATAAGTGTGTATGATTATATTTGGCTTCACAGGGCACTATATAATCTAGTCACTGAGAAAAATATCTTTCCCTCAAAAAGAGATTATTTTCCTCATTTTGTATTTTTGCTTTTCGGGTGCTAAAACCAGCAGATGGTATCTAGCAAACGTCATATCTAATATCAATATTCTGATAGCTGGTTGCATCTTTTACAAATCAAATAATGTGACTCTGCTTACCTCGCGTTAAGAGGTGCCCTATGTATAGTAACAGAGATTCAAAACTCTGGGGTAAAAAATGTTCGATGAACTCAGCAGATCCATATTTTATTTTAATATTCCTTTGAGAAACTGTCTTACATGTTGACATACATAAAGCAGATGCGCAGGAGCAAGCATGCTCTTTCTACCAACCCTGTGATGAATCTGAGGATATTTTACTACAGTTTTGAGCCATATAGTTCTGTTGCCAAAATGAAATCAGTGGTTGTCTTCTCAGGCCAGCATACATGAAGTCACAAAAGATGCAGGAGCTTCAGCTTCTGCTGTGCAAGGAAGAAAGGGAAAAAATCCACCCCACCCCCTTCTACCCTCACCAACAAAGTAGCTCCAAAAGCTCTGTATGAAGTGTTTCTGCTCTAGAGAAAACAATCTGGCCTCATCAAGCCTAGTTGGAAAATGTTGTAATAACTTCCTTTCTTTGAGGCAATTTCCATAATTCAGCTATCAGTTATTCAAAGAAAGAAAAACACATTATGCTACCATATTAAACACTGCATGTTTACTAATCAGTCTGAATTCTTTGAAATGAGCCCTTTTGTACATTTGCATTTCCCTGTAGTGTCACACTACAGTAGCACTGGAATCCCTGTAGTTGCAGAAAAGCATTTGATTTCAGCTTCTTTTGCTTAAACAGAAATAAAAATACGTTATTCATGGTAAGCTTTCATATGATTAAATGCATTTCAGAAGCTGGATATCTTGATATGATCTTGAAAGGTTAAATCATTTCCCTTGGAGTACTCTAATTTTCATATAAATTACATTACTGAGGGCATAAACCCTATCTTCATAGATCTTGGAGACCCCATTAGCTGAATTAGTTGACAATTTAGTAGTATCTCAAGTAGCTCAATGAATCTATGAATGTCAGGGTTTCTCAAGATAAGCACTGGCTGGATTTCCATGTTAGCAGAGAACAACAAACGATAATGTCAGTTGGGTAAAGTATATCAGCATATCTTTACTAAGGTTAGTGAGTACAAATATGTGTAGTAAAAACCATAGATCATGGATCAACATGATAAGATTTCTTATAACTGAATTAGTATCTGTTGTTTAGCTGGGTGCTCCACATTGCTGGCAGAATAAGAAGCACATTTAGATTTGTCTTGTTGTGATTAATGAAAAGCCTGCGTTTGCTCAAAATTTGCAACAGAATTTGTAACCAGGAGAATTCAGTGTCCTGCAGATTCCAAAAAGATACACATTTTTCAGCTTTCAAAACATATTCTGCCTTGGTTTATAGTCTGTTACTTATAGCCTCAGATAGGGATATCAGACCTGACTGTGCTAAAGAGTACACGTCCTAACACTAAAAATGTTTTCCCAATCCCAGAGAATTTTCGATTTAAATTTATAAACTAGAACCATTTTAGACAGAGCACAGGAAACAGTCTGCTTTGAAATAAAATATCAATTTGTTGTGTAAAAGTCAGGTCATCTGCTAGGTTAAGACAAGACAAAGCTCAGAGATCATATAATAATCAAATGTTTATGAGTCATAATATATAAAGTATATGTCTGACTTATTTTGTGAAAAACGAAAGAATTTTATTACCAACATTCAATCACACCGCAATACTTTATTAACCCTCTTTCAAGAGCATTGGTCATACGAATCCTTGTGCCTCAAGGTACTAGAATACTGTACACTTGCAAAGAGATAAGCAGAGGATGTGACCTCAGTGAGGCCAAGTAAATTTCTATACTTTCTGAGCAAAACAAGGAATTATGTTATTCTCATTTTTTTACTTAGTCACCTCTTTAGTTAAGTTAGGAAATAACTGATGAATATAGGTACAAGGGACCTGTGAAAAATGGATAAGCTGGATTGATAATTGAGTCCAAGACAAGGCTTTAGAAAACGAACACCCAGCCAAGGTTAGACTGTATGTCTCCTGAGATCACAGAATAAGATGCCTTATAGAATTATCCTAGCATTTATGTCCTCTGCCTTACAAATAAATACCTTGGCTTCACCTCTACCTCATCACTCATGTTTAACAAAAGCCTTAGTATGACATTTATCAATCTGATATGTATTTCATTGACGCTGCCTGTTAGATGCTTATTCTTATGGTGAGAATAATTCAGGCTATCCACTCTTTTTCTTTAGTGTTCATCACCAAAATATCTACTTTCTGCTTCAGTCATTTAAGTTCACAAAATACCTAATTAACTTTTTTTTTTGTTGTTGCTCCTTTTATGTGCAAAATTCAATTCTATGGGGGTTTATTGTTATCTTTCCTTCGCTAATAAAGATATGTTATGCCTTGCGTTAAATTGCTCTCAGGTTTGGAGAAGAAAACCAAATTATTTTATCTTGTTTTTCAAACCACAATGTTGTGGAAAACAGTATATTTAAAAATACAATTCACACAGGATCACTCAAAAAAAAAATCAAATTATGCTTTTGTTGAGATGTGTTTTTACCACATTGTTCTGCAAAAAAATTAAGTATAGAGCAGGCCCTGCTTAAACAAACAATTCTCCTTTATCCCCTACCTTCTATTTGTTTATGTAAATATTGCTTTATTGATATCAAAGATGCTCACAACATCTAGGCATAGTATGAAGATGCTCTGCAGCAATTCATAAAAATATCTTCCACCCTTAGAGAAGTGTTAATGCAAGTAAAAATAAACATAATTTACATTCCCTGTCATATTGAGATATTGCCAGAACTTTTCCTATCTGGATCAGACAACTAAATTAATGCTCTTAGTGAGAAGCAAATAAAAAAGCCTTTGAAAAATGTCAGTCAATATTGATTACAGGTATGTTTCTGTTTAAAAGATTAGAGACTGACAGTTCCATAAAATTATAAACTTATCTATTAAAAAAAAATGACATGGCAGTAAGTTAAAGTAATTTGTACAACTTCGCACAGCAAAGAAGCAAAGCCATCTTCTTTTCTGCAAAGCTTTCACAAGTTGAAGTGTCGGCTGAAACACTTAAATGGACAGAAAACAACAGCTGTGTATTCACACCAGCATCTATTATCTGATTGCTGTGGAATATTATGTATGTTTTCCTTTTTGATTCAAAAGTCAGAGGGTGGTTGAATTATTGGAGGAAGAGCTCTGTATGGCAATTCAGAGACTCCATAGCAACAGTATTCAACTTGTGGCACCAGAACCACATGAAGCCCTTCAGAGCTCTACTTTTGGTTCAAGGAAGTGTCATATGAAGTCATGATGTCATGCAGGCATTGTCAAAGGAAAACATGTCCATTATAAAAAAGAAAATAGATAGAAGTATCTTGCAAGCCTAGCCACCCAGAACTGGTAAAATAAAAATCTGGAAATAACAATGAACAATGGTAATACTTATTATTTCCCCCAAACTGCAAACACTGAAAATCTCATTCAGTAATGTGTTAATAGAAAAGAGGCCACACATATTCTTCTACTGGAAAGACATTTCCAAGGGATACTTTCTCTTTTTTTGTCAAAAATTTAGAAATTTTCCTCTAAGAATCAGTAAGAAATATCTTATTGACATGTTTCTTGCATAACTTTGACACTATGGTAACATGGTATTATAAATACAGTATAATTTTCCTCACACCACCAGTCATCATAAGTGTAGTGAATATTATTATTTACAATATTTTACAGAAGCATATGTGTCTAAGGGCAACCTGGAGATAATATTACACAAATTATGTTAGCTTTCTGCTGCCTTTCGTTCCCATTTTTAAAGAGTGGTTTACTATTTCCTTCGCTCATTACAAGATGATCTTTCCTGTTTTTAACTTCTGCTGTGTCTAGAATGATAAATCTACCCAGATAATCATCACAGCAGATAGAAAATTTTTATTTAAAAATGAAGTAAAAAAATTATCCGAGCAAATTACTTTCTCTTATAACTTCAAATTTCTGTTTCTCATCTGCATTGTCATTGTATTTTGTGAAGTTCTCTGTTTATCAGTTTTCAGATTATGTAAAATATAAAAATTGAACAGGAATAATAATAAAAATTGCACATTTCAGGTCAATGTTTTCCTAGCAAAAAAAAAATCAATCGAAAGAAAAAGGCTATTTGGTTGCATTAGAAGACTTCAATAATACTGTAACAAATTTTTAACAAAAATACTGTTGATATTGCTTTTATAATTATTATTTATGTTATTAAGAGGCCAAACCATGCTTGAATCCAGAGTGGCAGACTCCTGGACTGTAAGATTTACATAAAGAGGATTTTATATGTCCTGTGATTAGGGGATATAGAACACATCATATGTCTCAAATGCATATCACACATCTAAACAAAAGGTGAACTACAAATATTTACAAATGGAGACAAAATGTCAGCTTTTCATTATGTGATCTGGAGTATGTAAGGAAACACAACAATACTGCACTTCTTGTTTACTCATTTTGTCTAGGCACAAAATTGATTCCTCCAGCATCCCCTAAGCCAGCTTACTCGCTATTCATGTGATATAGTCCCCAATACACCAATATTTAAGAAAAGTTCATGCTTATGTGGTATGTCTTGGTCATACTAGTGTTAAGTCCCACACAAACATTAAAAGGTCTCTAATAATTTGAGAGAGAAATTACAGGTATTTATTTATTCACTGTGTATTTATGGTAGTTCCCTAAAAGCAGGAGACACTCCCTGAAATAAAATGAAGTTCAATTCAGAGTTTGGTGAGTATTGATATTACTAGTATTAAAATAAATAATTTTGTTTCTCAAGCACTCCATGATGCTGTAGCATATTTCCCCCCTCTTAAAAAGTGAATGATTGATTACTTGAGAAAGTGAAGACTTCAGTTAAGCTTCATTGATAATGTATTACCATAAGCTCTGAGGATACAAAACCCTTCTGTAAGAAAGTGGACAATTATTGTTAACATTTTATTCTTTAAATGTGCTTCCTGCAATTTTCTCATTTATTGGTCTGCATATTACTCCGTTATTCTCAGTGTCCAGTGCAAGCTTTGGGAACATAAAACGAATGCATTAGTTAGCTAATTACTGGGGGTTTATTATTACTTTGGGCTTAAAACATCTAGCCTTTTAGAGTTGGATCCTTAATTCAACATCTTTATTTAATAGCTATTTTTACTAACGTGAAAGAATCAGACTCACCACACGTGAAGAAACAAATGATGTTTTATTACCACTTATTTGGAGCCACTAAGCACTCTACTGTATGCACAAAATGTATGAATATCCAAAATCTGTTTTTCAAGGTTGTTTTAGCCTTTACAAACTCTGATGTTATGTCAAGTTCTGACACTCCTGAAATTTTCTTTTCTTGCTCTGACAGATCTTACCTGTTTATCTAGAGTAAAACTGATGTATAATCAGGGCATCTGACAAAAGGAACTGCAGAAACAGTGTTTTCAAAGAAAAGATGCTCAGAACATCTTGGCTTAATTCACTTGGTCAGTGTTAGAGCATTTATTAAATGATATTACAGACAAACTCATATAGTACCAATGAGTGATGCATTTAGAAAATGGGAAAGTTTGGCATTATGACAGGGTTTAACATTCAGAAATGGAAGTATTTTCTTAAGTAAATGTCATAAGTCTTAATACCTCTATTCTATGTCTAGTTTATTCCATACACAAAAATGAGTGTTCTGCCTAATTGCAATTGTTTTTCTCCTTAATCACCTCTTTTTTAGTGCAACTTATGTACTTCTGATGTTATCAAATACTGAAAGGCCTCTCCAAATCAGAGTCTCTAAGTACCAAGTCATGTACATCTTTTCATCGAGGTTCACATATAAATATCAACAAGGTAGCAGAAATATATGGCCTGTGATAGAATATCTGAAGATAAAGAACAAGTCTCTATTTGTTTCAAAGTTTTGATTAGGGATAAATAACTGAAACATTTATGCTTTCACCAATTATAACAGAAGATCTATTAATAGAATTACCAAACAGAAGCAAACATGCATAGAATTGTCATGGAAAACATTAATATTCCCACTGACAGTCTGTTATCTGGAAATACGTATTTCATAAATGATGCATAATCCACGTATCAACCTTATTCTCAAATTCTTACACACCTTCTAAAGAAAAACACTGTCAAGTTGTTCCACAGAAGGAATTAAGCTTTTTATTGTTTTGAAACCCAAAATATAGATGTGTTAATCATTGTTATCTTTTTTCATATCCTGAATGTCTGAAATGTGTAGTTGTCTACATATCTAACATCGTGTTTCTAGAAATTGCTTTCTTGAACGCCCACAAATGCCTCAAATTTGACTGTGCTGAAACAAATTAATTCCAAATTTTCTTGTTAGGTATCTCAAATATGCAGTTGCTTCACTTCTCTCACTGAATACAACCATACAAAAAAAAAAAAAAAAAAAAAAGATGGTGATATTCCACTTTGATAAGGATGAAAAAACTGGTGTCTTGGATGCTGTGGATTGAGACAAGGGAGGCACAAAATGGCAAAATGGAATATATAAACCTTTAGAATTAGTTTTAAGTAATGTTAAGTTTGATGGCTTTGTAACAGTAGCAATGGAAAATTACTGAGGTGCATGATACATAAAAAAAAAAGTAGAGTACAGCTAGAGAACTAACTGAGAATTCTTGTACAAGATAAATCGTTAGAGTTGACATAGTTTTAAGAAAAACAGTCTAGAAGGGAGAAGACACAGGGATAAGGAGTATCTGGGAACCGCAGGTGTCCAGAATGGGCTACAGTTAAACTAACTGATAAGTAGGAGGACAGGAGGATTATTATGTCTGTGGTACTAATGAACCAATTAAGCTGGTACATGAATCTACTCCGCATGTTTCAAAGGCTGCCAGAAGTGATGAAGATTGTTGGAAGAAGTAAACGACCCTCAGAGACCACCACCACAATTCTGTACACATATGGGGAACTGTCTGGAAAATAATGTAATCCATACATAACCTCATGTATATGTATGTATGCATGCTCAGTGAGTATGCAAGGGCGGCATGTGTAGAAATACAGAGACATGTTGGGAGGAGCTATCCCCTGTGTCTCCCGGTGCCGCAATAAAGAATACCTGCTTGTCAGCTTGAAAACTTTGTTGGCAAGTTTGTTCCTGGAGTTTTCTCTGAATCAGGGTGAGGGGACGGTGTATCAGTGGGACTATGTCTTCTGATGGGGGAATGTGCAAGGGAAGAGTATCAGGGAGGAACAAAGTGGACATAAAAGGGGTGATCATGTCAAAAATGTGGATAGCCATTATGCATGTCCGGCCAAGCCCTGTACCTGATCACAGCAATCTGTTTTATTCCTCACCAAATCCTTTTTTAGCTGTCTCTCTCTGTAATCTCACCCTCTGTCCCATATATGTGAGTGCATGCACCCCTCATATGAGAGCATACTGCTGGACTAGGCAGGCAGTAGAGGACCTGAGGGCCTGGGATAGGCGCAGTGGTGTTGAAGACTTGTATGATTATATGGGCTAGTGACTTTCTGCCTCTGCCAGCCCAAGAGGAGGCCAAGACTTGGCTGACTGCTTTGTGTTGCATGTGAGTCCTGCATGTTGGTACTGTTGAAGGCAGCACCTTCTCTGTGGCACTCTGTGTGACCAGGTTTGTCAGTGTCCTGTGCACGTGTGTGTGTCTCTGGGACCCAAGCTCAGCTTTGCTGTGCTCCAGCAGCTGAGCAGGAAGGTCCTGGGCTGGGGCTGCCTGAGACACAACCACTCTTAACGTCATATAGCAGAAATGACTCCATTTAAACTTGGTGGTTTTCTTGGCTTCTACCCTTAGGTGCCTAAATTTTCCCACACAGAGGAAATCTGAGTGGAAGGTTCCGTGGGCAATTAGCCATCAAAATGTCATACATAGATCAATGTTTGAAGAGTTGCTTTTCTTTAAATTCTGAATAAAAGTGTTAATTTTCAGTTTGATGCTCTTTTTTGTAAATGAAATTTTCCTTCAAACTCAAGAGACTGGTTTTGCATGCTCTTGGCTCTTTCCCTATACTATGCCAACCTTTGAAAAATAATAGCATTTTCACAAAGAAGGGTAATTTAAAACTTTATTTGACTTGAAATGGATTCAGATGACTTATAAGGGTTGAGTTCTATGTCATGATGCATTTCTCAAAAAGAATTGAACTAAATGAGAAAAAGCAACTAAAATATTGCTGTTTATCTAAGAAAGAATAAAAGTTTCATGTAGGCTTTTTACTCCTTTTCACCCTCTAAGCATTAAAATGCCATTCATCATAATTTATTTCATGCCTTTTTTAATTAAAATGAACTTACTAAGTTTGGATTAAAATATGCAATTCAAGTTCATTAAAAAGGGAAAAACATGCCTTTTATTGATATGCTTTCTTTGAAATTACAGATTCTGATAATGATTCACACATCCTTTAACAAAGCTAAATGAGATTTTGGGCATCTTAGATGCTGTTACCTTTGGGAAGATGACACTGCACTGTGTGAAAAATTGTGCAGAATTTTTTAGCTCAGCTCAGTGCAGATCAGCTCCGTGCTTCCTGATAGTATGCTGCCTCTTTTCAAACAAGAATAATAGTAGAAAATATTCAACATGAAAATTAAAGAATATGAAAGGCAAGTATTGTTTTTGCAGTCGCAATAAAGAGAGGGAGCCAAGATGAAAATTAAATAGGTGACAGACATTAGTTTGGTAACAGTCTATATGCAATCTCACAGTAAAAAGTAGACATCAACTGAAAATGCTAAAATGATACCAAAGACCCATAAGGTAGAAACTGATGAGCATTTAGGATTTGGTACAAAATGAGCAAGGCCTAAGGAAAGAAGGTAAAGACTGACAGCTGAAGACCAGGAGTTACTCAGAATAGTTACTGTATTCTGAGGCCTAAAACAGGTCCTTAGTCCTGTAGGCTACACTGCTAACAAAGGCCTCTCCAGATAAATTATGTTAATAGTTAAATACTATAAACATCTTCTTTAGGACATCAAACTAAGCTGGACTCTGCATGTGTGTGTTTGTGTGTGTTTTTCGTGTCATTGGGAGAGAAAAAGAAAGAAACAGTTTTTATATTACATGGAAAGGCAAAATGCAAAATGTTAATACATCAGCATGTTGAAAGGTAAATTTTACATTACAGTGTAATGGAAACAAAAAAAAATTAAAAAAGGGGAAGCATATGAGCTACTTATAGTTCTGGGAAGTTGTAAGTTGCGTACCACCCTTGTTTAGATCTGGAGATGAAAACATATTTTAATTTCTGCAAGCCACCTATCTTACCACCTAAATTCAATTCAACATTTAACTGCAAAGATTACTTCTATTCCTTAAAAAAAAAAACCCATATTTTTATTGATTGCAATCTAGACTTTTCTGAGATCATGTATTTATTAGAAGACAATCCTTAAAAAGGTTTCACAGCCTACAGGTTAGAATATATTAATTCATAGGCTTGTTTTCATTGACATGAAAAAGACTTCATGTGCAATTAGAAGATTAACTGCAATGTTGTGTGCAACAATGAAAGAAGAAATTACATGGTATCATTAGAATAGAATTATTCTTAAAGAGTAATTTTCATTTTAACTCATTTGTGATGAGTTGGCATAAAACCAACATAAAATAAATAGAAAATAGGATAAGTTTTCAATGAGAAATGACAAGGTTCTGTATGTATCTATCAAGATAGTTCCAGGAATATATTTTAGATATTCCTGGAGTACCATATTCATACCTAAAAGCTGAATCAGAGAAGACAAATTTTATATATATGTTGTATTTCTTCAGCAAATGTATAAACTGAGGGCTTTTTTTAGAAAAAAATTTTGCACCACCCCATATGCTGTTTTAACAGTGTTGCTTGAGGTTTTTTTTATTGAAGTAAATGAACATTTCTTAGCACTCTCACAAATTCATGTGGAAAAGGTTTAGAGAATAGTAAGGTTGCAAAGTCAAGAACACCAGAAAAAGGAATTAAAATAAGAAAGCTACTTCTTGAAATGTGAAGTATGTTGCATTGTTCATGAAAATCTTCATGTCAGCAAAGTGGTAAAGAGCCTGATGAAGGTCTCCATCAGTCAGTTGTGGAATTTGTTGGTTTTCAAGTTTTATGTTTTAACCACAAGTGACAGTTCATTGGAGGAACAAGATTAGTAAAATAAATATGTATTTGATATCATTTGTGTCAGTGTACTGAAATAGAAAAGGATGAAATTAAGAATGTACATGCTTTTCAGAACAGAGATTTGAAAAGCTGGAAGTATGATTATGAAAAAATAGCTTTGCTCCAGAGGTCTCAGAACTAACATAATTATATTAATTTCTAAAATGTGATAGGCTGGGAACATCAAAGGTTAGATACAAATGACAGCCTTCTATGTATTGATCCCTTGTTTTCAACTTCAACATTATTCTTTTAATATTTTTGAAAATAAACACCGAAATCCTATAAAAAATAACAGTTGAAGTGGCTTTTAAAAAAAATCTGTCCAGATACGTTTTTAGAACTAATACTTGAAAATATTTTAAATAACTTGAAAAAAAATTGTATAAAGAAAGAAAAAATAGAAAAAAAGAATGAGAGAAAA
Source organism: Neopsephotus bourkii (assembly GCF_033783945.1). Taxonomy (NCBI): domain Eukaryota; kingdom Metazoa; phylum Chordata; class Aves; order Psittaciformes; family Psittacidae; genus Neopsephotus; species Neopsephotus bourkii. The sequence continues at coordinate 7,765,869 of NW_026902105.1, read as the reverse complement.
TGTAATTTTTCATTTTTTAAAATTTAACAGGATTAACATTTGCTAGTAAACACATGAGCTCTTAATAATAATTTTCATCAAAGAAAATTACAGGTATCACTATAGTTTCATCTGTTATACAATATTTAATCATACTTCAAGGTTACTTGTTTTAGAACCATTTGTACTTTACTATGCAGTTCTGGCAGACATACAGATTGGATGTCCTAGCATGAGGGCCCTAACTTCCTAAAAAATGTTGCGACTGTAAGCATATGTGGAGAAAGAAACTGCAAAGGAAATTGAACTATAGAGTTACTTTTTTCCGTGATTTCAGTTCACACTGATTTTTTCTTAAATTCAAAGACATTAATTTCTATGATGGATCTTGTTAAATTTTATAAGAAAGTGCCTTCATTTTTTCGCTATCTCAGAAATGGCTTAACCAATGAGCTAGACAGCTGCAAAGGTATTTGGCTCTTAGAAAGCTATTACTAGCTTGGTTGGAAAGTTAAAGTTGGAGTGACGGTTGCTTACTGCGAAGTCATCATCAGCTGTCTGTAAGCCACAACTGACTTAATTTTCTAACATGCCACACTTTTCTCATTGATAAACTAGGGCATACCCTTGTGAGAACTTTCGTAAGGATCAGGAAGATCTTCAGAAAAGTCTCAGTGGCTGCAAGAACTATTAGGTTGAGCCTTACCTTCTGACACAGCAAGTGCCAGAGATATGTGGAGTGCCCAGATTATACCACAGCTGGTGCTTTTATAACACTATTAGGATTATTAGGGAGTTGCCCTCTGACAAAAATGAATGTGCAGTACTGATTCGGAGAAAACTCCAGGAACAAACTTGCCAACAAAGTTTTCAAGCTGACAAGCAGGTATTCCTTATTGCGGCGCTGGGAGACACAGGGGTAACTCCTCCTAACATGTGTCCCTGTATTGCTATACAAGCCATCCTTATATAGTCCCTGGGCATACATACATATTCATGAGGCTACATATGGATTACATCATTCTCCAGAGAGTTCCCCGCATGCGTACAGAATTGTGGTGGTGGTCTCTGAGGGTCGTTTATTTCTTCCAACAATCTTCATCACTTCTGGCAGCCTTAGCATGCACAGTAGATGCTCATACCAGTTTAATTGGTTCGTTAACACCAGAGACATAATAATCCTCCTATCCTCCTACTTATCAGTTAGTTTAACTGTAGCCCACCCTGGACACCTGCAGTTCCCAGATACTCCTTATCCCTGTGTCCTGTTCTTCTAGACTGTTTTTTTCTTAAAACTATGCCAACTATAACGATTTATCTTGTGAGAATTCTCAGCATGTTCTCTAGCTGTACTCTTTTTTTTTCCTGTATATATCACGCACCTCAGTAATTTTCCATTGCTACTGTTACAAAGCCATCAAACTTAACATTACTTAAAACTATTTATAAAGGTTTCTATATCCCATTTTGTGATTTTGTGCCCCTTTGTCTCAGTACATACAGGCAAAAGAGAAAATAACAGCATAAAGGAACAGACATTTTAGAATTGATGGAGGTGGGTGGGGTGGGAAAGGAGTAATTTTCTGAAGCTGTGAAATACTTCTCTGAAATACTCCTCTGATCATAGCACGTTACCTAGGTTTAAACCCTGTCAGCCACAGTTTCTACCCCCCCCCCCCCCCTTTTTTTCCTTCTCCACACCGCCACCCCACCCCTGCTCCCGGAAGGATGGGGAGGAGAATCTAAAGAATGTAACTCCCACGAGTTGAGATAAGACCAGTCCAGTAACTAAGGTATAACACAAACCACTGCTGTTACCACCAATAATAATAATGATAAGGGAAATAACAAGGGAAGAGAACACGATACCACCTGCCAAAACGAGCCTGACTGAGCAGAGGGTTCCCTTCCACGTAACTCCCAGTTACCTCCCCGGGTATGACATGCTGTAGTATGGAATACCTCCTTGGCCAGTTTGGGTCAGGCATCCTGTCCCTGCTTCCTCCCGACTTCCTGTCCTCCCTGGTAGAGCATGAGACTCACGAAGTCCTTGGTCAGCGTAAACATCAGTGTTATCAGTGCTGCTCCCAGGCTGAAAGTAAAAAACATAACTCTGCACCAGCTACTAAGAAGGAGAAAAATTGTCTACTGCTGCTAAACCGAGGATAGTATCCACCCCTTATTCCATACCTTTCACGTCATGCTCACATCCCACATTTTCAATATACCGTAGTTCTTACACATATATATACGTCCACATACACACACAGACAGAGAGAAAGAGATCATTTCTTAGTGCATGGACCAATCTCCATAATGATGCTGAGTCCGTTCGGTCCATGATGTCAGGTTCCATCTCTTGTAACAGTCTTTCGGAGCAGGAGAGTCTGTGTGCAGTGTTGGATTGTTGCCTGCTGATGCTGATCGCTCCTTTACCACAGAACTCATCTGGTTCTATCAAAGTTCTCTCTCTGTTTGGATGATGGTCAGAGGGAAGTCTGGGCCAGTTGCTGGTGACCTGAAGAGATCTAGTTGATGGGCTATAAAAGTATTACACAGCAGGCAACAGCATACAATTATGTTCATTGGCTGTTTTACCCTAAAAACTAATCCCCTTGAGGTACACATCAGACTTCCCCATCTTTCCGCATTATCCACCAAGTTTATCTGCGTCTCTGAGTAAAAGCAATCCCACAAATAGGTTTGCCTTTACCTGAAGCAGGAATAACACAGAATGTTTTCCTCAGCAAATTCTTCATGTGCACCGCAGGAACTTTGTCCCCCTCTACAATATGTAAAAGTTCTGACTTGGGCTGGGCCAGCCCTGTTGGCAGATCCTCTGGTGTTGACCAACCAGGTGGCTTTTGGTAAATGTATATTCAATGCTTGAAAGTTCCCCCACCCATTGCTCTCAGTACACTTTTTAACAGCCCACTGTATTGTTTGATTTTCCTAGAGGCTGGTACATGGTAGGGGATGTGACATACCCACTCAACATCATGGTCTTTGGCCCAAATGTCTATAAGGTTGTTCTGGAAATGAGTCCCATTGTCTGACTCAGTTCTCCCTGGGGTGCCGTGTTGCCACAAAATCTGTTTCTCAAGGCCCAGGATAGCATTTTGGGCAGTGGCGTGGGGCACAGCATATGTTTCTAGCCATCCAGTGGTTGCTTCCGCCATGGTAAGCACATGGCTTGCCTTGGTGGGTTGGTGGGAGTGTGAAATAATCAATCTGCCAGGCCTCCCCATATTTATACTTCAGCCATCATTCTCCATACCAAACCATTTGACTTGTTTAATTGCAGCACATGTTTCACACTTGTGAATGAGGGGTGAGATTGTCTTCGAAATCTCGGGAGTTTATGAATCATTTCATCCACTGTTAATGGTACTATGTCATTCCAGGTTACTGTTGCCAATGAATGGGCATAAGATGATTGTGCATTCCATGTAAGTTTTCGCCATATGTGTTCTGTACATTTGACTTCATCTGGGTTTGTTCATCTGACCAATAATAATAATGATAAGAGAAATAACAAGGTGTCCTGTAGCAGTAGCAGTCATTTTTCTCTTTCTTGGTAGCTGGTGCAGTGCTGTGTTTTGACTTTTGGGCTGGAAACAAAGCTGATAATAATGATGATTTGGCCAAGGACTTTGTGAGCCTCATGCCCTGCCAGAGAGGAGGGAAGCTGGGAGGAAGCAGAGACAGGACACCTGACCCAAACTGACCAAAGAGGTATTCCATACCACAGCACGTCATGCCCAGGGTAACTGGGAGTTACTCGGAAGGGTAACTGCAGGGTTGGAGGAGGTATCGGTCGGTGCTTGGTCGGGCTGGAGGGAGTGAGTTATCGGTCACCTGGTGCTGAGGTGGTGTATTCTCTTCCCTTGTTATTTCCTTTATCATTATTATTATTGGTGGTAGCAGTAGTGATTTGTGTTATACCTTAGTTACTAAACTGTTCTTATCTCAACCCGTGGGAGTTGCATTCTTTATGATTTTCCTCTCCGTCCCTTCGGGAGTAGGGGGAGGGCAAGAAGGGGAGAGGGGTGGGTGAACAAGCTGTCTGGCTGGGTTTAAACCACGACAGTTCTTTTTGGCGCCCAACGTGGGGCACGAGGGGTTGAGATAACGACAGATCTGACCGGATTAATAGTCACTTGTCACAGTGCTGATTTATTCGCTCTCAGAGTTGTTCCTCTTGATCTCACACCTTCAGAATGTTGTAACTTACTTAGAGCCGGTATTTGCTGTGTTAGTGTTTATCAAGTGTGGGGCTTGGGCTAAGGCTCCTGTCTCCCTGGACTTTATGGCATTGACTCATAATACGGGCGGGCTCCAGCAGCAGGGGGGGACGGATGTGGCCGTGGACTGGTACCTGTCGGTCCGGCTGCTCCCCACTGTCCTGTCCCTCGCCCTCGCCTCCGTCTGTGTGAGGCTTTGGGAAGCCGAGGGGGAGCGGCCCCGGGAGCCAGAGGCTGCTGAAGCGGCCCGGGAGAGTGGCCCCGGGGACCAAGCAGGAGCGGGGCCCGAGGCCGGCAGGGAGCGGCTGCTGGTGGAGGAGGTCAGGGCGGTTGAGGAGTGGGAGGAGGTGGCTGCCGAGCAGTGGGAGAAGGCGGCGGAGGAGCTGAGCCCTGCAGAGGAGCCAAGCCCCACGGCCGAACCCAGCTCCGTGGCTGAGCTCAGTCCCGCGACAGCCGAGAACATTCCCCGGAAGGCACCCGCCGAGCCCCAGGAGGACGCAGGAGACCCCACAGCATTTCCCAGCAAGGCAGAGGAGGAAGAGCTGGACTCAGAAAAAGAGAAGCTGGTGGTGAGAGAGCCGGCAAGCACAGCAGCTACACCAGCCCCAGTGACAAGTACAGCATCATCGTTTGAGAGTTCTGAAGGTTTTGGATGGCCTTTGTGTACCCTTGGGACCTGCCTGCTTATTGTGATGGAGATCAGCATGTTGGCACACATACAGAGTGTGTTTTACCCACCACCATTGTGCCTGATCCCAAAAGTTAAGCAGAGTCGGGTTTGGGTCTTGTCTGGGGTTAGACGACGATATGGGAGGACCAAGAGGTTTCCCCCAAGGCTGGACAACCATGAGTGGCAGGGTGTGTGGGACAGCATGGGCTAGTATCTAGTGCACTGGGCCCCTCCAGTGCTCTGGAAGCATTGGAGATGGAAGGCAGCTGTATGGAGTCCCCAGCAACAAGCTGCAGAAACTGCTGAAGGGGACAGTGAATTATTTTGAGCCTGGTGGGCCCATGACCATTAAGGCCAACAGAGCAGAGATGAAACATCGAGATGGACTCATGATCGAGGGGTGGACTTAGCAATGGACACTATTGCCCAGATTATTCACAAGTGTGAACACTGCACACAGCCTCTCCTGCTCTGAAAGACTGTTACAAGAGATGGAGCCTGACATTATGGACCAGATGGACTCAGCAGCTTTATAGGGTCTGGCCCATGCACTACGATGAGAGTGCACTTAGATAAGAGTGATGGTATATTGAAAATGTGGGATCTGAGCATGACGTGAATGGTATGGAATAAGGGGTGGATAATGTCCTGGGTTTAGCAGTAGCAGTCATTTTTCTCTTTCTTGGTAGCTGGTGCAGTGCTGTGTTTTGACTTTTGGGCTGGAAACAGAGCTGATAATAATGATGATTTGGCCAAGGACTTTGTGAGCCTCATGCTCTGCCAGGGAGGAGGGGAAGCTGGGAGGAAGCAGAGACAGGACACCTGACCCAAACTGACCAAAGAGGTATTCCATACCACAGCATGTCATGCCCAGGGTAACTGGGAGTCACCCGGAAGGGTAACTGCAGGGTTGGAGGAGGTATCGGTTGGTGCTTGGTCAGGCTGGGGGGAGCGAGTTATTGGTCGCCTGGTGCTGAGGTGGTGTATTCTCTTCCCTTGTTATTTCCTTTATCATTACTATTACTGGTGGTAGCAACCACAACACAAGGGAAAAGAATATGATACCACCTGCCGAAACGAGCCTGACCAAGCAGATAGGGCCCTTCCAGGTAACTCCCAGTTACCTTCCCCTGGCATGACATGCTGTTGTATGTAATGTCTCCTTTGCTAGTTTGGGTCAGGTGTCCTGTCCCCACTTTCTTCTGGCTTCCCGTCCTCCCTGGCAGAGCATGAGACTCACAAAGTCCTTGGTCAGGGTAAACATCAGTGTTATCAGCTCTGTTCCCAGGGTGAAATTCAAAACACAGCACTGCACCAGCTACTAAGAAGGAGAAAAATTGACTGCTACTGCTAAACCCAGGACACACGTATCCAGACAGCAGCTGCCCCAGTGATGCTTTGTAACAAACAGAAGTACGCACAAAAGCCATACATCTGTTTGAGTGTATTGAACCTACTCATTTGTGATACCTGTCAGAGTAAAGGGCAGAACAGAAAAGACTTTAAGTCAGGAAGCTTTTATGTTAAATTTTCTGTCAGGGAGTTTCTGTAGTCTACTTTCTTTTGAGCTTTTAGCTTGGCAACAACATCTTGTGCTACCAGGAGTTTCAGAAAATCTACTTAGATAATGAATAATAAAGGGGAAGAAGAAAGGTGTGCATTTCTTTCATTTAATAGGATTATAGCAAAATCAGGTCTGTGTGTTTATTTTCAACATTACATTTTCAAAACTGTTATTATTTCAACTCTTTAAAATATACAAAACCTTATTAAGCAACAAAAAAAATGCCCATTTTTTACTTTGAGTAACAATGAAAGTTAGAAAGGAATACATAAATTTATGAAAGACCAGATATATTCAGTGAAAACTCTGATTGAAAATGGGGTTACACTCAGCCGTCATGAAACGTGACTAGCACATGACATGCCTAAGCGCCTATATGCATATTCATAAAACAGGAAAAGATAAATGTTGGAAAAAGGATGAATAAGAGATATGGTGAGAAAGTAAAGGTCTTAGAAAAAAGAAATTTTATGTATTTACTGAAAAAGTCATTAAAATACTTTTTCATGCGTCCTTGTGTCAGTGACCTGAAAAGTGATAGCTGTAAATGAGAGAGAAATCAACAATTTTAATAGACACCAGATGAACAGGTTTGATGTCCCAGAATAAAATAGAAATCTAATGTTTTTAACACCAATACCTTTAAGCGATCCTAGAAATAGATTCCAACTCACCATCTCCTTGGTAACAGCTTAAACCATTTCCAGTCTGTTTGCCTAAACAGACAGAAGTATAGCTGACCGGATGTATAGATATAACCTAACAATTCCTACTTGCAAACTTGAAGGTCAAGGAAAGGTCTGAATTTGGTTTGGTTTGTTTGTCTTGTTGTTGGTTTTTTTTCTGTTATTATTATATTTTTCCCTGTCTTCTGTAATTTTATCACAGCTTACCTGTAAAGCTGTGTGAAAATCTAATCTAAATCTACTCTTTTTCATCTTAAAGCCATTCCCTGTTGTCCTATCACTTTATAAAAAGTCCCTCTCCACATTTCTTCTAGGCCCCCTTTAGGTACTGGTAGACTGCTCTAAGCTCTCCACAGAGCCTTCTCCTCCCCAGGCTGAACAACCACATCTCCCTCAACCTGTCTTCTTAAGAGAGGTGCTCCAACTCTGATCATCTTTATGGTCTCCTCTGAACTTCCTTGAGTAGATCCACATCCCTTGGTGTTGGAGGCCCTGGGACTGAATGCAGTGCTCCAGGTGGGGTCTCACAAGAACAAAATAGAAGGGAGAATCACCTCCCTTCACCTGCTGGCCATGCTCCTTTAGATGCAGTCCAGCATATGGTTGGCTTTCTGGGCCACAAGCACACCCTGCCAGCTCATGTTGAACTTCATGCCAAACAACACCTTCAAGTCCTTTTCAGGGCTGCTCTAAATCCTGTCTCCACAGAGGCTGTCACTGTGTTTGGGATTGCCCTGACAAGGTGCAGGGCCTTGCACCTGGCCTTGTTGAACTTGTGATTTGTGCTGGCCCAGCTCTTAACCCTGCCAATGTCACATACTTGTTCTGAACCCTCAGTTATGCTTGGTGAATCTCAAAATTTTCAGTGCTCATTTACTAGGGAATAAATTAGATAACGGGTTTTAATTTTGTGTATTATATATATATATAATAAGTTTTCATGATTGCCCACTGTAAAATATTACAACATTACAATATTGCAATATGCAAATATCCTGACAATAAATATATTTTGAATAAATATATACATTTTTCAGTAACTATATACATATGTATATTTTTGTACATTTTCCAGTGAACAGATATAAATTTTTCAGTAAATATATAGATTTGTCTAATGAAAAATTGAAGTAAAAGAAACTTGTTCCAATAACATAACTTAGACGTAAAGACAATAAAAACAAGGAAAAGAATTCCCTATTCAACTCTTATGTCTACCCTAAAATAGTTAAGTGAGCTACTGAGTGTCATTTAACTATTTTCAAAGTATGACATGAAGTACATAATTTGTCCTACAAATGACAATTAAAAGAGCAGGTCATTTTTCCAAATTGTTTTATATACAATTGTAACACCTATCCTTTAAAAGCTGTTCTTTGGTTTCAAGAAGAAACAACTTTTAAAAATATGATGTTAATGTCAAATCTAATTTCAGTCACATCATATGAGCTATCACAGGAGTGCTACATAACACAAGATGCTTTCACATTCTTAAAATATGAAGCTGTTTTACTTTTTCTAAATTACATATTTGGTCGTCCTGGGTAGAGCTTGTCTCCTAGTAATTAGGACTTCTATTTTTCATGTGGGAGGCTGAGGGTCAAGACCTTGTTCCAACGAGTATTCAGTTACTTATGCAAAATGAATCAGCTTAGCAGGAATAGCAAATACACTGGTAGTGACCTCATATGGAAATATGGTAAAAGAGGAAACTCAAGTGTTTTCTTCCTCATCCCAAACCCATGTTAAAATGAAACAAATTTTGAGATATTTTTTCCTGCTTTTTCTATGTTAACCCAAATTCTACCTCTGAGTTTAATAAATACAGTGTGACATGTTCTTATGAAGAGTGTCAGTTTCCACTGTATCATAAAATCATTGTATTAAAACATACACATAAGAGTTCCTAGGAAGTACCATTTCCCACTACAGCTTCTACAAATATATAAAGCATCCTTGTATATTTCAACTATAATACTTACAGATTTTCCTTCTTTCAGAAATGCCATCTAGATAGACTTTGAGGATTCTATGAAACTTGCCCAGGATTTATAGATATTTTGTTTGTTGTCAGACTGGCATCAATCTACTGCAGGACATGTAATTGCCATGTAATTGCTCATATTGTCTTGGCATGAAATGACAATTCTAACATACCCTGTAAATGTCTTTAAGCTTAAAATAGATGCACACTGTGTACACAACCAGTCTGATACCTCTCATAATCACAAATGCTGTGAGCATTTGTGTGTGACGTATGTACAGCAAACCTGTCTATAGCTCTGCCAGAAATCAGAAGATGACAATATTATTCTTGGCTGAGGATTACGAGACAAAGTAATATCCACACAATTTGTGCCACTCCAATATTAACAACATATTCAATAAGTTAATTATTGTATAACATGTTCCCGTTTAGTTGACTTCGTCTGACGACTGAAACTGTTGAAGTTGTAGAGCATCTCCTAGGAGATTTTTGAGACTATGGAAAAATATTTAAGTAGTAATAAGAGGTATGAAGTGGTTCATTTTCATGGAAAACTACTAAACTACTTTTTTTTTTTTTAATTGTAAAAAAAGTTTTAATAATTCTTGTTAAGATTTTATTGAGACAGGTGTATGACACTGATTTATGCTTATGCCAGATGCTTATTTCTTGCACAGGGTGGTAATTTTTTGGTGAAAAAAGGTTTTATATATGCTGCTTAATGTTGCTTTTGCTTTATTATTCTCACAGCATCCAATTGTGTTATTCGCATACGGAATACCTTTACTCAAAGCACTGAGCAGGCATAGAGCACAAACAGATCATAGACTTTATTAAGGTTTTAACTTTTTAAAGCTTTATATAGGAAACAGAAAACAGAGGAGCGCTGGGAAAACTGAGATACTAATGGTTATTGGAGTAAATTACTCTCTCTGCATTGAGGCCACAAAAAGTTTCATGGAGGACTTTGAAAGAGAAATATGAATTACTTTGTTGGATAACCTTTAAGGTCCCTTCCAATCCAAATCATTCTATGATTCTATATTCAGATTGTCTGTTTACAGAGGATTTTGTTAATGGCTATAGTAATAATTTTCATAAAGACTTAATAGGTCACTGACTGAGTCACGTATACATTTGCAGAAGTAATGCAAACACATATTCCCTTAATAAAGCATCAATATTCTGATTTAAATTGCTATATACTGGGCTTCTATAAACATCGGAAGTTACTGGCATAATTCCTAAATAGATATTTGAAATTTCCTAATGTATATTATTAATTCTGTGTAGGATAATACTTGCTACAGGAAGATGCAGGCTGTTAAATAATTGTAAAATTGAATTAATGATGTTGAATACTATAGCTGCAGTTTGAGTTACTTTTATCAGAATGTGAGTAGTTCTTAATTTCAGATCTGGGCAGTTGTACAGTCTTGGGAGAATTGGGACATGAAGTTGTACAGCTTATCCTTTGTAGGGAGAATTTTTAGTGGATTTAAACAAGCACTGCAGCTTCTAACAACATACAAAGAATTTCTAGAACACAAGCTTAAGCATACCTGTATAGCACTGATTGGTTTCAAGAAGGTAATGCTTCAAAGGAGTTTCATGTAACAATTAGAAGACAAAAGTGTGAATAACTGGAAAATCTAAACCAGCACAGGCTGTTTTAAAGTGGTAAAGTACCCCTTTCTGGGGTCTTATTAAATCTCTATTTATTGGACAAGGCAAAAAAAACCGCAGAAATTCTAATTTTTATAATTTTATGGTGGAGAAAGTCAGGAGCAATTAGCAATTATCTGTCCATAAAGTATCATTAAGTATGTGACAGGGTTTGGGACTAAACAGACTGATTACATACTAGTTTAGAGCATTAATAAGAGTCATTCCTGCAGCAACTTACAAAAATTTTTTTTCCTGGGAAGTCTCCCTCATTTCATAAATAGAAATCTTTATTTAGACCTTTTTACTACTTTTTATACTGGTGAATACAATTGAGAAGAGAGATACATCCTTGTCTCTAAATTGGAGAGACATCAGTTTGATAGATGGACCACTTGGTGGATAAAGAACTGCCTGGATGGCTGTACAGAAAGAGTTGCGGTCAATGGCTCAATGTCCAGCTGGAGACAAGTAACAAGTGGTGTCCCTCAGGGACTGGTGTTAGGACCAGTCCTGTTCATCATCTTTGTCGTTGACACGGGCAGTGGGATTGAATGCACCCTCAGCAAGTTTGCCGATGACACCAAGCTGTGTAGTTCGGTTGATACGCTGGAGGGGAGGAATGTCATCCAGACGGACCTTGACACGCTTGTGAGGTGAGCTGATGCCAACCTCATGAATTTGAACCATGACAAGTGCAGGGTCCTACACCCGGGTCGGAGCAATCCCCAGCACAGCTGCAGGTTGAGCAAAGAAGAGATTCAGAGCAGCCCTGCGGAGAAGGACTTTGGGGGGTGTTGGTTGATGAGAAACTTAACATGAGCCAGCAGTATGCATTACAGCCCAGAAAGCCAGCTGTATCCTGGGCTGCATCAAAAGGAGTGTGACCAGCAGGTCAAAGGAGGCAATCCTGCCCCTCTACTCTGCTCTCGTGAGACCTCACTTGGAGTATTGTGTACAGTTCTAGTGTCCTCAACATAAAAAAAGCACATGGAACTGTTGGAACAATTCCAGCGGAGGGCCACGAGGATGATGAGAGCACTGGAGCACCTCCCATGTGAAGACAGGCTGAGAAAGTTGGGGCTGTTCAGCCTGGAGAAGAGAAGGCTGCTGGGAGATCTCATAGCAGCCTTCCAGTATCTGAAGGGGGCCTATAGGGATGCTGGGGAGGGACTCTTCATCACTGTAGTGATAGGCCAAGGGGCAATGGATTCAAACTTAAACAGGGGAAGTTTAGATTGGATATAAGAAGAAAGTTCTTTATCGTAAGGGTGGTGAAGCACTGGAATGGGTTTCCTAGGGAAGTTGTGAATGCTCCATCTGTGGTGGTATTGAAGGCGAGATTGGACAGAGCCTTGGGTGACATGCCTTAGTGTGAGGTGTCCCTGTCCATGGCAGGGGGCTTCGAACTAGATGATCTTAAGATCATTTCCAACCCTAATTATTCTATGATTCTATAGGAGTGCCATTGAAGAAATAAATATCAATGCTAAGCATAATACATAACAGTTCTCAATTCCTAAGGCAGTGTTCACACAATTCTAGCAATAGTTACTGCTGAGAAAACAATTAATGTTTTTCCAATTCAATAATCTGCTGGGAAAAAAAAAAAAAAGAAGGTAGATTTCTGATGGAAGAACATGAGAATGGGTATCTTCAGAAGGACAGTATAGTAAGAAATTCAGGTCAAAAGGGGAAGTGCAATTGCTCCTGGGAAGAAGCAATCCCATTCACCAGTACATGCTGCTGGTGGACCAATTAGAAAGCAGCTTTACAGAAAAAAGACATCAGGGTCCTAGAGGACACCAACTTATCCATGAGACAGCAATATCTCCTTGCAGCAAAGAAGGCTAATGGTATCCTGGGATGCGTTAGGAGAAGTGGTGCCAGCAGGCCAAGGGAAGATGATCCCTCCCCTCCATTTAGCACTGGTGATGCCACACATTGAGAACTGTGTCCAGTTTTGGGCTCAGTACATACCATGAAGGGCCAAAAAAACAGCCACAAAGATGATTATGGGTTTGGTGACTCTCTCACAGGAGAAAAGGCCAAGAAAAAAACATTTTGCATAGAGAAGAGAAGGTTCAAAGGGGAAACTCATCAATGTATAAACAAATCTGAAGAAGGTGCAAAGATGGAGTCAGATTTTCACTGGTGTCCAGAGACAGGAAAAGAGGTAATGGATGCAGCCTGAAACACAGGATGACATTCCCTCTGAACATCAGGAAACACTTTTTTACTATGAGGGTAACTGAAGGCTAGTGCTGATTGCCCAAAGAGGTTGTGAAATCTCTATCATTAGAGATATTCAAAAGCCATCTGTGTATGGTCTTGGGCCGCCTGCTCTATGAAGCCTGGTTAGGTCAGGGAGGTTGGACCAGATAACTTCCAACCTCAACCATTCTGTGGTTCTTACTTAAGTTAACTTACAGTTTTCACTGGGACTAAGTTGAAAAAAAAAAAGGAAAAAAGATATCGGAGTCCTGAATTTAATTAAAATGGCAAAACACAGTTTAGAGCAATGAGTAGGAGTATGAACAATAATGATCAAATCTACTCCTCCTCAGAAGCAGACTAGGCACCCATTTATTTCTGGGTGTGAAGGATGCTGGAACAGAAACTACTTTTTTATATTTTTAGAGATGCTATGAAACTGAAATTTTACATAAAACCAAGGGAGACATTAAGATACAGCAAGGTCATTCTGACATTCTGACCAGCATGTTTGCTGTTGCTGTGAACAGCACTCCTCAGAAACATTCAATGGATGCTGTCATGGTTTAAACCCATCCAGCAACTAAGTAAAAACAGGAACAGGATTTATTAAAAACTTGTTTCTTTTACTAAGAAACTAGGACAGGAGTGTCTTGCTACAGTAGATAAGTCTTCGTTTTTCTTGAGTACGTTTCATTTTTCTTGAACACGTTCAGCTTTCCCTTGACTGTGGAGCACTCTATGCTCAGTTGGGATCATATTTGCTTCAGAAATTTAGGTACTAAGTTGGCTTCAGGCTCCTAGATATATAAAATTTTCACCCTCATACCTAAAAATTTCATCCCAAATACAATATAGACTAAACTCATAACTATTGTCCAGTGTCCTCATGAGAATCTTTTGACAGGTGTTTCATGACAGAAATTCCATGACTGTTCCAAGGAACCATTTTTATCTTAATAAATTTATATAAGCTAACCTGTTAACAAAACTAATTACTATAATAATCCTCTTTATTTATTTAGCATCCTTAATGTTAGCGTCTGCAACTTTTTAAAGAATATTCCTTATATTTTTATATGACCCTTTCAAAGGAGGGGATTTCTGGGTCAAATCTGACTGCGGCTACGCAGCTCTTGGGAGTTCATTCGTCTTCACATGCTGTGCAATCACCGTAGCTGCCTTGTAATTGCAGAGGCTGTGGCTAACTCAGAAACAGAAGACAGTTCCTATTAAACACTTGGGAGAGATTCTTTAAAAACATTATCAGAGTTAAGAAAAGATTCAGTTCAGAAATAACTTGCATAACCTGAACTTGAGAATTTTTTGCCTTCTAAAGCTCACTGAAGTATGCTTAATACAAAAGGCTTAAGCCGGTGTGACTTGCATCAAAAAACAGCACAGAAAAAAAAAGTTAGGGCCTCCTTTTTACTTTATGTCACCTGTTTTCGGCATCCTCTGCATTGTGATTTTTTTCTGCTCATGTGGCTTTGATTTTCTTTTCTTATTGCCTGCTTTAACAAGTGGTTCCATAATCTGCAAAAAATTTCTGAACATGTATTTTGTTTATGTGTGAAATGGAATTTATACATTAACCTTTTCAAGACTGTATTAGTCTTGCAAGAAATTGTAAGGAGCAAAAAAGTAAACACTTTGGAAAATTATAAGTCATCAAGTGAATAGATGAGATGAAAATAATTAACTGCTATTGACAGGAAAAGAGCTCCCTCTAATTTTCAGCACTTTCATCCTTTTAGATATGTTCAGACTGGCAAAGGAAATAATCTCTGCACAGTCACTATACCATCTTTGTGCTTCTTTAGTTCCTAGAGATTGTGTTGACATCATGTGGATAGGATGGGTGCAAATAGCTTAAAGGAAAAGTTACTGGAGTTTGAGGATGACTCGTGAAGAGGAATCAAAAGGAATTTTTAGTATATTCCATAATATGTTATATATTACATATTACATTGTTATATACATGATATGTCATGTATAACATATCTTAGACATATAATGGAAAGACAGAATCATAGAATCAGTTAGGTTGGAGGAAGTCTTTAAG
Organism: Neopsephotus bourkii; assembly: GCF_033783945.1. Taxonomy (NCBI): domain Eukaryota; kingdom Metazoa; phylum Chordata; class Aves; order Psittaciformes; family Psittacidae; genus Neopsephotus; species Neopsephotus bourkii. Next base: position 7,750,795 of record NW_026902105.1, on the reverse strand, counting down.
ATCATTGAGTGCAACCATTAACCTACCACTGCAAGTCCAACTATAAATCATGTCACTAAGTGCTATATGTCGTTTAAACACCTCTAGGGATGGTGACCCAGATACTTTGCTGAGCAGCATTTTCCAATGTTTGACAACCCTTTAAGTGAATCAATTTTTCCTAATATCCAATCTAACCTTCCCTGACACAACTTAAGGACATTTCCTCCTGTCCTATCACTTGTTACTTGGGAGAAGAGACCGACACTCACATTGCTATAACCTCCTATCAGGTAGTTGTAGAGAGCCTTAAGGTCACCTATGAGGCTTCTGCAGTCTAAACAAACCCATTTCCCTCAGCCATTCCTTAGACTTGTGCTCCAGACCCTTCATCAACTTCGTTGCTCTTCTCTGGATGTGCACTAGTACCTTAATGTCTTTCATGTAGTGAGGGCCCACAGCTGAGCACAGAATTCGAGGTGCAGCTTCACCAGTGTTGAGTACCTAGAAACGATCACTTCCCTAGTCCTGATGGCCACAGTATTTCTGATACAAGCAAGGATGCTGTTGGCTTTCTTGACCACCTGTGCGCACTACTGGCTCACGTTCAGCTGGCTGTCAACCAACACCACCAGGCAGCTTTCCAGCCACTCTTCCCCAAGTCTATCAAGATATCTTCATATCTTGGAAAACTGAGGTTTGCTTTAGCCATATGGAAATTGAAGAGATAGGCTATGTATAACTCCATAATCAACTTTCCAGTCCTCTAAAACATATTCAGTTGCAGTGTGGTTGGAAAGGATTTATTCTGGCAATGTAGACTAAAGATTCAGAGCAGTGAATGTCAAGTGCCAGTGAACAAAAGTAAAAGCAGTGATTCTGCTCCTGGATGAACTTCAAGTGCTCTGCTGAGTGGAGCATCAGCACTGCAACATTTAGTGTTTATCAAAGCAGGCTTGACTTCATGTTGTGGAGAATGCTTTAAATTTATCGAAATTTAGAGCCATTAATTAAAAAAAAAATTAATACTTTCTCCACCTGCTCTTCTAATTATCAGGGTTTTGTTCTTCCTCACACACCCACATTGTCCTGATCTCCATGAATTAATCAATCTGAAATTTTGACAGTTCACTTTTTTCCAAACAGTAGACTATGGTGTCATAAACATAGTGCTATAATTTTGCTAAAGAATAAAGAAAATGATTTAAGTAGAAAGAGAAAGATAATTTTTATTCAAACTCAAATGTCAGCAATAGAAGCTGATGGAAAATAGAACATTTCTGGCAAAGAAAATTGCTTACAGAACCACTATATTTTTTCTTCCAAACTTTTTTTATATCTTTCCATGGATACAGATACAAATGTATAAACATGAGCATTTGCATACATAAATTAATAGAATTCCCTTGTCACCATGTTCCATTATTCTTACTATCTTGCTACTTACTTAAAACAATAAAAATCTTCAACAAATGTTTATTTGATAGAAAAAAATCAAATTTTCTCACGTATTTGACATTTCAGTATAAAGCCTAAGCCCAAATATTAAAATAATCATTATTCTTTTACCTTCACATCATGGTAGAGTTTTAAAATTGCTTTTGTGAGTATGAAAAAAAAATGATAGGCCTTCATTGTTCCAGCCCTCATAAATTTGCTTATACCCAAAGATATTTTGTAGATCATAAAAGTACCAAAAAAATCATATTTCCTGTATAAAAAGTTTCTGAAAAGAGACGTTGACAACATTTGCAACCATAAGTAGTTACCTTAGTCAGGTTAACATTTCAAAAAGAAACACACATTGCTTCCTTGTACATTTCTTCCACTATGGGTGTCCAAAAAGTGATAAAATTTATAATCTACTGTTACAAGTTATATTTTCTCATTAAAAGCTACCAAACTTTTTGTTATTTTTCAGTCTGGGTCTTTTTTTTTTTTTCTCTATGTCTTTATGTTTTTCAGATACTTTATAATGTTTTCTTAAATGTTAGGATACCTAGCACAGCCATTTCTTCTTATAGATACTTAATTCAAGATATGTGGTATCAACATTCTGGCTGCCACTATGTATGAATATAGGGGAATATGAACTGCGCTAAATGACAGTATGATTTAACTCAGCTGGAGTGCTGACTTCTTGGACTTTGGATCAACTCCCAGTAGGGCTGATTGTAGAACTCAGTTCAATGTAATCTCTAATTTTAAATAAAGTTCTAAGAATGTTTTGGATTTTCAACCATATAGGGAAAAAAAAGAAAGAAATAAATATTCCCAGATTCTTTCCAGCTGGTAAAATTACTGGCATAAAACTTCTATAGTATAAACCATTATCCATACAAAGTTTAAGTTCATTTTCCCATTAGGCACAAAACAGAAGGTGTTTTCCCTCTTCAGATCTCTCTTATGTTTATTTTCAAAGGTTATCTCTGTTGTGTTTAACCAACTTTTCTTTCTGTGGTAGACTACCTTTTTCCAGACTTGCTGCTTCTAAACCCGTGAGAAAAAGAAAAAAAAAAGTAAACTAGCGAATGCAGACTTTTTTATTTAGAACTGTCAATAAGATTCTGACTGAAGTATACATGCTGAGAAGACAACTGTAGATGATTTTCAAGATCTGAAAATCTGAGATATTTGGAAAATCTTTATCCCCCAATACCTTTAAATACCAGTTTTGCATTCAAGGTATCCCATTCTGGGTACCATAATGATAGGTAAGAATTTACCAGACACCTTATCCAATATTTTCTAGTTCTGCTATCTAATAAAGTTCAATAGGTACTCTCTTGTTGAGTGACAAGGTCTATTTTAGAATTGACACATCTGACTTACTTGTTCCGTTTAAATCAAATGTTCAATTTGGTTTATTTATGTGAAGTCATTCTTAACTTTGAAATTACATGACACTGTTTTGTTTTTTGGTTGGTTTTTCTTCTGTTTTTTGTAGTTTTTTTGTTGTTTTGTTTGTTTGTTTGTTTTGTTGGGTTTTTTTTGTTTTGTTTTGTTGGGGTTTTTTTACCAGTAGCATTTTTAGGCTTCTAAATTTTAGATTTCTTATGCTACATAAATAATTTTTACTTATTTATTAAATATTTCCAAACTGTAAAACACTACCATCATGGTAATTGTAATGCTTAGTTGATATGGAAAGCATGGTGTATTTGTCTGGTTTTTCTAATCCTCACTTCAATAAAATCTTACTTAGAGTACGAGATTAAATTGACAGAGTTTAGTATACTTTTTGTCTATGCAAACCTAAATAGACTGTTTACACTTGTCATTCAAAAAATCGTATTTTGGAGGAACTCAATACGTCTAAAGATCAGGTTTTTACAGTTTTTGCATATTCAGTGTCAGTAATCACATCAACAATCTTTTTGTCCCTGGTTTAGATGTAGCAAATACCATCTAAATATGCAAAAAAGAAAAAACCTGTTTGGGAATGATCCAAATCATTTACGAGAAAGAGACAATATGTTTTCAACAACTCCATTTCCCAAAGCAATGATACAGCTCCTAAGACTTGTGAACCTCAGCTAAAAAAAAAAAAAAAAAAAAAAAAAAGCAGTAACAACAAAACCCCTACAATCTTGGTCTAATAAACCTAAGTTAAAAGTGGTTCCAGGGTATAATCAGAAGCATGATTCCAGTGAAATGTGTGTGCATCATATTTGAAGAGAGTATGAGTAGGTGTACAAAGTACCTTTCTTATAATCGAACAGTTTAACCTGATTATCAGATTAGCATGTGCCTTTACAAAAATACATGAAGACTTCCCAGTGAAATCAACACAGATGGAACACTATAATGAAAATATTTTTAATTTCTTGAGGATTTTGGATTATATTTCTGTCTCCTAGTTTCAAGACTTCTCTTAGGCTTTTGGATTGAATCATAAAATATCTCTACCTTATACCACTTGAAAAACAACAAAACAAAACAAATAAATAAAATCAAACAAAGCAAACAAATAAAATACCTCCTCCTGTCCACTAAGCTACTATTTTCAGAAATTGTCAAATGGAATTTACAATTCAGAATTTAGAAATGCCCAAACGAGTCACTAAAGCCCACAGTTCAATGAATGGCTTTGGAGTAGAGAATGTTATTTTAATCTGTACATCTACAATACCCTGCACAGTGAGATTTTGGTCTATGAATGGTGCTTCTAATTGCAATGGCAAAAATGCTGCAGAATAGTAATTACTTTCCTTTGAACACTATTTAAGAAGGAATACATTTTTGCCTATAAATTCCTATTGATAATAAGTTTAATGTTTCCATGAAAAGGTACAGATTCTACAAATATTACAAATATAAAATTGATATTCCTGAAAGTTTTATGGCATTTCACATCAAATCTTTTTTTCCTGAATAAAAGCACTTATCTTCGTTTTCATAGCTATAAAAAAGAGGGAAATACGCTATTAGAGTCAAAGTGTATCAATATAGAGCAGCTGTCTCGTCAGCTTACAGGAAAGTGTATGTTTAAAATTATATGAAAGTTATTTTAATGAAATGTCCACCTATCACCATTAAAAATTGTCACTATCTTTATATGTGTTACATTTTTATATTAATTCTCTTCTTGATATTACTAATCATTCACAATAATGATTTTTCATTCTTCAAAGAAAGACTTTGTTAATGCAAAAATAGAAAACATTGAGAAACAGGGTAAGTCAATCTGTTGTCTTTTTTAGCCCCTGTGTGTATACAAGCTTACTCCTATTATAGGCAAACGAACCAGCAGTTCTTCAAGAGACATAGAACACACTATAGGGACAAGTGAAGGAATTATTCTCTAAATAAATAAAAAATAGAACTCCCATTGAACCAAGGTAGCCAGGAAATTTACCCATACTGAGGAGGGAAGTTTAAATTCAGAGAGAGTTTATATTCAAAAATTTAACTGCTTGGTTTGGATAACTTAGTAGAAATCAATGGCTTTTCCTAGCTGGAGAAGGTTTGCTTCAGAAACAATTTTGTATGCTACAGAATGGATTTATTGGTTATGATACAAGCTGATGGCTAAGGTTTAGGTGCTGGCTGTACCAGAAAATTCTGTCTCCATATTGTCATGATTTCTCAGACTGATAGTCAACAAAAATTATCTGATTAACCAGCTGGCTGCAAGGCAATTCATATTTTGGCTCCAGTTTGGACTTTGGGACATATGCCAGGGAAAGAAATGAAGGCCTAAGGATTCTGATTCATAGCTGAGATCTTCGCTTAAACTGGGGACACAAATTTCTTGAACCTTGTACCTCTGCAGACTTGAGTTTAGCACCTTGGCCTCATGTGGCGCTGATGTAGCCTTCTTATCCAGGCTGAATCAGCTTCGTGTTCCCTGTTCTATGCAGTGGAACAGCACTTTTGCAGCGGAACAGCACTTTTGCAGCTCATAGGAGTGATGCTAGAATTGCACAGTACCAGCAGTCCTTTTATGCTAAAATATTGTGCTAGAGAGAACCATGCATAAAAAAAATACCTTACCAAGAATGAGAACCTTAGGAGTCATAAACATTGCTGTTAGAGTGGAGATTGGAGGCTGGGGATGAATAATTTCCAGTTCTCTGGCTATCTTTAGGGATAGGAATTATTTGTGTAGTGTGGAAAAGGTTCCTTTGAATCAGCAAGTGGGTGTCTACTGCTTGAGCTGCAAAAAACAAAAGTGAAAATTAAACAAAAACAGCATGTTGTACATTTAAAATGTTTCCTCCTTTTTGCTCACTATAACTGTCTTGTCTGCTACAGTGGCAAAACCAGGACGATGTGGAACAAGTTCAAACAACAGGTAGGTAGTATTTTACTGACTGATTAGGCAATACAACCAAATGGAATCAAAATATTTAGCAAAAAAGGCTGCAAATTCCATCACAGTTTTGAATATATTCTGTCGTCACCACCAACAAAATTTTGTTTTCAAACTCTGCTTTGTCATTGTTTGACTCACATACTTGCTAATAACTAGTATTGAGGTTGAACAATTTGGTATTAAAAAAAAAATCTGTAACATTAATTTGTTCATTTGCAATGTAGGCATTATCAATTTGACTTATGAAACTAGTGAGATTTGTGCGAATTTCTAAGTCTGAATATAAAAAATTATAAAATCAGACTAAGCTGAAATAATGAATTATTCAAATACCTCTGAATAATGAATGTATCTGAAATGTGTGTGAACTACTCTCAGAAAACCTAGGAATATGCCATCTTCAGACTTGTTTGCTTAGGTCCATTAAGAAAATATACATTATGTTTACTTGGTTTCCCTGATGCCTCAGGAAATTAATAGATAAATCAGCAGAGACATCAAAGAAAACATCAAAAGTAAAAGATTTAATTCCTGAAAAAAGCACCTTTAGAGAGTCAAAGCCACCACGGGGTCATAACTCCCAAGATACCTGAGACAGATATTTTCAACCCTTTATTTTTTTAATTTAAAGGACATACATGGGAGTGTTTACAGCTTAGAATTAAATCACTTCTACTGAAAGCAAAAGTTGAAGGAAGACATGAGTAAAACTCTAATGAAAATCATCACTTCATCATTAAATATAACTTTAAAAACAACTTAAAAGTTCCTTTATTTTTGCATGTAAATCTTCATGTACATATTGACGTACACCTCTGCATTTGAGCAAGTAGTGTACATACAGCACTTAAAAGCAAAAAGTGTGAATAAGATGATATACCAGTCAGAAGTCTTATATACATGCCATTGGAATAGGTCTTCTATAGAATCTAGTCTATTACCTTTCACTAAGATGACACCTGCAGTATTTAAGAACCATTTTTTGTGTTGTTCCCAGAAAACCTTTAGTAACAGGAATTCTTTCAACTCCCTAACTAAACTGCACATACTCTACATTAAAAACTTTTTGGTTGGTTGTTTTTCTTAATATGCAGTTTTAATTTCCCTTTCTGCAACTAGACTCTTGTGTTCCTTTTAGTAGATACAGAGTAGAAAGGCATTCTGAAATGAACACTTCAACTGGAGTGCTATGTCCTCATATAGCGACTTGTTCTTTTCTCCAACCTAGACAAACATTTGCGGTTTGTGGAAATCTTATTTTTTAAAACTTCTTACCACTGTTATAATTCTACTTGGAATCCTAACCCAATTGTCTTTGTCTTTAACTAAGGGGCTAAAATCATTGCAGAACTAAAGGGAGAGAAGCAATTATTCCATTTCTTACATCTGACACTTGTCTTAATACATCCAAGATAAGGGTTTTTTTTCTGCAGTAACACTTCAATGATAAATTGTATTTAATCCCTCTACCTACTGGAGTATAAGATCTTTTTCTGAACAATTACATTAACTATTAATTTAACATGCTTTTCACATTTTTTAATTATTTTTTTCCCACAAATTCTCCATTGTAATTTGACAGAAGTTTATTGTCACTTGCTTTTGACTAAATTTTATAGACTGACTTGGTAATATATCTTTGAAGCTTTTATTTTACTACACATTTCAGAATGTCATCTCTCAGAGGTCTAATAAAGCAAAAATATTTCACAGATTTCTTCTTTTCTGTCCAGTAAGCCATGAGACTGTGAGTGAAAGAAATTCCACTCATCAATTTCAAATTATCTTTATTGACTAAGAACCTGATATATAGCTATATATATATATATATCCTTTTATAGAAAGGTATATATCACTTGAATCATCATAAAGGGTTGCTGGTATTTTTCTTTGTTTTGGGTTAGTTTGTTTGTTTGTTTGGTTGGTTGGTTCCAGAAACCTCAGCTTTTATTTGTGTGTAGCCTGTTTAGTACAGACTTATAACCCCTCAGCAACTGATTTTCTATACAGTTCATAAGCTTTGCACGTGATGATCAGGATTTTCCGTTTAGGTCCCTAGACTGCAATGCTTGCAAGCCAAGGCTTTAGTTTTATCACTAAACATATGACAGTGTATTTCTCTCTAGGATTTTATATCTTTTTTTTTTTTTTTAGTAATGTCAAAGGACAAATGATACTGTAATATTACACATCTGTTAAACCACGACTCTTGAGAACTCTTAAACCTTGACAATTACAATTACATGTTTTGATGAAAAGCTGAGATTACAATCACTCTTCATATAGATCATTTGATTTGTATTTTGTTTCCCAAACTATCAATAAAGTTTAACTCTTTTTCTTATTTAATTTCCCTGGTCAATTATACTTCTTATTGAACAAGGAATCAGAAGTTACCAATGATGTCACTGACAGACAGAAAAAAATTATATACCATTGAGAGAATAACTTAATAATGAAGAGTTACAATTGGCTCATACCTGGATTTAACAAATTTTTGGAAGTTGCAGTCAAAATATATTGTGATAAAACTTAAGATAATTTGTAAAAATTGCCCATAGAAGCTTACTGACATTGGTTGAGTTTCTCAGCCAATGCTCAATCTATGCTGTTGTGGCCACGTTCCTAAAAAATTTAAAAAATCTTGCAGCTGCATTGGGGCTGTGAGTATGAGGGGCTCATTTGTCCTCGGGAGAGTGATGATCCCGGGCCAGGTATCATATAAATTTCCACTGGTGTTTTCATAATAATCAGCCAAGAAAGAAACAGTACAAACTAATTGGTCTACATGGCTATTCATTGCTAATTGCAGGTGGTGACCAAACACAATATAAACCAGTAAAAAATATTTTTATTTAAGATTTTCAGTCTTGAATATGCAGGATTCTGAGCAGGACATCTTGCAGTGGCAAGTGTTGAACTCAATAATTCTGATCTCCACTGAATACTATACTTGGGGCTATAATGTCTTTGCTATTGGATAATTGTCTAACTGCATGTTGAAAGAACATTTTCTATAACATCTCAGCTTTCAGCTGTGTAACGAGTACAAGAATTAGAACAGTAAAAGCTTTTAAACCAGGCAGTTTCCATGCTGTTAGATATTTTTAGAGGCATGCTTATTCACTGACCAAGGCAATCAGCTTTTTCTTTCTATCCAAAACCTGTGAGATGCAACTGCACTTTCACCTTCACATTTCCACCCTGGTGACTAAAAATGAATAAATAAATATGTAGAAACTTTCATAAAAAGATGCTTAAAACCAATCCACAGGACTACAAACCAAATGGAAAGTAAGTTGCAAAATAATCAAAATATGGTGGTCATGGGGATTAAACTACACACTCCAGAAACTAAATGTTTAACTCTACCAATATAAAAAGAAAACTCAGTCCAGGTTTGTTAAAAAGGTCACGAACCATTGAACTGGACTTCTGCTTCACTTAAACTAAGCTTTTGAAAAACTCTGTTTCTTCCCAGGGGAGTAGTGAAAAAGGATTGCATTGGCTTTGGATGTTCTTTGCTTGATGTCAGCAGGGATTCAGCATTGTCTGAGGAGTTTGGCTTTGAATTTTCTCATTAACTTACATGCTGCCAAAGAAATGAAAAAAAAAAAAACAATTTTCCTTGTCATAAAGATTTATCAGGTTCCCTGGTAAAGCCCGGATAATGGATATGAAAAGGTTTAATCTCCTCCAAGACGTTACCATAGATAAAACTTTAGCACCACTAACTCTAGCATTTGGCTACTTCTTTCTGAAATTGCATAATGACAAAGCCAGTGTAAGAATGAAACAGCAGAAGCCCATATTCTGTAGAAATAAGAAAAGCATTACATTATTTAAAAGGAAGCTGGGCTGATGTGTACCTGAAAAGAATCCTCAAAAAAGTGGAAACTAAAGTGTATATCAAAGTACCTACTTTAATAAAAATATTGGAATATTCTTATAGAGAGAAGGAAAGACGTTAAGCCTGTTTTCTAGCTTAGATATAGCAGTTCTATGTACAACAGGAAATATCTGCAAAAAATTCTGCAGGGCTTGGATATCATAGCAAGAAAACAATGTAGAAAATGGCAATTTATGGCTTATACATTTACACAGAAGTTACAGATAGAGTAACTTCTCAAAAAGCTGGTAACAATACAAATATGAAGACTGGGAAGAGGAAAAGAGTTCAAAACAAATGGAAATAGGAAAATGTGATTTCACCTACCCTTTATTATAAAACAAACAAAAAAATAAGTGCCTGAAAGTTCATTGATTATAGAATACTACTAATTATACAATAGCATAAATTCCTTAATTTTTGAATTGGGAACTGGAAACATATTCCAAGTCTAAAAAAACCCAACAAAAAACCTCTGCAAATCTAAGAATAATTTGAACTTGGGATGTGTTTCGGGTGTATATTTGAGTTTCATCTGTGGTGTATCAGTTGTCATATCACGGAAAAATCACTAGAAATAAAGCCAAGAATGTAACAATTCACTCAGCCAAGCTGAATGTCAGCTGTTTTCCTTAGTGGGAAACCTGATAAAATTATTTCAGTATTGCTAGCAAACAATGCTATGAGTGAGCATAGCTGTAGTCCTTGGTGACATTTTACAACTTGGGTTTAACCCACAATGGGGAAATTAAAACTCATTTAGTTATGACCTTTTTTCACTGAAAATGTACAGATGGCTCAAAAGATTCCATTCCAAGAAACCCCAGACATACATTATTATTTGAAAGCTTTACAGATTTATGTATTTTTTATTTTTTAATAAACAATTTTTTTTTCTGTTGCTAAAGTCACCACTTCAAAATGAGACAATCTTTTGTTATTAATCTTTTATACATTGCTTAAGACAGTGTTTTTTTATATTTTCCCCTGACAAGTGATTGTCTAAACCCATAAATCTTAAAAAACCCAGTTATAATCTTAGCCATAATCTCATCATGCCATCATCTGTCAAAGACATTACATATACTAAAATCAAGTAGTCAATGGAAAATGTGGAAAAGCTTTTACATTAAAATCACATTAGCATTTCTCACACATTGGTTTGACCTACAAACACACAGTTTTGTTCAAGAAGATTACAAAGGGTTATTAGATCATAGAATCATAGAATTCTAGAATTATTTGGGTTGGGAGGGAATTTAAAGATCATCTAGTTCCAACCCCCCTTCCATGGGCAGGTACACCTCCCAGTAGATCAGGTTATTCAGTCCCATCCTACCTGGCTTTGAACATTTCCATGATGGGGCACCTACAGCTTCTCTGGGTAACCTGTTTCATTATCTTACCACCGTCACAGTAAAGTATTTCTTCCTAGTATCTAATCTAAATCTACCCTTTCATCTTACAGCCATCACCCCTTACCAATACATCACCATGTAAAAAAGTCCCTCTCCACATTTCTTCTAGGCCCCCTTTAGGTACTGGTAGACTGCTCTAAGCTCTCCACAGAGCCTTCTCCTCCCCAGGCTGAACAACCACATCTCCCTCAACCTGTCTTCTTAAGAGAGGTGCTCCAACCCTCTGATCATCTTTATGCTCTCCTCTAGGCTTCCTTGAGCAGGTCCACATCCCTCGGTGTTGGAGGCCCTAGGACTGAATGCAGTGCTCCAGGTGGGGTCTCACAAGAGCAGAATAGAAGGGAGAATCACCTCCCTTCACCTGCTGGCCATGCTCCTTTAGATGCAGTCCAGCATATGGTTGGCTTTCTGGGCTGCAAGCACACCATGCCAGCTCATGTTGAGCTTCATGCCAATCAACACCTTCAAGTCCTTTTCAGGGCTGCTCTCAATCCTGTCTCCTCCCAGACTGTCATTGTGTTTGGGATTGCCCTGACAAGGTGTAGGACCTTGCACCTGGCCATGTTGAGCTTCATGAAATTTTTGCTAGCCCACCTCTTGAGCCCATCAAAGTACCTCTGGATGGCACCCCTTCCCTCCGGTGTGCTGACTGCATCACACAGCATGGTGTTGTCAGGAAACTTGCTGAGAGTGCACTCAATCCAACTGTCTATGTCTCCAACAAAGGTGTTGAACAGTGCCTGTCCCATTCTGATCCCTGAGGAACGTGAAGTGTCACCGGTCTCCACTTGAACATTGAGCCATAGAGCACAACTCTCTGAGTGCGACCATCCAGACAATTCCTTATCCACCAAGTAGTCCATGCATCAAATCCATTCCCCTCCAGTTTTGAGATTAGGATTGCATACAAGACATTGTCAAATGCCTTGCACAAGTCCAGCTCAATGACATCAGCTTCTCTTCCCCTATTCACCAATGTCATGGCCCCATCAGAAAAGGTCATCAAATTTCTCAGTCACAGTTTCCTTTTAGTGAAGCCATGTTGGCTGTCAACAATCATCACCTTATTGTTTATGTGCCTTAGCATGCTTGCCAAGAACATCTGCTCCATGATCTTGCTTGGGCACCAGCATGAGAATGACTTGTCTGTAATTCCCCTGGTCTTCCTTTTTCTCTTTTAAAAAATGCGGGTTATATTTCCACTTTTCCAGTCATTGGGAACTTCAAGAGACTGACACAGCTTCTCAGATATAATACATAGTATCTTGGTAGCTACATCTACCAGTTTCCTCAGGACCTGCTGATATATCTCATCAGGTTCCATGTATTTCTGCCTCTTCAGCTTCCTTAGATGATCTTGAACCTGATCTTCTACCACAGACTGTTCTTCATTCTTCCAGTCCCTGCCCTTGTCTTCTGTGACTTGAGCAATGTGGCTGGAGCTCCTGCCAGTGAAGACTGAAGTGGAAAACTCATTAACTACCTCAGCCTTCTCCATGTCCTGAGTGACCAGGTCTCCCTCCAGAGGGTCCCACATTTCCATTGTCCTTTCATACTCAATGTAATTACAGAAGTTTTTTCTTGTTGCCCTTAATATCTGTGGCTAGATTGAGTTCTGTCAGGGCTTTAGCTTTCATAACCTGATCCCTGGCTGCTCTGATTATTTCTCTGTATTGCTCCCTGCCTTTGCTTCCACCCTCTGTAAGCCTCTTTTTTTATGCTGGTGTTTGTCCTGGAGCTACTTTCTCATGCATGAAGGCCTCTTGATGTTCTTACCTGACTTTTTCTTTGTCAGGATGCATCACTCCTGAGCTTGGAAGAGGTGATCATTGAATGTTATCCAGCTTGTTTGGGCTCCTCTTCCCTCCAGGGCTTTATCCCATGGCACTCCACCAAGCAGATCCCTCAAGAGGCCAAAGTCCATTCTCCTGAAGTCCAGGGTAGCAAGCTTGCTGCAAGATGTTGCAGACCATCTATTCTTTCTTTTCTATAATAAACTCAGCATTTATAGAGTGAAATTGGTTTACTGTGTATTAATTGATCTGTTCTGCCCCTTCCTTTCTATGAGCCTTTACTTAAGGAAGACAGCTTTGAGATCAATGAGCAGTTTACCTTCTGCATGTCAAAAAACACATGAAGTGCATGATGTGTCAGAGTTAAGAGTTTGAGTTTGAGTGATACATACATTGAAATTAATTTTCATTTCATCACCACCATGCAGAAATTGGTGGTTAAACAATGTCAGAACGTGAAGTATTAACATGGAACTTCAGCACTGAATAAAAAAAAAAAGACAGTGATGAGTGAAAGGACCAAATGAAATAATACAGTAATTAAAATGGAAAAGTTCAGAGGAAATAAATTTGCTGAATGTATTTGAAATGCAAGAAAGCTGTGAATAAAATGTGAAAAAAGTAGAAGTTGTGTGGAGAAGAGTGCCTTTTAGAGGTGTGGGCAAAAAAGTATTACATTATTCTGGTTTGGTTCTGTCTGGGGAAACCCAGTTGGCATACAGAATTTGTCGCTTCTGTCTCTTCTAGTCTTTGTATATTCCATCTCTTAGAAGCTTCATAGTTATGAACTCATATGTTCCAATACTCCATTTAATCATTACTTAAGTACATTGCAGAAAACAGTCAGAGAACAGGACACACAGGGAAAGAAAAGAACTATTACAAGACTGTAGGGAGAAGATAAGTAAGTTAAAAGCCCAAATATTTAATTTTGAAAAATATTAATGAATGAGTTCATTCAGTGTGCTCTTTTATTTTTCTGTTATAGTGGGTGGTACCAGAAGTATTCCAGCCTTTTATGAGCTTTTCATAATCTCTCATTAGTTTGTATTTTCAAGGTAGAGGTGAAATATCAGCTGAATTAAAAGGGTCCTAAAATGGTAAATTTGATAATAGAAAATGCTACTGCAAACCATTTATACCATTTTGCCATATTTTATGATAAATCCACACAACAAAATTCTTTTTACTGGGGTATTATTTAGGATGAGATATGAATAGTTTTTTAGTCATGATGTTTCTTACCATGTAAACATCACTGTAATTAAAGTAATATCAAGCTAGACATGTTCAGTTTATATGAGTACAACATATATATGACTTTGATTATTTTTCTGTTTTATTAATATTCACACATGCATGGACCTGCAGTGGTAGAAACTGGGAAAACATATGACATGAAGAAGAATCCTGTGCAACTTAGGGAGCCAAACGATAAAAAGCCAGTCACTGAAGCCCTAAAGTGCCATTCCAGCATATCATTACACACAAGCCCTCCTGAACCACTGTGTACCTTGAATGCATATGGGGAATTTGATAATACATTGCTGTAGTTGCTCTGATATATACATGCACCAAGGATTGTCTAGAAACTTCTCTGTGAGGAGGAACCTTTGATGAAGGATGCTGAGCTCTCAGTCAAGGTAGACCTGCTCAGACCAAATTATTGATTTAAACACCTCTAAATCTGTTTTGGATCAATTAAGGCTTAGCCTGTATTGTCCTTTAGTGTGCAGACCATGGAATGAAGCAAAGACACCTTCTTGTATGTAATATGAAATTGATGCCGATTAAACCAAATCATGTGTGAATCGTTGTGGAGGTGTTTACACTGGAAATAATTATGTCTGGGGTTTTTTATAATTATTAATTGTTATTTTCAACCCGAATTATTAGCTATCTTCAGAAACTGCCTTCCAGGGTTCCTGTGTTTGCATCGACACTAGAGTGTAGACTGCTGGAGTATAAAATAGCTGTGTAAATTCAGACATTTATGACTTCTTTTTTTTTGTTTTTTTCTGAAACATTTCATGCTGGTTCTTTATAGCTCTTCCGGAATATTCTTTGGAATGAACTGGAGTTTTTTTTAGTTAGTGGTATTCTGCATCACGTCAAGGTTTGTCAGCGGAGTTTAAAACATTTGTCCATTCACATACTCAGTGGGCACGCACACAGTGCAAGACAGAAAACTATTTCCCATTTTTGTTTTAGAAGAGTTCTCAAAATGTATTAAGTGTCAGTTATGTAACCTCATTCTTTAAGAAGCATATGTTTTCTCACTTTTCTTCTTTCTGAGTCCAGGTCTTTGGTTCCATTCCTCAGGTCTTCTTTAATATATCATGACTATGTATACTTAAAGTATATCTAGATGTTCAGCTGTCAAAATAGTTAAGTGCTAGATTAAGACTAAAATTTCTGAAATTCTGAACATTTCATTTCCTCCTTTGCACAAAGTATAGAAACAATTTTGTGAGTCCATAACCAGCAAAATACTGCCTGATCCTTTACTATTAGAGGACTACATTTACCTTAGCTTTCCATCTGTGCACTGAACGGCAGCATGCTTTCAGTGTTTGAAGCCATCTTTAGAGTTTGCCTTGGTCCTACTGCTGTTTCCTGCAAGTGCACCTCTAAAATTACTGAATTTCTTTTTCCTTCTTCTTTGCTTGGAGGTTATTTTTCTCTTGTTCACTTTACATTTTGTGAAAGTGCCAAAATGCAGAACAATAAGGTTGTGTATTACATAAAATAGAGCAATTTAAACAAAATTATATAATTGGAACCTGGAGAACAAAACCCATCAAAATTTAAAAATCTAGTTTAAAATTAAACATAAATAAAATTAAATATTTGTTGTTTACTAAGATTCTGAATGAAAAAAGAGAGCCAATCTTATGAATAAAAAATTATTTAGTTCAACAATAAAGTTTCATAAAAAGTATTTTGTGATCATCTTTCTTTTTTTTTTTTAACTCAGATTTTAAAGTTCATTACACTGAAGTTTAAAAGTTCGGAAATGTATTTCCTCTGCCATCATCCTCGCTATTTCTCTCAAAAAAATCAGCAATATAAAAATAATGTTATCTTTATGCGTAAGGGTTTCCTAGTCATAGTTGAATAAAATAGTGCCAGAGAAGATGCATGGAAATAGCTTATTTATATAACCAGTGTTAACATCTATTTCCAATCATTTAAAACACTTTTCAGAAAATACTTGTTCATTAACTGCCTACTGAATTTCAATAAGTATATAGTAATCAGGTGAATCAGGTGAACATGAGTTGGCTGTGTTGACAATAATAGTTCAGAAACGAGGTCTTGGGAAGGAAGGACTTTCTCATATAATTTTATTGTCAAAATGCTCAAAAATAAAGTGCATTTGAAGACAATAATTTCATGGGAAAGACAAGACACAGATATCATCTAACATGCTTGTTTTCCTCTGTTGCCCTGACCCTCTTTACCATCTTAAATCAGCTTCCAGTTTTTCATTCTGACTAAAAGTTTTGGTCTTTTTTGTTTCCTCTTGGAAACTAGATATTGATGAGCTTTTTTTTTTTTTTTTTTTGAGCATTAATTTGAATATAGACAGATACTCTCTTTCTTTAGGCAAGAACCCTAATTAAGAATAAAAGGTTTGCAGCAAGTGTAATCTCGGTTACATTAGAAACTTAGAGCTCAATTCTACAGAGGACTTAGATACCCAAAATAGAATGTAGGTGGAATTGAGTTGCCTATATTTAAACTTTCTATCTTAAAAGCTTGGCAACCTGCACCTTAGCCTACTCAAGGTGAAGGAATGAGGTGTACTTTTGTTAAACTCCACTGTGGGGGCTGAACTGCTCCTCAGCACATCAGTACCTTGACAGGCTCCAAATAGAATGACAGCCTTTTTTAGCAATATGGTGCTGGTGCTACCATCCTCTTTTTAAATAATTACCTCTTGCCTAAAGCAAGATTTTAAATTAGCAATTGAGGATCAGCATTATTCTCAGTTTAATGAGTTCTATGAAAAGGACTGGAGATTAATTCTATTTCTGCAAGGCTGATCTACTCTCTCTCTAAGTGTGTGGAAAAGTCAAGTCCTGAAAAAAATGGGTAGCAAAGAAACTAAATTATGTAAAACAGATCAAGTCCTTTACATTTTCAGAAGTGTAAATTCTGGGATGTTTATCTGCGGAGATTGTGATTCCTGACCTGGACCTGCTTATGTATCTTATTCAATAGGTATACACCACTACATCATACACAGAAGCAATTACTAAGTAAGGGCTGGAGCCCAGAACCTTTCCCTTCTTCATAAGTGCAGAAGCCACTAATCAGAAGAATCAGATATCCTTTGGTCTAGAGGAGAAAATATGAATTCCCTAAAAATATTTGGATTCTTCACTGTGAAAAAGCTACAACAGAGGAAATGAAGATCTATCCCTGTATTTGATACATAGTTTGAACATAAACTAGTTTCAGTGGGTTTCAGTGCTCATCTTAGACATCTCAATTATCACTTTGCTTTCAGTCTAGCTCCATTCTGAGACTAATTATTAAACATGAACCTAATTTAATGCAGAAAAGTGCTGCTATTTAGTCTCAACTAATGCCAGTTTGGGAAGTAAAGCAGAATGAATCATAAGATATTAACAGGCTGCAGGCCGACTGTTTCCACCCCACCTCTCCTTATTTTCCTTTCAGGTCTTGCAAAACATAATAAAAGTGCCAAATGAGACGTACAAATGTGGCAAGGGTTTTCACACTCAGGTAAAAGCTATGACTTTATTTAAAAAAAAAAAAAAAAAAAAGAGAAGTCTACTGACATAAACTGCATTATTAGAATTGACTATGTGAAATGAAATATGTACAGACTGGTTAGGAAGAAGTGAGTAGCAATGGCCAAACTATTACCGTATGTTCATTTCTACAGTGCTTTATCAGTACAGGCTTTTTTCTTTACTGTGAGCACTCTAAGAATAATTTTCTTTATAGATTCTTATTTCTTACAGATATTGCCTTGGTTTATGAAGATCTGAAATGGGAATAGTCATCCATTTGTGAAAATTGTTTGGTAAATGCCTCTTGAAAATGAAATGTTTATTATAGGTAATATTTGTCATAAAGTGCATATTTGTTTGTACTTGCCATCACATTTTATTTTAAAAAGACATCTAAATGTAGCTCATAGATATAAATTTTATTTCAATGTAATTTTAAATGACCTGATATATCACTTGCCTTGTAACAAATACTTTTTTTCTGAATGCACTGTTAATTATTTGAAAGAATACGTGACTTTAATGCCCTTAAAATATATCTGTTTGCTTTGAGAAATATATTTTGAACATTCTTTTCTGGATTATTCTACTTTCAACATGTAAATATTGCTAGGAAATAAAAATCATTCAATGGAAAATTTTACCATTCATTTACAAAATATTTACAATGTGTACATGGTTGTACATGACAGACAAAAGAGGTAGACAAAGACTATGAATGGTTCCCAGTCCTATTGCTTTTCAAATGTAACATGAGTCAGAAAAAAATAGTGGCAACAATTATAATTGCTATTGGTTTTCAGTTTGGGCGGAAGGGGGGGGTTGGGGTGGGTTTGACAACGTCACTAATTCCATTGAGTTGAAACTCAACTCTGAGCACTCAGCTGAGTTATGCTCCTCTACCATAGCCTGATTTTGCATTCCATGTGAAGAAATGTTAACGTTACCATAATGAAATCTGTGCTGACATTCACTGAAGTCACTACATAAAAGGGATGTTTTCCTCTGAATTAGTCTCTTTTCTCTATAAGTGGAGATAGCACACCAAACCATGATCATAGACCCCAAAATACACTGTATTTTAAGTTTGGGGTTGGGGTTAGGCTTTTTATTTTGGTTGTTTGGTTTTGGTTTGGTTTGGTTTGGGGTTTTTTGCTTCTTTTTTTTTTTTGTGCTAAAATGGAAGGAATGTTTTAAACTACAAAATTTAGAGTTCATTTTATAATAAAATTTTAATATTTGTTTTACTCTCTGTGTTATCTGGGAAAAGAACTTAATCGACTGTTTTTTTCCCCTCTATTAATGTCCATTATGCTCTCTTGAGTCTGAGTTGTTCTGAAGTTCTCATTCAGCAGTATTTAATAGTCTACAGGCATGATTTGGGAATATTATTATTAATATGAACACATTGTGGCACATATCTCTTTGTCTGTATTTGTGTAAATAAGAAAAATATCAATGTTAAAACATGAAAAATATGTATCTGTGTGGTTTACATATGCTACCTTTACTTTTAATATTAAAACTTTGGGGCATAAGTAAGTGTAAACTAATTTTCTTCAAAAATACCCTCTTGCTGAAGAATATTTTATTATACTGGGTATAGTGCAATTTCACTGTCATTGAAATAAAAGTTCATTTTTCCCAGAGAGTCGAAAAATCTATTGCAACCCAAAGTACCCAAAGTTATGCAAGCTGACATTTGCATTTTCTGTGACTCGGTTAATGAATTTTGGATTTTGAATTTCCTGACATTTTCTCATACAAAGTCACTTTACTTACCCTAGAAGTATAGCAAGTGTGCATTCAAGTCCAAGAAAGTGTGGGTGTTGAGTCTGGGGGGGATGAGGAGGAACAGAGAGTACAAGAATAAGAGAAAAAACTTACTGTATGAACATAAACGAATAAAATGAGACTTGAATTCAGTTTCTATTTGAAGAAAGGACCTTAATTTAGAAAACAATAAAAAAGTGTCCTGAGTGAAGCAGCAGCAGTCATTTTTGCCCTTCTCAGTAGCTGGTGCAGTGCTGTTTTTTTGAATTTCTGCCTGGGAACAGGTCTGATAACACCGGTGTTTTTACTTGTTGCTTAATGTCCTGGGTTTAGCAGTAGCAGTCATTTTTGTCCTTCTTAGTAGCTGGTGCAGTGCTGTGGTTTTGACTGGGAAACAGCCCTGATAACACCGATGTTTTTAGCTGCTGTTCAGAATGTTTACTCTGACCAAGGACTTTCTGAGTCTCATGCTCTGCCATGGAGGAGGGGAAACTAGGAGGAAGCAGAGACAGGACACCTGACCCAAACTAACCAAAGAGATATTCCATACCACAGCAGGTCATGCCCAGGATGTAGAAGTGGGGGTAGTTACCCAGAAGGGTTAGATCACGGCTCATTCGGGCTGGGATCGGTCAGGGGCTGATGAGTGGTTTTATTCTCTTCCCTTGTTATTTCCCTTATCATTACTATTATTGGTGGGAGCAGCAGTGATTTGTGTTATACCTTAGTTACTGGACTGTTCTTATCTCAACCCGTGGGAGTTACATTCTTTCGATTCTCCTCCGCATACCTCCAGGAGTGGGGGGAGGAAGGGAGGCAGAGTGAGATTGAGACTGCATGGTCCTGATTTACAGCTGGGCTTAAACCACGACAGTCTTTTTGGTGCCTAACACAGGGCAGGAAGGGTTAAGATAACAAGAGATCTGACCAGAGTGCATGTAATTATATTTGTGATACGCATTTGTTGTTTTGGATTAATAGTCACTCTTCATAATGCTAATTTATTGGCTCTCAAAGTTCTTGCTCTTGATCTCACAGTTTCAGCATGTCGTACCTTACTTACAGCCAGTATTTGCTGTCGGAGTGTTTATCGGCTGGGGGCCTTGGGCTAAGGTTCTTGTTTCACCATACTTTATGGTCATGACTTGTAATACAATAGACTCACTGATCATGAAACTGATCTGGCTTGTGTTCCCAGTGTGGTCACCACGTCTATACCTTGGGAGGTATATAATAGAAGTGTATAGCAATTACACATTTTTTTTCCCTCCTTGGGTAGTCAGACTATGAGGGAGACATTCCGACACACCCTAGTGACAAGCACAACAGCTCCCCAAGCTCTGACTACAACAGGTAACGCAGCTACTCCAACTCCAAGTGCAGCATCTACACCAACCCCAGCAATAAGTACAGCAGCTACTCAAACTCCAACCGTAGCAGACAGCGCAGCTACTCCAGGTCCAAGTACAGTAGGTACACCAGCCCCAGTGACAAGTACAGCAGCATCATTTGAGAGTTCTGAAGAATTTTGAATGGCCTTTGGGTACCCTTGAGACCCGTCTGCTGATTGTGATGGGGATAACCATGTTGGCAGGCATACAGTGTGTTTTACCCACGACCATTTTGTTTGATCTCTAAAGTTAAGCAGAGTCAGGTTTGGGTTTGTCTAGGATTAGACAATGATATAGGAGGACCACCTGGAGATTTTCCCTGAAGCTGGACAGTCATGAGTGGCAGGGTGTATGGGACAGTATGGGCAAGTATCTAGTCCACTGGGCCCCTCCAGTGCTTTGGAAGCATCGGAGATGGAAGGCAGCTGTATGGCGTCCCCAGTGACAAGTTGCAAAAACTGCTGAAGGGGAGGGTGAATTATTTTGAACCTGGTGGGCCCATGACACTTCAGGCCATCAGGGCAGAGATGCAACATACAGATGGACTCATGATCTAGGGGTGGACCTAGCAATGGACACTATTACCCAGGTTATTCACGAGTGTGAAATGTGCTGATGTTAAGCAAGCTAAGCAGTTAATGCCTCTCTGGTATGGAGGACGATGGCTGAAGTACAAATATGGGGGGAAGTCTGGCAGGTTGACTACATCACACTATCTCTCCTGCTCTGAAAGACTAATACAAGAGATGGAGCCAGACATCATGGACTGGATGGACTCAGCAGCTTTATGGGGATTGGTCCGTGCATTAAGGAATGATCTCTCTCTCTCTCTCTCTCTCTGTGCATGTGGATGTATATATATGAGTGATGGTATATTGAAAATGTGAGATCTGAGCATGATGTAAATGATATGGAATAAGGGGTGGATACTGTCCTGGGTTCAGCAGTAGCAGTCATTTTTCTCTTTCTTAGTAGCTGGTGCAGTGTTGTGTTTTTGACTTTCAGTCTGGGAACAGCGCTGATAACACCAATATTTTTAGTTGCTGGTCAGAATGTTTACTCTGACCAAGGACTTTCTGAGTCTCATGCTCTGCCAGGGAGGAGGGGAAACCAGGAGGAAGCAGAGACAGGACACCTGACCCAAACTAGCCAAAGGGGTATTCCATACCACAGCACGTCCTGCCCACTATATAAATTAGGGGCAGTTACCCAGAAGAGCTAGTTCACTGCTCAGGTCCGGCTGGGTATCAATTGCTGGGTGGTGAGCGGTTGTATTCTCTTCCCTTGTTATTTCCCTTATCATTATTATTATTGGTGGCAGCAGTGGTGGTTCGTGTTATATGTTAGTTACTGGACTGTTCTTATCTCAACCTGTTGGAGTTGCATACTTTTGATTCTCCTCCCCATCCTTCCAGGAGCGGGGGGAGGAAGGGAAGGGAGTGAGCTAGCGTGGCTAAGTTGCCGGCTGGGCTTAGACCATGACAAAAAGACAAGACAGAAAGAAGCTTTTTGGTAATTTTGTTTTACCAAAGAATTACAAAACTGCTGATGGGATTTAAAACTCTTTCGATGCTACCTTGATTTAATCAAAAGCAGCCTAAGCCATATGATGTCCTTTATAACCTAACAAAGAAAGTTCAAAGACACTTCTGTAGTTATTGTTAGTTAGGGTCTAACACGGGTTATCTTATTGATCATGCCTGTACTATAAAATATACCCACAAGGAGCTGTTTGTCTTTTAGCTGATGATTTACTTTTTAAGGATGTGTTTTGTTGCATAAATATACACTTTACTGCTTTGATCTCCTATGATTAATTTCCCATCTTGTTGAAGCAAGTATGCATTTCAGAATCTGGAAGCCATCTCTTTTGAGGGCCTTAGAGTAACAAGAAACCATATTTAATCTACTGATGAGCATTGTAAGATGCATAAACTATGGACAGAGTGTTTCCAAGTTCATTTGGATTCCCTTATTCATGATTACAAATATTTTAAGCCCAAAATGTGTCTTTGCTTTTACAAGCAACAGCTTATTCATTGCCAGTTACAGTATCAGAATTCCTTTGGTTTTGATTTTGAAAAAAATAATAGGAACTAATTCTGATCTGACTTACATCTGCATGAAGCTTTGGCTTAAACATACTTAAGCATTAATCTATATTGGTAATTATGAAAATAAAACAAAGTTTGATATACTAAATTATTTTCCTGGCAACATTAGTTAACTGTTGAACCAAATGTGGTTTTTTTTTAGCACACTCTCTGCTTTTGCTGAAAGGACTTTCTCTGCAAGTACAATTCTGTAAGTATATCAATGCTAGCAAGCACTTATAAATCTTAGGGTCAACATGAACTTTCATAGTCATGTTACAAAAATGTATGGTCTCATTCCACAAATTTTAACACTCTTTAAACATCCTGTAAAGGACTGGAAATGCCTGTCCAATGTCTGCTTCTGATGAAACATTCTGCTCCTCATACCAGATTCCTGACATCACCATTACCAGTTACTTTTGTCTACCAAAGCTTTCTGACATTTCTACACTAGCTGCAATCAGTTTTCGATGCCATGTGTCTCTGTAATAGAATATTAACACCCTGCAAGTAGGAGATGTCAGAGCAATTTGACAGACAATGCTTTGAAGGACAATGACCTTGGAAGCCTCTAGCAGGGCAATCTATGAATTTGGAGTAGGTATCGTTGAATTGTAAAAGACTGCATATTAATACACAGGACTACAGATGAAGACTCATTCATAAACACTGACATCATGCCAAAGGATAGATCAAACAAAAGTTAAATAAAATATTTATTCTTTTCTTACCAACACATAGAAAGCAAAATTATCTGCCTACACACTTGGAATACTGCAGACTGTACCATAGTTTCCAATTCCTTATTATTTACAATTAAACATTTTCTTTATAACATCCAAATTCTGCCCCACGTGGACAGTGGCACAGGTCCCACTGATTTTAGGAACAGTAGACTTACCTCCAAAAGACAGTTATAATGATTTTCATGTTGAAATTAGGAACCACAGCACAATCTTTTAGGCCACAGCTAAGCATCCAAAATTAGATTTTTAACTCCATATTGATACTTCTACATCCTTTTGGCCTTCTTTCTAAACACAGTCAGTGGCCATGAATCAGCTGAAAAGAGCTAGAGGAATGAAGGTTAAGTCATATTTGAGCTTTAATATGGGTTTAAAGACTTAACTGCAGACATTCCAGTTTGGAAATAAAGGCCTACGGTTGCAGCCTAAACATCCCCAGTGTTCTTGGGGAATGAGGAGACAATTATTGGCCTGTGTTTAGCAGTAGTAGTCATTTTTTCTCCTTCTTAGTAGCTGGTATAGCCCTGTGTTTTTGACTTTCGGCCTGGGAACAGAGCTGATAACACCAATGATTTTAGTTACTGCTCAGATGTTCAGACTGACCATAGGACTTTGTGAGTCTTATGCTCTGCCGGGAAGGAAGGGAAGCCGGGAGGAAGCAGAGACAGGACACCTGACCCAAACTGGCCAAAGAGGTATTCCATACCACAGCACGCCATGCCCAGGGAGGTAACTGAGAGTTACCTGGAAGGGCACTCTCTTCTTGGTCAGACTCATTTTGGGGGGTGGTATCGTATTCTCTTCCTTTATTATTTCTTATCATTATTATTATTGGTGGTAGCAGTAATGGTTTGTGTTATACCTTAGTTACTGGACTGTTCTTATCTCAACCCGTGGGAATTACATTCTTTCAGTTCTCCTCCCCATACCTCTGGGAGAGGGGAGGTGGGGGGAGCAGAAACTGTGTGGCTAACTGGGTTTAAACCATGACAGCTATGCAGAGAAGACCATGTGCAGTACTGTTGAGTATGGCATAATTAAAGAGGGACAATAAAGCACTGAAGGCTCAGCTTAAAAGATATTGTAAAATTACTTGCAACTACTGAACAGAATGATGATTGTTTTCTAGTTTTATTGAAAAAAGCCTTCAAGAACTGAAACTACAAAATTAAAATATAAATTATAATTACACAGCCTAAGCATACATTTGTGAGGAACCGTTGTCAGTAATTTTGCATTTATGAACATCATTTAAAAGGCCAATTCCCACAGCAATGAATTCTCAATTACAAAAAGAATCTTCCTTTTGCAAATAGAAATATGCTGTTGTCAGACTGTAGTACTTATGTTCTTTGTGCAAACTGTAACTGTGTGTTACAGTTTGTCTGCTTATTAAGTGTTCATAAAATCTGAGAATGCTAATCCTACCAGCTTGCACTATTACTCAGTGCAGCAAGATAAGAACATGAGCAAGTATTGTCTGCATTAAAAACAGAACCATCTGACATGCGCAATTAGCATAAGAAGATATCTCCTTCTAGCTAGTTTCCTAGCTAGTTCAGTGCAAAATGGCGTGACAGCACATAAAATTTGCACGATTCTGAAGCCCTTCAGCTATCCACACAATGAAACAGTAACCATTACAAGCCTGATCCAAGGCCAGATGAAGTGAAAAGGAATCATTTTATTGTTTTCAGTAACTTTTGCATCATGTGATCCTTGACAAATTTACCCTCCACTATACCCTGACACAATCCTCATATCACACAAGGCAGCTGGACACAAAAGGTACTAAGACATCAGCAAGTATATGATTTATTTCTTCAAGAACATTAGTGAATAATAGTCTTTCCATGTCAAGGTTGATCCTCAGCCAAATGCATATACATTGCCTACCACATGTCATATGTCCACCTTTAGTACAAAAAAATAATTCCTTTTGAAGCAGAATGTTGACTTCACTAGCATTTTCAACTTTCTTTTTTTTTTTTTTTTTTAAATCCTTTTTTCCTTCTGGAGTTCATTTCATGCAGTTCTGTAAACTCTGATGCACAATCACATAGGAGCAGAGGCAGACAGTGCCCGATAGCTTGACCCCCACCGTTCTCCACTAGCAACATAAAAATCATTTTTATTTTTTCAACTCATTCTCTCTCTATATCTTTAACTATATGATATAAACTGAACAGTTTCATTTGTGATGAGCTTGTCTGTGAAATCATAATTCTATTTCCTGACATGAAGACTCTGCTATTACCCTCAGCTTTTCAATATAATAATGATGATGAGCTATGTAGACAGTTCTGGACTAGCATTAGAACATCATTGCTCATAACTTAAAAAGGCAAAGCCATGGTACTTTTTCCTTCCACTGTATCAATATGTATTGTTACAAACTATACCCTGTTGAAGCTATTTTTTTTAATTTTAGTTTATAATTCAATAAGTGACATCTTACAATCAATGAAGATCAGTCTTCTAAAATAAGCAATTTTAAATAATGAGGTATAAAATAAAGAACAGTTTAACTGTTTCATTCGTAAGCGTACAGTCCTTAGATAAATGACACCACCTTGAAAGAGGGTGGAACAAGCGAAACAAAAAGAAAATATTTCACATTCTTCAATGGCTTTGAGTCACATGTTCTGCACCAGATTTATCTTTCACCGCACTTCTACTCCTTTCACTGGAGGTTTATTTGAAAATAAAGCCAAAGATAACCCAAATAAGAATCGGAAACAGAATTCTAGTGAGAGAAGCTATTGAAATAGGGGCATGAACCGCAGAAGGTTCTGGGGGATAAAGGACAGTGAGATGTCAGGGAGGAGGGTGGAGGAGGCTGTATATTTTCCATCACATCAGCTGAATATTCAGGTAGTTGGCGGTAGTTGGCAACAATCACTATGAACTGCAGCCATGTTTTAAGGTCTAAACACATTTAAACTGAAGATTATAAGCATGGAAATGCAGTACCTGGGGACCACTTTTTGAGAAGGAGCTGGGAATTCTACCCCCTCTTGCAATCTGTTTCAAGCTACATCAAACTGGGGGGGGGGGGGAGAAAAAATAGGAAAATAGGATTTTTTTTTTTCTTTCTACAGCCTTGCTGAGACTTATCACCTGTTGTTCTGCAGTATTGACTATTTAAAAGCTGAATATATTAAAATTTTAACCTTAATTTTTCTCTGGTAGATTTTGAAACAGGCCCTGTCCAGTCATATTGTAGGTCTCTTGATACCATTGTATGTAACGGACAGCTTCACTAGAGTTTCTGTTAACACAAAAATATTTTCCAATGTCTCATTTAAATGTATTCCTTGTAATAGCATTTTGCTTTATGTTACATACCTTTTCTCCTTTACTGTGTATTAGTGCCCATTTCTGTCACCTTGATATGGAAAACAATCTGACAAACTTCTACGATGAAATGACTGGCTTGTTAGATGAAAGGACAGCAGCCTATACTGTTTACCTAGACTTCAGTAAGGCTCTGCCTCCCATAAGATCCTCATAAAGAAACTGATGAATCATGGGCCGCATGAGCAGAGAGTGAGGTGGTGGATTTGTCCTGGGTTCAGTTGTAACAATTAGATAAATGTCCAGGCTCAGAGCATAATGTTTACCAGTGCACACTGGGGGTCAATCATAGGTCTGATCCCCTTTATTATATTCATTACTGATCTGTGTAATAGGCAAAAATGTATCCTCAGGAAATTCTTTGATAATGAAAAAAATGGTACACCAGTTGGTCATGCTGCAATCCATGTGGGCCTCAACAGCCTGGAGAAACGGGTTGACAATAATCTCATGAAGTTCAACAAGATGACATACAAAGTACTGCACCTAGGGAGGAACAGTCCTATTCATGAATATATGCTGGGGGTCACTGAGCTGGAAATCAGTTTTACAGAAAACTGACCTCAGGGTCCTAGTGGACACCAAGCTAACTATGAGCCAGCAATGTCTCCTTGTAGCAAAGAAGGCTAACGATATACCAGGATGTACTAGGAGGAGTGTTGTTAGCAGGTCAACAGAGGTGATCTTTCCCGTTCAGCAGTTCAAGATACCCAAGTTTCTCTTTTTTCCTGAATTGTCACATATACTTCTTGACATAAAAATGCCTCAGTTACTCCAGAATTGTTATGCTAAAGGTTATTGAAATCCCACTTTTCTCTAGGCGGTATAAAATAGGCACGCATTCTTCTTTGGTTGTGAGTTTATTTGTATGTCCACAGTGGACAGACTACCCATATGACACACGCTTACGACCAACAGCCTTTGGGCAGCCACACATACTGTTACATTGTCTCAGTTTGCAGCCAAAAAATATCAATCAAATGCAATCAGAGCTCTCTTCTTTTTACTCTTTCTTCTGTCTTTTCTTCAGTATATTTTTGTTGCCAGTCCCACTTTCTTTAAATAAATCAGGATGCACTTTCCATATTAACAGTTATCTCCTGTGATCCTGCTAAGATCAGCATTAGTTTTGCTCAGTAAAGCTCACCAGGGGCTACTGCAGTAGTTTTAGTCCTAATACAAATGGATGAAGGCAAATTACCTTCCAGTCATCTGTAAATTAATTAGTTTGTTGCAAAATCTAAAAGTTAAATGCTTCCATGATGAAATGTTCACTTCTGTTATTTAGTACCACGCTGCCTGTATAGCCTAATGCTTTCAGTAATTCACTACAACAATTTCCAAGTCATATTCGAAGCTGTCTCCTAGTAGCTCTCACTGATAGCTTGTATAAAAGAGCAAGGTGAAGCCAATACCCTGCTTTGTCACTGTAACATAACTTGTCTGCCACAGGAAATATGCACAAAGCATCAGGATCATAAAAAATTAGACTTCTCTTTTTTTTTTTTGTCCCCAAAATATAAGAAAAGCTTATTTTCTGAACAATAGAAATTTCTATGAGACTGAGAAATTATGTATTTTTAAGTAGTAACATTAGGTTCCTAAATGAAGATTAGGAAAATTTATTAAGGAACACAATCTCTTTGTATGTAATCAGATGGTATTACGTGTCTAATTTTTAGAATTGCTGAAGCACATCCTATTTCTCCTAAATGCAATTGCGACAAACCAGTTGCCATAGCAGACATTATAAATCTGCTATGGCTAACACAGTTACTGTTTTTCAGCATTTATAAAGCTAAATTCAGATTTTCTATGAGTGCTCTCTCAGTTACCCCAATTACTCTTTTTTTTTTTTTTTTGGTTGAAAAAGAAACCAGAAAACTGAACATAACATGAGAAGACTTTTTTTTTTTTTAAGAAGGATTTTAAAAAAGTCTATTCTGTTTTCATTATATTTCTGCTAATCAGTTTGAATGCAAAAAACAACATAAAGTCTGTCAGAATCAGCCTAGTTTTCTAGAACTCTTTAACGTTTAATATCCAAAAGACCATAAAAAAGCAGGATTTAGTCATAGCTCAAGAAAATGGAATGATATTGAAGGCCTCATCATCACTGTTAAGTGATGAAGTAATGCAAGTCTAGCATGAAGTTTCAGGTTTCATGGTGGTTAGGGCTGCCTTAGGCCAACTGTCATGTTGCTCTCTGTGTAAGTAATGAGTAATGGGACTTTCTTTGTGCTGAAGAATTTAGAATCTGTGACAAATACAAATAAATTCCCTTGGTGTAAAATTCAAAAGGTTTCATTTACATCTATCTTCTCCTACTGGAAGAGTTACCAAAAAAAAGGCAAAGACTAAGGAGTCTATGCAATTGGCTATACTCAGTGTTAAGCAAGGTGAGAGCTTCCTCTGAAGATACATCTAAGGCAAATATAACCTCATTGTGGTCAGAAAGATTTTGTCAGATGCAAATAGAGATTTTGCCAACTGAAATATGGTTGGCTTTAGAAGCTAATGAATGGAAAGCATAATTTGAAGGACCAGTTGGAAAATAGTTTAAAGATGTGCTTATTTTTAAATATAAGCCTCAGGGCAAGTACATCTTCTTTTCTATACAGGTTGTTAAAATGCTTAAAGGGTGTTATGTTCTCACCTTTTTCAGGAGGAAGAGACTAATAACAGGTGAGTGAGTAACCACCGCAAGAAATCTGAAAGTTTAGTGACAGATGACCTGGAGCAAAGTCTTGGAAGAGTGGAGGAGGTAATCAAAAGCAAAATTCTGAATGTCAGCATCTGCTGGTGCTGCTAGAAGTTTGAATGTCTGCAGTATGCCATTACCTGTTCAGAGCTGTTTCTATCACTTCACTAAGGTCTTAGAGGAATGGTCCCTCCATTGATCATTATAATAGCTTAGATAAGCCACCAGTAATCATACTCTTGGAAACCTTTAAAAAATGGAGGGTGAAGGTGGAGAGGGTGTCCATGTCATACGAGGACTGTGTGCAGGATTTTGGCTGCCTCTAAAAAGGGAAAAGAGAAACAGGACTGCCCATATGGTTCTCACCCCTGGAGTCCCCCATTGCAAGAGTGACCAGAATTTTGACCTTGATGCTTGAAATCAACATCATACTATAGCTCCAGAGAGTATAATATCTGCACCAGATGAAGTACAAAGTTACTCTGTGGAAGTAAATTAAATCAATACAAAATACCTTGGAATGCTCTGGGAGACTTTGCCTTCCACCCTGCTATCTACTTTATTGATGTACTACTAAACCAAATTAAGTAGTACATCAATAAACAGTTTTAATTAGGATACTGTGGCCTGAGGAGATGTCTGAGATTTTTTAGTGGAAGAAGAAACCATCAAGTCTAGTAAAGAAAAAACAGCTAAAGGAAAAATCAGTGTCAAGGAAATAAAATAAAAGCTAACAAAATCACCAGAGCTTGAACAAAGCAATAGAAGAAAGTAGAGATGAAGATCAATGCCTTGAAGCAAACAGAAAGGAGAAAATAGACCAGTGTTATTGACAACAATAAAATTTGTGTTTACAGTTATATGCTAGGCTTATTGAAATTTATATAATACAAATGCAAATGTAGATTTAAAAAGAGAGAGAAAAAAATGTTAATTGGGATAATGGATGTTTTTCCCTTAAGACTGATGGCAAGTTTTTTCAGTGAATTGTATCTGAAAGTATTACTTACATTTGGATAATAAGTTTATCTACTTGAGGTAAAGATGACTAGGACAAAAAAAGGAGGCAAAAAAAAACCCAACAAACTTACAATGAGCAGTTAACTAATAGTGTAACCCAAGCTAATTACTAAATTATCGTTAAGACTTCCAAACGATACCTACTGATAATAAAGATGACAAAGGTTCATTTGTGTGTGACCACAGGTATGCAATGGATGTTACCACTGTTATTTTCTTGTTTGAAAAAGTATTCCAAAAGAAACAAATACATTGTATTTTTATGAATAAATAAAAGTAGCAGTTTTAATACACTCCTAACCACTGTAAAATGTGTTTGTGCATATATTAAAAAATAGTGTTTTAATAGATTACTTTTCCTTTTCAGCAATAAAAGATTATCTAAATCCTTTTTAAAATAATTTGTCAGATGAACAGAAACTAATATAGAATAACAACACAATAATTGGAAAAAACATACAAGGAGAAAAATTCACCAATGACATTTCAGTGACTTCAAAGGAATTTTATGTTGTTTAGCCTGAAAATTTTGAAGAATTGTCATTGAAAAATTTTTCAGTTTCAAGCAATAACAACTATGGAAAAAAGTACATTTTGATTTTGGTTTCACAAAAATTCTGTAAGAAAAAGAGTAATTCCTGTGTTCTTTTCTGAGACTGGTAGAGTTCTGGTGACTTCTGCCTTATTACTCTTTACCTGATGATATACAATGAGACTCACAGGGTGTTTTAAATAAACTTCGTCACTTTTTTTGCTGCAGTAGAATCATAGAATAGTTAGGGTTGGAAAGGACCTCAAGATCACCTAGTTCCAATCTCCCTGCCATGGGCAGGGACACCTCAAACTAAACCATGTCACCCAAGGCTCTGTCCAACCTCACCTTCAACACCACAAGGGATGGAGCATTCACAGTGGGCAACCCATTCCAGTGCCTCACCACCCTAACAGGAAAGAATTTCTTCCTTATATCCAGTCTAACCTTTCACTGCTTAAGTTTTAACCCATTACCCCTTGTCCTGTCACTACAGTCCCTAGTGAAGAGTCCCTCCCCAGCATCCCTATATGCTCCCTTCAGATACTGGAAGGCTGCTATGAGGTCTCAATGCAGCCTTCTCTTCTCCAGGCTGAACAGCCCCAACTTTCTCAGCCTATCTTCACACGGGAGGTGTTCCAGTGCCCTCATCATCCTCATGGCCATCCTCTGGAATTGTTCCAACAGTTCCATGTCCTTTTTATGTTGAGGAAACTACAATTGTACACAGTACTCCAAGTAGGGTCTCACGAGAGCAGAGTAGAGGGGCAGGATCACCTCCTTTAACATGCTGGTCATACTCCTTTTGATGCCGCCCAGCATATGGTTGGCTTTCTGGGCTGCAATGCATACTGCTGGCTCATGTTAAGCTTCCCATTGACCACTGCCCACAAGTCCTTCTCCGCAGGGCTGCTCTGAATCTCTTATTTTGCCCAACCTACAGCTGTGCCTGCAATTGCTCTGACCCAGGTCTAGGACCTTGCACTTGTCATAGTTAAACTTCATGAGATTGGCATCAGCCTACCACACAAGCGTATTGAGGTCCCTCTGGATGGCATTCCTTCCCTCCAGCATAACAACCGAACCGCACAGCTTGGTGTCATCGGCAAACTTGCTGAGGGTGCACTGAATCCTACTGTCCATGTCAGTGACAAAGATGTTGAACAAGACCAGTCCCAACACCGATCCCTGAGGGACACCACTCATTACAGGTCTCCAGCCAGACATTGAGCCATTGACCACAACTCTATGCATGTGGCCATCCAGCCAGTTCGTTATCTACTAAGTGGTCCGTCCATCAAATTGGTGTCTCTCCAATTTAGAGACAAGGATGTTTGGGTCAGTTGCTGAGGTGAGTAGCTAGACAGAGGAACCAGGGAAGCTGGGAATTAGTGATAAGAAAACAAAACAGAAAAAGGAGGAAGAAGACAAAAGCAAGGTTCTTCCCCCTAAATCTGTTGTCCCCACCCAGAACAGCTGTGCTGTCCTGCAGGAGGCCAATGAGGAAATGCACTTGCCCCAGAAACAGCCGGCTGATGCACTGGTAAAGAAGATCTCTACTGGTGCTGCCAGGAAAAAGTGGCTGGTTGTAGTAGTAGGGGACTCTGCTTTGAAAGGAACAGAAGCACTCATCTGTTGGGCTGACCCAGTCTCAAGGGAGGTGTGTTGCTTACCAGGGAAACTGATCAGAGATGTTGCAGAGAGGCTGCCTGCTCTAGTGAGTCCCATGGACTATTACCCGCTTCTAGTGATACATGTGGGTGCTAGGGATATAGATAGTGGTAGCCTGGGGAACATAAAGAAAGACTACAGAGCCCTGGGAGAGGGGGTTAGGGGCTCTGGAGGTCAGATAGTCTTTTCGTCAATTCTCCAGGATACAGGGGAGGACCTAAAAAAAGCTAAGAGGATTGGCCAGGTCTGTAATGCCCCGGGTCATCCGCTTTCCCCTTCTTGAAAATGGGGGTTATATTTCTCTTTTTCCAGTCGTCGGGAACTTCACCTGACTGCCATGATTTTTCAAATATGATGGCCAGCGGTTTAGCAACTTCATTTGCCAGCTCCTTCAGGACTCGCGGATGGAATTTATCAGGACTCATGGACTTGTGCACGTTCAGGTTTTTAAGATGGTCTTGAACCACAATCTCTCCTACAGTGGACCCAAGGTTTTTGTTCTTACAGTCCCTGTGTCAGCCTTCCAAGTCTTGGGTGGTGCGGTCAGAGCCTTTGCCAGTGAAGACCGAGGAAAAGAAGTCATTCAGAACCTCAGCCTTCTCCAAATCCTCCAAATCTCCTAATCCTAACCCTAACCCTAACCCCTGCCCTCTAGGGCTACATCCCATGGAACCTTACTAAGCAGGTTCCTGAAGAAGCCAAAGTCTGCTCTTTTGAAGTACAGGGCAGTGAGCTTGCTGCATGCTCTTCTCGTTGTCCTGAGGATCTCAAATTTGACCATCTCATGATTGCTGCAACCAAGGCTGCCCTGGAATGTCACATTTCCAACCAGCCCTTCCCTGTTGGTGAGCATGAGGTCAAGCATGGCACGTCTCCTTGTTGGCTCCTCTATTACTTGTAGAAGTAAGTCGTCTTCCACACAATCGAGGAACCTCCTGGATTGCTTGTGCCGGGACATACCATCCCTCCAACAGATATCAGAGTGGTTGAAGTACCCCATGAGGACAAGGGCCTGTGAGCGTGAGGCTTTTCCTGTCTGTAGAGCGCTTCATCCACTGATTCCTCTTGATCAGGCGGTCTGAAACAGATCCCCACATTGCTGTTTTCCCTTTAACCCTGACCCACAAACTCTCTGTTGACTGATCACCAGTCCCCAGACAGAGTTCCATACTCTCCAGCCTAACCCCAACATAAATAGCAACTCCCCCATCCCTGCCTGCTGGGCCTGTCTTTTCTAAAGAGCCATTCCAACACTCCAGTCATAGGAGCCATCCCACAATGTTTCTGTGATTCCTGTTATATTATACCCCCATAGATGTGCACACATCTCTAATTCCTCTTGTTTGTTCCCCGTGCTACAGGTGTTTGTATAGAGGCATCTGAGCCCAGCTCCAAATGAATCCAGCTCATTGGTTGGATGAAGTATATGATGAAATCAAGAGTCATTCAATATTATAATGAAGATTACATTCTTAAGAATTTGCTTGATGAAGACAATAATACCAACAAGCAAAACCAACAAGGAATCAAAATTTTAAATTCTTTCTGTATTGTCAAGATAGAAGGTCTTCTTTTTTTTTGATTTATTTAAGATTATAAGGTCCAAGAACAGCTACCTACATCATCAAACAGTTTTAATTTGCCATCAAATACTCATCTTATGCAGGTCTACAACTGCAGATGGTCTGCGTTTAATAATTGATGAGATCTGTATGCAATGCTTAATCAGAGACAAAAATATTACCTATAATATGGGGCTGGTAAGTCTTTTTGGGATTTTCTTGTAGGCTGATTTACTGCCTGATTTCTTTGCATTAATCTCTGTCGGTTTCTTAATGCATCTGCAGAGTCTTCTTTGGAAGGTATTCTTACTTTCTAAACTTACGGCTGTATAAATTTGAATTAAGGCAATAAATTTCCATTCTTTTCTTGTACAGTTTTTTTTAAACGAATTATTTCCTTACTCTTTTTTTTTTTTTTAAGTTATTTTTTTTCCTTGCAGACAAGGATGTTATTACTCACCTTCCCACACCAAGGCAGAGTACCAGTTTGGAGGATATTCCTTATCCTGCAGAAGGAAAGCCAGAAGAGGAAAAAAAAAGCTCCAAAATAAGGTGAAAATGTGTTCAAGAATAACAGCTATACATATGTTTCTCTTTTAAGCAATATTGAATAAAAATTTTGTCTTAGTTGCAATAGAAACTAAGGAAATAATAATTTAAAAATTTATCTGATTGAGCCCTGAAAATAATTAAAAGAAAAAAAAAAGAAATTAATATACTGAAATAGCAAACAAATCCTCAGACATTTACATTTTCCTTTACATTCACGTTTACGGAAACACTGTGTCCTGGGTTTAGCAGTAGCAGTCATTTTTCTCTTTCTTGGTAGCTGGTGCAGTGCTGTGTTTTGACTTTCGGGCTGGGAACAAAGTTGATAAAAATGATGTCTTGGTTTGGCCAAGGACTTTGTGAGCCTCATGCTCTGCCACGGAGGAGGGGAAGCCGGGAGGAAGCAGAGACAGGACACCTGACCCAAACTGACCAAAGAAGTATTCCATACCACAGCACGTCATGCCCAGGATGTAACTGGGAGTTCCCCGGGAGGGCTAGGTGGACTGCAGGGTTGGAGGAGGTATCGGTCGGTGCTTGGTCGGGCTGGGGGGGGCGAGTTATCGGTCGCCTGGTGATGGGGTGTTGTATTCTCTTCCCTTGTTATTTCCTTTATCATTACTATTATTGGTGGCAGCAGCAGTGATTTGTGTTATACCTTAGTTACTAAACTGTTCTTATCTCAACCCGTGGGAGTTGCATTCTTTCTGATTCTCCTCTCCGTCCCTCCAGGAGTAGGGGGAGGGCAAGAAAGGGGGGGAGTGGGTAACAAGCTGTCTGGCTGTGGGTTAAACCACGACAGTTCTTTTTGGCGCCCAACGTGGGGCACGAGGGGTTGAGATAACGACAGATCTGACCGTCACAATGCTGATTTATTGGATCTCAGAGTTGTTCCTCTTGATCTCAGAGCTTCAGAATGTTGTAACTTACTTAGAGCCGGTATTTGCTGTGTTAGTGTTTATCAACTGTGGGGCTTGGGCTAAGGTTCTTGTCTCACTGTACTTTATGGCAATGACTTGTAATACGGGCGGGCTCCAGCAGCTGGGCGGGATGGACGTGGCCATGGACTGGTACCTGGCCGTCCGGGGGCTCCTCACCGTCCTGGCCCTCGCCCTCGCCTCCGCCTGCGTGAGGCTCTGGGAAGCCGAGGGGGGGCGGCCCCGGGAGCCGGCGGCTGCTGAAGCGGCCCTGGAGAGCGGCCCCTGGGACCAAGCGGGAGCGGGACCGGAGGCCGCGCGGGGACGGCTGCCGGTGGAGGAGGTCGGGGCGGTCGAGGAGCGGGAGAAGGCAGCGGAGGAGGCGAGCCCCGCGGCCGAGCTCAGCCCCGCGGCGGCCGAGAGCATTTCCCGGAAGCCGCCCGCCGAGCCCCAGGAGGACGCAGGAGACCCCGCAGCATTTCCCAGCAAAGCAGAGGAGGAAGAGCTGCACTCAGGAAAAGAGAAGCTGCTGGTGAGAGAGCCGGCAAGCACAGCAGCTACACCAGCCCCAGTGACAAGTACAGCAGCATCCTTTGAGAGTTCTGAAAGTTTTGAATGGCCTTTGGGTACCCTTGAGACCTGCCTGCTTACTGTGATGGTGTTCACCGTGTTGGCACACACGCAGACTGTGTTTTACCCACCACCATTGTGTCTGATCTCAAAAGTTAAGCAGAGTCGGGTTTGGGTCTTGTCTGGGGTTAGACGACGATATGGGAGGACCAAAAGGTTTCCCCCAAGGCTGGACAGCCATGAGTGGCAGGGCATGTGGGACAGTATGGGAAGTATGTAGTCCACTGGGCCCCTCCAGTGCTTCGGAAGCATTGGAGATGGAAGGGAGCTGTATGGTGTCCTCAGCTACAAGCTGCAGACACTGCTGAAGGGGACAGTGAATTATTTTGAGCCTGGTGGGCGCATGACCCTTAAGGCCAACAGAGCAGAGATGCAACATCGAGATGGACTCATGATCGAGGGGTGGACTTAGCAATGGATACTATTGTCCAGGTTATTCATGTGTGTGAACACTGCACACAGCCTCTCCTGCTCTGAAAGACTGTTACAAGAGATGGAGCCTGACATTATGGACCAGATGGACTCAACAGCTTTATAGGGATTGGTCCATGCACTACGATGAGAGTGCACTTAGCTAAGGGTGATGGTATATTGAAAATGTGGGATCTGAGCATGACGGGAATGGTATGCAATAAGGGGTGGATAATGTCCTGGGTTTAGCAGTAGCAGTCATTTTTCTCTTTCTTGGTAGCTGGTGCAGTGCTGTGTTTTGACTTTCGGGCTGGGAACAAAGTTGATAAAAATGATGTTTTGGTTTGGCCAAGGACTTTGTGAGCCTCATGCTCTGCCAGGGAGGAGGGAAGCCGGGAGGAAGCAGAGACAGGACACCTGACCCAAACTGACCAAAGAGGTATTCCATACCACAGCACGTCATGCCCAGGATGTAACTGGGAGTTCCCCGGGAGGGCTAGGTGGACTGCAGGGTTGGAGGAGGTATCGGTCGGTGCTTGGTCGGGCTGGGGGGGCGAGTTATCGGTCGCCTGGTGATGGGGTGTTGTATTCTCTTCCCTTGTTATTTCCTTTATCATTACTATTATTGGTGGCAGCAGCAGTGATTTGTGTTATACCTTAGTTACTAAACTGTTCTTATCTCAACCCGTGGGAGTTGCATTCTTTCTGATTCTCCTCTCCGTCCCTCCAGGAGTAAGGGGAGGGCAAGAAAGGGGGGGCAGTGGGTAACAAGCTGTCTGGTTGGCTTAAAACCACGACACACTGGAATCTGTCTGAAATCCACTCAACCAATGAAAGCTTAACACTGGGCTATAATCAGATTTTATACATATCCACTCATGTTTTCCTACAACATTTTTTATATATTTGATGGTTTGTTCAGGTTTTGGGTGGAGAAGCAGAAAATCCTTTGCTTATTGAAAAAGTTATTTTTACTTTGTTTATTAGTCTTTCCTCTTCTGTTCTGCTTTACTGAGTCTGTGTTTTAGATCTTACTTTTCTTCTGTTTAAATGCCACCAAGGTCCTGTTTCAAAACGCGTAACATTTTCAGTTGAACTGTCTGACAGACTGATCAT
The DNA here is from genome assembly GCF_033783945.1 of Neopsephotus bourkii. Taxonomy (NCBI): domain Eukaryota; kingdom Metazoa; phylum Chordata; class Aves; order Psittaciformes; family Psittacidae; genus Neopsephotus; species Neopsephotus bourkii. The sequence goes on along the minus strand of NW_026902105.1, from coordinate 7,712,660 downwards.
CGAAGGAAGAGTTAGTTACAAGTAATCTGAAATTCATTTCCTGATAATGAATTTTATTTTGTAAAATAAAAAAAAGCAATTTTTAATTAACGAATGACAATAACACAAGGCCTTCTTTGTTTTGGGTAATCAGGAGACTGGAAGACATCTCCACCCAATAACATCTTAGCACCAGATTACCCTTGGTCTTGTGATATTCTCATTGAAACTCATTATATCTTGGAGCCAGACAAATTTCACTTAAAGTAGGGGTTATTCTATGCACCTGGACTGTGTACATTTTGATAGCTTGCATGCATACATACAAGGTTGGGAGGTTGACTAAGATAAGTGATTTCAATTTAATCAAATGAGTCTTCAAATACCTAATCATTTTTTCTTTTCAATCTCTTCCAGAAACATCAGCAGATCTTTATCACATATATAGCAATATTTTTTTTATGTCTGTCAGTGACAGGAAATATGGATAGATGATATTTTAGTAAAAGGAAACCCAGCAATTACATTGAGTTTCTTAAGAAATAATTTTGACTGATTACTTTTTTTTATTAAAAATTGACATGTTTATCAACAGACAAAACTGAATTAATTTAGTGTGAAAATTATTTTAAAAATTGAACTATTTTAGCTGGAAAAGATACTGCTCTAAAGCAGTCATCTCTATGATAAACATTTCTTGTGAATTCTGTTGTTGTGAATGATGAGTGATAACTGAAACCTGAGCTCTAATTGCATTTCATCACAACACTAAAACACAGCTAAATGAACCATTGCCTGCTTGTTTTCTTTTTCAGAAACATTACTAGTAAATGTTTTTACTTAAAACCATGATTTTTGTGCCGAAATTAATCAAACATGGCATTGTTTGCAAGATTCATAGGAGTATCTATGCCAGTTGTGGAGAATCATGTCCCAGTGTCACAGACATACTCAGTAATGAGTATGATACAGAAATGAGAGACATGCTGCCCCATGAGGGGATCAAGCTGAGGGTGACCCTGCTTAGGCTGTGCTCCCACCACTGGTTCACAGTCCTACAGGGGCTGAACACAATAGGCAGAGCCGGAAATGGTAGCAAGGTCCATTGGCAGCAAATGATGTGGGCAGTGATAAACCAGGTCTGTGATCCCTCCAGGAGCCATGGTGTAGCAAAAGGAGAAGGAGTCATGAGAGAAGCTAGAGTGTAGGGCTTAACGCTCCATTCAGGGGACAGGGACAGTGCTGGAAACTGGCAGTCCTGCAGTGTTGAAGGGGCAGGGTAGGCGGAGGCCCCAAACAGGGATGGGCAGAGCCAGAAAGGTTTTTAGTTTCCTCAAGGCCCTAAAAAACTTGCCCTGTGAGTATCTGTTAATATTACAGTCAGTCCTATTATCCTTTCAGTTATAGATGCTATAAAAATGTTGGTTATATGGAAGGTGTGTTTTCCTCAGACCTGCAGAGTTTTTTATTGGAATGCTATAAAACAGTCTCTGACAGATGTTTGAAGTCAGAGCACATTGGCTATATTTTTTGTTCCTAATTCTCTTGCTAGCTAATGGATTTGTACTCAATTAAAGATAAACCACCTGCAAAAACAAAAGCAAACAGCAGCCAAAGTGCAGCACAGCTCTTCAGTTTTCAATGAGCTCTTTAAAAATACTGTAATAAAAAATTTCATGTACTTAAGATCATTTGCTTCTTAAAAGAATTTATAAATGGAATTGCTCACTGCAGTGGCTTGGCTGTTTTTCCTCTGAAAAAGTAGAGCTTCTATCAGTTGCCTTGTTTCATAAATGTAAAAGGCTGACTCCAGTTTGCTACTCTGTTGGCACTGAAGGAGCAGTTTTCAGGCTTGACCACATAAGGTGCCTTTTTACTGCAGTAAGTAAATCACTAAGTTAATGCTTAAAAAGGTATCTAGGTGACTAAATAAGGATTTATGTCCAAAATTTGTATACCTGACTCCTAAAATTAGGAAGGTTAAATAAATCCCTCATTAAGAGACTGTTACTCAAGCAGCAGTGGATTGATCTTCAAAACCAGAAAAAAAAATAAAAAACAGTGTTTGCCCCTGGAATGGTTTGGATATGCATGCACTTTGCAAGATTAGGCCTTCAGAAAACCAAGGATTTTATTCTACTGCCTACATTTGGCTCTGAATCTTATCATTCCTCAGATATTTTGTGAAAACAGTAACACAAAAGATACAAAAGCTTGAAACAGGGAAATAATATGTAGTTGCTATAATGAAATTAATTATTTTCTCATTACATGGAAAAGATATATGAATTCACCTGTGAACAGGATTCATTTCACTCAAACCTAGGTATGAATAAAGTAGGTGCCTTCATGAGGAATTAGTTGCCTAATTTCTCATTATACATAACAGAGGTCTTGTCAGTATATCCACCGGAGTTTCAGTTTAAGTCTGTTGACGAGATGTAGAGGTTTAATTTTGAATGAACGAATCACACTTCAGGTTTCATACTGATCAGCTTTTTGCCAGCAGTGAGGTACCCCCGGTGATTTTAATATTGCAGTCACCAACACTTAGTCAGATTAGCTCAGTCATATCATAGTATTTAAAACTTAATGAAGTTATTCCTCAGTGATAATGATTATGATTATGATATTGATTATGTCAATATATAATGTAACACTGGATCTTTTCTTTTATAACAACGTCTTCAAATTCAGCTGAAATTACGTCCTTAAATCAACTTACGAATTTTTATTTTCTTTTTTACCCAAGTGCACTCTTAACAAGTACTGAGCACATCTGAGTTCAAGAACATAAAAAAATCAATATTAATTTGTTCAGATGTTTTTCCGTTTTTTAACAGCTTTGTGTTGTGATCAGCGTACTAGACAGACATTATTTTCTATTAATTTCTGCACAACTGTTCATTAGATCTTGACATGGCAGGAATTCACAAGTAAATTCATGCATGAAAATTGCATTTATTTGTCCTGTATTCAGTACTATAACAGCAAAATGGTGTGTTGTAGGGCAGTGATGAGTAGTATCTATTAGGATAAAAAAGCTAACAGTCATTTTTGCCTTGACATTTGATTTGCAGGAAGAAAAACAGGTGATCTCTGGAGAACATTTGTGCCATCTGGTGTTATTTTACAGGTTAGATAGCTTCATCTTGTGTAAATGAATGTTTTTCTATGGTTCAGTCTTCATTCTAGCATCAGCAGCTTTGTCTTCTGGTTGGGCTGTAGATGTCGTGTTTATGTAATGAATACTATTTTTTATTTTAAATAAAATATCATTTCTTTCCATATCACAAGATATGGAGCAGAGGCTTACTTCTAGTCCCTAGTCTCCATGACAAGCTCAGAGCTTTCTTTTCCTGCTGGATACAATGACAGTATTCTAACAGAACAAATTCAGATGGTTAAAACTTCAAGAAACACATTCTGCTCACTAGTTGACAAAGAGCTTTCTGAATGGCACAGTGATGAGCCTCATTAACAAATCCAGGTCTTCCCTTCTTATCTGAAAAAAAATGTTCATGATGTAAGCTAACAACAGTTGCCAGAAGGATACCTTTTCTTACACTGAGGTTTGCAGCCTGTTTCTGACAATACATTGCATATTTGGTTGTCAGACAAAGCACACCCCAACTTACCAGCCCATGTCGTAACATTGCTAACCACTCAGAAAAAGAAACATATTGAACAATTCTATCTGCCGACAATGGCAGATAGTTTGCAAGAATTTACAATCTCAGTGCAAGAATAAGCAGTAAGTGCTCATATGATATTTTAATTTTAGGTAAGAACAAATTCAAGATGACAAAAAAAAAAAAAAGCTCCTTATACAAGTAAGTTTAAATACTGTACAAATTCCACCTCATTGTTTTGCTACAAGCTGCCTGTAGAAGATACCTTATGCTTTGCAATCAGAGGATCAAATTTTATAATACCTGTAAGACACTACAAAGACTTTTAAGTGGAAGATTCCGACACATTTTGTCCAAACCTGTAAGACAAACTAAATGACTGGGCTCAAATTCATCTACAGTGAGTTTATAATTCCAGATTATTTAGAGTTGCTTGTGAGAAACAGGGGGTTTTGCAGTGCAGTATTTCCACATCAATTTAGATATCCGAAATAAAATGAGATGAAATTGTAAAAGGGCCTATTTCTCTTCATAGACTAATAAAGGAGGTTTGAGGACTAGTTCAGCTCTAGATGGCCACAGTGTAGAAGTGGGTTATAAATTTAATCGCGGAGGGTAGACCAGGACATAGATTATCTGACGTGATATACTGTAATTATATTTCCAACAGGTATCTCTGTGTGACTGTTTTACTATCATTGCATGACGATTTTGCTTGCTAGTGGATATCTTAAATGCAATAAATGTCACAAATACGAGCAAAAATACATTTAAAGCAGAGAACCGGGTTTCATTGCCACAGTATTTATGTGGTTAAACTGAGGAAATGGTAATCCATGTATGCTTATGTTATGTAGAACAGATTTTCCCAATTAAGAAATACATTAAGAGTGAATCAAAGTTTTTACCTCTGCCATTATTGTATAGTAGTTTCTTGCTGAAGATCTTCTCTGTTAAAGTTATTTTTTCAGAAGCCCATTCTTACTTGTAAGCAGTTACAATAAATAGCTATTTTTAATGCCTTTTTTTCTAGTTTCATGCCTAAAAGCTGAGAGTTGCCCAGCAATAATAATCTAGTTTAATCTGGATGTGCGAAACTGAAGTTCAGAGACCGCAGAATACAGGTCCAGTGACTGCTCTTTGTGTCGATAGCTTAAAAATAAATGTGGTACCCTCTAGGCCTCAAAGTTACGTATTTTTTCCTTAACGTTATTTTTAAATTAAGAGTAGTGCAGCTTGAATAGAAACATAGAAAGTCTCTGTTCCAGTTTTGTAAATGACATGGTGGTTGCAGCAGATCTTTTCTGAAGGAAAGTCCTTAGCTGTACTGGCTAAACATGGCCAAGAAGCTGGACCATGCTCTTTCTGGCCATCTATGTTAATTTCTAAACTACTACCAAAAAGATAGTCTGAAAGTTTTTCTCCAGATGTTGTGTTTCTAATGAAAGTCATTGCGAGTATGATTTCTGCTGTCAGAGAGCATTAAATGTGCAAAGAATGTGCATATCAGTTTAGCTCCCTTGGGGCCTGAAGCCCAGAGACACCAGTTTTATGAATCATAAACAGCTTAAGGCTGGATGACATCCTGAACAGCTTGGTTCAGCCAAGATGGCAGAGCCTCTAAGTACATATACTGCCAGACTCTGGGCTTTAACATTTTTTTTCTGGCACAACTTTGATTGCCTGCAGACTGTTAGGCACCTAAGTATTTAGGTGGGAATTGCTGATCTGCTTTTTGGACTTTCATGTACACATAGCTCCCAATTACTTTGTACTTTGTCATATAAAAGTTGTTATATATACATATATATATATGTTACGTACTTTGTCGTATAAAAGTTCTTCATAAGATACCAAAGAATGGTTTGGTATAAGCTGTTTTGCAAAGTGATCTATTGCACAGGAAAAAAAAGAGAACTGTAATTATTAAATAGAGTGTTTTAAAGCTTTTTTTCATCAGTGGTTTAGAACGGAAAAAAAACCTTATGGGGGATTAAGTTTAGTTGTCTGCCTATTGCATACAACTGTTTTATGATGTCTTCTTTGGAAATTTGTTAAATATTATTATCAAATTAAAACATTTGATTTTTTTATGTATAAGATTATATAAGTGACCATTACTTCTGTGATTTTTTATTTTTGAAGTTGCTTTGGAACCAGGTTATAAGTTCTGCATTGGGAACTTTTTACAAAGCACAAATATATTTAAAAAATAAGGAAGCAAACTTCCTTTAAAAGTTTTTATCCTGGGGAAACTAGACACCTTATTGAATTTCAAAATACTGACAGTCTTTGTGGTGTTTAGATAGTTTCAAAGTATCTGACACTCTAAACCAATTAAATTATTTTATTTCTTTAGGATTACACAATAAGAATTGCAGTGTAAGTGTTATTGGAATATAAGCTTTTAGAATTTAATAACATTTAATTCAATGATTCATAGCCATTGCTGTTTTGTGTGGATGATGAACAGGAGAACTTATTTTGGCTGAACTGAATGTCCCCAAAGAAAATTATTAGATCCTACAGTGCTTTTCTTGGTAAAGAGGAAAAAAAAAGGTTTAATAGCACTAGTCAATTTTTTCCAGGACAGGTACTGGTGCTTCTAAATTTATATACTCAAAGGAACATTTGATTGGTATTTTCATCCAGTAGCAAAAGACTTCCTAAACAAGGCACATACTTCCAATATAAAAGAAGTAACTAAACTGAGATGTTGCAAGAGGATTTTCTCTTTCCAGATCATATGTCAAAGAATATTGTATCATGGGCATAAAATCTGTGCAAAACTACATACTTTAATTTTCCCTACAATAGATAAGCTTGAATTTAAAAATAAATGTCAGGGTAGAGAAGCTCCCATAAAAGTTTTGAACTGAATACCTCTTCAAACAATATTTAAGCAGGTTGCCAATGAACAGTGATAGATAAGACAAAAAGTGAGATGGCAACTTAAAGAAATATGTCTACATATTTTTAAAGTCATCACCAGTTTGCCAATAAAGGTTAAGTCTTGCTGTCTCGGATTCCAGACTCTGAGGGTAAGACTGTGAGGCAAAAAGAATCAGTGTTTTAAAACAGCAATGCAATTCTCTCTGGAGGTTTTAAACCTGACAGCCTCTTGATGAGTTACTTTCTTTTCTGCTACCAGGAGTAGAATGTCTACCAATGTGGTAGCTACTGGTGCAAATTAACTCAGGCTGTTTGTTTTTATAGACTCATTAACACTGTTGTTATAAATAGAATAATTTTTTTTTTTATATTTTATTTTTCTCTTTTAGAATTTGGGCTCATACTTAATGCATAGCTGAACTTTCATACACAAGAAAAGTGGTTGGTTGTGGTACTTCTTAGAAAATGCTTATCAGACAAATGTAGACGTTAATCAGATCAAAGGCTTGGACTAAATACTGAAGTGGAAAAAAGGTGCCATAGTATCTTTGGCTAGAGTGGAGATAAAAGAAATTGTCTCAGCTCATGAAGAATGAAAGGATCTGCATAATTATCACAAAAAGCTGCAGATATTAAAAACAGATCAAACACACTTTATAATTATAGAATCATAGAATATCTAGGGTTGGAAACAACCTTAAGATCATCTAGTTCCAACCCCCCTGCCATAGGCAGGGACAGCTCACACTAACCCATGTCAGTCAAGGCTCTGTCCAAACTCGCCTTCGACACCACCAGGGATGGAGCATTCACAGCTTCACTAGGCAACCCATTCCAGTGCCTCACCACCCTTACAATAAAGAACTTTCTCCTTATACCCAATCCAAACTTCCCCTGTTTAAGGATGAACCCGTTACCCCTTGTCCTATCACTACAGTTCCTAATGAAGAGTCCCTCCCGAGCATCCTTACAGCCCCAATTCAGATACTGGAAGGCTGCTATGAGGTCTTCATGCAGCCTTCTCTTCTCCAGGCTGAACAGCCCCAACTTTCTCAGCCTATCTTCATACGGGAGGTGCTCCAGTCCCCTGACCATCCTTGTGGCTCTCCTCTGGACTTGTTCCAACAGTTCCATGTCCTTTTTATGTTGAGGACACCACAACTGTACACAGTACTCCAAGTGAGGTGTCACAAGAGCAGAGTAGTGGGGCAGGATCACCTCCTTCGACCTGCTGGTCACACTCCTTTTGATGCAGCCCAGCATATGGTTGGCTTTCAGGCTGCAAGCGCACACTGAAGCTGGCTCCTTCATTTTCTCATTGACCAACACCCCCAAGTCCTTCTCCACAGGGCTGCTCTGAATCTCTTCTCTGCCCAACCTGTACCTGTGCCTGGGATTGCTCCAACCCAGGTGTAGGACCTTCTACTAGTCATGGTTAAACTTCATGAGGTTGGCATCAGCCCACCTCACAAGCGTGTTGAGCTCCCTCTGTATGGCATTCATTCCCTCCAGCATATCAGCCAAACCACACAGCTTGGTGTCATCAGCAAACTTGCTGAAGGTACACTCAATGCCACTGTCCATGTCAACGGCAAAGATGTTGAACAGGACATGAATGTGGATATCTTCTGCAACGAGCCATTTAGATGAAAGATTGAAGCCAATTTGCACAATATTCAATTTAAAACAGTCATAGGAAAACCCATCATAGTTAAATTTCAACATTTTTTGAAAGATTATCTTATTGATCTACTACATTTTTAAAAATATAAACTATCAAAATAAAAAATGGATAAAAAGGAGGCCAAAGGATCTTAATTTAGATTTATTTACATTTCAGCATTATTCATTAAAATACAATAAGATTTTTAGACAACTGCAAAGAAAAAAATGTAAGAGCCAAAAGCACTATACATACAGTACTTCTAAATGAATATAATCAAACGTAAAAATTAGTCTTCTCTAATGAAAAGCAAGAGTCTGAGTAAAAGCTCTTGAAGTTACCATGCTTCTGTTATACATTTATAATTTTTATTACTATTTTATATAAATTATATAATCTACAATCAATATAAAATATGCTAATAAATATGAGATATAATAAATGCATTATGGAAATTAATATAGAATATAATGTGTTTATGTGTATATATTTATGAATATTATTAGCAGTATGTTTTTTTTATTATACAGAAATATTTTAAACATTCCCCTAGTATTATTTAGTTTCTCTGTTTTGCTTCAGGGGCAGTTAGGATCACTGAACTCTAGTGTGTTAAATATTTTATGGATAAAATAAAAATCATGGTTCCTGCCCTAAGAACCTGAAAATTCATCCTTGGTATTCAGCTAAAGGTATGCATAATTTGAAACGACATTGAATACAATAGGAAACAAACTTAATTTAAAGGCAAATGCTGACTATTACTCTCCTTTATCCTAACAGAAATAAATGAAGATACTACAAATTTATCCAAGTTGAATTACCATGAGAAATGATTCTATAAAGAAGAAGCAACATCTGCTTCTAAGCAAAATGAGTCTGGAATAAACACTGACTTAAACAAAAATAAGAAATTCTGCACAGTACTACCAAATGTAAGCAGCGTTAGACAAAGGCTATGCTGCTCTGGGTTTGCTATGAGTAGCAGGCTGGACAGGATCTCAAGCATCATCTGGCCCAACCTTTCTTGGCAAAAGCACGGTCTAGACATGATGGCCCAGCCCCCTGTCCAGCCGTATCTTAAAAGTGATCTGTGTGGGAGAATCCACCCTGGGGAGATTATTTCAATGGCTGAAGGATCTCACTGTGGAAAATTTTCACTTGCGTCCAATCAGAATCTCTCCAGGAGTAACTTGTACCCATCACCTCTTGTCTTTTCCATGTGACTCCTGGTAAAAACATAATATCCATCTTCTTTGTAGCCACCCTTTAAATACTAAGCATGGTGATAAGGTCTTCCCTGAGCCTTCTCTTCTCAAGACAGAACAAGCCCAGTTCTCTCAGCCTTTCCTCATGTGACAGGTTTCCCACTCCTTTGATCATCTTTGTGGCCCTTTTCTGGACCTTCTCCAGACTGCCCACATATTTTGTATAGTGGGGACTAAAACTGAACAAAGTATTCCAGGTGTGGCCTGACAAGAGCTGAGTTGAGTGGGACAACATCTGTATCTCTGCTGGTGATGCCCTTGTTGATTTAACCCAGCATCCTGTTTGCTTTCTTTGCTGTAGCTGCACACTCTTTACTCATATGGAGCTTGATTTCCACCAGGACCCCCAGGTCCCTTTCCACAAAGCTGCTCCCTGGCTGGTAAACCCCAGCCTGTGCTGCACTCCTGGATTGTGTTTACCCAGTTGCAAGACCTTACACTTGTCTTTGCTGAAGTTCATAAGATTCCTGTTACCCCACTCTTCAAGCCTTTCCAGGTCTTCCGCTGGGTGACTCTCCTTTCTGAAGTGTCCACTTTGCCACTCAGTTTGGTAACATTAGCAAACTTGGTCGGGTTCACTTGATTCCATCATCCAGATCACTTATAATGACATTGAATAGCATTAGGTCTAATAGAGGTCCCTAAGGGACCCCACTGGTAACAGGTCAGCTGTTTGAAAAGGGGCTATTTACTACCACCTTGTGGATGTGACCTGCAGGCCAAGTGTGCACACATCTGAGTCCCCTTGTTTATTCCCCACATAATGTGTGTTTGCATAGAAGCATTTAAGTTGGGACCTGGACAAAGCCAGCTTACTAACTGGAGTGGCTGGAATTCCTATGTGCTGCTTTTCAGGTGTTTTCCTGCTGACCTGTGGTGCCTCTTCAGGCTCTGGGAATTTCTCACTAGCACTGGCATCAAACTGGTAGGAGTGGGATGGATTGAGGTTGCCCTCCTCCGGCAGCTTGAGTTTAAAGCCCTCTTCACCAGCTTGGCAGGCCTATGACTGAAGATGCTCTTCTCTGACTGATGGACCCCATCAGCTCTCAGCAGACCAGGTTTCTCAAAGCGAGTCCCATGATCCAAGCACCCAAATACCTGGCTGTGGCACCAGTCCTGTAACCATTTGTGGATTCATTAGGTTCAACTGGCTCTTTCAAACCTGTTCCATTTGCCTGTGAGGATAGATTAAAATCTGCCTGTGCTCAGAGTCCCTTAACACCACTCCCAAGTCTCTGTAATCCTTGATAATCAGGCTGTGCCTGGAAGTATCACTGACACCCACATGAAGCAACAGCAGTGGATAACAGTCAGTGGATTCCATGAGGCTTGGTAGTCTTTTGGTGACAGCCCTTATATGAGATGCCCACAGGGAACATAGATATAAAATGACATCCAAGAACTTTAAGTTCTTCTGTAAGTGTCTTTCTGTCTGTGTATTGTAATCATTCTCCTAGCCATGAAAGACTGAGAAACCTTGACATCACCGGCTTCTTGAATCAGAACTTCAGTGCATTATACTTTCAACACCATAGAACATGCCAGCAACAAATGCTATTTTAAAAGCTATTCATGTAAAAAAAATTTCTTAGAATCATAGAATAGTCCGGGTTGGAAATGACCTTAAGATCATGTAGCTCCACCCCCCTGCCATAGGCAGGGACACCTCACACTAAACCATGTCACCCAAGGCTCTGTCCAAACTCGTCTTCAACACTACCAGGGATGGAACATTCACAACCTCCCTGGGCAACCTATTCCAGTGCCTCACCACCCTTACAATAAAGAACTTTGTCCTTGTATCAAATCCAAACTTCCCCTGTTTAAGGATGAACCCGTTACCCCTTGTCCTATCACTACAGTCCCCTATGAAGAGTCACTCTCCAGCATCCCTATAGGCCCCCTTCAGATAGTGGAAGGCTGCTAGGAGGTCTTCACGCAGCCTTCTCTTCTCCAGGCTGAACAGTCCCAACTTTCTCAGCCTATCTTCATAAGGGAGGTGCTCCAGTCCCCTGATCATCCTCGTGGCCCTCCTCTGGACTTGTTCCAACAGTTCCATGTCCTTTTTATGTTGAGGACACCAGAACTGCACACCATACTCCAAGTGAGGTCTCACAAGAGCAAAGGGGCAGGATCACCTCCTTCGACCTGCTGGTCACACTCCTTTTGATGCAACCCAGGATACAGTTGGCTTTCTGGGCTGCAAGTGCACACTGCTGGCTCATGTTAAGTTTCTCATAGACCAATGCCCAGAAGTTGCTCTCCACAGGGCTGCTCTGAATCTCTTCTCTGCCCAATCTGTAGCTGTGCCTGGGATTGCTGTGACCCAGGTGTAGGAGATTGTACTTGACATGGTTAAACTTTATAAGGTTGACATTGGCCCACCTCAGAAGCGTGTTGAGGTCCCTCTGTATAGCATTCGTCCCCTCCAGCATATCGACTGAACCACACAGCCTGGTGTTAATGACAGATTTGATGAGGGTTCACTCAGTCCTACTGTCTATGTCAGTGACAAAGATGTTGAACAAGACCAGTCCCAACACCAACCCCTGAGGGACACCATTTTTTACAGGTCTCCAGACGGACATTGAGCCATTGACCAGAACTCTTTGCATGTAGCCATCCAGCCAGTTCTTTATCCACCGAGTGGTCCACCTATCAAATTGATGTCTCTCCGATTTAGAGACAAGGATGTTGTGTGGGACAGTGTCGAATGCTTTGCACAAGTCCAGGTAGATGACATCAACTGCTCTACCCCTGTCCATCATTTCTGTAGCCCCATCATAGAAGGCCACCAAATTGGTCAGGCAGGATTTCCCCTTAGTGAAGCCATGCTGGCTGTCACCAAGCACTTTTTTGTTTTTTTATGTGCCTTAGCATGCCTTCCAGGAGAATCTGCTCTGAGATTTCGAAGGCACAGAGGTGAGACTGACTGGTCTGTAATTCCCTGGGTTCTTGCTTGTTGCATGCAAATTTCACATTGCAGAAAGCATGTTGTGAAGACATTCCTCAGTTCTCCAAGGACATCTACCCCTCCTTTTCCTTTTAACACTGTCCACTTGGCAAGCTTGCTTCTATAACATAAGGAGCAAGAGTGGAAAATACCCATAGCACTCCTGCCAAGTAATTTGGTTTTCCTTTTATCAGTCATTTCTAACTTGGTTTGGTTTTGTTTTGTTTTTCTCTTTGGAGTTTTACTTTTTTCTGACTAGGTAAATGCATGTACAGATTTTTGACTTGTTACACAAGATGTAGGAGAAAATAATCAACAGTATGAACAAATGCACATTGAGCTAAAACACCTAAAACTTTTGGCTTGAGCCCACAAATTGGGATCAGCACTACTGTAAACCAGAAACATACTGTTGATGCTGGCATGCCAAAGGGTATTTGACAAGATTTTAGCTCTGTTTAAGAATTCCTTTGGGCATTTCAGTCCCTAAAAATATAGCTTTTAATACTGCAGCAGGCTTTGTCAGAACAAATCTATACTTACAAATATGTTTCCTCATTGTATACAAAATTAGCTTGGTCTAGGTAAAGCTCATAATTTAAATCAAGGAAACAGGACAGAAAAGGAAAAATACTTCCGTATCTTGGGCTAGGAGACTGTTCTGGTTTCAGGAGCAGTTATTTTTCTCCTTCTTAGTACCTGGTATGCCCCTGGTACCTTTTCTTTTTCATTAGTTTTAGTCTTACGACCTTGAATAACCTAATCAGTGCATATTCGCATTTATAAAACTATAGGCTCTTTTCCTTCTCTGACAGAAGCAGTCCTTGATTTTCTATTTCCTGAGAAGTAGCACTGTGCATTTTTGTATGTCTTCATATAATGATATACAGTCCATCTAAGCAAACATCCAAAGTATTCCTCTCTAAATTTCTTTGCAAGACACTTGTAATACAGCCACAAAATAGCTGTCCATGCTCAGTAATATTGAGCATGAAACTCATTTTAAAGATCTGATTATATGATACTGATTGTCTCTCGTAGCTATCTATTGCTTCTTGTCTGAAAACTAGGGAATTGATTGTTCTCTGCAGTCTATTTTTCTTATAGTTTTAAGTATTATTTTGTACAAAAAAGCACTGACCTTCCTTGTGCAACAGGACTGTACACAGTCTTACTAATATTACTGTTCCATTCTGTGTCAGTGACAATACATAATGGTTCATGGTGAAACATGCAAAAATAGAACAGTATTGTTTGGCTTGGGTTGTGGGAAAATAACCTTGAAAATATGGGAATTAACACCTCTATTAGCAATAGGGAGTCTTACACCAGTTGCAAGACACGTGAGATAATGGCCCATGGTGGCTCCTCCCTGAAAATCCCCTAAAAGCCCTGCAGTCCGCTTTGGAAATTCCTGAACAGAGACATTTTTGTACTAAGTGCACAGTCAAAGCAAATAGCCATAGCTGGCCACTCCTTCCAATGTAGGCTGGCCCCCTACGTCAGAATGAATGTGCCCTTTCAATAGCATAAAAACCTGAGCCTCATGCAATGCGGGGAGGCAGACCCTGGCACCAGCCAGTCTCCGTGGGGACACCCAGTAAGGTTGAGCCTGCCATGATGTCTCTCGGAGTTGATTTCCTGATTGTCATCACATGGTCTTTGGGGTTGGTAAGATAGACACTCAGCAAAAATATCCATCACTGCTTCTTTCACCCTTTGTCGGCTCTTACTCTGTGTCTTTTCCTATAGTAATAAACTAGATGGTTTTTATCCACTGTGTCTCGCCTCTCTCTCAACCTGGAATCCTCAAACTCTGGAACACATTCCTAATGATAATCATTATGTCAGTGATAATAAGTACTAATTTTAGTGAAAAAAAATCCATGCATAAAGGTACATTTGAAAAAAGATGCTTTGGTTCCATTCCTCCACAAAGGCTCAGAAAGACTGGCAAATGAAATACTGCCATACTGAAAATGAGAAGAAAAATAAGTTCTTAAGGATGGTTAGTTCTTGCTTCTGCTGCTTTTGTTGCTATGCTTTCTTCTCTTTCACTCATCTGGTAGCAGCTTTCACTCCAAAATCCATATCCTCTTCACTTCTACACCATAGGATTTTGATGTACCATATTAAAGTGATGGGAGAGTGGACAAATCTATAGCTCTTTTTTGGAGGACGAGTAGCTTTACACTGGGTGTAAGGACCCTGCTTTACACAGGGTGTTGTTGGGACCTACAGTTAATGTTGCAACAAACTATAAAGCACCACAATTGATTTGAATTACAAGAACATTTCCTGGATTACTAGAGCTTGTACCTCTATACAGTTTTGAATTGTACCAGATTAGCATTATACTCTCCATATTAAATGGAGAACATACATACACCCAGTGTGTTAAGAAGGCTTCTTTTACCAGTTAATTCTGGGAAAAAAAGAAAAAAAAAGAAAAGAAAGATATTTTGTTGAGGTGTTTGGTCTTACAGTTGAAAGATATTTCTAACATTTTTTTTAGTAACACAGTGTTATAATAATTGGAGGCAATGTTCAGCAACAGATATCATCAGAGGCATATTTCCACTTACATTTGTAGTTACAGGTTATCAGCTACTTCAGATATAAGTAAATTATTCATGTTCTTTACTGATAGGATAACACTGTACCAAGGTGAGTGACCTCATAAATGACTTTATCTTAGCATCAGTACTGCACAAGGCTTCTGCATCATTGTGCCTTTGAAGCACAAAGCCTTCATGTTTCAGCACAGTTTTCCGAGTGAAAAGTTTTGGTCTTCCATAGACAAAACCTTAAAGTATTATGTCAGGTGAAAAGAGCAGGAAGGGGAATAATTTTCACAGTATATAAATAATAAACCTGATTATTTATAAAAACATCTAGGAAAAACTTGAATAGAAACTTGTGTTAAATTTTTAAAGTGACTTGTTGGATCAGTGACATTACTCTCACTTCCTTTCTTCTTTTGGTTAGTAATAATGAAGTTTATTCCAACTTCAGCATCTGGCTTATTGGCACAGTTAGTTGGAGAATTTTGCATTTTCCACAGGTTATTCATATATTTCTAACCAGACCCTGTTGTATTTTCCATTTCCATTTGAATATGTAGTGCCAGATCCTGTGTCAGCAATGAATGCTCTGCTAAAGCCTGTTTAATTCAATGGAAAGTGTAGTTCTGATTTCTGCTTTGGGATCAAAGCCTATATGTCTCACAAACTGTAATTTCAGGTAATAGGACAATCTCCTAATTGACTGTAGCCATCAGCTGTTGAATAGAAAGCCATTTGCCAGTTGGATCCAACAGCCTCACCTCACTATAGAAAACAAGTAGGTAAGAGAGAATAGTTTTAGGAAGCTAAGATGGCTGTAGACAGATCTCTACATATGGTATCTATCATCCAAATCCAGTACAGCAGTTCCTTGTTCAGTGTGAGAATATAGCAGTGTGTAAATGTTTCATAAATTCAGGGATATGTTTTCAGTAGATTATACTGCATGAGGTGTTATTTTTTGGATTTGAAAGTCTGGGAATTACTGGCTGTCAGTATGTGTCTCATGAATTACAGCTGGCTAGATAACTGGAATTTTACATCATAGAATAAAAAATAAAAATAAAAAAAAAAGCAACAAAATAAAACCCAAACCAAAATAAAACCAAACCAAACCAACCAACCAACCAACCAACAAACAGCAAACAAAAAAAACCACCACCAAAACCCTAAAACAAACCTCATCCTTCATTTATCACAGAAAATTCTGGCTTTACACATCCAAAAACCAAACAAGCAAATGAGACTGCCTACCCCTCTCCTCCTTTCATTCTTCTCAGTCAACAGCCCTGCGGTTAAGCCATTTTTCTGGCATACAGCAGACACAAGTTCAAAGCCCCTCCAACAGGACTGTTTCCACCAGAGCTGTCCACATCTGCAGTGTGAAGGGCTGCACAGCTGTGTGCTCCTGAGCCAGTCCCAGGATGTGAAGAGTAAATTGCCTGCATGTCCCCAGCTGTGTAAACCAAGAGGGGTGGGAACACAGCACTGCAGCCACAGGCTTCTTTCCTGTTCCACAACCAGTATGCCAGGGGCAAACAGTGGGCTGATGTGAGCTGCCAGTGGTAAACAGGGATGAAGGCTAATATCCACACCCAAATGAATGCATTCATGCTAGCACCAATCATTAGGGTGCTTTTATAGAGTAATGAGTCTTGTTTCCTTTGTTTCTACTGTAAGATTTGACTCCAGAGCTGTAAAGTATTCCTGTGATATCTTTGTGAAAACATATTGCCACCAAAAGTTACAGTTAACATTTCATTGCTGTCTAATGGAAAAACATATTCTTGTTGAAAAAATCCTTTCTGTTTTCACATCACACTTTTAAAGTGTTAGAGGAAGTGGTGGGTGTAGCAGGACAGCAATCTCAGCAAACGATCAGAGGAAAATCAGTGAAATAAGCCTTGAACCAAAGGAAAATCATGGGCAAGTAAAAGAGGAAGGGAAAGGTGTTTAAAAAAGTAGACAATTGGAAGTCGATGTGACTTCCACTTCTATGTCTTTTAGTCTGCTTGACACTGCTATCTTAAATCTTTCTTCAGATCAGCTTTCTGTCATCTGAATGTTGACACTACCTATGAAGATTTCAGTTCACTAGGAAATATTATTCTGTTGCTAGGAAGCAAATATGGTAACCAGGATGCTATAAAACAACAATAGATTTATAATAACTTCCTTAAAACATAATATTCAAAGAAGTTAATATTGTTTCCTCACATGACAAGTCCATGATCATTCAGTAATAGAGCAGCCTGAGAAATTCATCTACAGAAATTAGAAACTGCAACATTTTCTTGCAAAGTGATTACAGATGAAGAAACATCAGGAACACTGGCAGGCAAATTAATGTGTTGGCTCATATAGTAGGCATTTCTAAGAATAAAATAGATGATATAAAGAAGAAACCTTTGGAGATCAAAGGCTGAACCTATGGAAATAAGCCCTGTTATAGGTGTAAGAATTCTGATTCAGACACCATACTTCCTTAAAAATGTCAGAAAATAGTTCAATAAAAAACATCACATGAAGCTTACAGTTCTAATCTCTTGACCAATTTGCTAAGAACTGTGGGAAAATTTCAATAATTTCTAGTTAGAATCTTGCATTGCTATTGCTATTGCTATGGGAGTGCCAAGACTATTTATGTATAAGCTTTATTTTTATAATATGCAGAATTATTTATTTTTATGGAAGAATCTTGGGATAGGTCTGTGTAGCTGTTTGCTGTCAAGTGGAGTGTCTAAATAAAAGTATTGTGGTTAGGCAGAAATAATGAAATATGTATTTTTCTATATAAGGATTTCTTTTTTCTCTCTCATTTTCAATAGCATTGTAGCTCAATTTCCACTTTTCTGTTTGTATTTTTAAATCTGTAATTAATTAAAGGCGTATTTTATTGTCCTTTTGAGTGTAGTTACTTCTTTGGTGGGCTCAATCTGGTATTTAGACATCTAAGAGCTTGAGAACATCCACTATTATTTGTAAATATAATCTCTTGCAGTATCGAAAAGGCAAGTGAAAAGATGGAAATATTTGGAAATTAACCCTTCTACATTATCTACTTATTTGTATAATACACACCAGAGGACAATTCACTTTTGGAAAGATAAAGTGGAATTCTTGGAAAATCCCAACTCACTCTTTCCTCATAAGAAGCAGTCAACATGAAATATTTAAAGTAAGCAATTGTGGAATGCACTTCTGTATTACAAAAAGTCATTCTACACACAAGTACTTCAGATTGCAGTTAAGTTCTAGAGTTTTGGGCTTTTTAATGTTTGGCAAGTATTAAATATTTATAGTGAAATTAATGAAAAATCTTACAAAGTGTTTTTGCAGAATTAACTGTAAAGAAAGAAGATATTTTGTATTATGCAATACATAATTATATATATTTAAGTAAAGCTTATTTTCAGGATTCAGCAGTTGTCTCTGAAATTAGTTTGTCATATATTGAATTTTATCTATTTCTTATTGTATTATGGAGCAGTTTTCCTATTTCACATATAATGACTTCCATTTAATCCAGTTATTGGCAATTTCATCTGCTATTAAAATATATGGAACTGGATCATGAGAATAATAAAAAACTATTTTTTAAGTGAGATTTCTTTAAGCAAATAGTTCTCCAAAATTCAAAAATCCTCAACAGAGGTGGGTTGTTTTGGGTTTTTTTAAGGAAAAAATAGTTGGACAATGAGAAAAAGAGAAAATACTGACAGACACAAAAGAGACATAGCTAATACAAAATGCATAATTATTTAAAATACTACATTATTATGAAGAACATAGTGGTCTTTCGGATAACAAAATCAGGCATTTATTTCAATTTAAAGAACAAGAACATACTTAATGTAAGTGAGAAAGACGGCATCCTATAGATACATTATTGTTGTACTAATTCTGTTGAAATTACTGCTAATGAAACTTAGATTAATAATACCACATATTAATCTTTCTTTGCTTTTAGTAGAGAAATTTGATATTCTGGCACATGCCTGGGTCATACATACAGAGAACAACAGCAAGTAAAAAAATATCTTAGAAATATTTCTGAGGAATTAACAGGGGATTAAAATAGGAAAGGCTATCTGAGAGGTTTCAAAGAAGGGTCCAGCCAAATGTCAGAGAATTTGATCAATTGTGTGCATCTTGAGCATGTAGGTGGCAAATGTAAATCCTGAATGTCTTCTAGAGCCAAACTGAGGTCCACTTTTGCATCATTGATTCTGAATATCTGGAGTAGTGGCTATTTGCACCATTGACACTTGCATCAGTCTCTCATATCACAGACTCACTATTCCTTGTAAAACTGGAAATTACCCAGAAACATTTCATAGAGTAACTATCCAGTGTTTTCCATAAAAATTACATTTCAAGCTCACTGATATAATTCATACTCTGATATTTCAGTTTGTCTGTTTGGAGCCAAGAACAACTTTTAATTTATACTGTCAATGCTATCTTCACAAAGTCATGGTTTAACTCCAGCCAGCAACTAAGTAACATGCAGCCACTGGCTTATGCACACCCCTCACTCCCAGTGGATGGGAAAGAGAATATGAAAGAGGCAAAATTCATGTGTTGAGATAATAATTGAAATAAAGTTAATAACAAAATAATAATAATAACCATCACATCATAATGATGATGACCAATATCCAACCTGTTTCTATGCAGTGATTGGCTCCTCCCATCCAGCTCAGCTAGTTTATACACTAAGCATGACATTGTATGTGTGGAATATCCCTTTGGCTGGTTTAGGTCAGGTGTCCTGTCTGTGCTCCCTCCCAGCTTCTTGTCTCTCCCCTCACTGACAGAGCACGAAAGGCTGAAAAGTCCTTGATCGGGGTAATTAGGTACTGCTTAGCAACAACTAAAACATTGGTGTGTTATCAGCATTGTTCTCAGACTAAAGCAAAAACACAGCACTGCACTAGCTACTAGGAAGAAAACTCTATGCCAGATGAAACGAGGATGAGAAGATGGAAAAGATAATTGGACATAAATTATAATCACTATAACCTGAAGACCATAGTTTTTACAAGCTGTTACTAGTTAGTTGAACAGCTGAGCTACTAGAGAACAGTTCCGAATTTAACCACAATTCTCTATCCATTTCTTACTGGAAAGCAATTTAAATAAATAGATAATAAATAAGAACAGATGTAAGTTCCCACAGTTATCAGTCCTGACAGTCCTGAGCTTCTACTGAAAAGGAACAAAGATATGCTATTACATGCCCTATAGAAGGGAAAATCTTAAATTTTCAGAAAGATTGTTGGCTTTAAGTGTATTTCTTTTTACCCCATATCTCAATACAAAGCACACTGAAGCATCACTACTTGAGGGATGTTGAGGATGCATCTCTGGCAGAACATGTTGCTGACTGGATCATTATAAATCCTGGAATGGGTTAAATGATCATCCCAGAGACAAAAAAAAGAATCATGCAATGCTTCAGGCTTGGGGAAGAGCGGCTGGAAAGCTGCTCAGTGGAAAAGGACCTGGGGGTGCTGATTGACAGCTGCTGAACATAAGCCAGCTTGTGCCCAGGCAGCCAAGAAAGCCAATGGCACCCTGGCCTGTATCACCAATAGCATAGCCAGCAGGGCCAGGGTAGTGATGATCCCCTGTAGTCAGCACTGGTGAGGCTGCACCTTGAATCCTGTGCTCAGCTCTGGGCACGTCACTACAAGAAAAACATTGAGGTGCTGGGGATGGTCCAGCAAAATGCAATGGATCTGGTGAAAGATCTGGAGCACAATTGTTATGGGAATGGCTGAAGAGCGTTTAGTCTGGAGAAGAGAAAGCTCTGGGTGGACCTTATCCCTCCCTGCAACGTCCTGAAAGGAGGATGTAGTGAGGTGGGAGTCTGTCTTTTTTCCCAAGTAACAAGTGATAAGACAAAAGGGGCCTTAAGCTGCATCAGGAAGGTTTAAACTAGATATTAGGAAAAAATTCCTCACACAGAGAGTCATCAGGCATTGAAACAGGCTGCTCAGGAGGTGGTGGAATCACCACCCCTGGAAGCATTCAAAAACAGTGACACGGTTTAGGACTTGGCAGTCCTAGGGTAAAGGATGGACTTGATGGTTCCAACCTAGTTGATTCTTTGATTCTATGACTCTCTGTGGATCTAAAGGAACAGCATGATGCTGGAAGTTTTGAACTATTTCCCTCTGAAAGTTATGCTTGTCTCAGGAGAACCATGTTCTTACTGCATCCGGTTAAGCAGTGATCATACTACAGGAGATAAAAATTAGCATTAAGTAATCAATAATTATTTCTTATTATGTTAAAGAAATAGATATATATATATTTTTTTTTTACAACAATAGCAGTTCTTCAGTCCCACATATCTCTAAGGAATATCTCCTGGAGGCAGAAATAAGACTTGGAAGATCAAGTAATAGTAGCATAAATATGTGATTACCACAGCTTGCTTGGGTATGAAAATTCCTTTTCCCAAACCATTACTGACTGAAGAGATGTTATCAGATGTTTGTTTCCCTAGAGCTGTGGTAACTACTGCTGTATGACTTTAAAGGAGTACAGGTGCCCAAAAGGTAAAAGGTAAACTAAAAAATTTACCAAAAGGTAAAGTAAAAAATAGAAACTTGGTTCAAAATAAGTACTCTGGAAGTACTTTTACTTGGCTAAAAAAATAGGACCAAAGGAACTGACAGATTAAAGAATAAATCCTCTTTGTTGTTTACTCACATAATATTCAGGTTAGATTTAAGATTCATTTTCAGAATGCAAAGAGTCTCAATTTCATGTTCTCTGCCTGCAGAGCACATGCTACTTCATGATATGAGGAATCACCTTCAGATTTACATATTTTTAAAGTATGGGTTGAGATGCTTTGGTGTGTGATAACATGCAGTTTTAAATTTAGCCTGGATACCAGCAGAAATGCTAAGATTAAGAACAGCTGTTGTATAAGTTTATTTGCTAGGTTTCCTAGGTTTCAGCATTTAGCAGACAATAATACATGCTTTCCAATTTCACTGTTCTAGTAGACTGATTTTTATTTTCTTCTGTCATTTTCTCTTAGCTCATTCCTTCCCTCTCTGCATCCTTGAGTAGCTCATCATTTAAAATTTCCAAAGTGAAAGTAAAAAGGATAGCTGCTTGTCTTGCACAGCTACTGGAACTAATAGTCTGTCTTTTTCAGCCCTTTCTCCTTTTAGTTATGTGACTTTAGGATGGACTTTCCTTAATAATTAACTAAGCACTGCATACTGCACAGGAATGCACTGGATGTAATTTGATGAAGTTCAATCAAATCAACTGTTAGAATGATGACTGCTTCCAAAACCACTGGCTGCACATTTGAGCTCAGCTCTGTTGCCTTCCTCGAAGTTTAATACACTTTGTTGTCATTTCTCATTGTCAGTAACTTCCTATACCTTTTTGCTAATACAGCATATAAAAAAGATATCTAAGTAACAGCCTTAGAGGATAGGGAAAGGAGGAAGAAAGGAAGTCCACAAGTTCCTTCACCTGTGTGAAACTGTGCAGCCGACTCCTTTTCTTCTTTTTCTTATTCTGACCAAGTGTGCAGAAAACTGTTATCAAGTAAAATCTTGCTTCTTGCCATTGTGTTAAAAAAAAAAATATTGCAATATATTGCAGTGAGTAAAACTATTATATAAATTAAATGAATTCATATCCACATGTTACATAGTTTGCATTGTCCATTGTGTTGATCTGACATTCTTGCCTAGCAGAGCTATTAAGTTTGTCATGAGCAACTCTGGACATGGCAACATCTTTACCATAGTTTAGGACTTAGGTGGCATTCCCGTGCAAAATGCGCCAAAAAACCTTTGCTACCTTAGAACCAAGGAGTACAACTAAGATAGACAGTTAAGGTACTTTGATTAGAGGTGGATATTTTACTATTTTCATCTAAAAGCGACTGTCACTGAATATCTGTTACTCTATTCGGTGTATACTGGTGCTGAGGTTATTTTTTCCCATGTGCAGGACATTGAATTTCCTCTTGCTGCATTTTATGACATTCATCTCTGTTTCTTCAACCTGTCAAACAGATCACTGCTCTATATGGCAGGACAACACCCTTGTGCAGTAGCCAGTTCTCTCATTTCTGTATTCTCTGAAACTCCTGAGGGTACACTCCATCCCATTGTACAGGTCATTAATGAAAGCTTTCAACAGTATTGGCACCAGTATTGACTCCTAGGGTATACCACCAGACCCTTCACCACTTATCACAACCCTCTGGACTTCGTTGTTTAGTGGGTTTTCAATCCACTGTACTGTCCACTAATCTACTAATTGCCTGTTCCTCTATGAGGGTGTTATGAGTGTGTCAGAAACTTTGCTAAAGTTAAGGTAAATAACATGAGCTGTTCTTGCCTTGTCTATCAAACTGGTCACCTCACTGAGGTAGGTCAAGCGTGATTTCTTCCTCATAAATCCATGCTGGCTACACCTGATCACCCCTTCTTGTCCTTTTTGTGTTTGGAAATACATTCCACATGATTTTGTCCATCACATTCCCCAGGTCTGAGATTAAGCTAACTCATTTTAGAATACTGAACTCTACCACCTCCTGGTTACTGCATCCAAGGCTGCCCTGAATTCCACATACTTGAATAATTCTTTCTTATTCATAAGTATCAGGTACAGCAAAGTGCCTTTCTTTGCTACTTCTTCAGTTACCTGTGCCAGGAAGTTGTCTTTAACACACTCTAAAAATCTTCAAAATTGCCTGAGTCCTGTTGTATTGTCTGTGCAGCAGATGTC
Organism: Neopsephotus bourkii; assembly: GCF_033783945.1. Classification (NCBI taxonomy): domain Eukaryota; kingdom Metazoa; phylum Chordata; class Aves; order Psittaciformes; family Psittacidae; genus Neopsephotus; species Neopsephotus bourkii. The sequence goes on along the minus strand of NW_026902105.1, from coordinate 7,688,931 downwards.
AGGGTGGTTAAAGACCCCCGTAAGTACCAGTATCTGTGAATGTGAGGCTTCTTCCAGGTGTCTGAGCTAATCATATCTAATTCTTCCTCCCCAGGTCTATAGCAGATACTTACTACAACATCCATGTTGCTCTGCCCATAAAATCTTTACCCAGAAGCTCTTGACTGACTCCTGGTGGCACCACGGAGGCAGATTTCCATGCATTCCAGCTGTTCCACATAAAAGGCAGCTCCCCCTCCCTGCCTTCTCCACCGCTCCTCAAAATCCTGTATCCCTCCTTTGCACATCTTCATGTAGCCTCAGTGTAGCTGTAATCACAGAACTATAAAGAAAAGGAAGACTGGAAGGAAATGGTTGCTTTAATGACAAGAAAGAAAAACAGCCCAGCTTAAGGCAATCTTTCGCTTTACTTATTTATGTGATCAAAATAAGATTTCAAAACTGGAAACAGCTAGTGCCTGTTTCATATTAGTATGACAGGCTTAAGATGTAGGGAGTGCAAGGCTTTGGCTCAAAACTGACGGGCTGATTAAATTTGATAGCCTTGTAATAGAATTTTATAAGACTTTGCAGAGGTGTATAGTATAGAAATGTGACTGCATGCTGGATAAGCTCTTATCCCCCATTTTTTCAATACCAATACTGTGCAAACCAGGCTCTGAAATGTATTTCTTAGCTAAAAGATTTGCTATATTTAATTTATGCAGAGGAACAAGCATGTGGGAAATATCAAAGTTTTCAGTTATTTGAACCAAATTAACTAGCAAAATGTGCACTTTACAGAGTGTACAGATGTTTGTATCTTTGAAAATTACTTAGAAGAGATACAGCTGAACTGCTTCCTGCTTACTTCTTTTTATCAGCAGCACTGTCTTACTCTGGTATTACCAAAACATAAATCAAATTCACTTTTATCGATCAAAGTTCATTAAGAGATATTTTAGCTACAGCAATAAAAGACCAAACTGAAGCTAATCCAATCCCTTCTGAAAGTGAAACATGACATTTACAAAATTATTTTCTGTAACTATAAGCCAATTTTTCATTATTTTTTTTTTCTGTTTCAAATCTAGTATTTCTCTTCCATTCCAAACAAATTTTGGTATAGAGGACCACTGAAATAAAAAGAATATGGGTTTCGATAACACAATGGTTTCTATAGCAACATATTAATGTGACAAACACAAGATAATTAGGAACAGTGACAGAGATACTTTGAGTGACTTTGGAATACATTCAAATGTAAAGCAAAATGCAAAATACAGTAATAACAGAAACTCTGTTCTTGATTAATATATGATTTCATGTGCTTTGCAATACTAGAACATTTAAGATACAAATAGAGAAACTTACTAAGCAAAACTAGAATCCTTTCTATTTAGATAGATATATCCACAAAGAAAATATTTTAGAAAAAATAACTGCATATCGAAATTAATCATTATCAAAACTACTGATAGGAGCAGTGTATTCTACAAAGAATGGAATAGTACGTATTGAAGGATCTAGTAGGCAGAAACCTGACTGGTCTGGACATTTTTCTTTCCACACTTGCATAGAGATGTATTATATAAATTCACACATACATGTCAACACTTTTCTTACTGGAATAGCTAATACAAAATAGGATATAGTAAACCAATACTAGTTGGTTGCTAGTACTCACTACTGTAGAGGGGTACAAGTTTTGGAATGAAAGGCTATATTTAAGAATATTTTTTATCTTGGCCTTCACTAATGTGACATATATCATACCTATGAAAGAGTTTATTTATCACAAACCTAAAGACAAAAATCTTCAAGATACCCAAGCACTAATCTGAAAAATAATCAAAGTCATTGTTAGAGGTGCTGAATACTAAGTTTGGGATAAAAAAATCTGAATTCACAATAGATTAAAAGATCATGCTGCTTCTTCTTGGCCATCTGCCAACAATTAATAACTTTGAACTTCAACAGACTACAGATCATTTCTTGTAAAAACGTGTTTCCACTCCTCCCTGGAGCTTTGCAAATGCAGCACAGTTATGTGAAGGCTGAAAATTTTACGACGAGTACTTAGCTCACCTTGATACATATAAGCCATATTTGCCAGAGCTTTTTTAAACCTTGCTTACAAGGAGGGCCAGCAATCAAATGTCCATCCAATTGCTCTCTCTTCACACTCCTTCTCAATAAGACAAGGGGAGAAAATAAGACTAAAAGGTTCATGGGGCAAGATAAAGACAGTGACATTAGCAAGCAAATACCATCTGGGGCAAAACAAACTTGTCTTGGGAAAATGAATGTAATTCATTGCCAGTTAAAATAGAGCTGCACGGTGAAAAATAAAGACAAATTAAAACAACACCTTACTCATGCCCCCACTTTTTACTGAGAGTCCACATCACTCTTTCACTCCCAAGTCACCTATCCTCCCATACACACTGGACAGCACAGAGGGCATGAGGATGAGGTCAATTCATAACTGTTCCTCTCTGCTGCTCCTTCTTTTCCACACTTTGCCCTGCTTCAATGTGAGTCCTTCCCATGACCTTCAGGATAAATCTGCTCCACTGCCCACAGTTCCTGTCAGGAAATATTCACCTGCTCCAACTTGAGTTCCTCATAGGATGTAGGGTGTCTGTTCCACCATGCACTTGTCTACAGCCTGCAAGGAAACACTTTCTCCACCATGGTTCTCTCCTTCAGGCTGCAAACAGCTGTGCAGACACCCATTTCAGTGAAGAAGGAGGGGAGGAGGTGTTCCAGGCATCAGAGCAGAGATTCCTCTTCAGCCTGTGGTTCACACCATGGTGAGGCAGGCTGTGTCCCTGCAGCCCATGGAGGTCCACAGTGGAGCTGCCCATGGTGGATCCCATGCCAGAGCTGCAGACACCAGAAGGAGGCTGTGACCCTGTGGAAAGTCCACGCTGGAGCAGGCTCCTGGCAGGACCTGTGGCCTTGTGAAGAGAAGAGCCTGAGCTGGAGCAGGTTTGCTGGCAGGAGCTGTGACCCCACAGGGGACCCACGCTGGAGCAGTCTGTTCCTGAAGGACTGCACCCCGTGGAAGAGACCCCTGGTGGAGCAGCCTGTTCCCAAAGAATTCAGTTCATGGAAAGGACTCACATTGGAGAAGTTCATGGAGGACTGTGGAAACCCGGTATTTAGCCAGGGTCAACCCACCTTATACTTATTTTCCTCTTTGCTCTTTAGTATTTTGGCTTTTTTCTTAAATGTGCTATGATAGAGGTGCCACCAACTTGGCTGATGGCCTCAGCTCTGTCCTGTAGTTAGTCTGTTGGAACTGGCTAGAACCAGGTGTGCCTGGCATGGGGCAGCCCCTGGCCTCTCAGAAAGACCCCTGCAGTCTCCCCACTGACAAAACATGGACATCCAAAACACACATATATAAAAAGTCTGGTAAAAAAACCTGTACAATTTCACTGTTAATTTTGCACTGGTATTCAAAAGACTTCAATAATATCTCTCAACAACAGTGAACTGCAAACGGTAAGACTGACTTAGCTATAGCCATCTTATTTTAAAAGACAGTGAAGGCAGGACATCAACCCACAGGAGTGACTCTGAACCTCCTGCTGTGCTTATTGCAAAGGCTGCCCCAAGCCTGTGGCTACTGAGCTACTGGGGTAGATCCTGATGGCCCCAAGTAAAAATACCATTCCCTTATGTGCCTTTGACTTCCGACCCTGGCATGTTTTAGCTATATTACCTAATGATTTGTGTAGGCATAACAAAGACTTTGGCTATCACTTATCAGGAACAAAACTATAAATAATTTCTTCAGGCCATCTGAAAACATCAGCCAGTAACTTTTAAAAGTGTAGCTCCCATGTGTTCACAAATACCACATATTTTAAAAGGGAATACATACATTGGAGAAGCTCTTTAAGCAGTGGCGTTTATTATTATGTGTTTGTACACTTTTGTATCTCCCTCCTCTTCTTTCTTCACTTTTTTTCCTCCTTGATTTTGTTTGCAAGTACTGTATGGAAGTATTAAAAAAAATTATCCTGAGTTTATCACATCCATCAAGATCAATTTATGCCTAAAACCCAAATAAACATGAACAAAAAATAATGAAAACATGCAATAAATGTCTTACAAAATTAATATCTTTTAAATTTAATCTTGGAAAATTCTAGTCAAGCTAGTTTCTTTTGACTAATCTCTGATTGCTGGGCTACTTTTTCCTTGGGAACAGTGAAATCCACCTTTAGTTGAACCCTCTGTGATATCTTTCTTAATCTCATTTCCCTCCTACACTAAGCAGAGAAAACTGGAATGCTAGCACCAGTCTTGGCATCATACACCTAAAGAAAAAGCACACAATCAGGAAGGATATTGCAGTTGAGATTTTCACGAGCTAGAAAGCAGCAGAGCAGCCACTGCGCAATCAGTGTTGGAGGGTTAAATGAGTTTATTGATCATTACAGTAATTTTACTGCTACATTTTGCATAAATTATGAGCAAAGCATTACATGAGAATCTATTACTTGTGCCAAGAGTGCCTAAGAATGTGATGTGCATATACATTAACATATTATGTAAATACAGAATAAATGTTACACAAAAATAATTATGTATGGAATGTATATGCGTAATGTATAATATGTCTGTCTAATAAAGCATGTCACAGATTTCTATTTATAAAATATATGAGTATTATATATTTATGTATGCACTTCTAGAGAAAATAGAACATCTTTTGAAAAATGGTGAGAATTCACTGAAGGTTATCACTAGTTGGGTTTGCAGCAAGTGTGAGTCAGTACTATTCATCTGATGATGCATTTTATTCTCTTTAATTTATATATCCTTAGCCAAGAAACTATTTTTTCTGAACTTTGCTAATCTCTTTTACTATGGACCCTATGGAGAAATTTCTTCAGACAGTCACTGGTTTTCTCACAAGTGCATCAATGTCACTGACTGTCACTTTGTCTATGGTATGGCTGGTATAGATTTTGTTTGTGAGTAAAAAGGACAGACTGGTTTTTATACTTCCCATCAACTTCCTGCCCTCAGCCCTTTTTCGCAAGAAATTCTGCTTTCAAAACTCCAAGATCTGATAAAAAGTAGGTAAGAACTTACTCTTATAGTTATCATGTATTTAATTTCCTTTTATTCAGATTTAAAGAGATAATCTTGTGAGAAGAAAATTGGGTGCACAGTGCAGCTCTCATTCCCTATTTAAGTCCATAATGCATCAACATCTTGAATAGCAAATGTAATTCTGATTATCCCATCTCCCAGGGTCACCCAAGAACAGAAAGTCAATAGAACTGTAAAACGCAAAGAGAAGGGTAAGGTAGATATCTGGAAATATAGGATAAGTAAAGATTGAGTTAAGATTAAATGGGGTAGCCTGAATTAAAAAAAAAAAAAAAAATAATAAAAAGGGACATGTGATGCTGACCTGCAAAATCAATAAAGTTACAGAAAACTTGAATCAGAAACAATCAGCATTTTTTCAAATTCAGAAACCAATGCACAACAATTAAATGTATAGGTGAAAAAAATAAAGTAAAACCTGTTTGCTTGGTTTAATGTGTTTTGGTTTTGGTTTTTTGTTGTTGTTATTTTTTTGTCACATAACATGCTTAGAGTGTCCTAAGTCTCAAAAATATAACTGAGATCAAAAGGAAATTAATGGGGAAAAGGTGCATCAAGATTATAAAGCATGATGATTTCTTATTTCTAGTGGTTAAATTATATGATGGGGCATGTATCGCTTTATGCTTGTCCTCTTTCACTTTTTTAAAAAGTACAACTCCTGGTGCTCTTGGAGAAAGGAGACAAGGTTAAATCTTTGGCTTGACTTGTTAGTGCCATCCTTTTACATTCTTATACAGAGTGATCACATATTCTTTTAATTAACTAGTGTCATGGTTTAACCCCAGCCAGACAACTTGTTCACCCACTCCCCCCCCCCGCCTCCTTCTTACCCTCCCCCTACTCCTGGAGGGATGGAGAGGAGAATCAGAAAGAATGCAACTCCCACGGGTTGAGATAAGAACAGTTTAGTAACTAAGGTATAACACAAATCACCACTGCTACCACCAATAATAGTAATGATAAAGGAAATAACAAGGGAAGAGAATACAACACCTCATCACCAGGTGACCGATAACTTGCCCCCCCAGCCCGACCAAGCACCAACCGATATCTCCTCCAACCCTGCAGTCCACTTAGCCCTTCCAAGTCCCTCTCCCAGTTACATCCTGGGCATGACGTGCTGTGGTATGGAATACCTCTTTGGTCAGTTTGGGTCAGGTGTCCTGTCTCTGCTTCCTCCCGGCTTCCCTCCTCCCTGGCAGAGCATAAGGCCCACAAAGTCCTTGGCCAAACCAAAACATCATTGTTTTCAGCTCTGTTCCCAGCTGAAAGTCAAAACACAGCACTGCACCAGCTACCAAGAAAGAGAAAAATGACTGCTACTGCTGAACCCAGGACAACTAGAAAGGTGTTGATCAATGTTGTTGTAATTAGAAGGCTTGCAATCCTTGAAAGCATATTTGATTAATGTGGAAACTTAATCAAAAGATCAGACTGAACTTGTGTAAGTCTGAAATGAAAATTTATTTGCTTGATGTGCAAATGCTATTCTACAATATTGTAAGTATATACATGTTTACATATCAATGATATTTAGGAGAATAAAAGGAAAATTAGAGAAATTAGAGAAAAAAAACACACCACTTTTTTTTTGTGGGGTACTGTTGGCTGGAGCTTGCTTTTTGGCATCACACAAAGTAAAATAACCAATAAGTACTGGTGAATCTCTGGGAGAGCTGGATTTTCTGACAGTAGATCTCTAGTCACAGTTTACTGTTGTCCTGGACTTTCCTCAATGGTGTGATAGTTTTGTCTTTGATGCTCATGTGTCCAAACTTCAGATGCTTGTGCTTTTAACCAGCAAAATACCGTTTCCCTAAGGCATGCAAACAAGAGCAGAGGAAAAGTTTTTTTAAACAGTTCGTACAATGGAAAAAAGAAACCCTTATTATCATGCGCAGTGTTTAATTATTCATCCACTCTAAAGCCTGTAGAATAGGACTGGAATCAGGACTCCAGTGCTTGTGGCAACTCACTCTTTGTTTTCCCTGCTACATCTTTTTTCTGAAAATTTTTCCTGATCAATGGCAGAAATCCATATAATTAGGCTGGTGGACATTAGATTTGATACTATAGCTACTGTATCTTTACTTGTGCTAGGCTGAGCACATGGGAATTTCAGAGAGTAGCAGTAACATTATTTGTCACTTCCAGTCAATAAAGTTGCAGACAGCATGTTTTGGCTTGATTCTGGTGATCCTGCATTACCAACAGAAAGACTGAGATGAGAGATGAGAGAGGACCTGGTCTAAGATAAACCCTTTATGCTTCCCACTAGTCCTACTTGCAAAAACACATATCTTTTTTCATTCTAATTCAAATATAAATAGATTAACTAAAAACCTGTGATTAAAAATTCACATTAAGGGAGGAACAGTGAAGTTTCCCATGGCTAATAGCAATTGTGGTTTCCTGATATTAGTCCAGTGCCAGCTAACACCTCAAGACAAACACCCAAGTCCTAATTTAAAAAGTGTTCTGATCAAGTCCTAAAACCCATACCTGGATGACTGCGATTCTACACAAGCTACCTTTCCTTGGGTGTATCTAATACTATCACATCTACATTCCTTGGTCTGAGTCCTAACTGGCAGGTCACTGCTTTTCACAGCCAGAGATGCCTTCTTCCTGGTTAATCACTCTTTCTCCATAGTTCAGCATAATGAGTAAATAAAGAGTACTTCTGATCATCCAGAAGAGATACGTAGCTTTGTCTTAGAGGAAAGGGGAAAGTCACTGAAAAAAATCTTTTGATCATAAATCATAACAGTAAAAGGTCTTGGTGGAGTTATATTTCTGAGCTGAAATTATAGAGTCAGATTACCGCATGTGAAATTGTTAATATTTGAGGCTGTCTTAGAGACAGGACATCTGCTCAATTAAAGTCCAAACACCTCAGAAAAAAAGCTGTTATAAGGATTATACCTATGAACACCATGTCATACTCAGAAGTCTTATCACAGCCATCAATGAACACACTTTGAACAAAGAATTTGAGAAACTTTCCAGCCATGAAAGAACATGCAGCTTTCCAAGTATCAGCACACTTTTATGTAGAATCACAAAAGTAAAATGTGGCAATTAGGCTGGCAATTATAATCCCAGCCTTCATACTGCCTTATGTCTATCTAGAGGAAGATCCTGACCTCTAGGAAGTACATGCATTAGTGGAGAAGCCACTGCCTGAGCATTCACCCACCACCTGAAACTTTAACTGTCCCTTTGCAGTAGGCATCTCCAGTAAGCCAATGGGTGCCTATTTGATCCTTGCTGACAGACATGGTCACTCTCAGGTGCACTTCCTTCTCCTTCAGGCTCAACCCCAGGTTTCTTGCAGCAGGACCTCAGGTGTTCAATTCCAGGAAAAAATATTTTAATAACAGAGTGGTACAGCAATAGGAACAGCTTGAGCAGGGTGCTTCTGGAGAGGGATCCCAAGCAAAGAAATCCCTGGACAATTATACCCTGATGATTAATGCGCTGCTGCTCATGTGTTCTTCAGACACCTTTTTGGTCCAATGGCGATTTTTGGTCTGGGATCTTCTGACACCTTATTGGATTCTTTCTCTACCTTCATAGAGGCAAGCCATTAACTGTTCCTATCTTGTCAAGTTGCTGCTTCTGCTGATGGTTGTAGCCTCCTTGTCTCGTTGTGCACCTGCTCAACTGCTGCATGATGGCTAGCAGGGAGTCTGGCACACATGCAGTGCTTGGCATTAGTTACTTCTTCAACTCTTGAATGTTTGTTAAATTCTCTGGATTGAATGATTAATGACTGAATATCTTCCAACATGAAGCTTAAACTGTTTACAATTTATTTCCTTTACACCAATTCAACCTTGAGTTTCTATCTGCTTTGACATCATGCTATCAACAGCTCAGAGTGCACATACAAAAAATACAACTTGAACAGGGAAAGCAAACTCCTCCACTTTCTTACTGTAAGGGCTTTACTGAAGATCAAAGCTTGATAGGACTAATTTACATTTGGGTACAAACGGGAACACAGGAGGTTCCACTTAAACTTGAGAAGAAACTTCTTCTCAGTGAGGGTGACAGAACACTGGAACAGGCTGCCCAGGGAGGTTGTGGAGTCTCCTTCTCTGGAGACATTCAAAACCCGCCTGGACACGTTCCTGTGTAAACTGATCTAGGTGTTCCTGCTCCGGCAGGGGGATTGGACTAGATGATCTTTTGAGGTCCCTTCCAATCTCTAACATACTGTGATACTGTGATACATTAGTGTGCTCAGTAGCAGCTATCACTCATATGCGTAGCAAAATTCAGTCTCTGCTACATGTTTCAGAGACCAGAAGAGAAAATTTTTTAAAGTAACTGCAGCATAGCATCAGGTAGAAGAGAAGAGGAGGAAACTAGGAGAGTGTCATGGTTTAAGTGCTGTCAGTAACTCAGACCCATGCAGCCTGCTTGCTCACTTGCCCCCCTTCCTCTCCCCCAGCTCCTGGAGGAGAAGCAAAAGAATGTAACTCCCACAGGAGCACTGTTCGCAGGGTGAAAGTCAAAAACACAGCACTGCACCAGCTACTAAGGAGAAAAAATGCTACTGCTGAACTCAGGACAGAGAGAAAAGTGGAGTAGGATGAGAGGCCACGTAGAATATAATAGCAAGAATAAGGTCATTTTAGGAAAAAAAAGAAGCCTACAGGGACACTATCTTCTGATTTATTGCCAGATAGAACATGCAGGGTTAACTAAGGTTACACAGCATTTGAAACCGCAATACATCACACTGTTCCATTGTAAGCATATTTTTCAAACATTAACAAGCCAAAAACCTAAAACACGTCATGTGTGTGAAACTAAAACTGCTTACAGTTTGTAATACAAGTGAAAGTGCGTCATCTCAACTGACATTTGGGATAGCTTTCAACCAGAAAACTCCTTATGTCAGTTGCAGCATATCGGATCATTTATTTTCTGCAGCCAGGAGGATAAAGTGTCATAGGCAACAGCACTTAGAATATGCTACTCTGTTTCCTGAACAATTTGATGTCAGCCAATATCTTGAAGGAGGTGATTAAAAGTTACTAGTTTGTATGATGAAAATTTGTTCAGAATTTTGCAGTTGCTGCCAAATTTCTGCATATATGTAATATAACCATATCAGTTGCTTTAACCTGCTTAAGCTTGCTGGAAGAAAAGAAGCACCCCATGCTTTTGGGGTTTTTTTTAAGCAGAACTTTGCACCACTATCTATTTAGTCACTTCAAGTTAAAAATTGCAGTAAGGAAGATTGATAGAAAAGAAACAAACTTGTAATGCCAGTATTGCTGTTAACACTGCAATCTAGTCGCCAATATATCATAGAACTTTCATTACATAAACCTGACAATTACAAAGAGATTTGTAGAGATGTAAATGAGCAATGCTGCAATCATAGAACCTCTCACAGAAATCTCAGCATAAGGTCACAGTTTATAGAACCTTAATTTGCTATTAACCTTTGTTGACTTGAATTCTGTAAGATTAAGAAGCAGCTCTTTACCTAAAGGTATATCAGACATTTTTCTGAAGAGATCACTCTAAAATTTGACACTTCGAAAGCTAAGTAATGTAGAAATTTTGGTACATATGTTTTTCTTCCACCAAATACATTGCCAACTTCATGTTTTAACAGACGTTTTTGAAAATATTTGGAATAAAAATGAAGCTGTTTTCCATGTGTTTTTTTCAGGTTTATTTCAAATGTCTTTGTCACACCTAGTACCTGAAGTAACTTTGTATATTTTCTTTGGTATTTTCTATTCTCCATGCCTACCTCTGCATTTTATTATTTTATTTACTTTAGTGTCTTACTCTTAGACTATTAACTTTCTTCCATTCTTACTTCATTGTAACATAGGTCTAGCTACTAATTTATATAAACATTAATAAAAGGTCTCTATTAAATTTCAAATATATTATCACAATTTATTTTAAAATGAAAGGTATTTGAAACTAGATATAAGGACAGAAAGAAGCCATTAGTCAAAAAATATACAAATAATGTGATTAATAGCTTTTATTTAGCTACTTATAGATTCTCTGAGTGTGACCTTTGGGCTGTCTTAAACTATTGCTGCTAGTGATGCATGTCAGGAAGAATAGATGATTTATCTATGTGCCTGATGATTTGTCCTTAACATCTCTACACCAATAATTTTCTACAGGGTTGGAAGGTTTTTATTATTTTCAGAAAAATCGATGAACAAACAAAAACTTTTGATAATTTTTCCTTTATTAATTCTTAAGCAGGATGAACACTTGAATTATGAAGGGGGTTAGGGTTTATCTAATATAATCTTTTTGCTTCATGAATATACCCAAAATATTGTTTCCCAGTCTCTTCCCATGAATTATTAAATTAAGTATATGAACTTTTCAGGCAATTTGGATTTAAGATAAACAACCTGAGGATTATTCAAGTTGGCTGTTATTACAACGTGACTGAGGACTAACATGAAGGCTAAAGAAGTCCTCAGAATATCTGGAAGTGGTGATAGGTTCATTGTCTGTGTCTGAAGATTGTCATAGGAAGAAGCTATGTGAATCTCCTTGTAATTCCTTCCCCTTCAACTCATTTCAGTGCTTTAGCAAAATCTGATTGCTTGACATTGGTTTGCAGTGGGTGGTCTTCCATAATAAGTACAAAATACCAGTAGCAATTTTTCACATTTCTTTGATTAGTGGTTGAATATTACAAGTTAAAATAAATCTCTAGTTGACTTTGAACATAACCAAATCTTTCAAGTTTCATATTCTTTACTCTGCAAGTTAAAGCAATTTCTGCAATTTAATGCTTGTGACTACTGTGGGATACTTGCACTTCCAACCCTTGGTCTCTGGCTAATAACGGTTGTTAAAACAGGTATGTGAACAGAGGCTGTGAAGCAGACATCCTAGTCTGCCTCAGAGACCCTTTACCCAAACTGATAAGTTTACAGATGAAGATAACCATCAGATGCTTACAGGGTATCCTGGGATTTACAATCAGACTTTAGAATAGAAGAAAAACTCAGATGAAAAAGAAGAATAAAGAATATGCATAACTTCAAATTGTAAAATTTGTGAGGAAAAGACCAAGATGTGCAAGCAGCAGTAATATAAATCTGTTTATGCACTCCTAGAAATCTATCAGAAGGAGGAATCAGGACTTCTGCCTTGGCCATCCAAAGCCATTGGATGCTGTGACAAGTTTGAATGCTGGCATCTGCGGGTGAATGAGACCTCGCTGGGGGGCAGCACGTGCTCACATTAAGCTGGAGGACCCAGCTATGTCCCAGCATGCGTGTGCAAGTGGGACAATCCATATACTCAGGAAAAGGGACTGTGTGGGATGCACTGCCTGTGAGAGTATGTGCACATAATTTTATGTGTATATGTATGTAAGTGTGAAGTTACAGCATTTTAGAATTGCTTATGGAGGGGTGTTTCTTAGCATTTTAGACGTTTCTAATTTGGAGATTTTTATGTTATATTGCTGATATTGACTCTGAATAAATCATTGATTGCCCGCTAACTATGTGTTATTAACAAATCAATAAAAATTTTTAATCCTGATCTGGTTTAAAGAGCAAAAACTGAGCCGTTTTTCCTTATGACAATTTTCATGAGTCTGTTTGCATCAATACTTTGATAATTTCATGGACTCATGGTCATTATGAAAATGCATACATATTTTCATATACATAACATATTTCTTTAGTTATGTGGATGATCCTTTATGCAAGGGTCAAAAGATGTACAGCAGTCCTCTTCTAAGATATACAACTTTAAAAAAAATAAATAAAAAAAAGAAGAAAAGGAAGAACAAAGAAAAAAGATGGTTTGTTCACACTTCCTTGCACCTTAGTTTATGCACATTATATCACCCTAAGAACTACTGCAAGTATATTCTCCCTTTTAAATTTGCAAACCTTTTGAGACAGGATTTTTTTTCATCTTTTTAAAAGACTGCCTAATATGGTAAGAGAAATGTATTGCCATTTTAGGCAGTTTTGTATTATAAATAAAGAGAAATAATTATTAATCCTAAAAATATATACAAAGTGGGATACGGATTAATTCCAAATCTGGTAATTTACAAGTCAAAAGGTTAATTAAAATCCAAATCTAACCAAGATAGGCAGTATTGATTTTCATACCCTGAGTTAAAATTCTCTGTAGATAACAGAACTAAATCCTCCACATGCAGTAAAAGCTGATAATGTTCACTGAGATCTTAAAATGTTTCTGAAGGCAGCTCAAAACATGATGACAGCACTTAACACTTTCTCTCCAATCACCAATGACTGGAGTAATTAACTGTCCACTCGTTCTGTAGGACTCCTTGGGGGTTTGATTTATGCACATTTCAGAAGGCATAATTTTTTTCTACTAATACCATCCTTCTAACAAGAAACGCTAGTTATTTTTAACTTTTTTATTACTAATATTGCTTTGAGTTCTCTCTCTTGATTGGTTGTTATAAAGTTGTGCTGTTGGTCTGTACAAACTACCCTTGATAGCATCATAATCTCTTTCTGACCTAGTCAGTCTTTTTTCACTGTTCTTATGATCTCAGTCCATGGACCAACAAAAAGTACTTTTAAAGTATTTTCAAAGTACCAAGGTTGTAATTTCATCCTACCTAGAGATGACAAAGCTGAAATACAGCCCCACATTTATTTTCTCAGCCTAAATCAAGCTGTTTCCCTGTTTGTTTCACAATGTAATAACAGAAAGAGTTCAGCACAAAAGCCATTGATAGCAGAGATTCTCTCTAGCTTATGAAAAAGGTACTAAAAAAAAAGAAAGTATTCCTATTGGATAAGTGCCTTGGCAAACCATTTTACTCACACTACGCATAGAGAGGGCTTGGTGTGCATGAAGATTCTTTTTCTTTTCCGATAGTAAAAGATTTCCTCAGTTTGAAGCATCACTTTTCACTGGTTCATTCTAATGCTTTCATCTGCTTCACCTCTCATTTATTGAATTAAATCTACTGAAGTCAAGAGATTCTGTGTTTCTAAAAAAAAAAAATTGATTTTTATTTTTAATGTTTTGTGCACTGAAAGAAAAAATATATTTTGGATCTTTGTGAAAAAATGTAAAACTATAAACACATACTTAACCTCCTTAATTGCATAAGGGTTTGATTCACAGGTTGATTGCTTCTTTACTTGCCTGTGTTGCATTTATCTGAATTGCTATATTTGCCTGAATTGTTGTATGTATAACAAACATACAGTACCTGGAGATATATGGGAAAAATAATCATTAGGCTTTCTCCAACTTCCCAAGGAATAAAAAAAAGTGTTTTTGGTGCATCTTTATATTTCTATACTTTTTCTAGATAAATTGGTAAGGCTTAATACTGAGCATCAGATATTTCAGACTGCCAACAGCAAAAATAGTCACAGAAGAGGGAAAGAGTAACCTACCATATTAAGGAATTGATGAGAATTAGTGTTAATTACAATTTAGAGATTCTCTGTCTTGATGACTGGACCAACAGAAATACAAATTTAGTTCTGTTCGGTAATCATGACTGTATATTTTCTGGACCTATATGGTTGCAAGGTACATGAAAACACTTTGGGGGAGCTTGTCCTTTACTGAAAGTTTCAGCTTTTTTTTTGCTTCCCTTAAGAAAAGAATTAAGTGATGAATCATTTGTTGATTTACACTAATCACAAGTTTTGAAGATTTCTTCTTTTCGATAGTATAATTTTAAAATAAAAAGAAGCATTATATCTTACAGGTAGATTTGTTTCATTCTTACACAAAACAGATCATTGATTTTATGCTAATCACTAATATTTTAGTGTAGAATAAAAGAAGAGAAAGAGAATAGAACAGGAAGAAAGACAACAGAGAATTGTCAGATGCTGACAATATTATATTCATGTATGTTTGTTATATGCATACATTCATATAACATATGAATACTCAATATTCCTTTGAATATATTGAAAAAGATTCAGTGTTACAGTAGGAAAACTGTATCAAACTAGCAGTACAATTTTCTTAGAAGAAAAAATACTTTTTCCTTAAAAGTGAGAAACTAGTTTATTTGAGAGGACAGCGCTGTAAAATCCAGACTGAATAAAAGTTATTGACCAACAGAATAATTTTGTTTCTAGAAAAATTCAGACTGCCTGACTGGCCAATGACAAAGTAACAGGATTTATTAATAAAAAGAAGCAGCTATTAAACATATGTACATTTCTGCCTATAATAAAAATAATCAGAGTCTTACTGATTTATTTCAAACATTAAATATATTCCTACCCACATAGTGGAAAGGCCATGAAGCACAGTTTAGCTAAATTCTCATGATTTCTTAAATGTAGCTGTCACTTTTCACATAAATATCATAAATCGTAAGTTTCTTATTCATATACAGTTATATGTGTTATCTTTTACACATCCATTTCTTAAAAATCTCCTATATGTAATGCAACATCTGTTCTTTTCAGGGAAAAATGTACTTTTTTTCATAGGGGAACTTTTAATCTACTGTAGTACTCTTTCACAGCATGCTTGTTTTCTGCATGTTGAATGATATATTCTAGATTATGATATACCTAGAGATGATTCCTCTAGCTCAGTAAATGAATTCTTATTATGCCAGCATCTAATTTTAAGTTTCTTGACAATTATAGGGTAGAAAAAAAATTATGGGAAAAATGAAACCTAGCCAGAATGTGTGGGAAGGCTGATACACAGTAAAAAGACCATAAGATACCAGCTGGTACAGAGAGAGAAGCACTGCATTAGCATTAAGTGATTAACATGCAGAAGATGATCAAAAATTACTAATATAGCATTAGCAAAGAAAACATTGTTGTCATTCATAGTGTGTCAAAATGTGCTTGATGCTTCATAGATGGCTCTTATAAAGGAAGCTTACTGACCTACACCAAATATTACGCTCTTACATATCAGTAGGATAGGAAATCAGCACAACTTTCTCACTAACTGTTTTTGGATAAGAAACTGTGGAGATGAAAAAAAATCATATCTTTCTCAAAAGTTGGCTGAATTAAACTTCTTTATCTACCATTTGTGGTAGGGATGTGAATAGAGCAGTTACAATATTAAGAGATTTTGTAGAATCCCTTGATATTTTAGAAAGGTTATGGGATGAAATTATCATAATATTAATTCATTGGGACCCTATGGTGTAATCCAGTGAGAAAATGAGGATGGTAAAAGTGTAAAGCCAGAAGGATTGCTGATCTTTATTTAAATTTTGTCCTACATTGTCCTTTATATTAATTTTGTATCCTCACTCTGAAAAAGAGGCAAATTGAATTTCTTAGAGGAAAGCAAAATCCATTAAGAGAAAAATATTTTTGTGTCTTGTGGTGAATTCATACTACCTTCTGATACCATGGTTGCAATCAATATGAAAATGTTCTACAAATGAAATGGCGATGCTTTTGAAGAAGATACTACTATCTTTTCAGGTTACTTTTATTCCTTTGGAACTTCTATTACATCAGTTTAAATTTGAATTAGCAGTTTCTCATCCACTTCACTCATTGTGGTGGGTTGACCTCATCTAGCTGCTAGACACCCACCCAGCCTCTTTCTGACTCACCATGACAGGAGGAGAAAATAAGGTAAAGAAAGCTTGTTGGTCAAGATAAAGACAGGGAAATCACTTACTAACTACTGCAATGATCAAAACAGACTCAATCTGGGAAACATTAATTTATTACAAATCAAAAATAGAGTAGAATGGTGGGAAACAAGGACAAAAACTAAAACACCTTCCCCCCACTTTTCCTTTATTCCCAACTCCCATCCTGATCAGATCAGGGAGGTAAGAAATAGTTAGATGAGACTGGAAGGCTGTGGCACACTGCCTGACCCATTATTTTGTTTATGGGGAGAAGCTATGGTGTAGTTGTGTGCACCATTTCATAATGGCATTAGCAAAGTAGGCTTTTTGAGTTAACCAATTTCAGGAAATGTAATTCAGAGTTCGCACGCATTCATGTATTCAAGTTGTAAAGGCTTTTGCAATATTTTTAGATTTTTTTTCTGGTTTCCAATGTATAACTACTAAATATTCTTTTGGGGTTAGTATTGTCTTGATAGTGAATAACTGATAATGACTGATAATGATCTTTTCATATATGCTATTGCTCTTCAGGTTCTGTTGCATCATATACTCTTGTGCATGCATGCAAGTTCACAGCAGTGTTTCATGCTGTGAACCTCCCCAGTTAAACAGCATTAGAGGCACCACTGGATTCACTAGAGCAATTTTTCTGAGGAATCAAATTTATATGATTTATAAATATTGTGGTTCGTACCAAATGACAACTCTGTGTTAATAATAACCCTAGAACCTAAGGATATGATAACTGAGTGACCTGAATTGTTATAATACCATTCCACACCTAGTCTTGAGATATATTTGAGAAAGAATAGGGTCAGTGATTATGAAATTATGAGAAGGAGTATCTTTTAATTTCCTGCTTAGCAAAGGCTGAACAATTCAGACAAGTTATTCTAACATAAGTTTCATGACCCCGGTAGAAAAACTGGGTACTGCTTTACACAGATATTAAATCTGGATTCAGTAAATGAATATTATGAGGATCCAGGATACCCTTAGCAAAGCTGTTTCATCAGTTAACAGCACTGATTCGGAAACCCCAAACCTCATTTTCTCATTATCAGTGTCTTTTTGTTTTCGTCTTTTTTTTTTTCCCCACTTAATTTCACCTTCTATCTAGTTTTGTAATTTTGTTTGTTTCATCAGAATATTAAAGAATAGCAATTTGTCTTTGTTGCCTGTGGTACTGACCCCAGCTGGTAGTTAAGCCCTCATCCTGTCAGTTGCTCATTCCCCCCCTCATCCCCCTTTAGTTGAGATAAAGTTGAGATAAAGACTGAAGGGAAAGAAAGATGGGGGGGGGGGGGGGGGGGAAGAAAATGAAAGGTGGAGATTGAAAAAACCCGAATCTTGCAAAAGCAAGTAAAGCAATTACTCACCACCTTTCAGCAGCAAACCAATGTCCAGTCAGTCCCTGAGGAACAGCTACTTTAGGAAAACTTCCCCCGCATTGCCCTAAACTTGACATACCTTTATTCTTCATCATGGTGTCGAATGGAATGGAATTTCCGTTTTGTTATTTTGGGTCAGATGTGCTCCCTGCATCCTCTCCTAATGTCTTGCACACCCCCAGCCTAATCATTGTGGAGGCACAATGAGAAACAGGTCACAAATCTAAAACACACTCCCTATCACCTGCCATGAAGAAAATTAGCTCTATCCCAGCCAGCTAACACACACAGCTCTCAAAATTCCTTTTTGCTAAACTAATTGAACTGATCATGTGGGAGGTTGAGATAGATGGTAGGTTGTGGCTGCTGAAGAAGGGAAGGAGTCCTGTAGCCCATTTTCTTGCTCCTCTCCAGGAAATTGCATTTTTACTGAGTAACCCCACTGGATCAAACCCGTAAATTACCCTTTGACACTCTCTACAGTCCCACTAAGGAGTGTGATTTGACTTGCCCCTTCAGGCTTTCTTGCAGCATGCTACACAAGTTATTTTACTGATGAAGATGCCCCTGAGAGACTCATTAATCAAAATAAGAAAACGAAAGACATTTTAAAATTAATTTATTAATGAGACAGTTATTTTACCAGTACTTATGAACAGAAAAATAGCTATTTCATAACTTTCCTATTAACTTTAAATGTTTTCAGTGTATTATTTATTCTTCAGCATCTATTCTGACTGTTCTCAAATTTATTAAATTTGTATTCTGCCTAAGCTGTTCCAGAGCTGTGAGATAGTCCTCTTATGAGCAATTTGAGAGTCTGCCAAATAAAGACTTGACTTAGTCAATGTTATGTTTCATAGAATTATTTACTGTATCATGGCTTTAATAAGATTAAGAAATTCGATATAGCTGATTTACATTTCCATGTCGAGGAGTTGTTTGATTTTTTTGAGAATGGTGTTTGAGAAAGAAGGAACAGATAAGAGAAGAGAGAGAAAATGGAGACTTGTCAGACTGACATTCACATAGAAACTGGAGAGTCTACAAAACTTATTGATCAGACCCACATGTCATTGTGAAAATGGTTTATGAAATTAAATTCAAAATATGTAAAAAATGTCAAATTCCTTTATACTAAAAATGTAGTTGAGAAAGAAGAAAACTGATAATTAACTGTTTATGTTTTGAGGTTCTTTTTAAGAGCAAAATAAAACAAAAAAAACCCTGAACTACACATACTTGACATTGATAAAGAAGGCTGCTTGTAAATCAAAGAGGTTAATACAAAAAAAAAAAAAAATTAGCAGTAGTTTAGAAATTTTTTTGGTCATTAATTTGGAAAAGTTTTCACCTAGTTGGATATTCCTGAATTTGTGCTTGAATGGGTAGCTTAAAATAGTGCTTTCTCTGAGTGCAAACAAAAGCTTAGAAACAGTTCTGTGGTAAAGGTAGGCTATATTCTCTATGCAGTCATTAAAAAACAAAGACATTTCTGAGGCTGGCTAGTATCTAAATATGCCAATACCTTTGAGAGATCACAAAGGTTTTATGATTGAGGGATTGTCCAGAGGTGCAGAAATGGGATTAGCTGTAATCTCCGCTACAGGCTTCTAATACAATCTTGAATGAGTCACTTAAAGTACCATGTACACTAAGCAGTGACAAATGATAACTGAGCTAACTTGAAAAATCAAAATTGACATAGCTGTTAGGGGCCCACTGTTAATTAGCTGTAACACAGTGTTGCTCATACAGCTGTGCTAGTTAACGCCTCTGCAGAGCAGTACACCACTTTATGTGAACGCATGCAGCAATGAATTTGCCATGACTAAGGCCCTTCTCCATACACATACTCCTGCACCACTTTTACAGCAGCAGTCAACCACTTTTCCCTCATTTGTCCTCTGCCCCTCATTTAAGTTTAAATAGTGTCAGCTAATTTGTAGCTTTTAACTAACCTGTCATAGACAGAGCAATGTATTGCAAGATGTAGACAGAATTAATCATTTTATTCCTTAACTAACAGCAGGAGCACACACACTTTCTTATTCTCTCTTTGTGTCTTTTCTATCCTCATCATAATTGTTTGAGGTGTAATTTCTACAAACTGGTTCTTATTATATGGATATTTCTGGATCTAGTCTACAGTGTATCTGGTCTGCTGTGTGTGACAATGCAGTCAGACTAGAAAAGACATTAAGGCAGAAAAAAGGTGGTAGGAGTTTTCTAGGTATAAAATAGTACTGATACATTTTTGCTTGAAAAATTTGTTACTGGCTATGTACCCAAATAAGGAATTTGATAAATCAGGCTTTTTTCCAGTAGTTTTTCATACTTTTTACAATTTCTTCACCTCAATATTAGAAGATATAATGTCACAAATTTACATACTAAGAGTAGAACATAATTATTTTTGGTTCACCGCATATGCTCCAAGAACTATGATGAGCTCTAAACTGTATAATTTCACCTGCAAACTGTCACAAAAAGAATCTCCAATGGGCTGGCAAAGGATCACAATTTGAACCACAGTCACTGAAATCAAATATATGCAGTGTTAATAGAATAGAGCAGAATTAGCAGCCACACAGTGGAGTGTAAACAACCTTATCAGAGCCAAACTTTCCTTGACTTGAGTATCTGAACTAGTGGAACACCATCCCTTGTCAAGATGAAACTAAGTCTCCTTTCCAGACATTAGTTTTCAGATTTGACACTAGGGGTACCTAATGGAAAACACAATCCAGAATGCTATTCCACAACAGTAAGAAGACTTCATCTTCCTAACCTTAGTCTTTTTTTTTTTTTCTCTTTTTCTATTTTTTCATTTTCATTTTTGTTTTCTTTTTCTTCTTGTTCCTTTTTCCTTTTTTTCTTTTTTCTTCTTTTTCTTCTCTTTCTTTCTTTTTCTTTTCCTTTTTTCTTTTGCTTTTTGTTTTTTGTTTTCTTTTTCTTTTTTCTTTTTCTTTTCATTTTCTTTCTTTTCTTTCTTTCAATTTTCATTTTTCTTTCTTTTTTTTTCCTTTTTCTTTTCTTTTTTCCTTACCATTTTTTCTTTTTTTTTCTTTTTTCTTTTCCTTTTTGTAGATTTCTGTGTCTATGTGGCATGGCTTCCGCACACAGCAAGAGAAATCTTGTATGAGGATTAATTCTCCTTTCATTTTACAGTTACATTTTCTCTTCATTTTCCCCTCAGAGAAAATATGACAAATCTTACATGATTCATTGTGAGCAAATGTATTACTGGGATGGAAATTTCTTAAATAACAACGTTACCTTTTGTAAGAAGGTCTGTTTTTTTTCTGGTAGCTCAGGCATTTCCTTGAACTATACCCCAAAACTGCATCCCTAACAATATTAAGGAAATTAATTCTGGTGTAACTACACAGTACAGTTAATTGTAACTTAATCTCAGAAGTTTTGCCTTTTATTGTAAGAAGAAAATACAGGAAGAATAACGTCTTTGACAGATGTACAACAACTAAGAATTATGCTGATATCAGGGACAACTATAGGAATATTTCATTTGGGAAAGAATACATATCCAATATCTTCCAGTATCTGAAGGGGGCCTATAAGTGTCGAACACTTTGCACAAGTCCAGGTAGATGACATCAACTGTTCTACCCCTGTCCATCACTTCTGTAGCCCCATCATTGAAGGTCACCAAATTGGTCAGGCAGGATTTCCCCTTAGTGAAGCCATGTTGGCTGTCACCAAGCACCTCATGGATTTTCATGTGCATTATCATGCCTTCCAGGAGAATCTGCTCTGAGATTTTGCCAGGCACAGAGGTGAGACTGACTGGTCTGTAGCCCCCTGTGTCATCCATTTTCCCCTTCTTGAAAATGGAGGTTTTATTTCCCTTTTTCCAGTCATCGGGAACTTCACATAACTGTCATGATTTCTCAAATATGATGGCCAGCAGCTTAGCAACTTCATTTGCCAGCTCCTTCACGACCCATGGATGGATTTCATCAGGACCCATGGACTTTTGCACGTTCAGATTTTTAAGATGGTCTCGAACCAGTTCGTCTCCTACGGTGGGCCCAAGGTCTTCATTCTCACAGTCCCTGCGTCTGCCTTCCAAGTGGTGGTGTGGTGGTGTGGTGGTGCGGTCAGAGCCTTTGCTAGAGAAGGCCGAGGCAAGGAAGTAATTCAGAACCTCAGCCTTCTCCAAATCCTGTGTAGCCAGTTCTCCCAAGTGCTTCCTGAGGGGGCCTGGATTCTCCCTAATCTTTTTTATTTGTTATGTACCTATAGAATCCCTTCCTGTTATCCTTAATATCCCTAGCCAAGTTTAATTCTAACTGGGCCTTAGCTTTCCTAACCTGGTCCCTAGCTTCCTGGACAACATCCCTGTACTCTTCCTAGGCCGCCTGTCCTTGCTTCCACTTTTTATAAGCCTCCACAGGGAAGGAGAAACATAAAATTCGCCTGGTCTTGGCTCAAAATACCTAAGTTAGGTGGCAGTTACTATGCATGAGGGAAGAGAAAGAAAACCTTAGAAAAAGTCTCAAGAGGAAGATGCATGTACTAAATCAGAGCTGTTGATAATGCATATATGATGTGATACTTGGTTCCACTGATCATAGAACATGCACACAGCAACTACCTCAAATGAGAAAATTACGGACTTAGAGACACACATAGTAAGAAAGTTCCTATGTTTGACATACAAAATAAATCACAAGCAACAGTAACTTTCATATTTTTCCATGACTATGTACTTCTGATTTTCAAACAGATTTTACCCTGGTCCCATCGATATTTAAGCATATATAACATGTCCTTATTCCTGTGGCCTGAGATAATCCATGTGTACAACTCCTTAAGGTAAAGGAAACTGAACTTTCATTTTGATGAAGCAGACGTCCATCAAGCTGTTTTATGTAAAAAACACCTTTTTTCAAGCATATATCAAATTTTGACACTACTTACAAGAAAATAAGAGACAATATATGGATCATAGATTACATAAACAGAATCAAAACATTATATTTCAGTATTATTAGAACTTTTTACGGCAATTTCTTTTCAATTCTGTTGATTTATACTATACTACATTCAACGTAATAAAGACATTTGAGATTTTTTTTCAAACAAAAATAGAATACACTGTGATCTCTTCTGAAATTTTTAATGCTTTTTGCAATGTTGCCAGTGTAGACAAAAAGGCAAAGTAGAAAATACTTTTTCTTTTGTACAATGAAATTAAAAGGAAAATTTATTTCAGGTAATTATTATTGGAAGGTAGACACAGGGAATGTGAGAATGAAGACCTTGGGCCCACTGTAGGAGAGGATCTGGTTTGAGACCATCTTAAGAATTTGAACGTACACAGGTTCATGGAACCTGATGAAATCCATCTGTGGGTCGTGAAGGAGCTGGTGAATGAAGTTGCTAAGCCACTGGCCATCATATTTGAGAAATCATGACAGTCATGTGAAGTTCCCAATGACTGGAAAAAGGGAAATATAACCCCCATTTTCAAGAAGGGGAAAATGGATGACCAGTCAGTCTCACCTCTGTGCCTGGCAAAATCTCAGAGCAGATTCTCCTGGAAGGCATGCAAAGGCACATGAAAATCCACAAGGTGCTTGGTGACAGCCAGCATGGCTTCACTACAGGGAAATCCTGCCTGACCAATTTGGTGACCTTCAATGATGGGGCTACAGAAGTGATGGACAGGGGTAGAACAGTTGATGTCATCTACCTGGATTTGTGCAAAGTGTTTGACACTGTCCCACATGGCATCCTTGTCTCTAAATTGGAGAAACATCAATTTGATAGGTGTACCACTCAGTGGCACACAGACTTGTGGTTAATGATTCAATGCCTGTCTGGAGACCAGTAATGAGTGGTGTCCCTCAGGGACTGGTGTTGAGACTGATCTTGTTTAATATCTTTATCACTGACATGGACAGTGGGATTGACTGCAAGTTTGCTGATGACACCAATCTGTGTGGTTCAGTTGATATGCTGGAGGGAAGGAATAACATCCAGATGGATCTCGACACGCTTGTGAGGTGGGTTGATGCCAACCTCATGAAGTCTAACCATGACAAGTGCAAGGTCCTACAGCTGGGTCAGAGCAATCCCTGGCACAGCTACAGGTTGGGCAGAGAAGAGATTCAGAGCAGCCCTGCAGGGAAGGGTGTGGGGGTGTTGGTCGATGGCAGAATGAACATGAGCCAGCAGTTTGTGCTCGCAGCCCAGAAAACCAGCCACATCCTGGGCTGCATCAAAAGGAGCGTGACCAGCAGGTTGAAGGAGGTGATCCTGTCCCTCTACTCTGCTCTTGTGAGATGTCACCTGGAGTATTGTGTGCAGTTCTGGTGTCCTCAACATAAAAAGGACATGGAACTGTTGGAACAAGTCCAGAGGAGGACCACGAGGATGATCAGGGGACTGAAGCAACTCACGTATGAAGATAGGCTGTGAAAGTTGGGGCTGTTCAGCCTGGAGAAGAGAAGGCTGCGTGAAGACCTCCTAGCAGCCTTCCAGTATCTGAAGGGAGCCTATAGGGATGCTGGGGAGGGACTCTTCATTAAGGACTGAAGTGACAGGACAAGGGGTAACGGATTAAAACCTAAACAGGGAAGTTTAGATTGGATATAAGGAAGAAATTCTTTCCTGTTAGGGCGGTGAGGCACTGGAATAGGTTGCCCAGGGAGGTTGCTAATGCCCTATCCCTGGCACTGTTCAAGGCCATGTTGGACGAGGCCTTGGGTGATATGGTTTAGTGTGAGGTGTCCCTGCCCATTGGAGGGGCATTGGAACTAGATGATCTTAAGGTCCTTTCCAACACTAACTGTTTTTTGAGTCTATGATTCTATTATTATTTTCTTCTATTAATCTCCCGGTTCCTTGACATTGTGTAACTCTCAGTTCCTCAGCTATGAACCCTTTGTTGGATTTTGAAGCCTAAATCAGACAACCAGACAAGTTTATAAGACAAAATTTGCTACCATCTCCTATATTTGGCATATAATTTATTTTTCTTTTGCACTTCATATTTTATTTATTACCTCCCATTTTTATGCACATGTTGCTTTTCCAGTGTTTGGTAACCTCACTTCAGCCTTCCTGTTCCAGAGATTGATTGTTCAAACATGTTAATCAAACCCCGATTATCCCAGTTCAACTGGGATATTAGTATTGGGTGTTTAGTCTTGAGAATTGTATAAGCTCCCAGATCACTGCCACGAGCTAATAGTACCCTTTTTGCTACAGGAAACACCCCAATCGATATACCTTTGTGAAAGACAGCAGTGAGAAACTTAAGTATATGAGAGATCTTTAAAGCCCATGAGGTTAGGCTCCAACCAAGTGGTAATTTTGAAAATGTTGGTGTCTCATAGATGCTGAACAATGAAGCCTAAAGGATTTCAGTTCCAAGAACGGAGTCTTGAGAACTCTAATGTAATTTCTTACAACTTAAAACCAGCGGAAAAAACCAATTTTAAGAGGAAAATCAGCACATTATACAAAGTAATGGTGGAGTTTGTTTCTATTATTTATTATTTTTTTTAAGCAAATAAGTAGTGGAGTGTAGGTCATGTTATCAGTCTAATTGCATATGAAATGAATTAGAATCTCTAGAGATTTCTATTAGTTCCTGTGATTCCCTGCTTTTCATCATGGTAATTAATTCAACAGAAAACTGTACAGACCTTATATATAAAATATATGTGAACAGTTCAGCTATTCATGACTCAAAGAATAATTCTGTCTTGCTTAAAGCTGGGAATACCCATGACAGAAAGAAATATCAATTGTCTCTCATCAAAATTCAATTTATTAGCTTGCAAAACTGTACAAACCACAGAAGGCTAACAAACAGGCAAAAGCAGTCAGAGGTTATTGTGACCTTTGCTCCTTAGCCTTTAAGATCCAAAACTGATATCACATTTGGGGTTTCACTGCTAATAATGTCTCTTCCAGCAAAGTGAATGAGCTCTCCAGACTCTGTCAGAACACTTAATATGAAGCAAGGATGATAGGGCTGAGCTGCCCTTTGTAATTTATGCCTGAAAGTAAATAAGATACCGTAGTTGGAGATATGCAGAACATGAGCAGACAGATAATGATCTGTCAGCCTGCTGAAGTCTATGGAGGGAACTGGGTCATCATTGATTGCTCTCTTAAATGTATACACTGTGCCCTACAAGGGTGTGGCCAGAGATAGGAAGGAGAATGGATATAATGTCAGTCCCTTTGCAGAATCTCGAGAAGCATGTGCTCCTTGAGTAGTCCCTACTGAAGGAACTGTTTGAAAGTGAGTGTCTCAGGCATCCTCTAGAATTAATAAATCAAAGCCTCTGAAAAGGCTGTCACTGGCCTTAGGGAATGTAGCACAAGGCCTTTTTTTTTCCCTGCAGCAAGAAGCAACCTATCTACTAAATAAAGTAAGAAGGTTGTGTGTTGGTCCCTCACCTACTGATCATGTGCCTTAACTTTGTATCTTACCTTTGAAATTGAATGGGGTTTTTTGCTTATTCTACTGTGTTTCCTGAGAGAATTTTTTCTTACCTTTTCATTGTTATAGACAAAGTATATAAACAAATGCTATATATATATGTTCATAAGTATATTTTTTGTTCCAAAAAACATCCTCTATTAGCAATAGTTCAGAATGGTTTGTTCTTTTTGCATACTGTGATGAAACACACTTTGGTGTGAAACAAGGTTGCGTTCTCGCACCGACCTTATTCACAATCTTCTTCAGCATGATGCTCCAAAGGGCTACAGCAGACCTCGACAAACAAAACGGCATTTATATTCGATATCGTACCGATGGTAGCCTATTCAATCTAAGGTGACTGAAGGCCCACACTAAGACCCTAAATCATCTTGTCCGTGAACTGCTCTTTGCTGATGATGCCACCCTTGTTGCCCACACAGAAGCAGCTCTGTAGCGTTTAACATCTTGCTTTGCGGACGCGGCTGAGGTTTTTGGGCTGGGAGTCAGATTGAAGAAGACAGTAGTCCTCTACCAACCTGCACCGCAAGAAGATTATCGCCATCCCCATATTACCATCGGCGAGTCAGACCTTAAGACAGTTCAGCAGTTCAGCTATCTGGGAAGCATCATTTCCTTGGATGCCACGATCGACAAAGAGATAGACAGCAGAATAGCAAAGGCATATAGAGCCTTTGGAAAACTCCATAAAAGAGTCTGGTGTAATAAACACCTGAAGAAAAGTACAAAGGTCAGTGTCTACAGAGCCATTGTATTGTCTACTCTTTTATATGGGTCTGAATCTTGGGTCATCTACCGTCATCACCTGCGACTCCTGGAACGCTCCGTACAATTCTAAACATCCATTGGACTGACTATGTGTCTAATGTCACTGTCCTCGAACAGGCAGGGGTCACCAGCATCGAGGCCATATTGCTGAAATTGCAGCTGCGCTGGGCAGGGCACGTCTCTAGAATGAAGGATCACTGCCTCCCCAAGATCGTGTTTTACGGTGAACTTGCCACCGGTAGCCGCAAGAGAGGTGCCCCAAAGAAGAGATATAAGGACTCCCTGAAACAATACCTTAGCCTTGGCCATATTGACTACCATCAGTGGTCCACCTTGGCCTCCAATCGGGAGACTTGGAGGCACACCATACATAATGCCGCTGACTCCTTTGAGAGCTCACGAAGAACTAGTCTCGAGGAGAAAAGACAACGCAGGAAGAATCACGCCCCACCTGTTCCACCCAAGGAGACCTTCTGCTGTGCTTTTTGTAGCCGGATTTGCCTATCCCACATTGGCCTTCTTAGTCATCAGCGTGCTTGTAGTAAGCGTGGGTAAAAGCCCTTCCCAAATCTTCGTTTGCGAAGTCAAGCCATGAACTGTGATGAGTCTTCAGTAAGCCTAAGTAAGCCTTAATTATAAAATATAGATTCCTGAAGTTACATTAGATGTTCACAACTGTTGCAAACATATTTAAAATGAAACACCAACATGCATAGTATTGAATTCTTGATCATTTGTAAAATACATCAACAGTTTCTACAATATGTTGACTTCGGACTGGCTTTGTAGCAGGCCTTGCTACTCTGCTCACAGAATCACACAAGGAAAAAAAAAAAAACAAACCAAACCCCAAAACCACAATCTACACCTTTATATAAAAGATTTTGAAATAAAGTCAGGATATTTTCAGTAATGCTTTTTTTTTTTTATTAACCTTAGAGTTTTATAGAGACCACACTATAACCAGTGATACATGTAGAACATAGGAATCAATTCCTGCCAAACCTCTAACCTGTATGACTTTAATAAAGTCAGAATTTGTGATTCTGGGAAATTCAACCTCATATTTTGATGGCTGTACAATGAATTTCATGAAGACAGTGTTATGTTGGTTCCCTGCAAGAAGTCGGTATATATGACTTAACGTATATTGGGGTATTTCTGCATGGTGCATTTGTTGTAATTTCAAAGGACAAAAAATGTCTTTCATTCAAATTAATTTTAGTAGGTGGCATCTTGAGCCTTCCCATTATGCTAGTTCAGCTGAAGGAAAACTTGCAGAGTATAAGGAAAAACAGAATTAAAAGTAATTTCTACAGGAAAAAAGTTTCTGTATCTGTGTGGACTAAACTAAGGGAATGTCTGTAGGACCTTTACACACACTGATGTGGCCAATACAAAATTCTGGAGGGTGCAGTGTGCTTGAAATGCCTGCATACAAGTCAGGTTTAGTCTGGAAGAAATATAGTTTCATTGACACAACCTTGTGCCAAAATAATAAATCTTTTCTTTCCAGACTGCAGTGGTTATGCAGCTATACTGGTTTTTCTCTCTGCAAGCCTTCAAAACTCTGCACTTGCTCCAGTGCATAGTTTAAATTTACCTGGTCTGACTACAGGGTAACTGTAGATATTGTTACTTTCAGTACACTTCAAAGACAGAAGTTATGTGGATACTGTGCATTGTGTCAGGGGCATTTGCTGAAAAGGTTCAAATTACGCAACAGTACTTTTCAGATTTGACTGTGTTTATTTTTGTTAAACCTGCATTTTAATGAACTGAACTTTTGTGGTACACTGCAATGAATTATCTAGAAACTGCAATTCCGTATTAATGAAGGACAAGTATTTTCATTTCCAGTTAATTTCTTTAGGAATTTCTAGTTTATTTGTTCTTTACTGAATTAAGATATTTTTTTTTCTTGTAGGAGATGATAGTTGGTTACATAGTTAATTTTATTAACTAGGTTAAAGTTGAGATACAGACATAGCTAGGTTCTGGATGCAATATGACTCCTAAATACTTTTCCCTGTATTTGATCATGTAGGTATACAAGAATATGTTATGCTTATGAATGAAATAAGCCTAGCAAAGAAAGCTTTATACAAAGTATTTAGGCTGCGTTAGATAAAGTATTGCTGTCAGGTTGAGGAAGGTGATTTTTTTCCCCGTGCTCAGCACTCCTGAGACCATGCTTAGAATACTGTGTCCAGTTCTAGGCTGTTCAGTAAAAGAGAAACATGGACATACTGGAGAGAGTCCAACTAAGAGCCATGAAGATGATTAACAATCTGGAATGTCTTTCCTATGAAGAAAGGCTGAGAGAGTTGAGTCTGAAGGAAGGAAGGATAAAGGGGAATTGTATTAATGTATAGAAATAACTGAAGGGAGGATGCAGAAATGATGGAGACAGGCTCTTATCAGTGCCCAGTGACAGGACAAGAGGTAACAAACACAAACTGAAACACAGGAAATTCTGTCTGAACATGAAGAAACAC
The DNA here is from genome assembly GCF_033783945.1 of Neopsephotus bourkii. Lineage (NCBI taxonomy): Eukaryota > Metazoa > Chordata > Aves > Psittaciformes > Psittacidae > Neopsephotus > Neopsephotus bourkii. Next base: position 7,659,054 of record NW_026902105.1, on the reverse strand, counting down.
TTTTTAACTGTGAAGGTGACTGAGCACTGGCAGAAGTCACACTGATGTTGTAGAGTCTCCTACATTGGAGATACTCAAAAGCTGCCCGGACATGGTCGGGGGCAACTGCATCTAGGTGGCCTGCTTCAGCTGATGACCTCTAGAGATCCCTTTCCCACCTCAACCTTTCTGTAATTCTGTGGAATCACTGGTTCTATTTCTGTTAATTACTGATAAGGTGCAAAGAGGAAATGATCATGGTTGCTTGCTATTTGTGTGTTTAGATGCACACATTGTGTGTTTAGCTGCTCTGGATGGTTCTCCAATGAATGAATTTCAACCAGGACACCGAATGCATTGCTGGTGCTCCTGAGTGTGCACTGAAGAATTCCCAAATACAGACAAAAGGCAAATTCACATTAAAAAAGACCTGTTCCACTAACTGTTAATGTAGAGCCCCCATAGAGCTTAATCTTTATCTCAAAATACTGGCAGTGGCTAGAGTAAATTATGAATATGAGTGAGAATCCCCTGTTTGTTTCTTCATTTGTCCTTCCTGAAATTCAGACTATGTTTGTCACCATTTCCAACTTTAGTTTTATTTATTCTAATGACCCAGCAGGTCAATATCTTTAGGATAATACTAGTGCAGGAAAAGTTGCTCTTTGCTGCATGACCCCCTCTGCTGCTCTATAGTTTTATTACAGACATGAGCATGTTACAAGTTAGCATAGGTCTTGTGTATTACAGTATTAATCTAGACTTTTTATTTTTTTTTTTTTTTTTTTTTTTACTAGCTTAACCCAGCTGGACTCCCTGTTTTTGATGGAGCCAAAACTTTCTAGCTAGGCCCAGGTCTTATTCATTCAGACCCAATGTTTCCCCCCGCCCCCTACAACCAGTTTCTCCACTCCTGTGAATCACACATGCCTAAGCTTTGTATTTCAACTTCTGGAAGTTTCATATTTCCAGTTATTCTGGACCTAGTTGCTACCTTTTCAGAGGCATAGAGTATCTCAGACCAGCCCCAAACGGTAGCCCTCTTCAATCCTTGTTTCACTTCTACAGTCTGGGAAAAGGGAGAGCAGCTCTGTGACTGAAGAACAGCCTCTGTGACTCTGAGAACAGCCCTGTGAATTCCTAGAACCCATGAGGAAACCCAGCTTGTGTGACATGAAGGAAAAGCAGTTTAGTTGCAGCCAGGGAGCCCATTTTCTCTGACAGAGCCCAAAATTTAGGCTTGTGACTACCTAGACTGTCTGAATATTTTGTTCAGGGCCATGCTAAAAACTTTCCCAAAAGAATGAAGAATGACCGGAACACACTGAGGTAACTGTGTTGTGACAGGGAATTGTGGGCAAGTAAATGACACCACAGACTGAGTGTGCAGAATCTATCACTGCTAACCTTCAGAAGCACTGTATATCCAGAGGATTGTGTGAAATGACATAGTTTGGATACTTTTGTCATACTCACGAAATACAACAAATTTCAATGGAATCCAAATTAAAAAAATATTATGGTAGAGATCTTAATAATATTTTCAGCTCAACGAAGTAATTCCAGGCAGATGAAGCTTTGGCCCACAGATGTCCGGATCTGCCTCTGCATGGTGACACAGCATGCATGCTGGACGAGAGAGAGCAAGTGCCACTGAGAATGAGCACCTCTGCAGGGCCAAGGATGCGTCCCTGAGGGATTGCCCCCAAGAGATGCTCTGTCCCTGCCTAGCTGGCTGCTGAGCAGGGCTGGACACCTTGGAGAGGAAAGGGCACTGAAGGCAGGGGTGTCCCAGAGGGTGCGCACTGCCCAGCCCTGGTCCCGTTTGCCAAGCAGAGGAGCGGGCAACACTCCCCCTGCCAATGCTCCCGGTCCATGCCCACAGCCTCAGGAGTCCCTTTGCCAGGCTGTAGGAGAGGGACTTTGCTCTCACCCTGCGCCATCGAGTCGGGTGTCCTACACCTCCTTGTGGACGTGTCAGACTTCAAAAGTGGGTGTTTGGAGAGTCCCTGTCTCAGCAGCGCTGGGGATTCTCCAAGTGCTCCTCTGCTACCTCTGAGGGAGAAGAGAGACGCAGGTGAGCTCTCAGCACAGGCCCAGAGCCCTGCAGTGTGGAGCCCCCTCCTCCCTCAGCAGGCCCCAGGAGCCCTGTCCCTGCCCTCTACTCCCCGCACCTCACCAGGTCACAGCGATGCACTGAGCCCAGCGTTCCCTCTTTTATAGGCCTGCCCCGCCCCTACCACCAGTGGCCTCTGTGACATCAGCACCGCTGGCCCTCTGGTGCTGAGGGGGCACCCTCGACCACACACCACCCACTGTGACACGGACACTGCATCACAGGGCTGGCTGTGAAGCGCACAGGCAGGGGCCCGAGCCCTTGGCACCCGGGCCACCGGGCTGGCTGCTCCACCTGCAAGTGCAGAGGCAAGCGCCAGCTTAGGGACATGGTTTCCTGGTGAACTTGGCAATGTTAGCTTAACGGTTGGACTCCACGACCTTTACTGCCTTCTCCAACCTAAATGATTCCTGTGGCTCTCATTACCATTCCACTATTACTTGATCACCATTTGCTTGCGCTATGATTTTCCTTCAGTCGTCGATTCCTTACCATTTGATCATCGCTTCATCATGAAGAAAGCCCTTTTAAGTAACCCACCAAGGATAACTTCCCTGAATAATTCACCTGCGACACCAGGACAAACACCAGACTGTGTCTGGAGCACAAGCAGAGTAGGAGAAAAGAATGATGGAATAGTTTGGGTTGGATGGACCTTCAAAGGTCCACTTAGTGGATGGTGTATTGTTCATCCATAAAAATAGAGAAGCTGCTGTTGGTTGTGGCAGTCATCACGACTCCATTAAACTCATGCAGTGAGTGCAGCTAAAAGAGGCAGCCAACAGATGAGTAGTTTCTCCGCTTTCCTTTGAGATCCCCTGGGAGCTTCTAGGGCTGCTGGAGAACTGAGAACTCTTCAAGGGTTTTCTGGGTGCTGGCTGCATCTGGGAAGGAATAAGTACAGGAGGCCTGTGTTCCAGCAGGCTCTAGCAACTTCTAATGAGCTCTGCCAGCTATGCCTAACCAGAAGGTGCTTTGAGCTTTTTTTCTTCTCCAGATGACTCCTAGTTTGGGAAGATCATGCACCATTTCAGCAGGTGCTGTGGAGAAGCCTATATAGCTGCTGGCCTTAAAACGCACCTCCCAGATGTAGCAGTTGATGCAGTAGTCCAGGAAGAGTTTAGTTCTTCTCCAGGACCCTGAAGATACAAAAGCCTGAGCCCCTAGCTGTACTGAAGAATGTGATGGAAGTCTGTGTTTATCAGGCTGGGAAGTGAAGATTTCCATGGTGGCATAGGCAGAAGCTTGTGAGTTCTGGCCTCAGGAGAAAGGTTTCTGCTCCACCTGCAGATATGCAACTACAGAATAGCTTCAGTTCCATGGGTGCAGATGCAGGGCCCTGGTCCCTCTTGCCAAGTGAAATCATAGGTCTGAGAAGTGTGATATCATCTGTGCTGGTCTGTATGCTCCCTACATACCCTGAGCGCATCCATTCATTTATCACATAAAAGTACCTGACTTCCAAGGTATGCAGAGAGAAAATGCGTAATATAAATAACTATATGAAAGTTCCAAAGTGCTTATATACCTCCCAGTTTCCATTGTCCTGCTGCATTCTCCACCCCTATCTATAGGAAGAAGCCTGTTTTGGAAGTAGATTGCAGGAAAATGCATACTTTGTATTCTTGATAAGGGCTAGCTTTGATTTACATTGTACACAGGGAAAACAAAAGGGCTTTCTCCTTACAGCAGCTAGTATGTTCAAATGATAGGATTCTGGAGCACCAAAAACTATTTCTGCAATTCAGTCCCTTCTTGCACAGTGATTTGATTTGTTAGACTATATGGGCACACAGAAAGACTTTGTCTAGCTTATTCACCGTTATAGTTTCAAATTCCACTTTCTCAGAGAAATAGTGGTACTATGCAAAGCCAGTGGGGATCTGATTTCAAACAGTATTAGCCTAAGGTTTGGGGAAGAACCTATTGATCTCTAAGAAAGCCACTTATTTTCTCTTTTCCCAAATTCCTCTATTTTGGAAACCTTTTGCCTAGACCTGTAGTATTGAATCTATGCACTCTAACTTCCAAACCAATCCAAATAAATGTATGGTTTTTTGAGCACCAGGCAACCTTCACAATGAAACTACTGAGCTCTCACTGTGGAAGACTGGTATGGCACTGCTCCAAAGAGAGTGAAACACCGACAACACAAATATAGCAAGACTGAGGTGGCTGAAGTGGCTGAAGGACGCCCAGTGCTAGATAAATATTGTGATGGTTTACATGCAAATGTACTGAAACGACCTAAACTTGCAGAGAAGACCTTTAAAGACTCCACGAGGTGGAGCTAAAAAACTAGCCCTTATGTCACTTATGTGCTCGGGGCTGTCTGATTCTGCTTTACAGGTGTACACGTTTTCTCTCTGAACCCATCTCAAGAACAGTAAGGCAGCTTCTTGGCTAACCCAGCTCTGCTACTTGAGAACACGGAACATACAGCCTGGGTTTGGGTTGCAGGTTTTTTTCAGAAATTTAGTTTCTGGTCAGAAAGTTTAACACCTTGGTTTGGTTTGGTTTGATTTTGGAGGTTTTGTTGTGTGGGGTTTTTTTCTTTGTGGAGTAGAAAAACCTATATCATTTACTTACATAAATGACACAGAACAACCTTTTACTCAAAATGGAAAAAAAAATGTTAGAGAAAATTCCCAGGAAAACTCTAAGAATCATGAAGCTGAAGGCCACTTAATTTGTCTGTAGTTAATGTATTCTCTGTTACGAGTATTTTAATAGCTGTAAACTTACTTGCTCAAACTGGGGACTCTTTGTACAAGCTTTGCATAAATACACAGAGAAACTGGCCATTGGGTACAATCAATTTACTTTGGTAAAAAATCTTTCTTTTTTTTTCTTTACTTTTTTTTTTTTTCCAGGTTATGAAGCATTAGAAAAGTTTAAGTGGTATAGCTAAGTGAAGCAGCATGGTTTTAAGTAAGAACTGTTCTTGGCATGGAACATATCACATCTGGGAACCCACTGGTGTTGTAGTATGACCTACTGATTGTGCTGCTACTTCAGAAAACAATGTATGAAGTCTGGCTAAATTGGTTGTGAAATATCATCTTAGAGACAGTTTTTCCTCTCTTAAGACCCCAACTTGCAAAAGCAATTGAAGAGAAAATGGCACAAAGAGTTGTAATGTGAAAGCAAATAGACAGGAGAATTGATAGTTTTCTCTCCAAAACACCAGGAGATGGTAAAAGATTACAGGAAAGGAAGAAAGTAAAACAGAGGTGTAATAAAAAGTACTGAATCCAGTTACATAACTTGTAATTGCAAATCATAGCCCAGTGGGACAAAAAATCAAAGACCAATTTTCCAGAAACCAAAAGATGAACCTTTTTTCTTTCATAAATGTTTTGTGATTTTGCACTATTTTTTTACATAAGTAAAACATGGAGAAAAAAAAAAACATATTTTTTTAATAAAGTTTAGAACTCATTCAGGACCATAGTTTATGCTGAAAATTGCTATGATATATGTTATCAAACTGGTTAATACTGTTGGAAATTCAAGTATTTTGAATACTCAAGCTTATGGGTAATTTCTTACTTATGATTACTTTTTTCTCATGTCTTGTTTTTCTTTCATTCCTTTTAACTACTTCTTTTCTTTTACGAGTCTTCTTTTGAAGGTTTTCTTTTCATTATTTTTTCTTTTCTTTATGGACTTTATTTGAATGTATTTAACAAAAAGAAAGAATATTTACTTTGGTAGTTCTTTTAAATATTTTATGTTCTTTCATGGTAAAATTTTTAAAATATAATATTGATTTTGACATTCTGTGTGGTAATTTTTTACCAAAACATGGACATGTGTGGCTAATAGAAAAATGACTGGAGGCTAGCCTCTTTAGAAAGAATACAGGTTTTACGTTCAGTGTGTGGCACCGAATTTTGAAGTATTGAATGCAGCTGGACATTAATTATTACTTAAAAAAAATGGGCCACTAGCTTAATAGCCAGACTGGGTCATACTCTCCAATTCTTATTTCTGAAACATCTTCATAAAAATTGTGAAATTTTATCATAAAAAACCAGTATTTCTCCACATATACTCCTGTTTCATCTGCACATTTCATTCTAGCTGTTATATTAATGAATTAGAGACCTGTTTTCTTTGGAATCAGTAGAAAACTGATTTTAATGGGAAATTAAAAAACTCTCAGACTTTTCGAGTGCTTGGCTGAAAACTTTGTTAATTGAGTGAACATCTGTAGTGATAACAAAAAATAAATCAGAAGAAAATTCACAGGTCATCCTAAATGAATATGGAAAAAAAGTAAAACACTTTTGTATTGCAGATTAACAGCTGCTTTTACTCATTTATCTCAAGGTAAAAAGGAAGAATATACTTGCATTAGCAGGTGTTCTGAATGATTCTGATGATCCTTTCAGTTTGTAAAGGAAGTGATTATTTGGGTGTTAACTTATTTATTCCACTTCCACTCAGACTTCTATAGCAGAACAGAGATATCAGCTCCTAAAAGCAACTAACATGTTACCTAATTACATTCCACACTTCTTTCTTCTGACTGCTCAAATAATCTTTTACTTTCTGCGATGGTGCAACCATAGAGCAGTAGCATTTTCTTCTTGCAGTGACAAAGCTGTAGAGGGTTTAAGGGTGAGAAGTTTAAGAACAGTAACATGAAAACCACTCATTGTTTATTACTGCCCTGTGGGGTTGGTTCTTAAGGGCAAGAAGTGTGCAGTTATCAATTTTGCTAAAAGAAATCAAGAAATAAGAGAATCAGGCTGTGAAGTTAACAATACTAAAGACAAACAGTTGAGCTCTGGAGAATAACACGACAAACACAAGGTCTGTGGAAAATTTACTTTGCTAGGCACTGTGATCACAACTCCTGACCAGGGAAGCTTGAAAGTTACATTGCTAACTAGGCAAGAAATGGTACTGACCTTTTCACTGTATTACAAACAGACGACTATAATGTGATTGCTATTGAAATTGATTTTGGTAGCAACACAGAAGACTCATTTTTGTTGTTCATTGTGCATTTGTCTTTTTAACAGTTTGAACTCATTTTAGTGCTGTGTAACAATATACCTTTGCTCACACTGATTAAACTATATTGATTAATCATGACCTTAAACCCATGTGCAGAAAAACAAACCAAAATAATCCCTCCTGCAAAATTAACACAGGGTTACTGCTACTTGTACTGTTTTCTCACTTCAAATACTCTTTACCTTTCATAACATGGTGTTCACAACCAAAATAAGAAATGACTCAGTGTAAAAATCATCACATCATTCTTTTATTATGACCACGAAGTAAATCTGGAGGAGGAAAAAAAACCCAACAACAACAAAAAAAACCCCAAAACAAAATAAAAAAAAACCCACAAAGAAACAAGCAAAATCTCTTTCAAGCAGCTAAAAAATAATTTTTGCATCATTTTTACTACCAGTTATGCAGATAGAGTTAACAAGCACTTATTGAAAGAAACCAGTCTCCTCATCCTGATGGGAATTTGAGTGATGTTAAAAATAATTATTGTACGCAGTTCTACCGCATAGTAGACTGATTACATACTAATATGGTTTATATTTGCTTTTTCTGAGGAGAACTGAGGAGAACCTTTTTAGAAGGTGATTTTCTTTTGTCTTTCTATTACAGCAATAAATTATAAATGGTGATGAAATTTAATTCAGCAACTGTTCTGAATCTATGTTTTCATATTTTGTGTGTAACAGCATAAAAAAAGAGATAAAGTGGTGTCGGAGGAGCAACCCGAATCAAGAAGACAATCTCAATATGAGTTACACTTTTTGTTCAATTTATTGCACAAGCTCACCTAATTTATACCATTGGTGATAGTTTACATGAGAGCTGTACATCTTTCATTGGCTACATAAACCTATCCACGCGCCTGTCTATACATTGCTATTGGCTAAGCTAAATTTTACACACATATCTCTGCAACAGCAGGGTGCACGCCTTGCTGTAAGCGGTGCATTCCTTGTGGCCAGCAAGCTCCTGTTTCAACATTCTTCTTACATTTCTTTGACTCCAGGCCTCCTCGGCTCAGCTGAGTCAGAAAGTTCAAGGCTATCTCACTCGGCTCTAATCCTGGGTTGTGCAGGCCCTCATGAGAATCAGAATTTATGTTACCTAACCACTGCCCCACAAAGTGGGAAAACTCCTTGAAAGTTTCACATTTTAAAGCCTTCTCATTAGAAAAAAAATTTTTCCCAATTAAAAAAAAATCTCTCAGACTCATACCTAACTTCCCACTCCAGCCACCACTGCCATGATGGATCCTCACACATGTAGCAACTAATTAGTCTTTTTACCTTAAGAACACCTACAGAGCTTGAGGACTAAAATAAAGTAAGTGCTAACCTTTTCTGCATTAATAACAAATGAGATGTAACATGATATTGAATGAATATTTCTGAGATTGTTGCTATTCATCTTAAATCTTTTAGTGTAACTGTACCAGATTATGATGTATTCACTGCAGAGTCATCTATTTTCATATACTTAATTCATGGTGTTACGGTCAAGAAGATAAAATAATTCAGCTTACAAACCTGAATGGTGTGGCATAACAGTAGCTCAAGATAAAACCTGCATATGGATTTTGCCATTAGCAAAAGAGATAAATTGTTATGCTATGAGACTGATGGGCTTGGTGCTGGTAGTTTACTAAATGAATAGTATTACATCATGGTTAATAAGTTTTACAAAGCATTAAACTGCCCTAGGACTTGTTAAGACATTCAAATTTCAGGATATACCTGGAGTACTTCCACAAAGAGGACTATATCTGCCTATACAAACATAGCTCCAGGGTAAGACAGAAAATTATATTGGGAGGGATGAAGAATGGAAATATTCAGTGACTTTGCAAAAATTATGCTGTAATATTAATTTTTATTGTTGGTTTCCACTCAGATCTTGCCTATTACTCTCCCTCTGACTATTTGACTTGACAAGGAAAGTCATCAATGTCTTAAAGTACAATAACGGAATGGGCAAGCTGAGCATTAGTGACAGAATAATTTATGAATCAAGTAGAGCGTATGAGCAAGCACTGCCAACACTCCGTAACTGCAATGATGGAAACCAAGAGATGATAACAGCCGCTGCCTCAGCCATAGTTAGAATTACCAGAATATTATTTTCAGAAGCACCAGAGTTAAAAATAAGTGCATGTCAATGGAAAATAACAAAGGGTTTGATCCTCCTCTCCACTGAAAAAAAAAAACCATCTTCTAAATAACTGCAACACAAATCATAGGCTTTTCAGTTGCTATTGTTGATGCTGCAGTATAAGATAAAAGAAAATTCAAAATGACAGTTTAAAAATGTAATCTGATTAGGAAATATCAAATAGGGGTAATAATAACTATATTAAGTTTAGTGACTCCACGTGACCTAAATTATATCACATATCTTTTAAATATTTTAGGAGTACTAAATACTTAGCTTACACTAAAAAATAAAAAGAACAATCAACACATGACTCTACAGACTAAACAGTGAATGTAACTCAGTTTTGATAGTAATACAGAAAAAAAAGAAAAAAGTTGTCTTAGGTTTTGCAGTTATATAATTACACCTATATCAATTTCCCAAAGGAATAATCTACTTCAGGCAACTATAAGTGCAGTGCAATTATCAGTCTGTATTTACTAAATATAAGCCTAAACATATTTATCATTTCTTAAAAGCAAAAATATGCTACTTCTTTCTTGATGCAGAATTGTATTAGCAATAAAAATCAGTCTTTCTGTACGAAATTTGAGAAATCTATATAATAAGGTGGGTTTTTTTTCCTTAACCTACACAAATCATACACGGGCATGTTAAAAGGAAGTCTTGGTCTCCATAAAAAAGCAAGTATATTATGTATTCTAAAAGGCCATTGTCAAATTTATTGTTCTTGTTGAAATCTTTCTGCAGGTCTTACTGTTTCTGTAGTCAATGTAATTTTTATGTGTGTACTCAGAGCACACAGGGAAATATTTGAATTATTATATAACTCATTTGAGTAGAAAGAACAGAATCATGACAATATAATGATTAAATAAAAAAAAAAGACATATTAAACAGTGATTCAGGCAATGAATTAGCACTATTCCTTATAAATTTATATAGGCTGCAGTTCACTGTTTCCTTTTGATTTTGGTTTTGCCAGGCCTTCTGCCATAATTTCAGAAAAAATGTGCCATTAGATTTGGAATGGTTCATCTAAAAATAAAATTATTTATATTCCTATCCTATTCCCAAAGGAATCATAGTGATTTATTCTTCACCTGAGTAACTTTCTTATTGCATATTAAATAAAGAAGACAGCAGGTATGCTGACCTCCACCATATTACTGAAAACCATTCTGCAACAATCAAATGACCAGTATTCAAGGAATTTCCTGCTTCTTTTTCACAGTATTAAGTTCTATCTTTTCAGCCCCTTTTGAACTGAATTAAAGATTATTCTTTACATATTTTTTTTTCCAGAGAGCAGATTTTTTACCCCCTTTAACCATATTCTTTTCTGATTTGTTCCCAGATTCTCAAAACAATTCTCTCAATGCAGATCTCTCAGTGATTGCAATGTTGAGAACTTGGTTTTGTCCTAAGGATTTTTATCTTTTTTTAACTCTTTGAGAAAAAAAATCAAAACATTTTTTTTAAGAAATGAGTAAAAAAATACCCGAGTAATTCTAATTCATCTGTACTAGAATAGAAAATACAAATTATGACAGTTAAATTGCATGTGGCAAAAATTGCTCTTATAATCTCACTCTTTAAAGTGTATAATCCAGTGTAAAGGTGGAATAAACCCCAGCAACTACAACAAAAACAAAAAAAAAGCCCAAACCAAGTCAAAACCCCAACAAATGCTAAACTACTAAGGAAAGAAAATTCTGTTTATTCATGGCGTATCAGACACTTACAAACTACTTCACACCTAATGTCATTCAATCTTCAGTATATAAGAAATTTATGAGATTTTGTTAACTTCTAATTCATTGCATTTAATTTAGAATCATAAAAATCAAGTGGAAATAAATAACTTTCTGAGACTTTTATGTGCCCCCATTAATGAAAAACAAACAGACAAATATCAATCAAATAAGCAAACAAAAAAAAACCCCAAATAATAGTTTTCTTTGGATTTAGAATCACAATACTAAAATAGACGTATTTTTAATATTAAAACATTAATATTTGGCAAAATATCTCTGTAAATTTCAAATAAATGGTTATGGGTTATAGAACTGAAAAAAAAATTTTTTTTCTTTCTTTCCAGGAAAAGTTGTTTCAATGAAAACCGTGTTAGCAGGAAAGTAGTTCCACTAATCAAAAAAACCCCAGTAAGAACACCATGATTTCCTCTTAATTCATTAACACAATGATTTGTATCCATATCTAGGTTGTGGAAAACTGTTGCTTTTCTCTGATGTCTGAATGGATTTCAAGCATTTGATGCCACTTCTTTGAAGAAGGTTGTGCATCTATCTGGCTATTGCAGTTTTGAGAAGTGATTCTTTCAGTTCCTCCTGATGGAGAGATTAATTTGGCCTGCAGTATTTAAATATTGATGTTGTGAGCAAAAATAGAGACATCAAAGTGTGTAGTATGAGCAGTTACTTGCCCCAGTGGGAACTTCAAACTGAAACCTAAAACCAATAATGGAAAAGTATGTTGTCTACATCTACATTAATGGCCAACTCAGTGACAGGAACAGATTCAATTTTTAGTCAAACAGAAAACTTAATATTTTTTTCAATTGTAAGAAAAATGATATGATAAATACATGCAAAGATGCATCTCCCAGCATCACCAGTGGATTTGAAACACTATGGTCTCGAAGGCTTATACACCCAAACTCAAAATAAACAGAACAACTGCTTCTGAATATGGCCTAGAACTTCTAAAATGGGAAGGCATAGCAGCCATTCAGCTGTCAATTTCCTCTTTGCTTGCTTTGAACTATGAAAAGGCATTCTATCAATGTAATTACTTAAGAAAATAACTGACAGTCCTCTATGCCTGTGATATAGCTCCAACAATTACTGACTATGATAATTTTATTACAAGGGCACCTATTCTCTACTGCTGTCTGTGAATCCCAGTTCAGCATAACATTTACATTCTCTGCTATTTCATCATGAATTAAAAGGCAACAGAGTGGTGGAAATACACGAGCCCTTTATACAACAGAGATTTCCCTTAATTAGTATCAAGGATGGCATTTCTTAAATAAGAAATTGGTGGGTAATAAATTCAAGTAGCTGTAAGAGCAGAAGACAAAAGAGTTTGTTTCTGGTGTTGAAGGCACATATGGATTGAACGTACTTGTGGTACAACCTTGGGAAGAGTTAACATACTGGAAAACAAAGTATGTTGATCGCAATACTTTGCTGTGAAGCTCTGATACAACGGTACACACTGCTTTTCCCTGCTCTGTGAGTACGTCTGGCATGCAAGAGAAATCACTTTTCATGTTATGGGCCCAAAATAAATTTCCCAGTACATGCTCCAGTTACTCACTGACATATCTCAGCATAATAGTGTAACACAGAAGTGGTGCAGCAATGAAACAAGGCTTTTATTAAACTCATTCAAATATTCATCTGCTGTCATTGAGGTAAATGAGATTAATAAGCCCAGGTGGAAATATTCAGGCTCAGTGCAATGTTAAATATGAACATTAAAAAATCCTCTTTGTTGACATCCATCATTTTCAAGCTGCTGTTGGCTTTTTAATTTTTTTCCCCATCCTGGTCAGAAACACCTCATTAAGTTACAGTTCACTGTAAATATGTTTGAATTAGTTCAAGGCAGAATTAGAGAGTCAAAAGTACACAAAAGTGCTTGAAAGCTAGGAAATTTGAAAATCCCCATCACTTCCTGCTTCTAGTAGACTGCTACAGACAGAAGTAGTCCTATATTCATAGGTTCTGGTCCTCATAGGCTATTTCAACCACCTCAGTATGTGCTGGAGGGACAACACAGCAGGGCATGTATCATCAGGATATTCTGGAGAGTGCTGATGACAACCTCCTGACCCAAGTGATAGAACAGCTAATGAGCAAAGTCATTCTGCTGGACCCCATACTCACGAACAAGGAAGTGCTCATTGCAGATGTGAAGGTTGAAGGCAACTGTGGCTGCAGATACTTTTGATTTGGAATTCTTTTCCATCTAGCATTCCCTCCTACCCTTATGCTCTCTTTCTTTTTACCAGCTTCCTGCATGAACCAGGAAGAATAAGTCCTCCTCTTGTTCAGAAGCTGCACTAATGTAAAAAATGCTACTGATGAATGGATGTATCTGGTGCCCCTCTTACCTCTGCCTTTACTAAAACTCTGTTCCTAATCCTGTGAGGCTGGTTTTCATTCACTGGAGGAAGACCAGTGCAAGGTCTACCTCTTTTAGCCAAATAAGAGGTTTTAGAAGATAATGTACAGCAGATTATCCATCATTATTACGACATCTTTTGAAAATCTTCACCTAGTGAAATGTCCCATACAATTTATCCTTGCATAAGTGACTTGTACGTGCCCACAGTAAAATATGCATTATTTCTTGGTTTACAAATCAATGGATGACATCATGTTAGTGAAATGTAATGCTTGCTGTTTATCAGTCCCCACACTTTGCACTATCTGAATAATTTACCAGTGATTATAATATTTATATAGAAGGAATAACTAGAATTAAAAGAATTCTGGACTCCCACCAGGAATAGAATTATAGAATCATAGAATAGTTAGGGTTGGAAAGGACCTTAAGATCATCAAGTTCCAACCCCCTACACCTCGCTCTAAACCGTATTACCCAAGGCCTCATCCAACCTGGCCTTGAACACTGCCAGGAACGAAGCATTCACAACCTCCCTGGACAACCTATCCCAGTGCCTCACACCCTAACAGGAAAGAATTTCCTCCTTATATCCAATCTAAACTTCCCCTGTTTAAGTTTTGACCCATTACCCCTTGTCCTACCTCTACAGCCCCTAATGAAGAGTCCATCCCCAGCATCCCTATAGGCCCCCTTCAGATACTGGAAGGCTGCTCTGAGGTCTTCACGCAGCCTTCTCTTCTCCAGGCTGAACAGCCCCAACTTGCTCAGCCGCTTTTCATACAGGAGGTGCTCCAGTCCCCTGCCCATTCTCATGGCTCTCCTCTGGACTTGTTCCAACAGATCCATGTCCTTTTTATGTTGAGGACACCAGAACTGTACACAATACTCCAAGTGAGGTTTCACAAGAGAAGAATAAAGGGGCAAGAGCAGAATAAAGGGGCATAATCCCATTTAGGATTAATCCTAAGGAAGTGATAATTCCCTATTTACAATTATCACAGAATAAAATCATAGAATGGTTTGGATTGGAAGGGACCATTATGATCATATAGTTACAACTCCCCTGCCATGATCAGACACACTCCATTAGACCAGGTTTCTCAATGCCTCACCCAGCCTGATTTTGAACACTGCCAGGGATGGGGGAGCCACAGCTTCTCTGGGCAACCTGTGCCAGATTCTCACCACCTTCAGAATTTCTTCCTAATATCTGATCAAAATCTACCCTCTTTCAGATGAAAACCATTCCCCTAGAACTATCCCTATATGTTGCTGGGAAAAGTCCCTCTTCAGATTTCTTGTAGGCCCCTTTAGGCACTGGAAGTTGCTCTAACGTCTCCCCTGAGCTTTCTTCTCTTCTCCACGCTCAACCAGCGCAGCTCTCTCAGACTGTCTTCACAGGAGAGATGCTCCAGGAAAGATCTCCAGGAGAGATGCTCCAGGCCCTCCTCTGGACTCGTTCAAGCAGGTCCATGTCCCTCTTGTGTTGGAGGCCCCAGAGCTGGACACAGTAATGCAGGTGCGATCTCACAAGAGCAGAGTACATGGATATAATCATCTCCCTTTACCTGCTGATCGTGCTCCTTTTGATGCAGCCAGTATACGGTTGGCTTTCTCAGCTGCAAATGCACACTGCCAGCTCATGTTGAGGTTCTCTCTAAGTCCTTCTGCTCAGGGCTGCTCACAATTCAATCTCCACTCAGCCTGTTGCTGTGCTTGTGACTGCCCAGATCCATGTGCAGGACCTTGCACTTGGCCTTCTTAAACATGCTGAGGTTTGCACTGGCCTACCTCCCAAGTATGTCAAGGTCACTCTGGATGGCATCCCTTCCCTCCAGCATGTCAACTACACCACACAGCTTGGTGTCATCAACAAACCTGCTGAGGGTGCACTCAATCCCACTGTCCATGTCACCAACAAAGTTGTTAAACAACACTGGTAGCAGTACAGACCCCTGAGGAATGTCACTCATCACTGGTCTCTGCTTGAACATCAAGCTATTGAGCACAACTCTCTTGAGTGTGACCATCCAGACAGTTCCTTATCCACTGAGTGATTCATCCATCACATCCATGCCTCTCCAAATTTGAGACAAGAACGCCATGCAGGACAGTGACAAACGCTGTGTATTCCTTTGATTTCATAATTAAATTTACATATATATAAGTATTGAAATATAAAAATATAGATATATTAAAATATTGAAATAAAGACATATATTTATATGGGAGTTTTGTAAATTATCCCATTGCCACATCAGTGTTGAAATATAAAATCACCTACACCCATTTAAATCATGTCAAACTATTGTTTAGTCAGAGTGACATAAGCAGTTTTTTGTCTCCTTTTTCATATATGATGTTTACTGAAAGAAACGTGAAACTTCTTTTTTCTCCACCACAGGAATGAACAGAGAGAAAAGAATCATTTCTTCCTCTATCCTTGGCTCCCCTTGTTGTGTAAGCACAGTATGGCTTTCATCTATATTTACAATACAGGTTTCAAGAAAGCAGGACCTTGGCACCACTTCTTTCCTCTCATAAATGCAGCCTGATTACATCACAACTTTCAGAAAACAAACAAAAAAAAAAAATCCAGTTCTTAATTATATCAGCAAACAAACACACCTTTCTCCTTTTCCTTCTTGATCTTGCAGCTCCTCCAACCCCTACTTCCTTTCCTCAATCACAGAAGCAAAAGGTATTCTCATAAAAATATGTAGGAAACAGAAAGCAACATGATTAGAGTTTAAGGTTATTCATCAGTGTTAGTTTTGAACTTCACAACTGTTTTGTACCTCTTTTAGAAGGTTCCTGAACTTCTAATGTTAATTGGTTGTGGTATGGAAGCTTATTAGCAGGCTTATTTCAGATTTCTATACAAAAGGCAGACGGTGGATCAGATACTATGGGCAGCCCTTGTGATCTGAAAAGTATAAATGTAGATTGAAAGAAAGCAGAAGACAACATATATGTGGAAGTTTAATTAGAGTAATTTAATTTTCAGACCATTTTAACATGAATCCACATATCCTCTGAAGTATAAGCAACAGCCCCAGTCCAGCAGAGAACTTAATCATCTCCTTAACTTTCAGTACTCAAAATGGCATATTGACTTTAAAGGATTTACTAAAGTGTGTAGGCTTGAACAGATGCTTGAGTACTTTGTGGATGAGTTTTATAGTGTTTTTAAGATGTCATAATTTCTGCATAGTTGAGAATCGAACTGGTTTTCCCTTAGAAAATGGGTTTTGACATACACCATAGCTTAAAAAAAAAAATAAAAATCTTGCTTTTTTTGGTATATTGTGTTCAACCAGAGGACTTTCTTTTCTTTATTTATTGACTGTGGAAATACTTTCCATCTTACTGCTCATTTTTAGGTGTCTACATATCCTTCTTGGACACATTTTATGAAGAAGGGTACACACACAATTTATTTTCAGATTTTGGCAAATTATGTGAGTTACCAGCATTCCGTGGAAAGCAAGATATTCAGCAAAATAATGTTTCAAGCACAAATTGACATACTTAAATCAGGTGAGTAAATGTGCAGTAAATGTCTAAAATCCTGTTGTTGCCAGTGGAGATATGGACACTGCTGTCAAAAGAGCCTGGAGAGCAATTTTGATCGACCTATTGGCAGATCTTCAAGAGCTGTTCACGCCACTGTCTAAAACCAGGATTTTTTGAAATTTGACTCACTTAAAGTAAAGCCAGGATTTTTGTACATTTGACTCACTTACAGACCCTTACATATGCACACATAATTTTAAGGTTCTTTAACTCAGACTGAGTCTCACCTCTAAATTTAGTTGAGATGAATCCTAAATCTCAGTGTATAAACATAAAACTCAGTAATATGTTCTGCCCACAGAAGTTTAACAATTTACAGTGTCTAGAAATTGAAGCAAATTCAGTCCAGTAATAAGCATTTTCATTTAAATTATGAGATAATTAGCTACTACAGTAGCTTACAGAGAATTCTAACTGTGCATCAGAGACAACATTAAAAAGTATATTGGTGGTTTCTTTAGTTCGTCTAATCAATTGAGAATGCTAATCCAAGCTTTTACTGTAGGTTGTATTTGCTATCTGATTTGGAGTAAACTCCAGGAACAAACTTGCCAACAAAGTTTTCAAGCTGACAAGCGAGTATTCTTTGTTGCAGCGCTGGGAGACACGGGGGGTAGCTCCTCCTAATGTGTGTCCCCCAGTTGCCGCACAAGCTGTCCTTTTATAGTCCCTGGGCATACATACATATTCATGAGGCTACATATGGATTACATAATTTTCCAGAAAGTTCCCCGCATGCATACAGAATTGTGGTGGTGGTCTCTGAGGGTCGTTTACTTCTTCCAACAATCTTCATCACTTCTGGCAGTCTTTGAAGCACCCGCAGTAGATGATCATACCAGTTTAATTGGTTCGTTAGCACCAGAGACATAATAATCCTCCTATCCTCCTACTTATCAGTTAGTTTAATTGTAGCCCATCCTGGACACCTGTGGTTCCCAGATACTCCTTATCCCTGTGTCCTGTTCTTCTAGACGTTTTTTCTTAAAACTATTCCAACTATAACGATTTGTCTTGTGAGAATTTTCAGTATGTTCCCTAGCTGTACTATTTTTTTTCTCTATGTATCATACACTTCAGTAATTTTCCATTGCTACTGTTACAAAGCCATCAAAATTAACATTACTTAAAACTAATTCTAAAGGTTTCTATATTCCATTTTGTGATTTTGTGCCCCTTTGTCTCATATCCCTTTTGGCATTAAAATCTACGATATTTGATCTATTACATGTTTCACAGATTTGCCTTAGCAGAATCTAGTGGCACTGGGTCTTCATGACCCATTACAACCCAGTTTCTAAAATGATGTTGCTTCTTTTGTTTTGTTTTTATTTCTTAAATACATTAGATTTACACTGTAAGCTTTAAAAGACAGGCTGATTCAAGAAAGAGAAAGAGGAGGCGCTTGGAGTGATGGTAATTGTCTTCCCAGGTACCCATTACACATAGAAGCATAAAATCATAGAATAGTTAGGATTGGAAAGAACCTTCAGATCATCTAGTTCCAACCCCCACTGACATGGGCAGGGACACCTCACACTAAACCATGGCACCCAAGGCTCTCTCCAGCCCTGCCTTCAAAACCACCAGGGATGGACCATTCACAAATTCCCTGGGCAACCCATTCCAGAGCATCACCACCCTTACAATAAAGAACTTTCTCCTTATATCCAACTTAAACTTCCCCTGTTTAAGTTTTAACCCATTACCCCTTGTCCTGTCACTACAGGCATTAACGAAGAGTCCCTCCCCAGAATCCCTACAGGCCCCCTTCAGATAGTGGAAGGCTGCTAGGAGGTCTCCACACAACTTTCTCTTGTCCAGGCTGAACAGCCCCAACTTTCTCAGCCTATCTTCATACAGGAGGTACTTCAGTCCCCTGATCATCCTCGTGGCCCTCCTCTGGACTTGTTCCAACAGTTCCATGTCCTTTTTATGTTGAGGACACCAGAACTGCACACAATAGTCCAAGTGAGGTCTCAGAAAAGCAGAGTAAAGGGGCAGGATCACCTCCTTCAACGTTCTGGTTGCGCTCCTTTTGATGCAGCCCAGGGTACGGTTGGCTTTCTGGGCTGCAAGCGCACACTGCCGGCTCATGTTCATTTTCTCATCGACCAGCACCCCCAAGTCCTTTTCCGCAGGGCTGCTCTGAATTTCTTCTCTGCCCTACCTGTAGCTGTGTCTGGCATTGCTCCCACCCAGGTGGAGGACCTTGAATTTGTCATGGTTAAACGTCATGAGGTTGGCATCAACCCACCTCACAAGTGTGTCTAGGTCCATCTGGATGACATTCCTTCCCTCCAGCGTATCAACTGAACCACACAGCTCGGTGTCATCGGCAAACTTGCTGAGGGTGCACTCAATCTCACTGTCCATGTCAGCGATGAAGATGTTAAAAAAGACGAGTCCCAACACCGATCCCTGAGGGACACCACTTGTTACTGGTCTCCAGCCGGACATTGAGCCATTGAGCAAAACTCTGTGTGTCACTGAGTGGTACACCTAGCAAATTGATGTCTCTCCAATTTAGAGACAAGGATGTCATGTGGGACAGTGTCGAAAACTTTGCACAATTCCAGGTGGATGACATCAACTGTTCTATCCCTGTCCATCAGTTCTGTAGCCCCATCATTGAAGGTCACCAAATTGGTCAGGCAGGATTTCCCCTTAGTGAAGCCATGCTGGCTGTCACCAAGCACCTAGTTGATTTTCATGTGTCTCTAGAGCTACTCGCAGTTCTGGAAGTATCGGTTCTAGTTCAATGGTACCAATGGTTTGAAGGGCATAAATGGGGGTGGTGGTTGTGGGGGTGGTGGGGGTGTGTCAGGTATCAGGAGGGAGGAATATAATTTTTATTAATACTTTAAGGTGTGGTATTTCCTGTCAAATTATTAGGGCCAGTAAATAAAGCCCACACTCTAGTAGTTATCACCTGCTTTAAATACAGGCAAATCCATGACTGCCATCACAACATAATGCCACCGCAGCACCAACAAAAGCTACCAAAACCACTGCAGTCTTAGAAACTGAATTCCACAAAAATATGTGCAAAGTCAAGAAAAAGAAAAAAATAGAAATTGGACATAGGTCTTCTAACCTCTGCTGCAAATCCTTAGAAGTATGTGTGTTTGCCTGTACTTTATGATGGCTTTCACTACACTTCAGTGGATCTAGGGACAATCTTATGTTGGTTTCTGTAATTGCTACATTTTTGTTAACATGAAGGTATCAGTAAAATTTATTCACAACACAGTGAGCCACCAGATGAAGGTTATTATTGTAGAATTGTATTTCCGTAGGATTTATAATACAACAATGAAAGTAAGCAAAAAAATAAGTTTCATTAAAAACCACAATGCAACTGCTACTTCCTTTTAAAAACATATTTTCTGCAAGGAAAGCAAGTTGTGATATTTAACTCCTCAGGGTTCACAATTTCTTTTTGGTCTTTCTGGTAAAGAGTCATCCTAAATTTTTACGTTTCTGCACTTTATTTTTGTCTTTTTTTTTTTTTTTTTTTACTATTATTGTCATATCTTAACCCTAGACTATCTTTTCCAGCTAAGCAGATAGATTTTTTACTATAGAAAAAGATGGCTATGGGGAAAGAGATGAGAAAAGCAATGGGGGACACACACTGTCCCATAACATAGATGCAAACATATGACGCAGAAGAAATTAAAAGCAATTTAGCCATTACTTTATGTAGCCATTTTCAGTAAGGGAAAGAAGTAATAAAAACTCTGGAGTTAGACTGTCAAGCTGTGGTACTGCTTGTGTATGACAATTGAGACACAAGCTACAGAACATTTGGACCAAGCCCCAGATGGTAAAATAGTAATGAACTTAAAGACTAATTTCACCAAGGATCCCAGAGTTCAAGAATGCTGACTTTTCTGATAGATGCTACTTTGTGGTTCATCCAAGAATTCATCCAGTGTGAAAAGTGGTTTAAGCTTTGATTTCACTCTACCCTGAAGTGGTAGCTAGAACATCTACTTTGAATTTTGTGGAGCACACAGTAAATTACAGCAGGAAAATGACTGGTGCAATTTAGCTACCATTTAAATTTCTCAATTTTCTCTCACAATTCATTTCCCATTTGACTCCTGAGACAGAATTACTATATTCTGTCTTTAACCCAGAGCTGCCTGGAGAGTTCTGATCTAAGGAATTTTTTATTTGGATTTTCCTAACTTAAGAACCCCATATATTAAAAGTCTAAATATGATGACAGGCAGTTGTGGTTTAGGTTGGGTTTTTGGTTTGGGTTTTTTGTTTTTTTTTTTTTCCATTTCTCATCCTTATAAAAATTGTGGTCACAAAACCTGATATGTCCTGTGCTGTTTCCTGTTCTCATTATATTTGTCAGTGAAATGAGACATCAGAGAATTTTAATACACAGTACAATCTCTGAAAGACAGTAATATACTATGTAACTCTGACCTTTTCAATGTTCTATAATTTGATTGGCAGGAAGCCATTCTTGTTCTCTGTTACATTTCTGGCAATCTAAATCTGAAAAGAGAGGCTGTATGGCCAGACAGTGAGGATGCAAAGTATGTCAGATGCAATGAGAAAGACTCAGTAATATAATTACAGATTGCATTAGACACCACTGGGAAATTAAATTCTTGTCACCAGTCAATTATTGTATGATAACAGCATTGATAAACAGCCAAAAGAATAAAATGATTCACTTTTCTGCAGAAAGAGTCAAAAATGCTTTTTTACTTTGGATACTGATGAAAAGGATGGTGTTGCTGGGATCAATAAAGAGAGCATAGTAATGCCCATATAGTGAAAAAAAATATATATAGCACAATATAATCCTTAACATTTTATAAATGCTTTTTCAAACCTCTTTAACTGCCATTTTGATCCTTGTTTTTTTCTGACATAAAAGCAAGGAGGAAAAAAAAAAATTGTATGAAATTTAATTGCAAAAGGAAGAAAAGTAACTCTTGCTAATGATTACTACAGGACCCAGAGCTAGTAAAGTCTAAAGACTTTATATTTTCTGACAGCAAATCAAAGTTGGTATCCAGAACTTAAAAGAATGAAACACGGATAGAAATCTAGATGTCTAAAATCTAAGACATCTAAGCCTGAGCTAGTCACTCCTGTGTCTCTTTCTAATCAAGGTAATGCTCACTTCAGCTCGTCCTTAGACAGGTCAGATGCATTGCCTTCTCAACATGCCTATTTCTATTCACTGATTACAAAATGAAGCCTGAAGTGACTAGAAAAGGCTTGGATATCTAGCTTTCAGTAAGGTGCATCGACCTTTTCTGCCTGCCAGATGCCCATCCAGCTTTTCTCTCACCCCCTTCTCAACAGGACAGACATAGAAAATAAGATAAAAAAGCTTGTGGGTCAAGATAAAGACAGGGAGATCACTTACCAATTACTATCACAAGCAAAATGGACTTGACTTGGGAAAAAATAATCCATAGCCAATTAAAATGTATTTGGACATTGAGAAATAAAACAAAAAAACTAAAATACCTTCCTGTCACTCCACCCTTTTGCAAAGTCTAAATGTCACTCCTTCTTTCTTGACTCCTCCACCTTCCCACATCCTAAGCAGTGTGAAGTGCGATGGGGATAAGAAATAGAGGGTAAGTCAATCCGTGACAGTCCCACTCTGCTGTTTCTTTCCCCTCACACTTTTCCTCTGCTCCAACTTGAGTCTGTCCCATGGGCTGCCACCCTTAAAGAACTGTTCCTACCCAAGGTCTCTCCGTAGGTTCAAGTCGTTCAAGACAAACCTGATCCAGGGTGGGCTTTCCACCAACTGCGTTTCTTGTCAGAACCTGCTCCAGCTTATGCTCCCCGTGAACTGCAGTTTCTCTGAGGAAATATCCACCTCCTCTGGCACAGTTCTCTCTGTGATCTCAGGGAGATAACTGCCCCACCATGGTCTCCTTTATAAGTTGCAGGAGAATTTCTAGCAGCTGGAACATGTCTACAGCTCCTTCTACACTGACCTTGGTGTCTGCAGGGCTGTTTCTCATACTTTTCCACCCCTCATTCCTCTCTTTCACAGTTCTGCACAGTGTTTTCCTTACGTGCCCTATGCAATTCTCCCCCTCTACTCTGCACTCATGAGATCCCACCTGCAGTACTGCATCTGGCTCTGGGGCTTCCAACATAAGAAGGACATGGACCTGCTTGAATGAGTCCACAGGAGTGCCATGAAAATTGTTCAAAGGCTGGAGCACCTCTCCTATGAAGACAGAACTGAGAGAGCTCAGCTTTTGAGGCTGGAGAAGGGAAGGATCAGGGGAGACCTTAGAGCAGTTTCCAGTGCCTAAAGGGGCCTACAGGAAATCTGGAGAGGGATTTTTCACAGGGACATGTAGGGATAGTTCAAATGGAAGGGTTTTCAACTGAAAGAGGGTAGATTCTGATTAGATATTAGGAAGAAATTCTTCACTGAGGGTGGAGAGATTCTGGCACAGGCTGCCCACAGTAGTTGTGACTGCCCCAACCCTGGCTGTGTTCAAAGCCAGGCTGGATGAGGCTTTGAGCAACCTGGTCTAATAGAACGTGTCTGGCCATGGCAGGGGGGATTGCAACTATATGATCTTTAAGGTCCCTTCCAACCCAAACCATTCTATGATAAATCAATGATGGTTTTTTGCTATTGGCTCAGTTTTGTCCTGTGGTGTATCTATTGCACGTATGATTGAAACTGGCTGTATCCGGAATGGTCAGCCCCTGGTCCCATCTCACAGAGGCCACCCTTGAAGTCTCCCCTGTGCCCAAACATTAATGTGGACACCCAATAGAAAACAGAATAGATGCACCACCTCAGACTCCAGAAAGCAATGGCCCTGAACTCTGGACTCTCAGAATTTATATCCATACCTCTGTTTTAACATCAGAGCTTTGAGTTTTCCACTCACCTGCAGAATAACTTCAGATTGTGGACACGTAGGATACTTTATTGACTTAAAATACTCCTTTTCAAGTAAGATAAATAGCTACACCAGCATATGTAATTTTAATGTTATCAGCATTAATTGTGCTTCTCAGCTGTGGAAAGATCACATTAATTTTTTTATGCAAATAACTGTATCTACAGTAAGGCCAAAGATCCTTCCTGACTTCTTAGATGCAAAAAGCTGTAAGGCAGATTTGCTTTGCTCATGAACAAATGTTAGAAGACAGTAATTATTCCCTTTCTCCTTCTTATCTTCACACATTTCAATTATGTTTGTACCATGTTTCACTGAAGAAGGATTGTTCCATGTATACAACTGCAAGACACCCACTCCAAACGTCAATGATCATGAAGGAGCCCAAGGCTCTATCCTTCTGTCCTGACAAGCACACATACTGTACCTCCTTGAACAGTACTAATGAGCATAGCCCGACTGCCTACGTGTTACTTTTTATAGTAGTAGAACCTGGGGAAGGCTGAAAGCTGCCTGTCCTCTTGCCTCTGTGAAATAGGCAATGTGTTATCTCACCAATATCAATGGATCCACTTGTCAGCCTGAGTAAACAGAGGAAGCATTTAAAACAACGTAGAGGTGGAAAGTGGCTGGAAAAATTAAAGTCACTATCCCAAACAAGAGTTCAATAAAACATCTGAGAACAAATTCAGAATAAGTTTTCTGGAGCTGTATAAAATATGTGGGAGCTGTATCACTTGTATTCTACCCATGCAATGGTGTGTGTTTGTACGTGAAAGGAAGCGAAAGGTAACAGGAGAAATGAAAGATTTAAGGGAGCCAAAACAGTTGTGGGCTAGTGCTTGTACTAAGTGAAAAGACTGGTTAGAAAACCGAGAAGACACAAATTTTTTCCTCTGTTGTGATAAAGCCACTTAGACTTCTTCAGGAAAACCAACAAGACTGAACCCAAAATAAATACGTTCTATCAGTAATTTTTCTTATTAATGGAAACAACCTGTAAGCCCCAGAATACTGGCTACCTGCTCAAGGAAAAAACAAACAAACAAACAAATCAAGAGCCCACAGGTTTATTTAGTTTATTTAAAAAAAGAAAAAAGGTATGCTGCTTTTCCCCAAAATAATTTTGAATATATGTTGTCCAAAAGGAAGCTGTACACCTTCTTCAAAATTATGCTTTCTCCATTGATAAGAATTTCTTGCTGTTGCAGTCACTGTTATATATAATCTTTCTTCTCCTCCACCCTGCAAATCTGCCTGATAGAAATTGGGGAAAAAAAAGTCTTTCAGACCTATCTTCAAAGAAAATTTGCATTGGTGACAGACTGGTAAAGAAGAGGCTGTTTCTAAACAAACATAACTCAAAAAATCTGAAGTATAATTAATCTGACTTTGAAATTAACATTATAATGAGACATAGTAATCCTTATTTGCTTAAGTTCATTTCATCATTCCAGTCAGCTAGAAAACATTTTCTTGTTCTCTCCAAAGTACAAAGTAAAAATCACAAATATTCCTGAAACATTAAGAATTGCTGGAGAATCTGAAAAACCCTCATTTCATAGAATCATAGAATAGTTAAGGTTGGAAAGGACCTTACTATCATCTAGTTCCAGCACCCTTGCCATCACCCTTGCCATGGGGAGGGACACCTCACACTAAAACATGTGTCATGGGTTCAGCAGTAGCAGTCATTTTTCTCCTTCTTAGTAGATGGTGCAGTGCTGTGGTTTTGACTTTCAGCCTGGGAACAGCGCTGATAACACTGATGTTTTTAGTTGCTGCTCAGTAACGTTTACTCTGACTGAAGACTTCCTGAGTCTCATGCTCTGCCAGGGAGGATGGGAAGCCGTAAGGAAGCACAAACAGGACACCTGACCCAAACTAACCAAAGAGGTATTCCATACCACAGCACGTCATGCCCAAGATGTAGAACTGGGGGCAGTTATCTGGAAGGGCTAGTTCACTGCTCAGGTTGGGCTCGGTATTGGTCAGAGGGTGATGAGCGGTCGTATTCTCTTCCCTTATTATTTCCCTTATCGCTATTATTATTGGTGGTAGCAGCAGTGATTTGTGTTACACCCTAGTTACTGGACTGTTCTTATCTCTACCTGTGGGAGTTACATTCTTTCAGTTCTCCTCCCCACCCTTCCAGGAGTGGGGGGAGGAGGGGGGGGGGGAGTGAGCTAGGGCTCCATGGTTCTGATTTACCAGCTGGGCTTAAACCGTGACACCATGTCACCCAAGGCTCTGTTCAACCTGGCATTCAACAAGACCAGGGATGGAGCATTCGCAGCTTCCCTGGGCAACCTATTCCAGTGCCTCACCACCCTAACATGAAAGAACTTCTTCCTTATATCCAATTCAAACTTCCCTGTTTAAGTTTTAACTCATTACCCCTTGTCCTGTCATTACAGGTGTAATGAAGAGTCCCTCCCCAGCATCCCTATAGGCCCCCTTCGAATACTGGAAGTCTGCTAGGAGGTCTCCACACAACCTTCTCTTGTCCAGGCTGAACAGCCCCAACCTTCTCAGCCTATCTTCATATGGGAGGTGCTCCAGTCCCCTGATCATTCTGGTGGCCCTCCTCTGGACTTGTTCCAACAGATCCATGTCCTTTTTATGTTGAGGACACCAGAACTGCACACAATACTCCAGGTGAGGTCTCACAAGAGCAGAGTAGAGGGGCAGGACCACCACCTTCGATCTGTTGGTCACACTCCTTTTGATGCATCCCAGGATACGTTTGGCTTTCTGGGCTGCGAGCGCACAGTGAAGCTGGCTCATGTTCATTTGCTCATCAACCAACACCCTCAAGTCCTTCTCCACCAGGCTGCTCTGAATCTCCTCTCTGTAATACCAGTAGCATAACAATCATATTCTTCATACAAATGAGATCTTCAACTACTGGATTTGCAAAATATTGTTAAAATGACTTAATGGGAGTTGATTGAAAGACCAGTATGCTGTAACTGTTTGTTTTACTACACACAAAACAAAAAAATTACAATTAATCAATGAAATGATGCAGTGGGGAAAAAAAAATGCAAATGCAAAATTAATCAATTTATCAAACAAATGTAGCAACAGGCTTCTAATTCTGACCACTTTTTCTTTTGCTTTACCCTGCTGCATTAAGCTTCCTTTCCACTTCTAGTATGGAAAGACCACATAAAGAATCCCCTCACCTTTGGCTCTTTTGGTGTGTTCACCCCTGTAATTTTCCACATATCACACTGTAGCTCTTACTCATGGCTCCTGCAACTTCTTTGCTAGTGAAAGTGAAATGGGAGAGTAAAACAAGAACATGACTGTCTGTGTCTGTGCCCAAAGGCTCTGTAGTATCGCAAAGTGAGGTAAATGTTATCAAACACCAAAGCATATAATTATTTAATAAGGAATTAACAACCTGAATAAGAGAATTGCCATTTCCTAATTTAAAAGTATTCAACCAGAAGAGACTTTAAGGACTAGAAAGGAAACAGTGAGTAGCAGATCTCAATTTGTTTAACAGAAGATAGTAACAAATCTGTAGCAGAATCTGGGATTTAGGACTTTTCCTACTTCCATTTGAAATATTATGAAAGTTATTAAAAGCCTAGGAGATATTTCTTTTCTTCTTTTGTCTGATACTTTCTTTTCACTGTTATAACTGCTATGGGCTTAGAGTCAGAAAATTAGGAGGAAAAAATCTCGTTTTTTCTTCAGTAGTAAGGGACAAGGTGTTTGAGACTGAAGCATGGGAAATGCCATGTTATATGAGGCATCTGGTAGTTGTTAGAGAACACCTTGTATTTATTTGTTGTTCAGTAATTAAATAGCTTAGACTATTTTTCCTTCCTGGCCTCTGTCCCAGTTATGCAGGAGATGCTTATTAGATTAACATTTTAATATACTTGTTGGCTTTTATTTACAACTGGCATAGTTTCATTTTTTAAATGTTTACAATATTCCTTCTGTGCTATGTATTTCAATATTGACAGCAAGATACCATCCTTTTTATCAGTTTTTAGGGGTAAATACCTGAAATATCATACTGGTGTAGAATGCAATAAAAGAACCTGAAAAATCTTTTATAATGGAGGTGTAGTGGTACGAATGGTCATCATACATTTTAATGTCAGAACACCAGCACTCTTCACTGACACCAAGACCTCTCCATTAGCTGAGGGTAGTTTACACGCTAAATTATTTTAATTCATTCTTTGAATCTTGGGGGGAAAAAAATAAAAATCAGTGTTTGACATTCTAATGCTATTCTGGCTGCAAAAGAATATCACAAACAAAACCTTTTGTTTTGGGGAAAAAAAGGGGGGGACTGGGGTGTGGAGGGTTATGCCACTGGTCTAGAAACAAGAGAAAAATTACCTATTTTCTCTGATTTTTTCTACAGATAGAATTCTTGAATATAACATAAAACTTATTTTTAAGAAAGAGCTATTACTGAAAATATAAAGTTATTAGGAAAAACATTTGTTGTCCAGCTACAACCTTCTTCTAAGGGGTTAAGATAACCTTGTATTGTCTGAATCAAATGGAAAGACATTTTGTAGGATTAAAAACCCTTTGATATTTGCAAATTCTGTATAGATACCAACAACTGTTAAATAAACAGTCGATTTCAAAAAGAAAAAAAAGGATTCTAAAGGTTTCTGGGATACTTTTATACAGTGATCAGCTGCCCGTGTTACAGTATTTTGGAAAATTTATATAATGTATCTCATCTCATCTCTAAGTATTTTAAGTTTATAGGTCTCTTGAGTCATTTAGGAATAAGAAAGCCCATAAAAGTTAGACTTTTAGATGTCTTATCAAGGGTGTTACAGCATATAATGTTAATACTGAAATTTAATGTCAGTATGAAGGGTGACTAACCAAGCTACATTTACTTTAAAAGACCTGAAGAAAGTCAGGAAGAGGAACTGAATTTAAGAAATGGGTCAAGTGGTGCACACTTTAAGCCATTTGCACCTGTGAGAAGGTACCTCTTCTTGAGATACTCTGACAAATGCACAAAATTCTTTAGAAAATTTGGCTTTTATCTGAAATGAAGATAATTAGCACCACACAAGGTTGTTTGGTTCAAAAGCTTTTGAGGATTTGAGTTACTTCATGTTTTTTTCAAGACACTGTACTCCCTGTTTCCATACTACTTAATGGTTTTCTTTCTCCACAGACACTTCTCCTTTGTCCTTTTGCAATACATGTTCAGGGAAATCAGTGAAATTAAAAGACAAGCACCAAACAAGAAAAGTAAAACATGCTGGATGTTCTATGTGGTTGTTATCCTCCATAGAAACTCTGCTGGACTTGGATGACGGGTCAAACGGGAAGTAAGCCATAATAGTATATAGTTGCACACTAGCAGTTGACAATTGTAGGGCTAACATATCCAGTTTTAAAATATGTAGACTCTTTTATACACTTTCCCACACTGTGTTTTGGATAATATTAAACTATTATTACATAATAGCTTATGTGTGTGTGTGTGTGTGTGTGTGTGTATATATATATATAAAATATCCTTGGCTGCGTCAAAAGGAGCATGACTAGCAGGTCGAAGGAGGTGATCCTGCCCCTCTGCTCTGCTCTTGTGAGACTTCACCTGGAGTATTGTGTGCAGTTCTGGTGTCCTCAACATAAAAAGGACATGGAACTGTTGGAACAAGCCCAGAGGAAGGCCACGAGAATGATCAGGGGACTGGAGCACCTCCTGTATGAAGATAGGCTGAGAAAGTTGGGGCTGTTCAGCCTGGGGAAGAGAAGGCTGCGTGGAGACCTCTTAGCAGCCTTCCAGTATCCGAAGGGGGCCTATAGGTATGCTGGGGAGGGACTCTTCGTTAACGCCTGTAGTGACAGGACAAGGGGTAATGGGTTAAAACTTAAATAGCGGAATTTTAGATTGGATACAAGGAGGAAATTCTTTCCTCTTAGGGTGGTGAGGCATTGGAATGGGTTGCCCAGGGATGTTGTGAATGGTCCATCCCTGGTGGTGTTGAAGGCCAGGTTGGACAAAGCCTTGGGGGCATGGTTTAGTGTGAGGTGTCCCTGCCCATGGCAGGGGGGGCTGGAAGTAGGCTATCTTAAGGTCCTTTCCAACCCTAACTATTCTATGAGTCTATGATTCTATATTGTGTGTATATATATGCATATGTATAAGTGGATGACAGGCAGAAAGGAATACTTTAAAAAGAGAAAGAAGGAGAGAGAAAAAAAATCAAGAGCAAAATCTGAAACACTGAAGGTAAGAAAATGAGGAAAAAGAAAATCTATGAATTTTCTTTTTGAGACTGATTCTAGTTTTCCTCAAGACAGTCATAAACCTGAGAATGAATTTAGCAGGAATCAGATCATACCTTAAATCAGGTAATTGACTGGTTCTGAGCCCACTGAGATTTTTTAGTTCTCTGTAGGCACTATAAGGCTACCAACCTTGGCCTGCTGAAATATGCAGCTCCATATGTTTCAAAAAACTCAAAAGTACCTAATATCCTCTCAGGATTTGACCTACTGTTTAGAGATTCCAGTGTTACAGAATTAAAAGATGATGGAAAAATAAACAGCAAAACCTGCATCACTCTCAGTTTCCTCTATGTCACTGAGCTGTTACTTCGAAAATCCCAGGCAAAGTGAGACAAACAAGCTCAGTGGGGGATCCCAGTGGAGCACTCTCCTTAGTAACAATAGTTATGTAAACAGAGTTTCTGCATCCTTTTCTTGTTCCTGTAGTTATCCTTGGTTTAGAAACATGCAAATATTACAGTCAGAGTGATTTTTTTCAGTCAATCAGTACCTGTAAAGATGCAAATGAGAAAAAAAATACCAATACCATGCGTTCTGATAAAGCTTACTTTAAAATAAATTTCATGTCACTCTGCACATTGGAATTTTTGATAGCACTGCCATACTATTTTATATCATTATGTTTTGTTACAAGATTTTAAAGATTAGAAAACTTATATCTTTTGTAATGATTATTTAGAAGCAGTTTCAGGTCAAGCTTCTGACCTGCTGAGGTCCCACCTATGCTTCCTACACACTAGCTTATTTTTCCTATTATTATAAGGATAAGTACCTACTGCATTTGTTTCCTTCAGTTTAATCAACTCTAAAATATAAATAAATGCACTAACTCTTGTGTCTGTTTTGGAGTACTCAGGTATTATAGTCAATGTCTATATGGTAAGAAGAGCCAGCTGTATCCAAAGTGGCTGAAAGTGATTAGTAGTTACAGGTGAAGGGAAAAAATATCAGTCATGGTAAGAGTATGAGAGTAAGTCCTTCCTGGACTAGAAGTTTCCAGAATGCAGTAACTGAGAATTTAAGCACTTTATTATTTTTTTTTTAGTTTAAAATCTTACTTGGCTTTCTATGATTCTTATCTCTTGCAGCTTACCCTGGAACATTTTCTAATTCCACTAATGCTTTATCTCCTTGAGACAGTTTGACCTGAAGTAAGAACAGTGTTCAAGTGACAGCACAGATTTATGTACTGGCATAATTACTTATTGTTTTGATTTGTTTTATTTTTCATTCGTAATATTTCTTAGCTGATTTTTTTTTCTTAAGTAATGACAGAGTTATGTCATAGAGAAGAGATTCAGAGCAGCCCTGTGGAGAAGGAGTTTGGGGTGTTGGTCAATGAGAAACTTAATATGAGCCGGCAGTGTGCTCTCGCAGCCCAGAAAGCCAAACGTATCCTGGGCTGCATCAAAAGGAGCATGACCAGAAGGTCGAAAGAGGTGATCCTGCCCCTTTAGTCTGCTCTCGTGAGACCTCACTTGAAGTATTGTGTGCAGTTCTGGTGTCCTCAACATAAAAAGGACATGGAACTGTTGAAACAAGGCCAGAGGAGGGCCACGAGGATGATCAGGGGACTGGAGCACCTCCCATATGAAGATAGGCTGAGAAAGTTGGGACTGTTCAGCCTGGGGAAGAGAAGGCTGCGTGGAGACCTCAGGGCAGCCTTCCAGTATCTGAAGGGGGTCTATAGGGATGCTGGGGAGGGACTCTTCGTTAACGCCTGTAGTGACAGGACAAGGGGTAGTGGGTTAAAACTTAAATAGGGGAATTTTAGATTGGATATAAGGAGGAAATTCTTTCCTCTTAGGGTGGTGAGGCATTGAAATGGGTTACCCAGGGAAGCTGTGAATCGTCCATCCCTGATGGTGTTGAAGGCAGGGCTGGAGAGAGCCTTGGGTGACATGGTTTAGTGTGAGGTGTTCCTGCCCATGGCAGGGGAGGGTGGAACTAGATGATCTCAAGCTCCTTTCCAATCCTAACTATTCTATGATTCTATGCTTCTATATGTAATGGGTGCCTGGGAAGACAAACACCATCGCTCCAAGTGTCTCCTCTTTCTCTTTCTTGAATCAGCTTTATATGCTAAGCATGACACCGTAAGTTATGGGATATCCTTGGGTCAGCTGGATTTCACTGTCCTGGCTCTGTCCCCTCCTAACTTCTTGTGCACCCGTAGCCTACTTGCTTATGGGGTGAGGAGCAGAAAAAGCCTTAACTCTGTAAGCACTGCTTAGAAGAGGTTCTTTACTCTGTGGGTGGTGAGGCACTGGAATGGGTTGCCCAGGGAGGTTGTGAATGCTCCATCCCTGGCAGTGTTCAATGCCAGGTTGGACAGAGCCTTGGGTGAGATGGTTTAGT
Organism: Neopsephotus bourkii; assembly: GCF_033783945.1. NCBI lineage: Eukaryota > Metazoa > Chordata > Aves > Psittaciformes > Psittacidae > Neopsephotus > Neopsephotus bourkii. Next base: position 7,626,456 of record NW_026902105.1, on the reverse strand, counting down.
GTGAGGTGTCCCTGCCCATGACAGGGGGGCTGGAACTAGGTGATCTTAAGGTCCTTTCCAACCCTAACTATTCTATGATTCTACATCAGTTCTGCTGTTCAGGAACGTCTGTATTGCACGCAATCTTTAAAACATTTGTAGCTTTCCAGAGTAGCAGTTTATTCTGACATTGTAACACCCAAGTCCCAGTAGCATCTGCTGTGTACACTTGGTGCTCTTGGCTGTGGTTTCTCCATGATGCTTTTTAATGACCTGTGATCTGCCTGCACAATATTCTGTGCCCAAAGGCAAGGAAAGTAGAATTATTCTATTTTGAAGAATGCAGCCAGAAGCTACTTTCCTGAATGTTGCCTGTCCTTGTTTGTATGTAGAAAATGGTTTAATCTCTATTTTCTAAATGTTGCTCTTCAAGGTCCTTAAAAAGCAGTATAGTATTATTACATTTTAGGCTACTGCACTGGGTTGTAGTACTTCAGGATCAGTGACTAGCGTATGTATTTAATTACTTCATTAAATATTGGTTCCCAATTTCCAGTTATTCTCATGCTGCATCCTGCCCTGGGTTCAGCAGTAGCAATCATTTTTCTCCTTCTTAATAGCTGGTACAGTGCTCTGTTTTTGATTTTCGGACTGGGAACAACACTAATGACACCGATGATTTTAGTTGCTGCTCAGTAATGTTTACTCTGACTAAAGACTTTCTGAGTCCCACGCTCTGCCAGGGAGGAGGGGAAGCCGTGAGAAAGTACAAACAGGACACCTGACCCAAACTAACCAAAAAGGTATTCCATACCACAGCACATCATGCCCACTGTATAAAGTGGGGGCAGATGCCCAGAAGGGATTGATCACTGCTAGGGTCGGGCTGGATATTGGTAGGTGGGTGATGAGCAGTTGTATTCTTTTCCCTTATTATTTCCCTTATCATTATTATTATTGGTGGTAGCAGTAGTTGTTTGTGTTATACCTTGGTTACTGGACTGTTCTTATCTCTTGGGAACTACATTTTTTCAATTCTCCTCCCCATCCCTCCGGGAGCAAGGGGGAGGAAGAATGGAGGAAGTGCGTGAGCGGCTCCGTGTTTCTGATTTACCAGCTGAGCTTAAACCATGACACATCTTTTTTGTGTTACTGGAATATTCTCAGGCTTTTGATTGATTTTTGTAAAGTGAAATACTGGCCTCCTCTCATATCCTATGACCTTGATATCTCTTCAATGGCTTTCTGGCTCTCAGTAGCTTAAGAGAGTTTTTCAGTATCAAAAGATATCTGAAGGAGGCAGAAGGTCTTTTCAGCTTCACTTTGACCTAAAATGCTTTCAGAAAATACAACTGCATCTCCATACCATTGTTATGGATTATCTATACTTTAATTTCTTTAAGTAAGAATATCATCTGTTATAATCAAGATTCTTGTACTTCACTTCAAATCCTAGTTTATGTTACATCAGTAATGTCTTGCAGGCTCTGTTCACACCCAGAGTCATTTGTACCCAACAATACTTGCCAAGAGGCATGTGAACCATTGCCAGGCTGTTCCAATGACTCTGCAATGTAAAAACACATAGTCAGCAGTTTAATCTTGTAAATCATGTAGAAAGTCCTCAATAGCTGGCAAAAGTTAGTAATTCTTTTTCATTGCTTTGCTCAGTGCTTTTGTATTAATTAATCTGAACATTTTTTTCACATTATTAAGTTTCTGGGTTTAGATATGTTAGTTGCAGTAGGGATATTGAAGTATTTTACTTTTTTCCTGATTTTTTGGTTCTTTTTGCAAGTAAGATCCATCATTTTGGATATGCCATTATACATGTAGATACTGACCGTATGTTCAGGCTCAGAAGATAATGTGGGTCATACTCTGCCTTAAGGTTAGGTAACATCTAGAATAACACAAGGGTCTGTCATGGGTCACATCTTGTTAGACATCATTATCAATAACCAGAGGGAAGCACTGTCATCAGTTCTGTAGATGACACCAAACTGAGGGGAGCACTTAGTACTGCTCAGGGCAGGGCTGCCAACCAGAGGGACCTGGAGGATCAGGCCAACAAGAATCTTATGAAATTTAACAAAGAGAAATGCAACTTCCCACACCTGGGAATAAAACAATCCCTTGCCACAAAGTTGGGGGTGTTGGCTGGCAGGAGGAAGAAGCATGAGTCTACTGTGTGCCCTGGCAGTGCATCCTGTGGTGTATTAGGAAAAACATTCCTGGAAGATTATGCCCTTGTACTCAGCATTAGAACAAGTCTAGAATACTTCACTCAGCTCTGGACCCACTGCATGGGAAAGGCTGCAGCAAATTCAGTCGAGGAAGTGAGATGGCAGAAGGCACAGCTCCTTGCCCTGTGAGGAAAAACTGAGGGAGTGGGATTTACTCAATCTGGGGAAGACTTGGTTTTAGGTGAGCCTTCCCATATTAATGAGGAGGTCATCAAGAAGACAACCTTCTGAGAACTCCAACCTGAATTTTCTTATGATCTTAAGAAACCTGATAGTTGCAACACTAAGACATGAGATGAAAATTTCACCTTACCTAACGATTGTACTATTTTACTTTTTCCCAGTATACTGTATTTACTCGTATACTACAGACACTACACTAGAAAGCTCAAGTTTTTTGTTCTTTCTCTGGTTTTCTTTTGCCTAAGCCTGCATATACTTCTGCAAGATTTGAGTCTTTCTTAAAACAAATCTACTTCACATAATCTACCTTTACGGTCTCTATACTACAATAATTTCACACAATCATATCTTTAGTTTTAGTTCCCCAGCCATATGTTTGCTCCATTACCAACATGTTCCTTTTTTTCCCCTCCTAACTTCTAAACATGTTCTTTTCCTTTCTGTGGGTCCTGATAGTCTGAGTACTACCACTACTTCTCATTAATCATACAAAATTCCATGGGTACACTGACAAGACATAAACTAGCTCCAGACATTCAGTTATCCCTGCATGAAATAACATAGCAGCTGTGGAAGCACTAGTTCAGATTATTACTTATCCCAAGCCAGTTACCTGGTTTCTCAACAAGATTACTGATTACTCAGCTCAAATAAAGCACTACACCAACTCAGCTGGGCATATATCATTATCAAACTAGGTAATGTATAACTCATTTAAATGTCTCTGAATAGCACTATCTCACTTGGTGAAGACATTACATATATTTCTAAAACTAAACAGATTTATTTAAAACAAACAAATAAGCAAACAAAATCTTAAAGTGAGAGTGTAAATCATGCAAATAACATCCAAGACATAGTCAATAGTATAGGTAGTTCCAGCAGAGTAAAGCAAGAGGTGAAATAACCCTCCACTTTTGACTAATTGTAAAGAAATATCAACATATCATTTGGGGCCAAGTAGAATGGAGTTATTTGTTCTTATTTAGACATAAGTGTTCATTAGACATATGGCTGGAATTTTTTAAAATAATATTATTTTGTTTGCATGAATTGAAATATATTAAAATAGATTACTATTCAGTGATAAGACCATTTAAAACCATACTCCATTCTGTCCCCTATTCTATTTCTTCATCCCTTTGTTGGACCCACTTTACTGTTTTGCAATGAATCACACATCTTGAATAGTGAATTGAAACAACAAGCAGTCATGTATACAAAAATATAGAAATTGCTGTAAATCAAAGTATCTATCCCACAGTATAGGGTGGTTTTGGAGGGAAGGCTTTTTTGTTGTTTTTTTTTTTTTTAACTCACAGCTACCACCGATTTTATCCCCCACCCCCCCGAATTACTTAAGTAAAATGTAATAGGACAACAAGAATGTTTTCAAAATATATAGTACTTAATTAAAAGCGAACAACTCTTACAGCATTTAGGCTGGGACTCAAGATGATTCCATGTTCCAGTTTCAGTCAGGGCACTGAGTGACTTTGGACAACTTTGCTGGCTTTTTCTCCTTGTTCCTTATTCAGCTCAGCTGCACATCTGAGTAAAAAGCAAGTCACAGTGACAGCTAGCTGCTGTGCCTAACCCATTCTCTCTGGGGAAATAAATTGAAAAGGAATAGGGGGGGATCAGAACACTTTAAATCACCTACCATTTCAAACAGACAATTGCAGGTAGCAAGGAATTGTCTAAATAATGTGCACAATCTGAAAGTCCTAGATTGTTCTTGTTGAAAAGGTTTTCTAATCCAAAAAATCACTGCTCGTGACATTTTCTTGTGAGGTGGCAAAGCACTGAGTAATACCCAACACCTGGATTCTACCTTCTGTACATACTGTTTTCTGCTTATGACAGTAAGAGTGTTTTATTTAAAAATGTATCAGGGCAACTTTAAACACTGCTAGTCCTTAGCAGCCTGTGTGTACCCAGTGAGCTGTGAGCAGTAAAATTCTGCAGAAATGTAGAAGCTTGCTAAAATTCCTACTGTCTGTCTAATCAGACTGGATTTAAACACTGAGTAAGAGGAATTTCAGTGCTCCATCACTGAGTAGTGTCAGAATTGAGACATATTAGAATCATAGACTCATAGAATAGTTAGGGTTGGAAAGGAACTTCAGATCATCAAGTTCCAAACCCCCTGCCATGGGCAGGAACACCTCACACTAAACCATATCACCCAAGGCTTTGTCCAGCCTGGCCTTGAAGACTGCCAGGGATGGACCATTCACAGCCTCCCTGGGCAACCTATTCCAGTGCCTCGCCACCCTAACAGGAAATAATTTCTTCCTTATATCCAACCTAAACTTCCCCTGTTTAAGTTTTAACTCGTTACCCCTTGTCCTGTCTCTACAGTCCCTAATGAAGAGTCCATCCCCAGCATTCCTATAGGCCCCCTTCAGATACTGGAAGGCTGCTCTGAGGTCTCCACGCAGCCTTCTCTTGTCCAGGCTGAACAGCCCCAACTTTCTCAGCCTATCTTCACACAGGAGGTGCTCCAGTCCCCTGATCATCCTCATGGCCCTTCTCTGGACTTGTTCCAACAGTTCCATGTCCTTTTTATGTTGAGGACACCAGAACTGCACACAATACTCCAGGTGACGTCTCACAAGAGCAAAGCAGAGGGGCAGGATCACCTCCTTCGACCTGCTGGTCACGCTCATTTTGATATTGGCACAGCAGTGTGGAGAGCACTTTCATAGAAGACAGTATTTCAACTTTGATAACATGTTCATCATCAGACTGACCTCATGAGCAGCAATAGCTTGTGTGTTTGCCACTGGGATTAATACCCCCTATTCTGGGTTTTGTTCAGAATGAGGAGGAAGTGTAGATTGCTGTTGCAGATTTTGTAAATACACTTGACTTCAAGCAAACAAATCTAGAGTTATGTGCCTAAAATTAGGTATCTGATCTAGTGGTAATAAATGACTACACAGTGTGCTTCTGTGTTGCTCCAAGAGAAGGTAAAACCCCCTAATTTTTTAGAAAAAGTAAGTAATCTGGGGGTATTTTGTGTTTTACCTGGTACAGTTTATTTCTTAGTCCATGATGAGTCTGTTTAGAAAAAAGGATAACCACAAGGTCCCCATGAGTGAAGATCATTATACAGTCTCTCTCATAGTCTGCCTTGCAAATATTCACAGAATTTATGCTCTTAGTCTTTAGCTTACTCACCAATGACAGGTCACAACTTTAAGGACAGCTATACTTCAGTTTGATCCCTAAATCAATCTCCTTTTTTTTTTTTTTTTTCACTGCCATGGATGCTAGAAGTGTAATTCTGGGACTGTGCCACAACTGCAACTTCTTTGCTTCGTAAGTAGTTTTCGGAGTAACTGAAGTTGTGTAACACATTTGCCCTTTATCTCAACTTGCTTTGTAGCACTAAACATAATTGTGAGCTGTTTATTGCATAATTATTAGTCTTACACATATAAGATAGCAGAAGACAACATACTGCTGTGAGGCATCTTGACAGAGACTGGTGATTTAAATGCTGTGATGCAAACACATTCTAAAACACATGGTTTAAGTGACATTGTTATCTACCCCCTTATTTATATCTCAAAACTGGCAAACACTGAGGTACAGAACAAAAGTCTGCTCAATATATATATAGCTGAAAATATAACCCAGCCCAAGTATTGCCATTTCAGAATGAGCCATAAACTTGATTTATTAAATACACTCTATCAATGTTAGACCAGGGATGGAGCAGTTGCACAAGCCTTTACATTGTAAGAATGTATAATTATGATTCCTCCTTAAGAAGAAAGAGGATTTTTTTACAAAATGCTTAGTATTTTTCAACATGCTGGGCTGTGTAGAACTGATAATGACTTGAAAATGAAGACTGTCAGCGGTACATTTTACAAATGAGCACATAAGCCAGTCAAATCCAGAAACTATAATGAAGTTTTTGTTTGGATTCTTCTTGTAAGAAGAGGGTTGCGCTAGGTATTTTGGGTTTTCAGTTTTGTTCTCTTGTTTAGGAGGAAAGAAAGAGAATCTTATGAGGGCAGGGAATTGACCGGTTATTACAGATTTATAAAACATTGCTGGATGTACTGTGACAGAAATAAAACTATGCCTTACTATTATCTTGCAGTTTAAACTATTACAATAAACCTAAATCTTCAGTAGACAGAAATCTAAAGCACAAATTCCCAATGAACTCAATGGTAATTTTGCCCGTGTTAGAACAGAGTATGACATACAACTCTTTGAAGGAGTCCAAAGCAAAATTTTTGCAGAACTAAAATCTATCATATATTCTGATTTGAAGGCTTATGTTGGATTTAGATGATGAACAGCTTTTTTTAAAATCTCAACTTGAAGACTGCAGGATTTTCTCAGAAATTATACTTACCTCTGTCATCATGGTAAGTACCACCTTTTCCAAAGTTTTTAATTAGCATTGCAAGCATTGTATCGCATATGTCTCGTTTTACTGATGATAACAGCCACCTTAGGAGTAACTGGCTAATTTAGCATTTAAATCACTTGGCCTATGTTAATGTGAAAGAGGTAGAAGGCCAATAATTTTGATAGGATAGCTATATGAGAGAACAGTGAAAGATGTCATCCATTCATGAATTAATAATAATAAAATACAAATCAGTTTTACAGACAACTGCAAATCCATCTGCAAATGTAAATAATTTTCATTATTTTCAGTTTTTAGCTACTCAAATAAATACTTATCAAATATTTTCTCTGATGATTGGCAGAATGTTGTACTGAGACCATATTCTATCTCCCTTATTCATAGCTACTGGATATATTCTCCATGTGTACTTGCATTGAGCTGGACATCTTGATGAGTAAGATACTATTCAGTGAAAGGATTCTAGAAGATGTCTCCAAATACTCATGCAATTGGGCATTTAGTCGCGGTTTAGCAGAAAATAAATTCAGAGAGATGCTAAATAATCATGCAACTCATATTTCACACTGTCTTCTCTCAGATGCAGAGCATTATTCTGAGACAGGGTGGGGGATTATTAGGAGATCACAACTAAATATCTAAGGTAGAGAAAAAAAATCATCCACTTATAAAGGATAAGAATTTTAGACCTTTTGATTCAACTTGTAAATGATTAATAGATATTACCAGGGAGATAGGTAAAAGCAATATGGTAACAAACAGAAACAGGAAATCTGACCTGGATCTGAGCTGATCTGAACTGGACAGATGAGCAGACTAAAAGCTTTTGATAGCAGTAGCACATGAAGTCTTTGTTTTCAAAGATATGGGAAGAATCGTGCGGCTGCTGTGTAAGGGTGACAAATAAGAATGTTCAAAGAATGTTCTACCCTATTGTCATTATATTCATAGGCAGGAGAAAAAAAGCAAAATCCAGTGAACAAAATTATCTTTATGAGCAACAAAAATGCTCACTCCTACCTACCTAAGAATTCTAAATGAACAAACTAGAAAGGTGTCCAACTTGAGTACATAACAGATGTATGAGTGCATGTGGGATTAAATATTGTTCATTATGTTCACAGAATCATCATCTTACATCCCAGAACAACATTTTTTAATCTGTCCTTAAGCAGTGCTTCAGCTTCTGTCATATATGCTGTAATCAGTGTGAGAGACACCCAGGTATAGTGATCAACATACATTTATGAAATATGTAGGGGGATAATAATCATATATCAGTGTACATCTTTGTAAAAATGACAAATAAAAAAATTACACTGGAATTAAAAGAAAAAGAGAAAACTAAACAATTATTGGAAAGAAGTCTAATAAATTCAAAATTAAAGATTAAGGTGGATGAAAGTGATAGCTGGATGTTAGAACCTCAGGAGGCTTTTATTGCTTTGATGAAAATATGATCCCCCTTCCCTGTCCCTTGCAGCTTTAGCACTTTACAGTGGAGAACGATGTTCATATTTTGTTCTTCTGTCCTCTATAAATTTGATGATCTCTGAACACTTGGGGTTTTCTCCAATGTAACATATACAATAAGACACAAATGGATTAATATTGTACTGATTGGCTAGATAAACACATACGACAAAGCATACAGTAATATTTGCGTATAACCAGAATTATCACACCATGAATAAATTTGACCCCCTACATTCAATAACCCAAATAATTTATGGTTGAAAGTATGGCTCATTCAGCTAGAACAGCATATTCATGTGTTTTGTATTGAACATGTTCTTTAATTTACACTGGAAGGAAAACTCATACGATGGAGATCATTGACAAAACTGTTATGAATTTTCCAGTAGAACATGTAGAAAGAAACATTATGCTGGTTCTTGCAAGCAACTTTATACACTTATTTTGATACAATGACCAAATCAGAGTTCACAGTTGCACAGAGGTCATAATTTACATCTCAGGCCCTGACTCCATAGCTCAGAGCTGTGAACAAGTTTCATGGCTATCTTTCTGAACTCAAATGGAACTTGGGAATCAGGCACACTTCCACCTTTTATTTCAACATACTTGAGTTCTTTTGAGATTTTGCTTCTGAGTCCCTTAAATATGTATTTACAGCATACTATGATTTAGAGGAACTACAAAGTAGGAAATAAAGCTGCTTATGGCATCCATGTAAGTCAGCCTACAAGTATAAAAGGTATTGGAATTTATAGCATTCAATACTCTTTCAATTTATTAATTTATTTATTTCCATGAACACCTATTTTTGTTAACTCAGATGAATAAATGCATGTATATACTAGTATCCTTGAAGCTTATTTGAGGCTTTCAGAAGCTTATTCTTAGTGGGATTTGTAGTCAAACACCTCTGTTCCTTGCTCAAATTATATACATTCAGAAGGAGAAGACATATGTAGAAATATTTCCTCTTCCTCCTGTGTAGTTATTAGTAGTAGAAAAGATGCATCTCATCACTATTAATATTTTCTGATACTATAAAATTCCTAATAGTTTCCTATATGTTATACAGAAAGGTGGTTTGGGGTTTGCTTTGGTTTGGTTTGGTTTTGGGTTTTTTTGGGGTTTGTGGGGTTTTGTTTGTTTTGGGTGGGTTTTTAGGTGGTGGAGAGGGGTTGTGGAAACTTTGCTGTTCAATCAGGTTTCAAGTTTTAAACTGTTTACACTGAAGAAGTTACCGTTTTTTACTGGATGGTCCTGTTACAAAGCCTACAGAATTTAAGCTACAGCTGTGGTGTAGTATGTTGCCAGGGCTGTGCCTCTGTGTACACCCAAGGCCCTTAGTGATTAATTCCCTAGATGACCTAGGAGTTCCCCACTTTTTCTTCACAGAAGAGCAACAAACTGGTCTGAGAAAAAGTATTCACCCTCAACAATATGAAATTCACAGTCCTGAAGATTCCTCAGGCATTTTCTGCTGCACCTGGACCAACTAACAGGCGCTATTTGTGTGTCTGATGTGTTGATTAACCCCCTGGATGGAAAATGTGGACAGAGACTGCCATAGGCAGTTTCTGCTGTAAAACTGATAAAAATTGTACATAAATAAGAATCTTGTAAATATTCAGTAGAAACTGTTCTTGCTGATGCAAAATGTTCAAATAAGGCAAACTTTTCCAAATAGATAAGATAGCTTAGAGCTGGTTTGTACATGGTTTGATACAATTAATAGAAATGAGTCATGCATGTGCTGAGGTTGTGATATGGGACCACAGTTTCACTGTATGTAAGAACTGAGCAGATCGTTGGTTTGAGGAGTCCCATTCCAATCCAGCTGGATGTCTCTGCAAGGATTTTTGAAACAAGGAGTCCTATCACCCTCTGGACTGTGACCAACTGTCCCGTCACAGAGATTCAATTCCCTAAGACAGCCCTAATTCCACTAGACAAAAGATCCCAATAAATTAGGTTTTTGTTTGGTTGTTTGCAGTTGTTTGGGTTTGGTGGTGGGTTTTTTTAACAGACATTCTGACCATGAGTGCAACAGCGTTAGATTATACATAGAATCATAGAATCATAGAATAGTTAGGGTTGGAAAGGACCTTAAGATCATCAAGTTCCAAGCCCCCTGCCATGGGCAGGAACACCTCACACTAAACCATATCACCCAAGGCTTTGTCCAGCCTGGCCTTGAAGACTGCCAGGGATGGACCATTCACAGCCTCCCTGGGCAACCTATTCCAGTGCCTCGCCACCCTAACAGGAAAGAATTTCCTCCTTATATCCAATCTAAACTTCCCCTGTTTAAGTTTTAACCCATTACCCCTTGTCCTACCACTACAGTCCCTAATGAAGAGTCCATCCCCAGCATCCCTATATGCCCCCTTCAGATACTGGAAGGATGCTATGAGGTCTCCATGCAGCCTTCTCTTCTCCAGGCTGAACAGTCCCAACTTTCTCAGCCGATCTTCATGTGCATGGAAAATGCAAAAAATGAGAACAGAGATGCAATGCACACGCAAACAGCATAAACATAGAAACCTTTTGTTGCACCAGCACATTTTCCACTTTGCTTCCCACCTGTGCTCAGAGGATTAACTAATGTGGACATAAAGCAAACAGTGAACAGGAGATGAAAAAAAGGGTTGAAATTAGACTCAGTCATCCTTAAACCATAAGGTTTATTGTTATTTTTCAGAAGAAAAAAAAAAACAAAACTGTACTTCATTATTATTCCTTTTATGAGGGGAAAATCAGTAACCAACTGTGCAGTGGAATTAGCAAATTTTTTTGTAGTGAATTATATATTAATAATAGTTAACTAATACTACCACAAGTATTTGTGGTTATTTCTTCAGAAAGATAATAAAGATGAACAATTTAGCACCTATCAAGGTAAGATAATTGGCAGAAACATCTCTAGGAGTTATTTAAAAAAGCAGATCAGCAAAATAACAAGCAGTAGTTCAGGAAAACTCTATAAATTTCTAGACTACGTTATACTGCTCCATCCCTGGCGGTGTTCAAGAACAGGTTGGACAGAGCCTTGGGTGACATGGTTTAGTGTGAGGTGTCCCTGCCCATAGCAGGGGGGTTGGAACTTGATGATCTTAAGGTCCTTTCTAACCCTAACTATTCTATGATTCTATGATTCTATAATCTTTCTTTGAGATCTATTCACACTTCAATGTGAAGCTGAAAAATCACACTGCTTGTTTTATACAGCAAGTATATCTTTGCTCAAGAAATAGTCTGATAAAATCACCATGTCGCAAAATTATCCACTAGCAAATTCATTGCATCTAATTCTTTCTGGTTTTCCTTTGTAAGCCTTGAAGATACAATCAAAAGAATGAAAAGTAGTATTTGAGACTCCATGTTTCTTGTAGGAAATTTTCTGTCTGAAGAACAATGAAAAATAAAGCTTAGAGTATTTTCTTCTTGCAGGATGGCTCAAATTTTTTAATCATTATACAATATATCTTAAGGAAAAAGCTTACAGCTGTTGAGCCTTTTATCCTAAAATTTCTGTGTTGAGTTTGAAAAGCACTTTTCATTTTTGTGAGTACAGCTGTAGCCAACGAGGACCCAAAACTGTTGTGGCTTGTAATGGCTTCACGTTTAGAACACAAAAAACAAACAAGCAAATGAAAACAAGACAAAAAAAAAAAGAGAGAGATGGAGAACAAAAGCTATTGAGGTTTTCTTGAGGCTTTTGAAACTCAGACTGAATTACTGATTTTTAAAAAATGATATATGGGGAGCTGGGACTGTTTCAGTTTAATATCTTGATCATAAAAATGAATGGAAACGCTTCAGGGGTTAAATATGACCAAACATACGCACAGGTGATATATACAAACTTACAGTCATGTTTGGACTTAATAATTCACTCTTGAAACATTCATTGTCTTATTTTGCTTTCTAAGTATGCATGAATGTTATGATGTTCTAGTTAAAGGAGCTTATAGTTACCACATATACACAGTCTGTAGTCCAGCTCCTGTTGGCACCTAGATGACAATTCTCATGACAGCTTGGTGTACTTCTGTATTACTATATTAAGAAGGACCTTTTTAGTCCTTCTGTATTTTATTCTTTCTATAACATGGACAGAGGGATTGACTGCACCTTCAGTAAGTTTGCTGACACCAAGCTGTGATCCACTTGACACACTGGAGGGAAGGGATGCCAGAGGGATCTTGACCAGCTTTAGAGGTGAGCCTACGTAAACCTCATAAAATTCAAGAAGGCCAAGTGCAAGGTTCTGGACTTTGGTCAGGGCAATCCCAAACACAGCTACAGGCTGGGCAGACAAGGAATTAATAGCAACACTGAGGAGAAGGCATTGGGTTTTTTTGTTGATGAGAAGCTCAACACGAGCTGTCAATGTGTGCTCATAGCCCAGAAAGCCCACCATATGCTGGGCTGCATTAAGACTGTGAATAGCAGGCAAAGGGAGGTGGTAGGTTAGATGGGGCCTTGCGCAACCTGGTCTAGTGGAAGGTGTCCCTGCCAGGGGGCTTGGAACTAGATGATCATTAACATTTCTTCCAACCCAAACCATTCTTCACTGAATTGATTTATTTTATTGAATGGGTGCAAACATTTGGATTACATGATTTCTATACCATATTCTGTCACTCAGGCTGGTTGAGTTTTTTATTAAACACTTAGTATATGTTAGTCTTAGTGTTAACTTTTCTTTAAAAAAATCTTATTTCCCTGTCTGCAGCTTCTTTGCTTAGACTTATTTTCCATACTATACAGGTAAATCATTCTTTGTAATTTAGTCTTGAAGAATATGAATCATTTTGTTTGGTCTCTGTTGTACTTTCTGTCGTGGTTTAACCCCAGCCAGACAACTTGTGCACTTACTCCCAGTGAGTGGTGCCAGGCTGGAAGCAATCGAGGCCCACGTTAGTCCCCCCCCTTCCCCAGGGGCTGCCCCCCCTTCCCCGCTCCCAGAGGGATGGGGAGGAGAATCGAAAGAATGCAACTCCCACGGGCTGAGATAAGAACAGTCTAGCAACTAATGTACAATACAAATCACCACTGCTACCACCAACGACAACAATGATAAGAGAAAATAGCAAGGGAAAGGAGCACAATACCACGCACCGAGAAACGAGTCCGACCCGGGCGACCCCCCACCCCCGTCCTTCCGGCCACTCCCAGTTCTCCCGGGGCATGATGTGCTGTGGTATGGAATACCTCCTTGGTCAGTTTGGGTCAGGTGTTCTGTCTCTGCCTTCTCCCGGCTTCCCCTCCTCCCTGGCAGAGCATGAGGCTCACAAAGTCCTTGGCCAAACCAAAACATCATTTTCATCAGCTTTGTTCCCAGCCCGAAAGCCAAAACACAGCACTGCGCCAGCTACCAAGAAGGAGAAAAAATGACTGCTGCTGCTAAACCCAGGACACTTTCTCAATCTCAACAATATTCTTACATTGAGAAGAATAAAACTGAATGTGATTAAAAAAATCAGTTCAATTTTTAAGGCATTATCTGGGGACCAACATAAATTGCATTATTAACAGTTCATTTTTCCTTTGAAGCCAGCATCAGTTGTGAGACAAATTCAGGTCTCCCTGACTGCAATAAAAGTAAACGTAGTATAATGGGCCAAGATATTACACAGTACAGGATTTTCAAGCTAATTTTTTCCTCACAGTCAAGTGAGCCTGATGTGTTAACCACAGGCATTAGTATATGTAATATTTACTGTCAATGAAATCACTAACAAGAGATTGGAGGTCAAACCAAGGGAATCTGTGCAAAATTGAATTCATGAGGTAGCTGTTGTAGGCAACAGCTGAAGCCATGTGTCGTCATTAATACCAGGTTTTAAAGGTGCCATATATATGCAAGCTGTTTCATCAAACAAATTCAGTTTAAATTCTGAAATTATTCTATGGCTTCAGTTATGCAGATTCTTGGAGCTGAAATTTAAGTTTGTGCTTAATATTAAACACTTTGCTGCATTAGAGTCGAGTAACATTCAGAACTGCAGAAAATAAGAGCAACCTAAAAGAGAAGAGAAAAGAAGGATGAATGAAAAGAAAATGAGGTTATCATACTACCACTGTTCATCTGTTAATTTTCATACTGTAGTTTTATTGTTCCACAAAACCAGCAGAATTTATGTTGATGATTAATCCAATGTGAAAACAGTATGAAGATTGGATCACTTCAGCTCTGTCCTACTCTACTACATGAACAAATCAACGGCTACATTCCAATGTAGTGATGTAATTCATTTGCACCTTAAAATGAAATCTTCAGTATGGCCCACACATTTTTTATTTTTTTTTTTTTTATTCCCTCATTTGAGACAACAACACCATTAGATGGCACTCTGGGTAAAGTTGAAAAATTACTTTGTAAGGCTGTTGCAACTCAATTATTTAATCAAAACATATTAAAAGAGAAAAAATAGCTAATGTCTCATCAAATGAAAATATAGTCATATTCTTTATACTTTCAACAGTCTAGAATGAATGTCAAAGAGTTATTTAGATAATACATTTTGTAAAACTTTTTTTTTTTAAGATGTAAAGTAATGAATCCTTCCTATAAACAAGATACACCAATTAGTTCTTTTTTAATCTTGTTTTCAGATTTCTATAAGAGATGTTAAAGTCAAGGCATAGGTATCAATATCTTATGATGCAAGCCAAGTATCTCACAAAATGAATTTTTCACCGTATTATTCACTGAAAATTCAATTCACAGTGAAAAAACAAGTTACCTCTTAGGCTTAAGCATCTCATGCATATTTTATCTGAAAGTGAAAGCCTGAAAAAAATTTTCCCCATGTCAAGCTTGGCTTTCCTTTACGATGTACGTAAAAATATTAGAGTGCAAGAAAAACATGTTTTGAAAGGATGTTCTAAGATTTTTTTTTTTTTTTTTTGACAGAGGATGTCTCTATGTGAAAAAGCAGCAACAAAGATCCTAAAATTCAAAGCAGTCAATTATTTAAGGGAAAAAATTATTCTTCTAAAACTTCTAGGACAGTCAATCTTTTCATCTGAAGCTACCACTACAGGCATTCGACATTCTTGCAGACACAAACCCAACAGAATGTCTAAATAATGATACACAAAATAAATCTAAAAAAAAAAAAATTGTCTTTTGATTCCAAAATTACCCTCAGCTAAACTCAAGCTACTATGAAGCCAGTGGAACCCTGTGCAGCTGCAAAGGTACACTGATGCAGAGCTGGGTGAAGATCTTAATAATTAAATTATTACCTGACTTGTTTCATATGCAAATTTAGATTGCCACAGTAAGAAAGCCTTACACGTCAGAGGTTTAATTCTACTTTAAAGCCGTACTTAATAACTTGTTTTCACCCAGTATCCTAAAATGTTCCAACAGCTGTAGATTTAATCCCTAGACACCTCTATTCTGACTAAAGCATCAAACATATTGCAAGTAAATGCTGTGAATTCTAAATTAGGCTTTCTACCATGAATATTGCCTAATATGCGTCACTCTGCCCTATGGTGTGAAAAAGAGCAACTAAAAGTTAAAGGGCTGGAAATGTCCTCCAATATGCATGTGGGGAGTAAAACATTCTCAGTATTATTCTGCTGCTTCAACTATGTCAAGCTAAGTTACTAGAAAATCATATTTTAGAGGCTCTCTGAATTTTTAGGGTCAAGCTCTCAATTTATATCATGAGGCTTTCATGTGCTGAGAAGTTCCTTAGAAAATCTTTGGTAATTTATGATGGGAGAGTGACACTGTCTCCTAAACATAAAATGAGGAAAAGTTTACTCTGAATACAGTATTTGTATCCACTCTCAACATGACATATAACACTACCAATTAATATTACTGAGTGATTAATATTTCAAAACTGTTCCCTGCATTTTATACTTTGTTTCTATCACCACTGTTGTTAAACCTTAATTTCTTCTCCTTCCTGCCCACTGGTATATTGCCACAAGAAGTCCCATTCTCCAGGAATGATAATGCCTGAAGCCACCTTTCCTTCTGTGTGCATCCTTGAAACATTATGCTCCGATCTATTACCTGCACTGGGGGGAATTCCATAACTCTGACATCACAAGGGCAGTATAGGCTAGAGCCAAGTCTTCAGTCATTCCCAAATGATCCAATAGAGTTTTGATCGGGCTGTTATTAATTTTGTAAATCTGTGTTAAGAAAGGTAGAAAAACAATTAAACTAAAAAAAAAAATATTTAAAGAGGAAAGCTTTTAAAATTGGAGAATTTTCATTCCTCACAGAATTATTTTCTACCTCTTTGTTATAACCTAGAAAAATATATCTTCTCGGAGACTTATACTTCATTCTCTTTTAGAATAGTTCCCTTGATATCTTTTGTACACATCTTATCTTGCACTTGGCTGTTATTGGCACTGAAAGGTTTGCTTGGAGATGATAGTTTTTCTTCAGCTATTCGTTTCTTTTGTATTGTTTATTCAACCAGTCAATTAAACAGAACAAATTCCGTCAATTCAGTAGACATTTCAGCAACCAGACCCATAAAGACATTTCAATTTAAATTTCTATGTGAAATCTCAGTTTCCTTCGTAATGAGAACTGTAACCTCCAAATATATTCAATTATTCTCTTGATGCTTCAGGATTCCATCTATGGTTGAATTAACTAATTGAACTCGTATCAGTGTAAATCTCTCTACGATGTCTGGCTGAAAAATTTAACTTCATGAAATATTAGTATTTTTAATGATAAATTTAAAAAAAAACAACAACAACAAAACAACAGCTTTTGTTTGTTTGGTTCATCCCGTCTCAGAACCACCTTTTGTGGTACAAGAGAAATGTGAATACAAAGATAAATAGAGAAAATGGAGAAAAGGAGGGTTTTATCTGTGTATCAGGACACAAAAAGGCATGTTATACCTACTTTCAGATATAAAATTTGCAGTTGCTTTCAATTGCACCTGGATTGGGACAACACAGAAAGCTAGACCCATATGAACCAAAAGGCTGCTACAGAAGATCCCAGAAGAAGGCAGAAAGTAGGAATTTAACTACGTTACACATTTCCATGAAAGCATAACAGAGTGCAATGATGACTTTCATGGAGTATACAAACTAGAGCAAAAAAGAACTTAACATTAAGTGTCAGATAAAAGCCTTCTTAAGTATGAAATTCTTCAAAGGTCTTTTACCTTGTGCCTACATTTTTATAGATCCGATACAACTGCAGATTCATCTGCCTTATAGACCAAATAAAATACTGTTATGTCATTATGTTTGTGTCTTTTCCTTGTCCTTGTTCTTGCATTTGCAGGAGACTAATATGGCCATGAGGGAAGATCTGGAAGACATGTACAACAAAGCTCCCAGCACCCTTGGTCCTTTTTCATCACCTCCTGCAATCCACTGATCACATCAGCAATGATATCAGGAATTATTTTCTACAAAACCCTAAATGTTTATTGGTACAAAGGCCAAATGGGTGCTATTAATATTTTTGCATAAATGAAATTACATAACCACAGACTTTCTGCTCTTCTTCTCCTTCCTTTACTTCAAACTTCCTTACTCCTTTTTTCCATGCTGATGGACAATTTAAAGAAAGTCATTAATATGTTAAACAATGCCCTGTAGTATCTTCAAAAAGGGCAACATTTGATTATGTTTAATCATATGGAGTGAACTACAAACTGACAAACTGTCTGGGGATGTCACAAATCTTTACACATGCAGTGCACAGGAATTCAAATACTGTAGCTTTGTGCTGTGCACTTTTAAAATTAGTAAGTATAGCAACGAGTTTTCAGCACTTGTTAAAGTAAATATATTTCATTTTCTTTCTCATAATCTTCACTGAAACTATAAGACAGTTTTCAAGTTCTGATAGGCATTTTCTTTTTAGCAATTCTTAGTCAGATGGCATAATCATTATTATCATTAAATACTAGTTACTAATGCATAACCATAGGTATTATATAATACAGTATTTCTATAGTACTTGTGAATAGACTTCTTCAAATTAATGTGGAAGTTTTCAATGCATTTTAATTTGCATCTGGAAAAACAGAACATAAAACAAAAAAACCCAAACAAACAAAAAACAAACAAAAACCAACAAACCAAAAAACAAACAACAGGAAACAAACAAAATCAAAACCAACCAAACAAAATATCCCTTTACAAAAACACAAGAGAAATGCAAAGAGTACAAGATGACAGAAAATTTAAGGAATTCATAGAATACAATACAATACAGTTTCTCAACAGAACAGAACAGAAACTGGGCTACTGCTAGCCTTGCTTACCATATCACACAGCTTCCCATCAACTCCTCCGATACGTTTTGCCCCCTTCTTTTCCTACATTGTCACAAACAGGAAAAGTTGTGGAAACAGTAACAGTGACATGAGCTTAATAATAGCATTATTGGAAAATAGCACAGATGCAGTTTTCTACTACTGCTAACTCTCCTCAAAACTGTTTCATTATGTTGATCATCCACCCATCTGGGAGGAATACAGATTATGTTTGGTAGGTAAACAAATAGTTCCATATACCCTGCTCAAGTGACCACTAGAAATACATGGGTTGATAGACCAGCCAATTTACAGGTTGTACCCAAGCTACTCCATTGAGCTCTGTTGAGTATGAACGGCACATTCATTCTCCTAGCCATCAGTGGGCCCAGAAATTATGCTTGGATATAGTTTACAGGTTATATAACACAGAGGCTATTTGTCTGCCTAATACATGGAATAATTGAAACAGATGTTAAGGGACTGGACCAAAGGAATGGAGGGAGAAGAAAACAGAAATCTTAGGAGAAATCTACATTAGAGTTTAGTTTGGCTGTTAAGAAAAAGATTTATAGAACAAAAAAAGGTGGCAATGAAGATCCAGTATTCAACGTCTGCTTTTCAGGGAAGGTTCTTCAGATTAACTGTTTTCTGATCCTGAGAGATGAATGTTCTTTACTACCAAGAGTGCATTTGGTGTGCTTCTGGCGTGCATCAGATGGTTTAGTTTCATCTAAGAGGAATCTAGTTTGTGAGCTCCAAGCCTGCACTGTGATACAATCTTAAATGCAATGACTGAGAGCAATTAGCAGATTTGTTTTGCACTCTTAGTCTGAGCAAATTGTAGTTACATCCTCAAGCTTATGAAAATGCTTATTCTTTTTTCTCTGTTTCGTACAGTGCTTGTACACTGTATATACACAGCATATAGTTAGGATATCAGTAGAGACTAAGACTAATGGAAATATTTTAAGTCGCACCCATTAAGAATTAGCTTAGTCAAAGGAAGAAAAACCAATTACTAAGAAACCTGTAGATGATAAAACTGTAGTTCTTGCTTCAAAGATCCAGGTTGTGAAAAGCGTGACATATGGAGTAATGTGCAGGATGTGGGGGTATCCTCTAAATTTGCTGGGTTATTTCAATGTGGGCATTCCCTCTCATATAAACTGTTTTGTTAACTAGCTCTACACTTTACACAGTGTGGTATGTTTACTGAAGTTATCTGAAATTATCCGGAGAATGTGGCACCCAACCATGTTTTATAATAGCATAAACATGATTTTATTTTTATTAAAGAAAAAAAAACCCCACATGTTGGCATATTTCAAGCTTTCACTGAATCACCCCTGAGTGTCACAAGCCAGCTTAGTGCTTTGGAACTGCAATTCCTTGCAATATTTTCAAGAGGAATGATGGAAACTCCAACAGAGTCTTCAAGGTCACTAGAACAGAGTTCACAAACCACCCCAGAAATTTTGAAGGTTAACAGTGAGTGTTTTGATAATATTTGCAATGAAAAAGGTTTTCCATTGAAAGTGAGAATATGCAGCTTCAGAAATTTTAACCAGGCAATGCTGAAAGCTGTTTAAAGCTTGTTAAAAAAAGAGACTTAAGAATACATTGTCTGATCACCAATACAGAATGTATCCTATGAACATTCCATTGCACAAAAATGCTGAGTATTATCTTTACTTTAACATTGCAGGAATACGTAGAGAGGTTAAGTGACTCCTTTATGTGCAAAATGAGAAGGTAGCTGCAGATAAACATACTTAAATTAATTCTTATTCTGTTCGCTATATTATGTCTTTTAGAATTACATCAGGGCAAGTTGTACAAAAGTAGCAAACACTAAAGCATCATCAAAGATCTGAGCCACAACAAACATTATGTGTCAGCAGTTTCAGTATCCCCATACTGGCAAATCCTCTTTTCTCAAACGAAAGAATTATTCATAAACATGTTTTCAAATTATCAAACTAAACTATTCTGATCTATCTATCCCATCTAATGCTTAGGTTGAAAAGACTTAGGGAAATCTTCCCCTTGCAAGGATAGAAAAATAATCAAATGATAAAATATTATGAAGGAAAAAAATCATGAAAATATGGAAGGAAAGGAAATAATCTAAAAGAAGAATGGAAGGAGGGAAGCAAATGACTCCAGGAGAATTTTTTGCCTTTCTTATCTGAAAAATGTTTATGCTCCTTATTCAATACTTTCTTTTAAGAAATACAGTTCTTTACCTGACACATACACAAGCAAAATATTAATTAATTAATATTAAAATATTAAAAGACAACAGCTTGCAGATACTTGAAATGCAAAATTTTGTATTCAAAAAATGAACATTGCTCTTTTTATGTAGCCACAGTGAACTGTTCTTCTACCACTCATGAATGTATGCTAGATTTTTACCAGAAGAAGCTCAAGCAGCTAGTAAGAACATTTTCAGGGAAGTGAGTCAGGCAGGAAGTAAGCTAGAGAGGTTCAGTAGGAAAAAAAGGAAAACAGAGTATAGGAAGCTGAGGTTGCAGAAGAATTGTACATTAAGATCTTTGTTAGCTGTATCTCTTATTTCCCTTCCTTCTGACTTTGTCAGGGAGATTTGAGTTCTTAAATTTCCCTCTCACTTCTAGTCTCCAGCATCAGCTCTGAACACTGTCTAGTCAGCTGAATATTCTCATTAAGGGTCTTAAAGTTACTGGTATAATTATAGACAACACTATTAACAACACAGTTAAGCATATTTGACATAACTGTAAAAATGTTAACGCAGTATAAGAATTATTCTGTATGTATCACTATAGATATATTCTACATGTATACTACAGGTATAGTAGCTATGTGTACGTCTGCTACACACACACAGAATAGGTGTGATTCCTAGTATCACACCTATTCTGAATGCAGTAGGTGTGAATTGAAAACAGTAACACAACCAGATACAATTTATTTATAAAAGAAAACCTAAGTTAATTGCTTTGTGGTACACCACAGATTAACATATGAACATTGCACTGAAGTCCCAGACCCAGAGACAGACTTTTTTTTCCTGGGAAGGACGTCCAAGATCAATCCCAGAGAGGATATGACTATTGAAGTATCTGTTCGTACACATTTTTAGTCCTAGTGATTTAACATTAGTAATCTGTATTCATATTTTAGACAAGATGATATGTCACTTCATTTTCAGTATCCAAGGAAGGAACTTAGATTTCCAGTGGAAAAAATGATGTCAAGTAATCATCTCTAAGTATCCACACAAAAACTATAAATTTTGATTTGTTATAAATCAACCTTAATTAAAAATTAAAAATGTCTTGAATAAACATTAACAGATATTCAAGAATTGTTTTGACTTCTATGTATGTGTTCATAGTTGGGAAGGAAAGGTCCAGAAGGTGGAGATTTGCTATGCTCTTCTGGTTGGACTTATCCTACAAAAGGTCACGATCCAGACTCCATGTAAAACTCTTTTAAAACTCCCATTAAGTTCATCAAGGAAAATCTGTATGCCCAGCAAAATCATCACTATGACAAGCCTGTATCATTTGTTTCTCATTTACATTTGACAGGTAGACATATCTAAGAATAATACACAGTGTCTGGTTCTAGCTGGTAGATAAAAAATAAAAGTAAATATCACAGAGAAAGAAGAGTAAAGTTTAACTGTAGCAGATTATTTATTTTATATTGTTAAAAAATTCCTCAGTATTATTTTGCAAATGTTTTCATTTAAGGTGTGATACCTATAGTCTTAATAATAATACTAGTTGATATATTAAAAAAACCTTTATATTTTAATGCAGGTTATTTTGCATAATGCTTTATTAAACTTCAATAATTTCTATTTATGTGTCAATTTTAATTAACATAGAAAATAATTCAGTAGGAATGCACAAGGCTTTTTCAAGTTTACTTCTGTTCAACATATATAGATTTAATAAGAATTTAAAAAAATATAAAAAAATTGCATTACCTTAAACTTGAGTGGGAATGTAGAAGACAGAAATTTCGTTTCTTAAGTCCTATTTCTCTGTTGTTTATATTTGTGTTATTTAACAGCAAGAGTCATTGCAAAGGTTGCCACCATGAGCAAAATGAATTTGATTCAGCTGCTGCTAATCTTGTACAAACAGGAATCTGCTAATTGAAAAGCTAATTATGATGATGGAGTGATGAGAAGCACATTTGGCAGGGTGACATAAAACCCACGAAGCACCTATTATAAACCAACTGGTATAATTTGAGACTAGAAGTATTATACTTTCATGTGTTAAAGCAGAGTTATTAATGTTATCCCTTGGATGGATGGCCACTTTTAAATTCAGAACTCTCAGTAACTACCCAGTTGGTTTTAGGCACTCATAAAAGAATAGTCTGGAATAATAATGTATAATATCTGAACTGAGGAGTGAATAGTACCTCTTGACATAGCTCTTCTGAATTTTAGACTAGAAGCAACTTGTGCTATCACATTGGGGGGGGGGGGGGAAGAAAAAAAAGAAAGAAAATTTTGTTAAATCTTTTAGTAACATCAAATAAGACCCTCTGTTTGGAGGGTCAGGAAGGTTACTTAGGCATATTTTGCCACAAGAAGAATCATATGACCATTGTGGATACTCTCATAAAGCCACAAGCAGCCTTCATTTTCATTTGTCACAGAACAAGGAAATATATTCTGAACATTTTTACTGGGGGGGGGGGGGGGGGGGACACGGGGATGACTTTGCCTGATGAGCTTCACATGAAGAAATATTTGCAAGAAATTATTGTACTTGATATGATAAAATTCTGTCTGATTGACAACTAGACAGAAATGAGAAAACACAACTAAAACACTTGCTGAATTTATGTAGGATTTGTATGCCAAAGCACATAACATTTTCATATATGAACACTGGATCGCTCGGTGGATAAGGAACTGGCTGGATGGCCACACACAAAGAGTTGTGGTCAATGGCTCAATGTCCGGCTGGAGACCAGTTACGAGTGGTGTCCCACAGGGATCAGTGTTGGGACCGGTCTTGTTCAACATCTTCGTCGCTGACACGGACAGTGGGATTGAGTGCGCCCTCAGCAAGTTTGCCGATGACACCAAGCTGTGTGGTTCAGTTGATACTCTGGAGGGAAGGAATGCAATCCAGAAGGACCTTGACACGCTTGTGAGGTGGGCTGATGCCAACCTCATGAAGTTTAAGCATGCCAAGTGCAAGGTCCTGCACCTTGGTGGGAGCAATCCCAGGCACATCTACAGGTTGGGCAGAGAAGAGATTCAGAGCAGCCCTGCGGAGAAGGACTTGGGGGCGCTGGTCAATGACAAAATGAACGTGAGCCAGCAGTGTGCACTTGCAGCACAGAAAGCCAACCGTATCCTGGGCTGCATCAAAAGGAGCGTGACCAGCAGGTCAAAGGAGGTGATCCTGCCCCTTTATTCTGCTCTCGTGAGACCTCACTTGGAGGACCGTGTACAGTTCTGGTGTCCTCAACATAAAAAGGACATGGATCTTTTGGAACAAGTCCAGAGGATGGCCACGAGAATGATCAGGGGACTGAAGCATCTCCCATATGAAGATCAGCTGAGAAAGTTGGGACTGTTCAGCCTGGAGAAGAGAAGGCTGCGTGGAGACCTCCTAGCAGCCTTCCAGTATCTGAAGGGGACATATAGGGATGCTGGGGGTGGACTCTTCATTAGGGACTGTAGTGGTAGGACAAGGGGTAATGGGTTAAAACTTAAACAGGGAAGTTTAGATTGGATATAAGGAGGAAATTCTTTCCTGTTAGGGTAGTGAGGCACTGGAATAGGTTGCCCAGGGAGGTTGTGAATGCTTCATCCCTGGCAGTGTTCAAGGCTAGGTTGGACGAGGCCTTGGGTAAAATGGTTTAGGGCGAGGTGTCCCTGCCCATGGCAGGGGAGTTGGAACTTGATGATCTTAAGGTCCTTTCCAACCCTAACTGTTCTATGATTCTATGATTTATACCAGCATAAACTGGTAGTGACTTTGTTGCTACTGACAGTAAAACAGTTAATGAAATTAAGACATGCAACAGAAAGCATAAACTGAATCAGAATTTACCCTAAAATTCACCGTCTTCTTTAGATTTATACAAATTACTAATATTTTACCTCGATTTGTGATACAGTGTAACAGTTTCTCTGCACTGAATAGCGCTGTAGCAATTAGGAGATGCACTCAGCTTTTCTGATAAACACAGCCTAATTTTACACAGAATCATTCACATGGAGCATGCAATATTTTACCCTCTCTCATTTTCATAATAATATCCATTAGTCTATCAGAACTATGAATTATGAAGTCAGAGAACACACATCTTCATTGTCTGCTGGCTTTGTCCACCAGCTACAGTTCATTCGTTATTTCCGTCATATTATCTTTAAGGATCAAAATGTGTATTTCCAAATCAAGATGTGAACAATATTGTACAATGCCATGAAATATATTTAAAAAAACCTTTTGTTCATATGCCCTCACTTCTGCTAGCCACTGATTTTTTTTTCTTTCTTTTTTTTTTTTTTAAAGGACTGAACTTCAGATTTAGAGCTTGTCAATTTTCTCCACTGTCCTTGACATGGTTTTCATGCATTATCCTGGTATGGAGGATGTAATTCAGACCTGCTAAGTCAGAATCACTGAGAATTGTCTCTCTCACCTGTCTTCCATAACCAAGCATGAAAAAAAAACTCCAGAGCTGATAAATCTTTTCCTACACAGATTCTATTCTCATACAGAAAACATTTTTAGGAGGCCAATGGCAAAAGTAATCAAACCTAAAAGCTATCTTCAGGAGCTTAAATAGATTATCAAGAAGCTAGAAAGACTGATGGACAGATCTTGCTAGGAGTAGCTCACTTTGTTCTTTTGAAAGAAATAAGCTACTTAATTTAAGTCAAAAAAAGAAAAGAAAGAATGAAAAAAGGTGAATGTTTGACAGCTGTACAGAGCTAAGAAAAATACATCATGGGTGTACACTTGTGGAAGAAAACAACTATTCAAACTTAATGATAAAAGATCATGACAATGCGTTTTTTTAAGAAAGACTTTATCATATCGCATTTCATGAAATTATAAGTCGCATACTGATATATTTATAGTTAGATCTCTTGATCAAATTTTTCCAAACATATCTTTGTTCTGTCCTTGATGCAGGGACAAGAGTGCTACAGTCTAATGAAATTTGATTGAACTTTGATTAACTTAATTGCATAGGCTTTCGATTACTAGCTAGCATTGATAAAAGGACGAAATATTATCTTCAGTGGTGTCTAGACCAGTGAACATTTGTTCAAAATAACTCCAAATCAAAAAGGAGAAAAGAAAAACTATTGTAATTCTATGTGAATACAGACTTTTTTGCTTAGAAGCAGTCTCTAAATAATGGTAAGTCTAAACCATTCATTTGGTAAGAGACAGATCTGCTGAGCATTGTTCAGTGACACCATAGGAAAAAAATTAAGAAGATTGCTGAGAAACTGGAATCTGTGCCTTGTATTTCATAATGGTCCTCTCTTTCTGTAAAAAGCACTGAATTATTAGTGCTACTCTAATAAGGTCAGTTAGGTCATCTGAACAGTCTCCATACCACTTAATAAATTACTTAATAAAAGATGGAATTTCATCACAAATTCATTTATTTAGCTAGCCAGTAATTAACTGATACCTAAACGGAAAAGAGATTTCTTATCAGTTTCCTTCTGAAAGAGTTTTTGAACATAATAGGACCCCCAAAAAAGTCTGATTACTTTTCAAATAAAGATTGACCAGTCTATATAAAAATTTTGGAATATCATCTAAATTCATCCTCATTCTAGAGTTTTTATGGTTTTTTTTTCAATATATTCTTAAAAATCAAAGAAGCAAAAAGATTCCCAGCAGCTACTGAATAGATTTAACCATACACTATTAGAGCCTGTTACCAAAGAGAAGACAGTTATTCTTTAACAATGGCACCTCTGTAAGCATACGTTCTTTAAAAAAAAAAAAAAAAAAGCAGGGATAAGCTACAGGGTTATATAATAGGTAATATAGTACCCATAAGGTTCATCATTTTTCCAAAGATTTTTGTCCAAAATATTCAGTTTATTATTTACCTAAAAAAAACAAACCTTGAATTATTAATCAAACACTAAATTCTGTATTTAGCCAACTCCTAGTAACCAATAGAACTATAGTACTATACCATAACTTCCAAGTTAAACCTGCGTGCTGGATGCCATATTAAATGTCTTTTGCAAGCTGTCTTCTAGAGGATGGTCATTTATTTAATGTATGTAATGTTCTCCCACACCGGTTGTACTTCATTGCAGGCACTGCAATAGTAACAGTAGTAGTGTCAAAAAAAAAAAAAAAAAAGGAAAGTGAAAATTCAATTATAAATACGATTATGAAATAGTATCTTACTTTTATTCTCTCATGTCCATTGCTCAGAAGTAATACTTTCTACCTTTCACTGCCTTTGCACATTACTATAATGTATCAGTTTATAAGACTTAAAAAGTTACAGTAGAATCATTGCATACTGGTATATATATATATAATATACATATACATTTGGTAAGAGTGATAGAAAAAAAAAGTCATTTTGCAGATAAAGCGACAGTTATAGTATAAAAGGAGTGAGAAATATTCAGTATTTTAGACAAAGGTTAGTTATGTAATTAGTCCAAAGTAGAAATTATCACTTTGTTACATGAAAAATTTCCCTGATGCATCTGTGGTGAGCAACACTAGCA
The DNA here is from genome assembly GCF_033783945.1 of Neopsephotus bourkii. Taxonomy (NCBI): domain Eukaryota; kingdom Metazoa; phylum Chordata; class Aves; order Psittaciformes; family Psittacidae; genus Neopsephotus; species Neopsephotus bourkii. The sequence continues at coordinate 7,599,141 of NW_026902105.1, read as the reverse complement.
AGAACCAGCTGAAGTTAGGCACGCATGCCATCCCATCATGCTGATGTTCAACCATTTTGTAGCATAGTAATCTCCCTGACACGTCATACGTCCCAGGAAATAATCACACAATTGCATGTTGAGCAGAGTAGTTTTCTGTTGATCTCTAGACCCTCACAGGAGTAAAGCTAGGACAGGAAGAAACAGTCTTTTTGCAACATGTATATCATATTTCTGAATCTCCATTGAAATTCATGTGTCACCTGAGTCATCGTTTAAGCCCAGTCAGCAACTCAACCAGTCTAACTCTCACTCCACCCCCTGCTTCCTCCCTCCGCTCCTGGAGGTTTGTCTTATACCTTAGTTACTGGACTGTTCTTATCTCAACCCGTGGGAGTTACATTCTTTTGATTCTCCTCCTCATCCTTCTGGGAGCAGGATGGGAGGAAGCGGGGGGAGAGTGAGCAAACAGCTGCATGGTTTATGAGTGACAGGCTGGGTTTAAACTAAGACAGTTCTTTTTGGCACCCAACGTGGGCACAAAAGGTTGAGATAATGACAGATCCGACCAGAGTGTGTCTAATTGTATTTATGATAAACATTTATCATTTTGGATTAATAGCCACTCGTCACAATGGTGATTTATTGGCTCTCAAAGCTCTTGTTCTTGATCTCACAGTTTCAGCATGTCATACCTTACTTACCGCCAGTATTTGCTGTGTTAATCAGCTGGGGGCCTTGGGCTAAGGTTCTTGTTTCATCGTCCTTTATGGTAATGACTTGTAATGCAATAGAATCAGCAGATTTATGAGGATTGGTCCATGCATTAAGGAATGATTTCACTCTCTCTCTCTCTCTCTGAGTGATGGTATATTGAAAATGTGGGATCTGAACACAATGTGAATGGTATGGAATAAGTGGCATACACTGTCCTGGGTTCAGCAGTAGCAGTCATTTTTCTCCTTCTTAATAGCTGGTGCAGTGCTGTGTTTTTTTACTTTCGGCCTGGGAACAACACTAGTAACACTGACGTTTTTAGTTACTGCTCAGTAATGTTTACTATGACCAAAGACTTTCTGAGTCTCATGCTCTGCAGGGAGGAAGGGAAGCCAGGAGGAAGCAGAAACAGGACACCTGATCAAAACTAACCAAAGAGGTATTCCATACCACAGCACGTCATGCCCACTGTATAAACTGGGGACAGTTACCCAGAAGGCCTTGATCACTGCTCAGGTCTGGATGGGTCTTGGTTGGTGGGTAGTGAGCCGTTGTATTCTCTCCCCTTATTAGTTCCCTTATCACTATTATTATTGGTGGTAGCAGCAGTGATTTGTGTTATTGTCGTGGTTTAAACCCAGCCAGACAGCTTGTCTCACTCTCAGTGAGTGGTGCCGGGCTGGAAGCAATCGAGGCCCATGTCCGTCCCCCCGCTCCCCAGGGGCTCCAGAAGAATTAGTAAAACACTTAAATGAGGTGTGTGGTCATTCTGGCCACACCAGAGACGGAGAAATCATAGCAATGTGCTGGGGCTTGGCCCATGCTTACAGGGCCATGTTCAGTGTTTTCCAGCACCTTCAAAAGGAAAAAATGTCGCTGGATCTGAGGGCAAAGCAACAGTCAGTACAGCTACTCCAGCTCCAAGCACAGCAGCTACACCACCCCCAGCAACAAGTACAGTCACTACTCAAACTTTGGCTGCAATGAACAGCGCAGCTACCCCAGCTCCAAACACAGCAGCTACACCACCCCCAGCAACAAGTACAGTCATTACTCAAACCACAGTGATAATCACTGCAACTAAACCAGAGGACCAATTCGTACCAATATCGGTTGCTCCTGTACGTAAGAGAAAAAGCAAAAAAGAGGCAAGAAGGTTAAAGCAAGATGAAGAAACAATGTATTCACTACCCGATCCAGAACCTGAACAGAGGTCATCATCACATGATGAAGAAGAAGAAAGAGAGGTGACTTCTTGACTTCGGACCTCAACCGAGCTGCGGAATATGCGAAAACATTTTACCCGTCAACCAGGGGAGCACATCATCACCTGGTTGCTCCGATGCTGGGACAATGGGGCTGATGGTCACGAACTAGAAGGTACAGAAGCCAAGCAGCTGGGATCACTTGCTAGAGAAGGGGGAATTGACAAAGCAATTGCAAGAGAGAAAAAGTCCCTCAGTCTTTGAAGTCGGCTCTTGGCAGCTGTGAAAGGAAGGTTTCCATACAAGGACGATGTTATGAGTCGTTCGGCCAAGTGGACTACTATAGACAAAGGCATCCAGTCTCTGAGGTAATCAGCCATTGTAGAGATGATCTATCACATCAAGCAGAATAACGGGGATATACCCATAGATCCAGATGAAGTCGAATGTACACGACCCATGTGGCAAAAACTTACACAGAATGCACCATCATCATATGCCCATTCATTGACAACAGTAACTCTATGGTTTTACCTGCAGGATCACAGAGAAGACATGACAAAGTGGGATGGAAAACCTACTTCAGTTTTGGAGGAGCAGTGAGTGAAATGTAAAGAAGAGCAAAGGCCAAGACTGATCGTCCCATGAGAGCTATGGCTTCAGTCTCTGGTGAGCAATTTCCCAGGTGGAGTGGAAGTGCTGATTTTACTCCAGCTCCTGTGATAACTAAAAATAATCCCTTTCAACATGACTTAAGTGTTCAATGTTGTGATGACTATTAGAGGGGCCCTGCCTCCATCCAGGTGGAGGTAGGGACAATCTGATTTACTGGACTGTGGATCAGATGGCCTGGCACATCAGTCCCACAGAAGTATAAGGCTCTAGTAAATACCAGTGCACAGTGTACCCTGATGCCATCGAGCTGTCAAGGGGTGGAACCCATCTATATTTCTGGAGTGACAGGAGGATCTCAAGAGTTGACTGTACTGGAGTCTGAAATCAGCCTGACTGGGAGAGAATGGCAAAAGCACCCTATTGTGACTGTTCCAGAGGCTCCATGCATCCTTGGCATAGACTACCTCAGGAGAGGGTACTTCAAAGACCCAAAAGGGTACCGATGGGCTTTTGGTATTGATGCTTCGGAGACTGAGGAAATTGAGCAACTGTCCACCTTGCCTGGTCTCTCAGAGGATCCTTCTGTTGTGGGGCTGCTGAAAGTCGAAGAACAACAAGTGCCAATTGCAACCACAATAGTGCACTGGCTGCAATATCTCACCAACCGAGACTCCCTCATTCCTATCCATCAGCTGATCCATAGACTGGAGGGTCAGGGAACGATCAGCAGGACCCGCTCGCCCTTTAATAGCCCTATATGGCCAGTGCGAAAGTCTAATGGAGAGAGGAAACTAACAATAGACTATCGTGGCCTGAATGAAGTCACACCACCCTTGAGTGCTGCCGTACCAGACATGCTAGAACTTCAGTATAAATTAGAGTCAAAGGCAGCCAAGTGGTATGCCACGATTGATATTGCCAATGCATTTTTCTCAATTCCTTTGGCAACAGAGTGCAGGCCACAGTTTGCTTTTACTTGGAGGGGTGTCCAGTTCACTTGGAACCGACTGCCCCAGGGCTGGAAACATAGCCCTACCATTTGCCATGGACTGATCCAGACTGCACTGGAACAGGGGCGGGCCCCAGAACACCTGCAATACATTGATGACATTATTGTGGGGGGAGATACAGCAGAAGGAGTCTTTGAGAAAGGGAGGAAAATAATCCAAATCCTGCTAAAAGCCGATTTTGCCATAAAACGAAGTAAGGTCAAGGGACCTGCACAGGAGATTCAATTTTTGGGAATAAAATGGCAAGATGGGCGTAGACAGATCCCCACAGATGTAATCAACAAGGTAACAGCAATGTCTCCACCAACTAATAAGAAAGAAACACATGCTTTCTTGGGTGCAGTGGGGTTCTGGAGACTGCCCGTAGCAAATTACAGTTTGATTGTAAGCCCTCTCTATTATGTGCCCCGTAAGAAGAATGATTTTAAATGGGGACCTGAGCAACAACAAACCTTTGAGCAAACTAAACGTGAGATAGCTCATGCAGTGGCCCTTGGACCAGCTCGGACTGGGACAGATGTAAAAAATGTATTGTACAACGCAGCTGGGGAGAATGGCCCTACCTGGAGCCTCTGGCAGAAAGCTCCAGGGGAGACTTGAGGTCAACCCATTGGTTTTTGGAGTCGGGGACACAAAGGATCTGAGGCAAGCTATACCCCAATAGAAAAAGAGATACTGGCAGCCTATGAAGGGATGCAAGCTGCTTCAGAAGTGATTGGCACTGAAGCACAGCTCCTCCTGGCACCCCAGTTGCCTGTGCTGGGCTGGGTGTTCAAAGGCAGGGTCTCCTCTACGCATCATGCAAATGATGCTACATGGAGTAAATTGGCTGCACTAATTGCACAACAAGCTAGAATAGGAAATCCCAGTCATCCAGGCATTCTAGAGGTCATTATGGACTGGCCAGAGGGCAAAGATTTCGGAATGTCACCAGAGGAGGAGGTGATGCCTGCTGAAGAGGCCCCACCATATAATCAACTGTCAGAAACTGAAAAGCAGTATGCCTTGTTTACTGATGGGTCCTGCTGTATTGTGGGAAAACATCAGAGATGGAAGGCAGCTGTATGGAATCCTCGATGACAAGTTGCAGAAACTGCTGAAGGACAGGGTGAATCAAGTCAGTTTGACGAGGTGAAAGCCATCCATCTGGCCCTGGACATTGCTGAACGAGAAAAGTGGCCAGTACTTTTTCTCTATACTGACTCGTGGATGGTGGCAAATGCCCTGTGGGAGTGGTTGCAGCAATGGAAGCAGAGCAACTGGCAACGTAGAGGCAAACCCATCTGGGCTGCTGCACTGTGGAAAGATATTGCTGCCCGGGTGCAGAACCTGGTGGTGAAGGTACGTCATGTAGATGCCCATGTACCCAAGAGTCGGGCCACTGAGGAACACCAGAACAACCAACAAGTGGATTAAGTAACGTTAATTACTGGACTGTTCTTATCTCAACCCATGGGAGTTGCATTCTTTTGATTCTCCTCCCCATTCCTCCGGAAGCAGGGGGAGGAAGGGGGGGGGTGGGCAGTGAGCGAACAGCTGCGCCGTTCTGAGTGACAGGCTGGGCTTAAATCATGACAACCTGGAAAGAGCTGTATGAATTATCAGGGGATTTTCTGAAGAATGCAACCTGTGTTCTAGAATAAAAATAGAATCTGGTGGGCTCATGAGAGAAGTAATTTATACAGTTGGTCCTGTGAAAATGATTTTTTTTAAAATCTGATTTATAATCATACAGAATTTTAATAGCTTTTTGAGGGGGGGAAGAGGAAGGGGGGTTGTGATTAGTCCCTGTGGACTTTTATCCTTTCCTGACACTTACTAATTTGGTATAATAAAAGATTGGCAATACATGAATCTTCGTACACTAGGAGAAAGTGCATATATGTTCAAGTTCTCTTGGTTTCCTTAACAACTGCAAGAGCTCTGTGCAAGGAGGGTATTTCTAGTCAATTAGTGTAACATGATGTTATATTGGAAAAAAGGCTGAAAATAATATATTTGCCATGTTTAATTTTTGAAATTGTCTGCATTCGTTTTAGTGTGATGTTGTCAATGTTGATGATGTTTCAGTTTGCAAAGTGCAGCTGAGAAGTATTCAGTTTAAGTTAGGTTTATGTTTATCAACTGGATAATACTATCTCAGTCCACAGATACATGAGAGAATGCTGCAGCTGCCTTCTTTCCCACTGCCAAAGTTGCCAAGGTGAGGTTCCGCATCCTCTCTGAAATCCTTTGATGCGATGTTCTAGCTATGGAACCAGCAGGTAATAATCCTTTGTGTTGCCCATGACTTTACTTTTCTGAAGTCTTAAAACATGCATCTAGACCAACTAAACCAGCTAGACCAACTCAAACACACCTTTTTACTAACAGTGCAGAGTGAACAGTGTTAATCCATTTGCTGCCTATCTGTGCTAACAGGTAATTGCTCTCAGATCTGCTACAAGTGTTCAATCCTGTTTTCCTTATTTTCTTTCTCATCTTTCCAAGTACTTAATATCCTCTCAATTAGTTCAACCATGCTTTTGATGTGCATAAGAATGTGAGAAGGATGCTAGATAGGGAGTTTCATTTACCACTCTGTATTTGCAGCAGACTTAAAGATAGCTCTTTTTCCAAATTCAAATTCATGCTTTTTTATACATACAGTTTCTTTCTACTATTAGTTTCTGCTTTTGTACCATCAAGCACATTTAATTTGTCCTACTGAAATTTCCAATTAATATGGGAAATGCATAAGTCACTCATTACTGACCGTGGTTCACATTATTGTTACATGTTTGCTCAGATTTCTTTTGATTAGATATCTACAAAAATAATAAGAAGAAACTGCTCAACAGAAATATTTCTGATTAACAAAAGACAGCCACAGGAAGGACAAACACAGGAGGTTAATAGGGGTTTGATTTAACTGATTCAAAAGGTCTTCCAAGTTTTTTCAAATTCAGTCTTTATGGTGAGAAGCGTGTTTATTATGCAGTAGGCTTCAGTTTTGCATTGTCTTGTTCTTACAAATTCATTTTGTAATTGCTAGTAAAACAAGGCTAGACTCACTAAACTTGACATGTGCCCTCTTTCTTTGCTAAAAGATGTTTTCAATGGCAGGTTTAAGGAAAGTCTAACATAATAAACAGGTCTACAGACAAGAGCAAATTCATAGTAGATGAATCCAAATAAAATGAGCCAAGACTAAAATGAAGCCAAGAAAATGCAATAATTAAAAAAAAGTGAAAATGAAGATTTTTTAAAATTCTATTCACATCTGTGAATGCTTTGTCATACTTCCCATTGTGCATAAGCATTCCTTATCTCAGATTTCACGCCTATATTACAAAATTTTACTTTTTGATTGTTAGTCCTGAAAATAAATTCTAAATTAACTCACCAAATGTAAAGACATTAGTTTAATTTCTAGATCATAAGGGAGAGGCACATAAACAGCTTCAACCTGTTCCAGACACCAAGTCATTTGAAGTCCAAATCAGTTCTGATGTTATCATGGATAGCTATTAGGTTGATTTATAAAATATATAACATTAACTATTGTCACATATTCATGTAGATAGATTAAGGAACGATCACTTTGAGGTATAAAAACAAGTACCTTCTAAAGAGTCCTTGAGTTACCAGTTACTAATTTAAATTTGCACACAAAGGTAATACATTATTCAAAGTGGAAAAGGATATAATTCCATTGGGCTCATTCTAAGAGTCTATGTATGAGTAAATGTAACACATGGGTTAAAATTCAAGGGTTGTAAAATGACAAACCAAACACTAAGAAGGTCATAAAGTTTCAGAAGTCTCGTGGTGATCAACATTTTCAGCTATTTTGTCATTTTCAAAGGTGAATTATTATATTTATTGAATTTGTAATGGGAAATAAGATTGGATCAGATGTTAGCAATTAGAAAGGACCAAGATGAACCATACTTTACAAGCATACTGTTGTGCTTTAAGGTCAGCCATAAGAAAGCATTGTGATAAAAGGTGACAGATTCTGCTCTCTCACACTACGCAAATGTAGAAACATTGCATTTTTGTTTATGCAGACATTTATATCCTCATCAGAATGGCAGAAAGGAGGACACTGGCCAAGAAAAATTAACTGAAAGAATGAATGTGAAGTAAATATGCTTCAAAGTAAGAACAGCCAATCTTATAAAGGACAGTGAAATACTAACTGGGAAAGGAAATAAAGAATAGTTCATCGGATAAAATAGACTGTAGGAATTGACAAAGTGAAAAAAAAACAATTTAATAATCTGGTGCTTTAAAATACCAAACAGAAGAAAATAATCTAAGGTGGGAAAACCTAAAATGTCTTAAATATTACATAGAACTAATATAGAATCATACACTGAATAAAATTATATAAAATATTGCAGAATTCAAATTATGTGCAAGGTGATATGACTCAGAATATCCCCTAGAAGTTCTGATCATTTCTTTTCAAAAGGATATCTAGAAATAGGGAAGCCTTGAAAAGGGGAGTGTGAAATATGCTGAAAATTAATATCTTCAAAAGGGCTGTAGAAAGACATACTACGGAAACATGGAACACTCTGGGTAGAAGGGACCTTTAAAGATCATCTAGTCTAAGCCTGTCCTGCCAGGGGCAGATGCAAATTGCAGTAAACCCAGGGCCCCATCCAACCTGATTTTTGAACACTTCCAATGATGAAAGGGCATCCCTAACTTCATTGGGCAACCTGTTGCAGTGTCTTACCATCCTCATCATGAAAAAATTTTCCTCATGTCTAATTTAGGTTTAAAACCTTTGCCCTTTTCTGGCCATTACAGGCCCTTTTGACCTAAAGTCACCTTTAAGTACTGAAAGGCCATGACAAGGTGTCCATGGAGCCTTCTTTTCTTTAGGCTGAACAACCCCAGCTTTCTCAGGCTTTACAGGAGGTGTTCCATCACTCTGAACACACTCTAATCATATGTCCCTTCTTTGACATATACCATGAAAGGACAAAACCCTTGCCAAAAATTACTAAAACAGATATTCTAGTTCAGAAAAATTCTCCACTGTGAAATTGGTTAAAGCTTGTAGCAGGTTGTCTACTGAGACTGTGGAATAACACCCTTTGAAGATACTTAAAACTTGACTACACAAGGCCATGGAGTTATAGAATGATACACTGGGTAGGGTGGGAAAGAACCTTAAGATCATCTAGTTCGGACTCCCCTGCCATGGGCAGGAACACCTCACACTAAGTCATGTCTCCCAAGGCTCTGTCCAAACTGGCCTTGAACACTGCCAGGGACAGGGCATTTACCACTCCTTTGGGCAACCTATTCCAGTGCCCCACCACCCTCACAGTAAAGAACTTCCTTATATCTAGCCTGAACTTCCCCTATTTAAGTTTGAACCCATTCCCTCTTGTCCTATCTAGAGAAGAGATTCAGAGCAGCCCTGTGGAGAATGACTTGGGGGTGCTGGTTGATAAGAAAATGAACATGAGGTGGCAGTGTGCACCTGCAGCCCAGAAAGCCAACTGTATCCTGGGCTGCATCTAAAGAAGTGTGACCAGCAGGTCGAAGGAGGTGATCCTGCCCCTTTATTCTGCTCTCGTGAGACCTCACCTGGAGTATTGTGTGCAGTTCTGGTGTCCTCAACCTAAAAAGGACATGGAACTGTTGGAACAAGTCCAGAGGAGGGTCACAAGGATGATGAGGGGACTGGAGCACCTCCCGTATGAAGATGGGCTGAGAAAGTTGGGACTGTTCAGCCTGGAGAAGAGAATGCTGCGTGAAGATTTCACAGCAGCCTTTCAGTATCTGAAGGGGCCTATAAGGATGCTGGGGAGGGACTCTTCATTAGGGACTATAGTGATAGCACAAGGGGTAATGGGTTAAAACTTAAACAGGGGAAGCTTAGAATGGATATAAGAGGGAAATTCTTTCCTGTTAGGGTGGTGAGGCACTGGAACAGGTTGCCCAGGGAGGTTGTGAATGCTCCATCCCTCGCGGTGTTCAAGGCCAGGTTGGACGAGGCCTTGGGTGATATGGTTTAGTGTGAGGTGTCCCTGCCCATGGCAGGGGGTTTGGAACTCGATGATCTGAAGGTCCTTTCCAACCCTAACTATTCTACGATTCTATGGTTCTATCACTACAGTCCCTAATGAAGAGTGTCTTCCCAGCTTCCTCATAGTCCCACTTCAGATACTGGAAGGCTGCCTCTACGCAGCCTTCTCCAGGCTGAACATCCCCAAATTTCACAGCCTGCCTTCATGCAGGAGGTACTCAAGCCCCCTTATCAACCTTGTGTCCCTCCTCTAGACTTGCTCCCTTTTCAACCTTCATGGACTTGCCATGTTCAGCCTTCCCTGGCTTGGCCCTGTTCTAGGTAGACGTGTGGACCAGATCACTTTCAGAAACACCTTTCAAATTGTGTTTTTCTATCACTCCATGAAACTGAGAGAAGGGTTTGTTGAAAGTGGTCAGCTTCTTGTACAACAATATTTATTTTGCCTTTCAGACTTCTGAGAGACAGTTTGAGGAATTTTACTAAACAGACATACAAACAATTGTGTCTGACACTATTCAGTGCTGTACCAGACACAATTTCTTGGTAAATTCTATATTGGTAATCATGTCAAGAATAGACAAGAAAGTTCATACTGATACCAAATACAGACTGATAGTCTTTTGTAGTGAAAGTGGACAATATGTAACAGAGTACCATATGACTCTTATCTGAGACAGATTTAAAAAAAATGCGTTCCATTAGATCCATAAGGAATTTTCAGATGTTTAGGATACTTGACTAAGGTTCCACTCACTTGTGTCAGGAGATTTCAGTGAAGTTTCTCTCTTGATGTGAACTCCTTTAATAACCAGCCAAAGGGAAGAAGAAGTTGTTAGAGTTCAGAGTTTTAAGCTCTGAAATCCAAAACTGCACCTCAAACTAGAAAGCATGATTAAATATCTTGTTGCACTTTTTGGAAATAGGAAAAACTAAATGTTTCTCATGATTGCTTGAAAATGTCTCAGTTAACCTTTTCAATCTGAAGTTTATCTTCTTAGGGAGACACAAAATTACTCAAGTTAAAGTTTCTTGATATAATATTTTTTCAGTTATCTGAATGAAAGTTTCTACAGTAAAAGGAAAAGCATTATTCATTTCTGAGTAACTTAAAAAACTTTTGTTGATACCTTACAAAAAACATCTAATGTTATTATCACCAGTTTGAACATAATGAAAGTTTACAGTAGCATACTCAATATCAATAATATTTGGACTGAAAACAAAAATAAATAAGATGGAGTATGCTCTGCCAGATAAGGCTTTGTTTCTGGCTTTCATAGTACCCAAATATATGAATTGTCTTGCTTAGGTTTTTCTCTGCACGCTTGATTTTTCAATTTTTGTTCATCTTATCTTAGTCAACTGTTCTGAACAAAGACGCTGCATTCTTGCTTGTTTGTTTTGTTACTAGTATAATTGAGCTTCTGTAGTCAGATCATCTAAATAATTCTGTAATGGAAATTAGCAAACAATAGCAATGTCACAGTCTCAGATATTTCTCAAATGTTTACACAGACTCAGGCCATCAGTTAAATGTAGTAAAATAGAATTAAGTCCTGTACCAGGACCCCCTGATTTCTGACACTGCATTACTTGAAATCTTCAGCCAGATAAAATAACTTTCTAAATTGACCATTACAACAGTTTTTAGAGTTCTTATTTTGTTTTCTCAATCACTATACAGGCACATAACAATACCATATTGTTGACGCAGGAGTCACAGACAACGCAGAGATGATCAATGTGATCAGCGAATGCCAATTTATTACAAAGCTTTAACTCCTTATATACCATTTCTTAAAGGCACTTACGGTGATTTGGCATATTATGACTGGATACGTGTCTTGAAGAGCCTTAGCGACTAACACATAGTTGGTTAATCACAGGTGTGAGAACTTGACCTCGAAAGCTTGCCAACAGCCCACAGTTCTCGTAACTCAGTGAATTACAGCTTCTTCTTATCTTGCTTGCTTAAGCTTCCTCAGGCCTCTCACGGCCTTGCTGTATCTTTAAGGATTATTCAGAGTTTATGTACCAATTATCCATTCTCCCATGAGAACACTGTCTCCAAACTATATGCCCTGATAAACCAAGATTTCTAAACAGATCTCTAAGTGAATAAGGCAGGATTATTTTTTTTTTTTTTTAAGGGGTCAAATACGAAATAAGTAGATGACAAGTGGGAGGACAAGAAAAGAATTCAAAGTTGCATCATAGAATCATAGAACAGTTAGGGTTGGAAAGGACCTTAAGATCATAAAGTTCCAACCCCCCTGCCATGGGAGGTCATGGGGTCCCCTTCAGATACTGGAAGGCTGCTATGAGGTCTCCACGCAGCCTTCTCTTCCCCAGGCTGAACAGGCCCAACTTTCTCAGCCTATCTTCATACGGGAGGTGCTCCAGTCCCCTGATCATCCTCGTGGCCCTCCTCTGGACTTGTTCCAACAGTTCCATGTCCTTTTTATTTTGAGGGCACCAGAACTGCACACAGTACTCCAAGTGAGGTCTCACAAGAGCAGAATAAAGGGGCAGGATCACCTCCTTTGACCTGCTGGTCACACTCCTTTTGATGCAGCCCAGGGTACAGTTGGCTTTCTGGGCTGCAGGTGCACACTGCCGCCTCATGCTTGTTTTCTCATCGACCAGCACCCCTAAGTCTTTCTCCGCAGGGATGCTCTGAATCTCTTCTGTGCCCAAACTGTAGATGTACCTGGGATTGCTCCCACCCAGGTGTAGGACCTTGTACTTGGCATGGTTAAACTTCATGAGGTTGGCATCTGCCCACCTCACAAGCATGTCAAGGTCCCTCTTGATGACATTTCTTCCCTCCAGCATGTCAACTGTACCACACAGCTTGGTGCCATTGGCAAACTTGTTGAGGGCACACTCAATCCTACTGTCCATGTCGGCAACGAAGACGTTAAACCAGACCGGTCCCAACACCGATCCCTGAGGGACACCACTCGTTACTTGTCTCCAGCTGGACATTGAGCCATTGACCGCAACTCTTTGTGTGCGTCCATCCAGACAGTTTATCCACCAAGTGGTCCATCCATCAAATTGATGTCTCTCCAATTTAGAGACAAGGATGTCATGTGGGACAGTGTTGAACGCTTTACACAAGTCCAGGTAGATGACATCAGCTGCTCTACCCCTGTCCATCAGTTCTGTAGCCCCATCATAGAAGGCCACCAAATTGGTCAGACTGGATTTCCCCTTAGTGAAGCCATGTTGGCTGTTACCAAGCACCTTGTTGTTTTTCATGTGCCTTAGCATGCCTTCCAGGAGAATCTGCTCGAGATTTTGCCAGGCACAGAGGGGAGACTGAGTGGTCTGTAATTCCCCGGGTCATCCATTTTCCCCTTCTTGAAAATGGGGGTTATATTTCCCTTTGTTCAGTCGTCGGGAACTTCACCTGACTGCCATGATTTTTCAAATATGATGGCCAGCGTCTTAGCAACTTAATTTGCCAGCTCCTTCACGACCCATGGATGGATTTCATCAGGACCCTTGGACTTGTTCACGTTCAGATTTTTAAGATGGTCTCGAAGCAATTCCTCTCCTACAGTGGGCCTAAGGTCTTCATTCTCACAGTCGCTGCGTCTGCCTTCTAAGACTTGGGTGGTGCGGTCAGAGCCTTTGCTAGAGAAGATAAAGGCAAAGACGTAATTCAGAACCTCAGCCTTCACCAAATCCTGTGTAGCTAGTTCACTCGAGAACTTCCTGAGGGGGCCTACGTTCTCCCTAATCTGTTTTTTATTTGCTATGTACCTGTAGAATCCCTTCCTGTTATCCTTAATATCCCTAGCCAAGTTTAATTCTAACTGGGCCTTAGCTTTCCTAACCTGGTCCCTAGCTTCCTGGACAACATCCCTGTACTCTTCCCAGGCCGCCTGTCCTTGCTTCCACTTTCTATAAGACTCTTTTTTCATTTGAATTTTTCTCAACAGCTCCTTATCCATCCAAGGAGGTCTCCTGGCCCTCCTGCTGCACTTCCTTCTGGTTGGGATGCAACACTCCTGAGCTTGTAGCAGGTTATCCTTGAAGACCAACCAAGAGTCTTGAGCCCCCCTGCCCTCTAGGGCTATATCCCATGGAACCCGGCATTGAAGTTAATGGTCCAAAATCCCATGCAAAATAGGCTTTGGATCAGATTCTTTATCAACAGAGAACAAAATCTGTCTCTCCCACACCCCATTCATTAATAAGTCTGTCTCCCTTGGAAACTAAATTTGATAGGCTACAATGGTAATGAAAAAATCTTTGTTTATCCATAAATTGGAAATAAAATGAAAATATATTTCTTAGGAGACAGGTCAACTAATAAATTTATGAAGAAGCTGTCACAAGCTAGGAGGATAGCAAATCGTTTACAATATGCCTTTCCACATTCCCAGTGATCTCCATGCACTACTGAAATAAGATGTCAGTCAAAGAGTTTCAGGTTTCCATGGAGTTTTCACCACCAGTTTGTCTATATTTCTGCAGTGATCTGTATCTGCCAGCAAATATAAGAAACATCTAGCAGTTGCACTAGACATCTGCATCTAAGTGCTTTGAAGGACTTATAAAGCAGCATCAGTCTCATTTTTTTGCCAGAACTGAATTTCTAAAAAGGATTTCTACAGCTTAGAAATTCTTTTGCAGCCTTTTACTGCTTTACATCGCATTTGTTTCCATGACACAGTGTTAAGTAAATTCATGTGATCACTTTTAAAAGAGTATTGGCTTAACATGTAACCTCTTTCAAACGGTTCATTACCACACCCACAAATCTCAAAAAAAGATTTTGAGAATACCCTTAATCCCTCAGTACAAAGCAGCTCTTTACAGGTTTCATGTACAGTTCTTGTATATTTTCTTGGATGGCTAAAGTCATGTGTGAATTCCTGGACCTCTCCTTTCATCACTTTCCTTCCTATTTTCATTCTGCAGACATCCTTCAGATATTCTGATTCAATTTGTGAAGTACTTCTGGAAACCTCATTAGCGAATTAGTTTGGGTTAAAGACCTTCATAATGATTGTGTGATGACACATTTTGATAATTATTATTTTTATGATGTGACTGTTTTCATTTAGGTAAAATTACTTGATAACTTTTCTAGTTATATTGTCATTTGCTCTAAAAACATACCTGCAAAAAGATGCATTGGAAGTTAAAAAGAGGCACTTTTATCAGATAACTTAAAGGCTTGTAAAGGCATTAAAGCACCAATTTTCAGTAATAATATAGCCAACTAATTTACTTGATCACTCCCGAGGGGCTTTGGAGTGGGTGGAGTGGGTGGAAGTGACTTTCCGAAAAATCTTTCTTTAGAAGAGCTCTCCTATTACTATGAGGATGCTCTATGAGACTATCTTTTAGAGTATGTAGTGAATCAAGGGGTCCTTCATGTTTCTGTCTCTTTAGAAATTCAGTCACTGTCTTCTGCCCCAGATCCCTACGCAGGTAGAAATTTTTATTTCAATAATTGTGATCTTTATTAAAACTTTTATTTTTATTTTATTTATTTTATTTTATAATTTAATTTTATTTTGCTTTATTTTTCCTTGTCACAAAAAAGATTGATGTGATTTGTTGAGAACATATGTAAGGTTTAAGTGTGGAAAAAGGTATGGGAAAGGTGGAGAGCAGATAGTGGGAGGATGACAGCTGACAGTGTGGTAGGAACAGAGAAGATGACAGACCTGTCTTAGAATCATAGAGTTATAGAATATTTAGGGTTGGAAAGGACCTTAAGATCATCTAGTTCCAAGCCCCCTGCCATGGGCAGGAACACCTCACACTAAATCATGTCACCCAAGGCTTTGTCCAGTCTGGCCTTGAACACTGCCAGGGATGGAGCATTCACAGCTTCCCTGGGCAAACTATTCCAGTGCCTCACCACCCTAACAGGAAAGAACGTCTTCCTTATATCCAATCTAAACTTCCCATTTAAGTTTTAACCAGTTACCCCTTGTCCTGTTGCTACAGGCCCTAATGAAGAGTCCCTCCCCAGCATCCCTATAGGCCCCCTTCAGATACTGGAAGGCTGCTCTGAGGTCTCCACACAGCATTCTGTTCTCCAGGCTGAACAGCCCCAACTTTCTCAGCCTATCTTCATATGGGAGGTGCTCCAGTCCTCTCATCATCCTTGTGGCCCTTCTCTGGACTTATTCCAACAGTTCTATGTCCTTTTTATGTTGAGGACACCAGAACTGCACACAATACTCCAGATGAGGCCTCAGAAGAACAGAGTAGAGGGAGAGGATCACCTCCTTCGACCTGCTTGTCACGCTCCTTTTAATGCAGCTCAGTATACGATTGGCTTTCTGGGCTGCAAGCGCACACTGCTGGCTCATGTTCATTTTCTCATCAACCAGCACCCCCGAGTACTTCTCCACAGGGCTGCTCTGTCTTAGGGAGATTGAAGGCCTGCAAGCTTGATCACCCCTTATGGTCCCGAGAACATGAGAAATTTCATGTAGTAGGATTGAGGTGTTTGCAGACCTGAAGTATGAGAGTACAAAAAATCTTGGGTATGAAGGAGCAAATGTCACCATGATCTTTTATCTTTTCTTTCCCAGAACATTCCTAACATCTTGGTCTGGGGCATGTACATGAGTAACTGTTCCCATCATTCTCCTTCACATGGCTCCTCATTTAGGTAACAATATGATGTTTAAAAAGATTTAAGCTCTGAAATTTTTTACAAATGTATCTTCTGCGATGCCAAAGGTCTGCTATTTATTTTATTCCAGAGGACAATAACATAGATGCCTAAAAACCTTACTTTACAATAAACTAAATTTTATATGGAATTTGGATAGTGGTATACACAACATATATAAAATCCCAGGTAGAGGGTAAGTCATAGAATCATAGAATCATAGAATAGTTAGGGTTGGAAAGGACCTTAAGATCATCAAGTTCCAAGCCCCCTGCCATGGGCAGGGACACCTTGCCCTAAACCATATTACCCAAGGCCTCGTCCAACCTAGCCTTGAACACTGCCAGGGATGAAGCATTCACAACCTCCCTGGACAACCTATTCCAGTGCCTCACTATCCTGACAGGAAAGAATTTCTTCCTTATATCCAATCTAAACTTCCCCTGTTTAAGCTTTAACCCATTACCCCTTGTCCTACCACTACAGTCCCTAATGAAGAGTCCACCCCCAGCATCCCTATATGTCCCCTTCAGATACTGGAAGGCTGCTATGAGGTGTCCACGCAGCCTTCTAGGTCTCCACGCAGCCTTCTAGTCTCTGCATGCTAAAGTGGAGCTTATCCTTTTCTCCTTCTGCAGAAACCCAAGCCTATCCCTGAAATATGCACGAAGAACCACAATTTTTCATCCTACAATTTTTATGCTGTGTAATAGGTTAGTCATTTGTTTGCCACCTTGGTAATTTATGTTGTAGCACCGTATGAAGAAATCTTCACATTTAGTATGTACAAGAGTGATATTAAAATATATGTTCACTTATTTACCAGAAGAAATCTAATGTATGTTGTGGTAGTCTTATTGGTAATTGATGTAATCCTCGTCTTCACAGGGTACCACAACCTTGCACAGAGATTCCTATCTGTTACACAGAAGGGAATCAAAGATTTACTATAAATGCTCCAAATACAGATAGATACACTTCCACCTATATATATACACACATGCATCCACCCAATAGAACATAACACTGAGAATAATCATTCATAAGCACTTGTGTTTTCCTCGAAAAGATTTCCACTTTTTAGTAAAAACAAACAAACAAACAAAAAACTAACCACAAGTGGATTAACTTTGCTTCCTACAGGACCAAACATTTAAGCTTTGATAATTTCTTTTCTTGCTGTAGAATGCAAAGGGAGCAACCACTGCCAAGTCAAGTGTAGCATAAATATAGTCATCCAGTACATAATACACCCAGAAGTATCCAATTGATTTTATTCTCAATAGTCACACTCTAATACTGATGCCAATAAACTGTTAGGCTTTATAAGCGCAGACCAAAAATCTCAAGAAACCGAGAACACTACAGAAAGAGTCCAAAGTACACAAAACCCAGCAGCTGTGCATTAGTGGAGCAAGTCTTAGTTAAAAAGCCCAAGAGGTCTGGAAGAAAAATGCTACAGAAGAGGGAAATAAACTTAGCAACAAAATAATGTCTCTTGGTAACCCAGAGCAAAGAACACAAGTTTTCTGCTTTTATTCCAAATTAAAGCATGTGAACAAAACTCAAGTAGGCACAAGAATGCTTTCTCAATAGTATTCATGGTATGTGACAGGTTTTTCTACTTCATCTCTTGCCTTCAACTGTGGAACTTAAGTTGTACATGACTTTGACAAATCATTTAATAACTTTTCAATTCACTTATCTATTAGGAATTAATTAGTAATAAAGTTAATACTTCAGTAAAATTTCCCACCTTCCAAAGACACATAAAAGGAAATCTTAAAGGTTTTTTCTTTTCCCAACAAAAGGTCTTCCTGGAGACTGCATATAATCAGTGCAAATACTGAAGTGCTGACTCAGAAACTGAACTTTTGAGTTGACATATAACTCTGATCTCTCATTCATAAACATTATAGAGATAATCATATCTATGATTTTTCTTAATTCTAAATAGCTGTGCTTAAAGATAAGTTTGTGATTCTAGGAAAAATATCAGGAAACTCTCAGATTATTGCATCTTTTAACATACCTCAGAGCATTTCTGATAGGAGCAAAAAAACCCCCAAACATTCAGTACTAGTTTTCATCATTCAGTGAAAATAAATCAAATTTATTCATAAAGGATATTTAGTAGCTTGCCTAATTAAATTGGATGCTTAGATGTCTCCCTAAATTCTGTAAACTGAGTATGAATATTACACTTGGTTTCAAATGCATGATCAAATGCATCCCAACTAGAAGGAAGTGTAGCAGGAGGGCCAGGAGACCTCCTTGGGTGTATAAGGAGCTGCTGAGGAAAATTCGAAGGAAAAAAGAGGCTTATATATGGTGGAATCAAGGACAGGTGGCATGGGAAGAACACAGGGATGCTGTCCGGGAAGCTAGGGAAAAGATTAGGAAAACTAAGGCCCAGTTAGAATTAAACTTGGCTGGGGATGTTAAGGATAACAGGAAGGGATTCTATAGGTACATAGCGAACAAAAGACAGACTAGAGACAACGTAGGCACCCTCCAGAAGCTATCAGGAGAACTGGCTACCCTGGATTTGGTGAAGGCTGAGGTTCTGAATGACTTCTTTGCCTTGGTCTTCACTGACAAATGCTCTGACCAAATCACCCAAGACTTGGAAGGCAGATGCAGGAACTGTGAAAATGAAGAACTCGAGCCCACAGTGAAAGAGGATCTGGCTCGAGACCATCTTAAGAACATGAACGTGCACAAGTCCATGGGACCTGATGAAATCCACCCATGGGTCCTGAAGGAGTTGGCAAATGAAGTTGCTAAAACACTGCTCATTATATTTGAAAAACCATGGCAGTCAGGTGAAGTTCCCAAGGACTGGAAAAAGGGAAATATAACCCCCTTTTTCAAGAAGGGGAAAACAGATGACCCAGGGAATTGCAGACCAGTCAGTCTCACCTCTGTGCCTGACAAAATCTTCGAGCAGATTCTCCTGGAAGGCATGCTAAAGCACATGAAAAAAACCAAGGTGCTTGGTAACAGCCAGCATGGCTTCACTAAGGGGAAATCCTGCCTGACCCCTTTGGTGACCTTCTATGGTGGGGCTACAGAATTCATGGACAGGGGTAGAGCAGTTGATGTCATCTACCTGGACTTGTGCAAAGCGTTCAACACTGTCCCACATGACATCCTTGTGTCTATATTGGAAAGACATCAATTTGATAGGTGAACCACTCGGTGGATAAAGAACTGGCTGGATGGCCACACACAAAGAGTTGTGGTCAATGGTCCATTGTCTGGCTGGAGACAAGTAATGAGTGGTGTCCCTCAGGGGTCGGTGTTGGCATCAGTCTTGTTCAACATCTTTGTCAGTGACATGGACAGTGGGATTGAGTGTGCCCTCAGCAAGTTTGCCGATGACACCAAGCTGTGTGGCTCGTTTTATAATGTGGAGGGAAGAAATGTCATCAAGAGGGACCTCGAAATGCTTGTGAGGTGGGCTGATGCCAACCTCATGAAGTTTAAGCATGCCAAGTGCAAGGTCCTGCACCTGGGTCGGAGCAATCCCAGGCACAGCTACAGGTTGGGCAAAGAAGAGATTCAGAGCATCCCTGCGGAGAAGGACTTGGGGGTGTTGGTTGATGAGAAAATGAGCGTGAGGCGGCAGTGTGCGCTTGCAGCCCAGAAAGCCAACCGTATCCTGGGCTGCATCAAAAGGAGTGTGACCAGCAGGTCGAAGGAGGTGATCCTGCCCCTCTACTCTGCTCTTCTGAGACCTCACTTAGAGTATTGTGTGCAGTTCTGGTGTCCTCAACATAAAAAGGACATGGAACTGTTGGAACAAGTCCAGAGGATGCCCACAAGGATGATGAGGGGACTGGAGTACCTCCCGTATGAAGATGGGCTGAGACAGTTGGGGCTCTTCAGCCTGGAGAAGAGAATGCTGCATGAAGATTTCACAGCAGCCTTCCAGTACCTGAAGGGGCCTATAGGGATGCTGGGGAGGGACTCTTCATTAGGGCCTGTAGCAACAGGACAAGGGGTAACTGGTTAAAACTTAGACAGGGGAAGTTTAGATTGGCTATAAGGAGGAAATTCTTTCCTGTTAGGGTGGTGAGTTCCTGGAATATGTTGCCTAGGGATATTGTGAATGCTCCATCCCTGGCGGTGTTCAAGGACAGACTGGACGAAGCCTTGGGTGAGGTGGTTTAGTGTGAGGTGTTCCTGCCCTTGGCAGGGGGGTTGGAGTTAAATGATCTTAAGGTCCTCTCCAACCCTAACTATCCTCTGATTCTACGATTAATTCTAGCAGTATACATTTGCATTCAGATACGCAAGGCTTTTCAGCATTTCTTTAATAATTTCATCCACTAAGAAATCTACTAAGTGCAACAAAATATTTAACTTTCTTATGCTTAGCGAGTGTTTCTAATACAACTGAATGTTGTCCAGATTATGAACTGAATAATACATGTATTAATTTAGTGAATGAAAGAAATTATTGCAAACAATAGGAAAAAACACCAAACCTAACAATCTAATGTTGTGCTATCAAGATATTTAAGTAACAATAATGTTACAAAGTAAGTTTCCTTCTCAGTTTGTCATGAGCTTATTGATTGGATATCAATATAATACCTAAGACTATTTTAGTAGATGGTATTTTTCAAGATGCCAGGAGATGTTTATCTAATATTCTGCATAATGAAATACTAAAAAAAAGATTAAAAAATTAAAAGGTAAAATTAAAAAAATTTGGGATGTGTTTTGGGTTTGTTTTTTTTTTTTTTTTTAGTTCTTTGGCTTAGGAATTGACGATGATGCATTTTGGATTCTGATCAGAGAAATAAAGGGAACAGCTTTTCTGTTGAACTTTCCATCCTTAGTCACTTTCAGTCTACCAAGAGAATGCTGGCAGCAGCTGGTTTCTAAAAAGTAACTTGTTTTTAGCTTGCTCATTGGTCTACACAAACAAGTTTCTGTGTAACTAACTTATTTTAGTGACAGACAATTACCATTTCTATTAGTAAGCCTCTGTAACACTTAAATTAAAAAAAAAAAAAGAAGAAAAGAAAACATTTTCTCTTTCGTTTGCATATGTATGTACCCCAAAGGAGCAAGACTGAAACAAAACCCTATCATAGACATAGCATTTGGGAAATAAAAGTAATTTTCTTGTTAATATTTCCCTTTTCTCCTTCCCACTATATATTAAGCATACAAAATATTAGAAGTTTTCTTCTACCTATTGCATACACATTCAACTAGCTGAAATGACAGGAGTTGTATTCTAGAGCATAAGCAAAAGAAAAATAGAAGTTTATCAGCCATAACTATGTTTATTTTATTTTATTAATAAAATTAAAATTAAAATATAACCAAGGTTGTACTTAATTTATGTTGGTCTTACTTTGAGAAGTTTAGGAAGCAAAGACCCAGAAATGTTTGGGAAAGGGGAAAAAAAGCACATAATGAATGTAGCAACCATTCACATACATTCACATGCTGCTCCAGAATACAAAGAATTCTCAAGCAATATCAAACATTGCCTTTTAAAAATAGTCATTGGTTTCCTTAGCTGTCGCATAACAAATTCCCATCCATTTGCAATTGCAGTTTCAGACACATAGACAAAACAGGAGGCTCTGCACAGCTGTCTCTGAACCCATTACAGATGTCTGAACAGCCAGAAAGCATTGCTTTACAGGAACCTGCATATCAGAAAGGGCACATTTTAATAAGTACTAATTTCATACAGTTGTTTGATACGAACTCTGAAATCACACTCAGAATGATGTCAGGATCAGGTATACAATAACACATGGTATATATATTTACTCATAATATTAGGTACACTAGATAGACAGGAACATTTTTGTGTTTTTTTCTGAAATATATCTTTCTCAGTATGCATTAGCTCATGACCGATTCAGTGAAACGAGTCTGTGCTTTCTTCATGAATAGGTGGTAATTGGAATAGTTGGTGTACTTGTTATCTTTTACTTACATGTATATAAGTAAATTACGTTCTATAACTTCAATTAACAGAGAGAAATGTTGCTAACAAAAAAAAAGAGAAAAAAGAAACAATAAACTTATATAATTATTTTCCTGTTAACAGAATCCTTATTAATATGTAAAATGTATAAATATATTTTAAATAGATGAAACAGACTGGTTTAATTCTTGTTATTTCCAGAATCATGGAATTTTTGAGGCTGAAAGACATCTACATCTCTAGAAATGCTTTAAGCAGGGTTGGTTAGAGGGCATTGCCCAGGACTGTGTGCAATTGAGTTTTTAGTTTCTTTAAGAATAGAGTCTCCACAGCCTCTCTGAGCAACTTGTTACAGTGTTTAATCACCTTCACAGTAAACAATTTTAAAGCTTACGATTTTAAGTGTTTAAGTAAGTTCCAGTGTTTCAGCTTATGTCCATTGCCTCTGATTCTGTCATTAGGCACCATTAAGAAGATCCTAGCTCCCTTATTTGCTAACCCGTCAGGTTACATATGTATAAGATCACCCTTGAGCCTTCTCTTCATCAGGCTGAACAGTTCTCACAGCCTTTCCTACAGGGAAGTAGGTCTACAAGGATGTTATGGGTGACAGTGCCTAAAGCCTTGGTGGAGTAAAAATAAACAACATCCATTTAAGTTATCATAAAGTGATAAAAGTGAAAAATGGTTTTAGAAATAATGTCTTCAGTTGGGGTTTTATGTTTATTTTTTATTATGGTGTTACCGAAACGTAAAGCTTTATAGAATATCACTTGATTAAAGACAGGAAGAAAAAAAAAAAACAAAACACAAAGCCAACCTTTTTGATTTTGAAATTTTATCTCATATCTATACTAATGAAGACAAAATGTCAACAATATTTAAATATAGCTGCTCAAATCAAAACAAATCATTTTGAGTATTTAAATAAATGCCTTTACTAGTTTTGGTGCATTATATTAATTATATTGTAACTTCTGTTAGTGTCAATATGTCAACATTTCCAAAGTAGAAAATACTTATTTTGCTTTAAAGTTAGAAAAGGGTAGGATTGACGTATGCTTTTTCCCCTCTTCACTGTTAACTGTCATAATACAAAGACTTATGAACAGAAATAATTTAGGAACTGACATAATCATTCCCTATAAAGCCAATACCATTTAAAGTTTATTTTTTAAAATAATTGTACTGGCCCTACAGTGATACACACGGTTCTTGTTGGAACTGAAAAGAAGCACTCTGCAGAATAAGACCTTTTAAAAGTAAACAACTGAAACCATAAAGCTTCATCACTTTTAAATCCTGTTTTCTCATTAGAACTAAAACTCCTTGCCAGTTGGAAGTGATAAGGGTCTAAGAAAGTATTTTATTCTGCTACTATTTTAATTTTTATTTGTCAGCTTGCCAAGGCTTACCTCTTGCCACAGTCATGGGCCAGAGAACAGACAGGACTTGGCAATGATTACTGTAGTAAATAATTCCTCTTGTCAAGACATCTTGAAAAAATCTAGTACCAGACCAATTTGCCAGGGAGCGCTCCATGCCCTTTTCTTGATTTCCTTTGTTTAAATTTACCATTATTTTCATCCTAGGGAAAGAATGTAGAAAATAACCTTTTCTAAAATACGATGAAAGAGCCAAGAGGCTAACAAATACAACAGTCAACTTGAGAAACCTACACAGTTGATCAGTGAATAAGGATACTATTTCGTAAACAATTACAAAGTATTGCAATTCAGTTTTACATCAATTGGAATAAAACAGAGACATTTATCCTTTTTCACCAGGGAAAAAGAAATTAAAACTAAGGGGCAAAGATTACACATCAGATCTCAAACTAGTTTACCAAGAAGCCTGGTTGTTTCTGCAATTTGATTTCAACGTATGAATTAAACTGTGACAAAGATTTGGATTTCGATCTCTTACCTCTTAGTGAAGTGCTTTTTCTTGGCTTTTTGTGAAAAGGAATATTGAACAATGAAAGCACTGCCCTATCATAATTTACCTACGTCTCTCCCTACAGAAGGGGAATTAAGCCACAGTCTCTGTGTTAGGTGAGTTTCCCAATACAACTGATTTATCATCTTCAGTTATTAAAAAAAAAAAATCCCCAAAATGGATCTTTACCAATTCCTTTTGCCAGGGCATGGCAGGATGGGTGACAACATGCAAATTTGTGCCGCAAATACACTGTCAAATGAGGTCACACCCCATCACCAAAATGGCCATTTGGTTTGCAAACACTTAAACATCAGGAACCCAGTACCCAACTCTAAACCAGGAAACTCGGAAGCAATGAAAAGCTAAACCTATTTTGTGAACAGTTGTCCTGGGTTCAGCAGCAGCAGACATTTTTCTCCTTCTTGGTAGCTGGTGCAGTGCTGTGTTTTGACTTTTAGCCTGGGAACAGAGCTGATAACAGTGATGTTTTGGTTTGGCCAAGGACTTTGTGAGCCTCATGCTCTGCCAGGGAGGAGGGGGAGCCGGGAGGAAGCAGAGACAGGACACCTGACCCAAACTGACCAAAGAGGTATTCCATGCCACAGCACGTCATGCCCAGGATGTAACGGAGAGTTACCCAGAAGGGCTAGGAGACTGTGGGTTGGAGGAGGTATCGGTTGGTGCTTGGTCGGGCTGGTGGGGGCGAGCTATATCAGATGGCTGGTGGTGAGCGGTTGTATTCTCTTCCGTTGTTATTTCCTTTATCATCATTATAATTGGTGGTAGCAGCAGTGATTTGTGTTATACCTTAGTTATAAAACTATTCTTATCTCAGCCCGTGGGAGTTGCATTCTTTTCAGTTCTCCTCTCCGTCCCTCTGGGAGTAGGGGGAGGGCAAGAAGGGGGGGGGGGGGGGGGTGAGTGAGCAAGCTGTCTGGCTGGGTTTAAACTACAACAGTGTATCTGGCACATGCATTAGCTGGTCATGAGAAATTAGCTTTTATCTCTATAGGAAATATATTTGTCCCAACTTTGCTGGCAGTTTTATCTATGCCCTTGGCATCACTTTGTAGTATGAACTTTCTATTCACAATTTTATTCAGATCTTAAAAAGATTATATTAGTGGTGGTAGTGGTTAACATGGTACAAGATGATAGAAAATATCTGCAGATTCTTAACAGCTACTGCAAAGATCCACCTGAAGTCTTACTGTCTTTTAGGATTCCTCTACAGTTTCGTGATTGTCCTTTCACATTTTTTTCCCTTTTCCACTTGTTAGGATTACTGTTAATATGACTGCAGGAAAACTGTTCACTACAGAAGTCTGAGCTAACCAAAATGATGTTAGCATAAATAGCATATTTATGTGCAGCATGTTTTTCACCCATATAGAGCACCTAATTAATGATGGAGTAATAATAATAGCAGTAATAATAATATAAAAAACTTAACATGTAATATATATATATTTACAAAACAAATATCCTTTGTTACACCAGCTGATATAGCTGAAAAAAATTGCAAAATTTAAAGCCCAAAAAGCCTTTCATTTTAAATAAATTTAGAAAATTATGAATGTTGTTAGCACCTATGAAAATGATTACTGCTTTGCTTAGACCAAGGAGGAGCTGTCCCAAAATACAAAACTTCAAATTTTCCAGCCTAACTAACCATCTAGGCATTCCAATATTTAGTTGGTATGCTCTGCATATTACAGATTTATACATCTCAGGGATGATATCTACAGCTTTGGTTGAAATAAAAGATACATCTTATTCTAAACATCTGGTATGTTGTGTATCAAATCTCTCTTAAAAAGGCAATCAGCTAAACTGATGTCCAGCTTTATGAGTTCTGAAATTGAAGGTAGAAGTTATTGAAGACAGAGGGTGATGAGGAGAGAAAACACTTTACCTAAGTATACTGAGAAGAGAACAGGATGTTCAGCAAGCTTTGGGAATGCACTTTAGAAATACTTTTTGATCGTCACGGTGGTTAGGACAAGTAGGTGGAAACCTTGCTTCTGCAAATCAAATGTACTAATTGGGAGGACATGGTTGAGAATTTCATAGTGAATAGCAACTCAGATGATGATGACGATGAAATGAGAGATTTCATGGAACTTAATACAGAAAGAAAAATCATATGAAAACATTAATTTAAAAAAATTGTATTATATACTGCAATAAATAGCTCCTTTATTTGAAAATTGTATTACTGGAAAACAAATCTGGAAGAAATTTTGAAAGTATAAGAGAGAAATCAGGCTGAAAGATGAGCTCAGTATACCACTCAATCACAAAGATCAAAAAGATGAATGCAGATGTTTACTACAAGCTCTGAGAGATAAAATTAAAGGAGGCACAAAGATGCAACAACAAGAAGCCATAAGCAGCAGGAGGAAAACCTGGAACTGGGCTGATGTGCCACTCAGTGGAGAAGAAAAGCTATTGACAGTTGATGGCAAAGATATGAACTAAATTTTCACATCATTTTTTATTTTAAATGTTAACTGAACTCAAACAGTTATGACAATTATTATCAGGGACAGAGGAGAAGACCTCAGTCTCATAAAACCAGAATGGGTTAGAGAGCTTAGATCTAAATTACAGAAATAAGCTCTCTAGTGGTAATGTTGGTGAGGCTTAGAAAGAGATTGCCTGAGAGGTTGTGGAGTCCTTAATAGTGGAGGCATTTAAGAACACATTAAGCAAACATCAGTCAGAAACAGAAGAGACATGTTAGGCCTTTTCCTATGTTGGAGGGAAAGCCTTTTTTGATTTCTGGAATGACACTGAAACTCAAGAAGTCATTCTAATTCTTCAGTCTAAGTACACCTATATACACTATTAAAATTGGAAACAGACTGCACATCAATGCAAAATTCTGATAGCTTCACCAGATCATGTTCTTTGCCATACTGGATATACTTACTTTGTTGCTAGCTTAACAGAACTTTATAGGGACTAAAAAGTACTAATATGAGGGTCTAATGTAAGACTGGACTGTTAATTTGGGAGTAAGAGTTCCTTCTTTAATTCATTAGAGTATGTTTAATTCAGCTTCCACAGAGCTAGTGAAATCCATGGTCACACATTATGCTAATATGAATGTCTTGGTACAGTTACTAAATATGCAAAGATAGAAAGAGATGGGGAAATGCATTGTGTGGCCTAGTGGTAAGGGACTTGGTACAACTCCCTGGTCCAAAGAAAATCCGCTTGCTTATGCATTGTTCAACAGATCTAAGAACAAAGAATAAAGAAGCTCCTCATAGCTGCTAAGTCTCCAGTCATTTTGGAAAGCTTGTGATTCTCATCTGAGAAAGGGGGTGAATGAATGAATGAATGAATGAATGAATGAACGAACGAACAAACAGTTTAGATTTGAATCTGGGTCATTTAGGGACAATTCCCTCATTTTGGTGGCTTAGAAATTTTAATTCTTAGTAGTTCTCATGATTTACTCCCTTTTTATTTTATTTTCTTTCCCCACACCTCAAAATGGTAAGTCTTAGTTTCATGTGGATAAAGGACATGAAAGAGTTCAAAATCTCTAGAGGCTTTAAAGGTTTTCTCACATTACCATCCTTTCACATGAAAAATGGTAACAGGTTTACTTTAGTGTGATTACCCATTATGTAACAATATATATAGGCTCTTCTGCTTTATTTTCAGATTCACCTTCCTCCACTTGCTAATATTGATGGTTGTTGAGACGTACACAGTATGTAAACTGCATATGAAATGGAAAATTTTCTGTGAAAGAAAAGCTTGTGGAGGAAGTTTTACAAAAGATAAACTACCAAGCTTCAGTCTTCTTTAATTGAAGCCAGTGAAAAAAAATCTTACTGATTTCACTCAACTCACTGAGAACAGTCTCAAACTTGCAATAGAAAAGAATAATTAAAAAATTACATTCCCCGAAGTCACACATCCTAAATGTAGGAATGAAGATAACAGTCACACGCATTAGCTCTGATATTTATCTCTAGAAGCATATCATGGCAATTACTCCCACCTACTAATAGAACATTGATTTAAGATTCTCATCACACATGAAAACACAGAACAATGCAAGAAGTTTAAAATTCTGTGTAAACCTCCCCTCAAAGATGTAACTAAACTCCCTGCAAAGTCATTAAGTTATGAGGAAAAGAAATATGTCTGAACATTAGCTTTAGTATTGAGTTATTTTAAGTCTGAGTCATTGAGAAACAATGTACTTTATAAGACAAGTTGTATACAATTGTTTTTTTGTGGTTTTTTTTTTTTTATTTTTTGATTGTGTGTTTTATCTCTTTGGTACTGCTTTCCAATGCTTTCTTCAAGTTCTTTACACTACTGAAACTCCAGGTTTTAACTTCACTTCCCTTTCTTACCTGAAAAAAAAAGGGTTATTAAAGAAATAATAATAATTAGGTTTTGGACAATCAATTAATCTTATTCTGGATGCTTTCAGTAGAATCTCAGGAAAAGTGAAAAGTACTTCAATTGCTGTAAGTGATACTTTATAAATAGCCCTTATGAGGTATCTGCTGTAGCCGCACTGAATGTGAATTTTGTGCAAACAACAAAATTCAATTCAGTAAATTTTTATCTATCATAAGGTATTTAATAAGTTATTCTTGGCCTCTATGTGATTAAATTGCTACTGCAGATCTGAAGTGATTTTCACTGCTCTCTGCCTTCAGATATTTACACAGAATAATGTGAATTATTTAATAATAAAGTCATACACATAAGAAAATATTGTCACCCAATTTAAAAAAAAATTATCCTGTTTAAATACACTATATCCAACTTGACTTTATCAAGATGCTTTAAATGAATGTGATAATCACAAACACACACATCATTTCAAATTGTGCCTCATATCCAGGTATTTTGTGTGTCATCCGGATAATAAGTGCTATAGCATGTGAAATTGCACTTGCTTCTTACATTTATATCAAATTTCTAAGTTTTATTGAACAAGATGATAATCGAAACAGTCCAAAATTTACTTCCTTGCTGCAGCAAAAATATATTTCTTTAGTAAACATTTAAATCTATGTATTCTTTTATTTTTTTATCATTTTATAAGACTGCTTTTTAGGTATTTATAAATGCTTTCTCCCTTAATCCAAGGAAGTGTGTGATGCCTAATTCAATATTGTGCTAATCCTTATATATATGAGTAGTGCTGACTTAAATACTTAAAATAAGGTTTATGTTTATGTGATTTACTTCACTAAAGTAAACCCCTAGTGCCTCTAGATATAATGTTCTCAGTAGATTATTCCTCTGAGTGTCAAAGCTTGGAGGACAGGTATTGGAATACACTGATAATTATGGTACTTTAATCAATAATTCATACTTTTGTTGATATTAAGAACATTCCCAGTGGAAAGAAATTAAAAATTAAATTTAGTTAGGGAGATACGTCTTCCAAGCCTGTCTGTACTCCTCAGAGAGACATTCCCACAGAGAAAAACTCAAGGCACCCACACCGGTTTTGCATTCTGAAACACTCTCCTAATAACAGATTCTCAACTCTTTTAGGCTGAAAATAGTTTTTGTGGACACCCTGACCCCAGCTCTAGAAGAAAGTTACTAAATTTTAAAACTGTATAAATAGTGCTTGGACCAAGATCAGGCACTTCTGTAAGCTATTTTCTTCTTGAACATCCTTGACAACCAGCATAGCTTCAGTAAGGGCAAATTGTGCCTGCTAAATTTGGTGGCCTTCTACAACAGGATCACAGCATTGGTGGATAAGGGAAGAATGACTGACGTCATCTACCGGGACTTGTGCAAAGCATTTAACTCTTTCCCACATACCATCTTTGTCTCTAAACTAGAGAGACGTGAATTTGATGGATGGATGACTCGGTAGATAAAGAATTGTTGGAATTTGGTCACACTGAAAGAGTTGTAATAAACAGCTCGATACCCAAGTGGAAATCACTGACAAGTAGTGTTCCTCTGGCATCAGTGTTAGGGCCAGCATTGTTTAACACCTTTGTTAGTGACATTGAACAGTAGGAATGATGGCATTCTTGGGAAGTTTGCTAACAACACCAGACTGGTGGAAGGAAGGGATGCCACTCAAAGAGACCTTGACAGGTCTGAGAGGTGGGGCCAGCACAAACCTCAAGAAGTTCAAGAAGATCAAGTGCAAGGTTCTGAACCTGGATGAGGGCAATCCCAAGCACTACTACAGGCTGTGTGGAGAAGTGAACCAGAGCAGCCCTGAGAAGTGTTGATTAACAGGAAGCTCAACATGAGCCGGCACTGTGCATTTGCAGTCCAGAAAGCCAAACTTAATTACATAGTGTTACTAAAACTGTTTGAAATTGCTGAGGTGAGGACGCCTTCAACATGGGAGCAGGGGGAAGCTCAGTGTCCAGGAGCCTCAACCCAGAGCGGCAAAAACCATCGAAGGGGCCTCAAGCCCTCGACAGGACCTGCCCTGGAGCCGGCAGCTCAGCTGATGCAAGCAGGGGCTCACAGGGGGCGGAGCCAGGAGGAGCGGCATCAGCCCTGACTGGGTAAAAACCTGCCCCAAGGAGTGTGAGTGAGGATAGAGGCAGTTTTGTACGGCAGTTAGTGGCAGATAGTGAGAGCACTCGTCGTATGACCAGGGTCCGGTCTGGGCGCTCTGCTCTGGCTGCCCCCATGGTGGCCAGCGTAGGCACTCAGACAGAGCCGATGAGAGGGGAGGCTGCAGTGCAGACCTCGGGGTGCAGAGAGTGCCTGCACTGGTCTGGTGAGGGGTTGATGCACAATGGGCAGGGCTGCTCTCGGTGCTCCCTGGTGTACGTCCTCCTGCAGCAGGTGGCTGAGCTGCAGGATGCTGTTAATAGGATGCAAGATGCCAGGGAAGCTGAGAGAAAGCAGGAATGCTTGCTCCAGACCCAAACTCTGCAGGGGCCTTAAGTGTCCCCTGTAGCTCATGGAGGAAAGAAGGAGGCCATTAACCCACAAAGCTGGGAATTAGTAAAAAACAAACAAACAAAAAAAAAAAAAAAAAACAAACCACATCAAGGCAGGGAGAGGACAATAAAAAGAAAGGGTCTTCCTCCTAAACCTGTTGTCACCACCCAGAACTGCAGAACTGCATTGCTGTCCTGCAGGGGACTCACGAGGAAACACACTTGCACTGATAAAGAAGATTTCTACTGGTGCTGCCAGGAAAAAGTGGCGGGTCATAGTAGTAGGGGATTCTACTTTGAAAAGAGCAGAAGCACTCGTCTGTCGGCCTGACCCGGTCTCAAGGGAGGTGTGTTGCTTACCAGGGGCATGGATAAGGGATGTTGCAGAGAGGCTGACTGCTCTAGTAAGTCCCATGGACTATTACCCACTTCTACATGTGGGTGCCTAGGGATATAGATAGCAGTTGCCTGGAGAACATAAAGAAGGACTACAGAGCCCTGGGAGAGGTGGTTAGGGGCTCTGGAGCTCAGATAGTCTTTTTGTTTATTCTCCAGGATACAGGGGAGGATCATGAAAAAGCTAGAAGGATTGGCCAGGTTAATAAGGGTGGTGCCATAGTCAGGGGTTGGATATCTAGAACATGGGACTCAATTTAGGAAGCCAGGTCTACTGGAGGCTGGTGGAGCTGGTCTGGTATCGGTAGGAGGCTTACCAGACTGCTCAAGGATGCTTTAAACTAGAAGTGTTGGGGAAGGGTGCATCATTCCATCCCAACACACCCAGTCAGTTGCCAGCACCCATAATAAATGCTTGGAGCAATGTAGAGATATTCCAGCCTCTCCAGCCAATGAGCCGGCTTCATTTGGAGCTCTGCTCAGATTCCTCTATACAAACTCCTGTAGCATGGGGAACAAACAAGAGGAATTAGAGATGTGTGCATATCTACGGGGGTATGATATAACAGGAATCACAGAAACATGGTGGGATGGCTCCTATGAATGGAGTGTTGGAATGGAGTATTACAGGCTCTTTAGAAAAGACAGGCCCTGCAGGCGAGGAGGGGGAGTTGCCCTTTATGTTAGGGATAGGCTGGAGAATATGGAACTCTGTCTGGGGACTGGTGATCAGTCAACAGAGAGTTTCTGGGTCAGGGTTAAAGGGAGAACAGCGATGGGAGACATTACTGTGGGGATCTGTTACAGACCGCCTGATCAAGAGGAATCTGTGGATGAAGCACTCTATAGGCAGGTAGGAAAAGCCTCACACTCACAGGCTCTTGTTCTCATGGGAGACTTCAACCACTCTGACATCTGTTGGAATGACGGTACGGCCCAGCACAAGCAATCCAGGAGGTTTCTCGATTGTGTGGAAAAAAACTTCCTTCTGCAAGTATTAGAGGAACCAACAAGGAGAGGTGCCATGCTTGACCTCGTGCTCACCAACAGGGAAGGGCTGGTTGGAAATGTGACATTCCAAGGCAGCCTCGGTTGCAGCAATCATGAGATGGTCGAGTTTGAGACCCTCAGGACAGTGAGAAGAGCATGAAGCAAGCTCACTGTCCTGGACTTCAAAAGAGCAAACTTTGGCCTCTTTGGGAACCTGCTTAGTAAGGTTCCATGGGAAATAGCCCTAGAGGGCATGGGGGCCAAAGACTGTTTGTTGGTATTAAAGGACCACCTACTGCAAGCTCAGGAATGTTGCATCCCAACTAGAAGGAAGTGTAGCAGGAGGGCCAGGAGACCTCCTTGGGTGTATAAGGAGCTGCTGAGGAAAATTCGAAGGAAAAAAGAGGCTTATATATGGTGGAATCAAGGACAGGTGGCATGGGAAGAACACAGGGATGCTGTCCGGGAAGCTAGGGAAAAGATTAGGAAAACTAAGGCCCAGTTAGAATTAAACTTGGCTGGGGATGTTAAGGATAACAGGAAGGGATTCTATAGGTACATAGCGAACAAAAGACAGACTAGAGACAACGTAGGCACCCTCCAGAAGCTATCGGGAGAACTGGCTACCCTGGATTTGGTGAAGGCTGAGGTTCTGAATGACTTCTTTGCCTTGGTCTTCACTGACAAATGCTCTGACCAAATCACCCAAGACTTGGAAGGCAGATGCAGGAACTGTGAAAATGAAGAACTCGAGCCCACAGTGAAAGAGGATCTGGCTCGAGACCATCTTAAGAACATGAACGTGCACAAGTCCATGGGACCTGATGAAATCCACCCATGGGTCCTGAAGGAGTTGGCAAATGAAGTTGCTAAAACACTGCTCATTATATTTGAAAAACCATGGCAGTCAGGTGAAGTTCCCAAGGACTGGAAAAAGGGAAATATAACCCCCTTTTTCAAGAAGGGGAAAACAGATGACCCAGGGAATTGCAGACCAGTCAGTCTCACCTCTGTGCCTGACAAAATCTTCGAGCAGATTCTCCTGGAAGGCATGCTAAAGCACATGAAAAAAACCAAGGTGCTTGGTAACAGCCAGCATGGCTTCACTAAGGGGAAATCCTGCCTGACCCCTTTGGTGACCTTCTATGGTGGGGCTACAGAATTCATGGACAGGGGTAGAGCAGTTGATGTCATCTACCTGGACTTGTGCAAAGCGTTCAACACTGTCCCACATGACATCCTTGTGTCTATATTGGAAAGACATCAATTTGATAGGTGAACCACTCGGTGGATAAAGAACTGGCTGGATGGCCACACACAAAGAGTTGTGGTCAATGGTCCATTGTCTGGCTGGAGACAAGTAATGAGTGGTGTCCCTCAGGGATCGGTGTTGGCATCAGTCTTGTTCAACATCTTTGTCAGTGACATGGACAGTGGGATTGAGTGTGCCCTCAGCAAGTTTGCCGATGACACCAAGCTGTGTGGCTCGTTTTATAATGTGGAGGGAAGAAATGTCATCAAGAGGGACCTCGAAATGCTTGTGAGGTGGGCTGATGCCAACCTCATGAAGTTTAAGCATGCCAAGTGCAAGGTCCTGCACCTGGGTCGGAGCAATCCCAGGCACAGCTACAGGTTGGGCAAAGAAGAGATTCAGAGCATCCCTGTGGAGAAGGACTTGGGGGTGTTGGTTGATGAGAAAATGAGCGTGAGGCGGCAGTGTGCGCTTGCAGCCCAGAAAGCCAACCGTATCCTGGGCTGCATCAAAAGGAGTGTGACCAGCAGGTCGAAGGAGGTGATCCTGCCCCTCTACTCTGCTCTTCTGAGACCTCACTTAGAGTATTGTGTGCAGTTCTGGTGTCCTCAACATAAAAAGGACATGGAACTGTTGGAACAAGTCCAGAGGATGCCCACAAGGATGATGAGGGGACTGGAGTACCTCCCATATGAAGATGGGCTGAGACAGTTGGGGCTCTTCAGCCTGGAGAAGAGAATGCTGCATGAAGATTTCACAGCAGCCTTCCAGTACCTGAAGGGGACTATAGGGATGCTGGGGAGGGACTCTTCATTAGGGACTGTAGTGAAAGGACAATGGGTAATTTGTTAAAACTTAAACAGGGGAAGCTTAGATTGGATATAAGAGGGAAATTCTTTCCTGTTAGGGTGGTGAGGCACTGGAATAGGTTGCCCAGGGAAGTTGTGAATGTTCCATCCCTGGCGGTGTTCAAGGCCAGACTGGACGAAGCCTTGGGTGAGGTGGTTTAGTGTGAGGTGTTCCTGCCCATGGCAGGGGGTTTGGAATTAGATGATAAGGTCCTTTCCAACCCTAACTATTCTATGATTCTATTATAGGAAAATATTTGCTTAAACAAGGGTTCTTTTTAATGCTTGTTTAGCAACCTTCCCCACCCCCCCACACCCCCTGAAAAAAAAATACCAAAAAAATAAACTAACAACTCAGTGAGACTACAGGTAGACATTTATTTCCTTTTTTTTTTTTTTTTTAACACTGGGATTGATACACATTCAGGGACCATTCTACAAACAATAAACTTTGCAAGAAATTGCCATTCATATAAAACTGGTGTAGATAAATTTTTCAGCAATATTTAAAATATATGTTTTCATCATAAAGAAATATCATCACTAATTCCTCAACAGTTTTATTATTAGCTTTCTTTTATTTTTGCCTTTAATATTCATCAAATTTTGAGGAAAACTAACTCCTTTTTGTACTTCCTAATAGCGCTGTCTCCTATTCTCTTACTGGGTTAATAATGTCTCAGAGCTGGTTTTCTGGGTTCAGCTATAGCACTCAGTTTTCTCCTTAGTAGCTGGTTCAATGCTGTAGTTTTGACTTTCAGCCTGGGAACAACACTGATAACACGAATGGTTTTAGTTTTTGCTATGTAATGTTTACTCTGACCACAGACTTTCTGAGTCTCACGCTCTGCCAGCGAGGAGGCGAAGCCAGGAGGAAACAAGAGACAGCATACCTGACCCAAACTTTCCAGAGAGGTATTCCATACTACAGCATGTCATGCCCTGTATATAAGCTGGGGGGAGGTACCTGGATGGCCCAGGATGCTGCTCGGGTTGGGATGGGTATTGCTTGGCAGGTGGTGAGCTATTGTATTCTCTTCCCTTGTTATTTCCCTTATCGTTATTATTGGTGGTAGCAGTAGTGGTTTGTGTTATACCTTAGTTACTGGACTGTTCTTATGTCAACCCGTGGGAGTTGCATTCTTTCAATTCTCCTCCCCATCCGTCAGCGATCCGGGAGGTAAAGGGGAGTGGGGGGGGTGGCGGGGAGTGAGCAAGCGGCTGCGTGGTTCTGGCTTGCCATCTAGGCTTAAACCATCACAGCTGGTTTCATCATTCAGAGGTTCACTTGTAGCCATAACAAGATGAGGATGCAGACATTCCTTCACCACTGAGATACATGGGAAATTCCCATCTGAATAATGAAATTTAAGATAATCACAATCACCAATATCTTAAAGTTTTTCCCAGTGAAGTTTGATCCCACTCTCTGACTGCAGTAGTTTACCAATATCTTTGTCCAGACTATTTGCAGGTCTGTAATTTGCTGTCTAATTTGCATTATTCTTTTCTCTTTAAGAGTACTATTTATTCTAACTTCCCTTTTTATTCTGTGTTAAACTGTTGATTCTCTACAAGATCTTGAAGTTTCTCTCACTTGTTCTTTTAACAGTAAAATTAGATATAACTGTTTTTAACTAGTAGCCTGAGAATTTACCAGCAAATTTCCAGGCTCTGGTATGAAACTCTGAAGCTGTCTCTTGACCGTCAGAGAAAGATTGCTCAGCAGCTCCTAAAAAAACAAATGAAAAATAGAAAAGGGGGAGAAGGAAGGAAGGAGGAGCAGAGACTACTTATCATAGATGCCTATCTAAAAATGGAGGCTTCTAAAATAATTAGTCACTTTTAAAAATATTGATATGTAAATCTTACCTGAGTTATACAGGAGGCTGAGTCTACTACCATATGACAGATGTTAAGCAAGATAGACATCTTCTGTGCTAAATACCTTGGCTGTCAGCAAAATCACCAGAGGTTGCACATCTGCTCTCAGAAAGTATAAAACCTCTCCTAAATGAATGTTTATCTGCTGTGCAATGACTATAGGTATAAAAATTGTATGTTCATGAAATAATTGATGAACATGGGGAAATTAGATATAGATTTATTTTTAAATTTGCTGTGGCTACAGTTTTGGTATTAGGACAGATGCTTTAACAACTGCTTTCTACTTTGAATGTTTGCCTTCAGAAAATTGCTAATTGTAGTTTGCAAATCATTTTGTTCAGGTCATTGGCTTTGAGAAGCCATTTAGAATCTTGCAGTTTTTAACAGAGAAAATTCTCCATCAGAAGCTGAAAAAAAAAAAAAAAAAGACCTATTTGAGAATTTTTAAGGACAATTGTTGTGAGGAACAGCTCCTCTTCAGTTAATTTAAGTTGTCATCAAGAACACTTCAGATTGATATCTCAGTAAATAAGGCACATAATCACATCACTCCTTTTATGAAGCATGAGAATGTTCATGTGCTAGTTTCGTAGGAAAACATTTTGCACAATTTGTTAATGTTAGAAAAATAGCACTAAAATTTCACAACATTCAATGACAGACTGGGAAAAAAAGAGAAGGACATGATATAACGAAGCAAATTACCAACACCCTTGATTTTAATATTAGTTTTATATTACTTGTAAATAGTTAATAATCTTTACAAAGGTATAGTTACCTAAGTAAATTAGTAATGAAATTCAGAGAGGAAATAACTATTTCTTATCATTTCTAATATTCTTTAAAAAAGCATTAGAATTATCTCACATTTATATAACACTTTTCATTCCAAAGATTCCTGAAGCTTTTATGTGGTGTTTTCAAAGAATAACTAAATATTGATATTCTTAATTGGATGCAGGTTGAAAGCTCAAAACATCTGACTCACAGTAATATAATGCAACAATTAATAGAGAAAAAAGAAATCAGAACATATATAATTTTGTCATATAAGGAATAAAAGTCTATTTGCATAGTAAATGCGTAATAAGATTTGGAGGATAACACTTCTTTGACAGTGTCTAAAACATACTGCAATCCACTGAAAAACTTCAGGGTTTTTCTAAGCCATCCAAAAATCTTTCTTTCCAGAATTGGAGGGATTGCAGCTGCTTCAAAACTAAACAGGGGTTGGAGCAGCTGTCTGTCCCTTGAGGCTGAATGGCATCCCCACTATAAAAGTTTTTTGCCTTTGGCCACTCTAACCCTAAGATGAAAACTTTTTAGTCAAAAATTCTGAAGTAAAGGATATTTTGTCAGAATGGAAATAATGCTGTCCCAAATCAGTTCATTGTCTCATCTATTCAAAGACAAGGAGAGAAGTTCTTAGACCACCCAAAGAATCAATAACTTAAGTCTACTGTGTGTGCACATGGTCTGATATCCAGGGTGTCCTCATACTGAATGACACCATAATTATAAGACAAATTTGAACCTCATATCACACTTATGACTTAAGTTCTATAGCTCTTGCCATATCAAAGACAGTGTGAGAAATTAAATAAAGTCTTATTTGTAAGAAACCTGTGAAGGTACATGGAATATAGATTCTATCCAGGTATGTGCTTTACCCTGAAACAAATGCTGAGAAAACTGTTCAATAACTCTATCCCTTCCAAATGATATAAAAAATAAAATGAATAAAATAAAAAAAAAGAAAATTAATAGAATAAAATAAATAATATTTAAATTCATTAAATATAAAAGAAAGTAAAATAAACAAAAAGAAAGTCTACTTTTATTATTTCTTTTGGTTAACTGTGAGTATTGCCCATATTAACCTGAGACATAATTAAAGAGATAAGCATTTTAAATGTATTTCCTTCCATTCTCCAGAAATGTTTAGGAAGAGTTTACTGTATGTTGTTATACAATAGCTTTTCCTCTTTGGTTTTGCCAACAGATTGCCACTTTTGTAAGTCTAAGCCTATGAAAAATCCAACTACATTGGGTCAGTACAGCTCCAGCTACACTGAGAAAATGCTAGTTTACCTGGTAACACTGAAATTACTGACATGCAAATTGATACTGCTGGTCAGGACAGTTACAAGTCACTAAACTAGTCTTATGAATCCAATCCTAATTATAGTTTTTTTATTCTAGACGTAAATAAATATTAAATAAAATATTTCCTTGTCATTTTAAGGTAATAACTTCACACATGCAATATCATAACTTTTTTTTTGTGTTTGCTGGTAAGTATAATTTGCTTAATAAGGCATCTAAAGTGTGGTACCATTTCATGTGTACTAGGACAAAGGATTTGGGATACTTAACAAATAAAATTTTATTGCAACAACAAAAGATGGGTTCATTCTTTTCAATGAAGATGATGGTGATGCAGAGGGTTGACCAATGTAGGGGGGGTTGTACAAGGGGTTTAGAGGAATTCACTTGCTTAAACAAAAGTATTGTCTGTACCGATCATGCCTACTAAGCAGAACAAAGGCACTAACTATTGATAAGGAAAAGCAGACACCTAGTTCTATTGGCAAGGAAAGCAGACAGCTGATTCTACTGATAAGCAGCTATTGATAAGGAAAAAGAGATGCCTGATAAGGGGGAGAAGCAGATGGTTTTTGGCTAGGACACCAACCAAATCCTAAGGCCATACATGAAGACCAAGAAGAGGAAGACTCATTTACTTCATCTTGAAGACCCCTACCCACAGGAGGAGGACTTACTTCATCTTGAGACCCCTGTCTATGACCAGAGGGGGCACTGTGCAGGTGAAAAGGACCTTCTAGCTCATTATAATATGAAGCAGGGATAGGACATGAATATGTATAGGCATATTGTGCAACCTTATGAATATATATAACTTTAGAGAATAAATGTAGAGGGAAATAACACTGAGGTATGCATGACTGAGTAATTATCATCATGAGTCTCAGCGCTGAATGAAAAGCATACCTACTTTACAACTTTTAATGAGTTGTGGAATCTATGCACGTATCAATGGTAACAGCTTACTGGTTTTCATCCCTTATCCCTTCCACTCCCATAAAAAAGAGAAAGACTGCCAAAAGTCTCTCCTCAGACTTGAAAGAGGATCTAATATTTCTATAATAATATTTTTCTATTACTATTGTTCTTGTACCTACTATTGATCCCTTACGATTAGTATTCTTCAGTAGCTGCATTTGAAATTCTTGCCTTTCTACTTGATGATGTTTACTTTTATATAACCAACTATTAAAGAAACCATTCACTTGATATAGGCAAATGGATCTTAGTAGTTCCTGTTTTGATCGGCATTTTCAAAGTTAAAATCAAAGTTGATATCTTGAATTTCTTTTTTATTTTAAACAAAACTGATGAATCAAGGGCAATATTCTGGACAATAGTAAAGCACTAGTGTGTGTGAAGGGACAGAAATAGTTAACAAAATGGATCCAGGCAGTATCACCCTGGTTGGGCTTAAGCCTTGGGAACAGTAAAGAGAACAATGAAGTGTCAAGATCAGTTATCAAAACAAAGCCGGTGGTTTGCAAGATAAAGCAGGATGTGCAACTCAAAGACAGTCCAAAGGATGTAAATATTTGTAACCCTTAGTAGTTTTGCTGAATCAGGATGACAAGGAAGTAAGAGAGTGGAAAGCTACTGCTTAGCACTTAATAGATTATAAAAGGGACGCAAGACGAGCAATAAAGGTCTTCAGATTTCACCAGAACTGGAGTTCATCTTTGATACACTGCCACACACTAGGTACTCCAGGGTTTTATTTCAAAATACTGAGGAGACGATGATAGTCTTCTATCTATTCTTAGTCTTATATACCACAGTGCTTTCCATGTAGTCATCAAAGCCCTAGGTTCTTAAGTTTGAAAAAAAACATCAGAACAAAAATCTCAAGTCGGGACCAAGGACCCTCTCAACAACAGTATACAGAACCTTGACAAATATGCTATGCACTGAAAGACTGCTAGATTTCTTAGGCTGAGCTCACATCAAACTAGATCTACTTCAATGAAAGACTGGTATTTTAAAAAGCCAAACTCAAACCATGGTGTGTTTGATACTACAAGGTACTGGCACATTTCTATCCAACATGAGTAACTCAAGTTCAAGTGAAAAAAGCTTGCAAAGAGAGTTCAGAAATCTGGAATTGGATATATATATGAAATAATCATCAGCTGCCAAAGTGTTTAGTCAGAATCAGACAAAAGTATACTCTGTATTCTGATCCCCTGCATAAACCAGACAAAATAATTACATTCATTATTTCTTACACCATGACCTTAATTTCTGGTAGAGCTATAGTATGGCACTTAAGAACACAACTAATCTTCAACCAATTTCAGTTTTAAGATTTCACATAATGAAAAGTCCTCTAGCTCTCTGTGTATATTTCCCGAAGGTTAATTATATACTTTGATAACAAGTATACACTCTATTTCGCGAATGAATTTGCTCCATTTCTATTCATTCATCCCATTGTGCTGTCCTATATATTCAAAAACACGTTAATATTCAGCTTATTTTCTCAATTTTCTTTCTGTTTTCTTTGTATTATACATATATACACACGCACTTTGACTGTATTTGATGGCATAATCAGAAATGCCTAGTTGAGAATATCTTGTTGGTTACATAATCCAAGATGCCACATTTTTAATTAAGAACTAGTCAACCAATTTCGAGGGGTATAAAGAATGATATTTTCTTATCCCAACATTCACAAAGTTACAATATAATAAGATTAAATTATTCCCTCATTCATCCTTTTTTTTGTATGTCTGTTGAAATAGGATATGGTTATGATAAAAAAAAAATTATTTCCTTGACTGTTCATGAGAATATCCGAATATATCACATAATCTCTAACTAAACAACAGATCAGTGGATTCCCTTCAGATCATAAAGTGAAAATGGGTCTGAACTGTGGAATTATTTTTGGTATTTTTTATTTTTTAAAAAGAGGCAAAAGCTGGTAATAATTCTTCCTTTATAATCTTAGGACAAAACCTGAACTTATCTGAATGGAAAATACTGATTGTTTAGAAACCAGCTTGAAAGAGATAGCCCTTCTATAGAAAAATGAATGCTTTCAACACATACTGAAAAATTTTGAAGATATCCACTGTACTGCGAAAAGTCTTGTAGATGAGAAGAATCATTTGATACAAAATATTTATTTTATTGTTAGACATTTCCTTTAAAAGTATTGTAACATATATAGGTTTTCTTAATATTCTAATTTTATGCACCATTGTATATGGGTTGACTCCATTCTCAGACCTGCTAACAATCAACACATCAATAGAAAAGGCTGCAGCAAATCTGCTGCTTGTTGGTATCATTACTAGGTTTGCTGTGTTTTTCACGCCTTGCTTTCTATATCCATACATCTTTTCACTTATGTGTTATGTGTTTCCACTAATGAGGGAGGTGGTGGCTAAGAAGAATGAATGACTGATCTGGGGTAGAGGTCTTGCTTGCTGTCCAGAGAAAGACAATTTTACAATTGCCACTGCCAAATGGAAAACAGTAGCTTAGTGAGGAACACTAATCCTGGCACTAGCAGAGGGATGTTTCCAGCAAACAATAGAGGGGGTCAAGGTCAATGGGGTATGTCCAGAAAGGATTCTTTTCAAAGGCTTTTTGGTCTCTTTTGTTTTTTTCTTTTTTTTTTTTGAGATGTCTAAAAATTAATATTTCAAAATAAATTTGACTACATCTTGATCTGTGCTTAAAGCAAATACCACATGCCCTACTGAATTCTTATCAGAAAAAAAATAGGTATGTGCTCTTCCTTTTTTTAAACAAAAATTTGAATTTAAAATTAAGACCTTCATTGTTATTAAAACACAAGAAAACAATTAGACATTTCATTCAGCAGTATTTCTGTGGAGTTTGAACTATTTAAACAGGAAAAAAAGGCGATTATACAATTTTTATAAATTATCTTCAATTTATAGAAAATTATTTTTCATTTAAATGTACAATTCTTAATTCTTCTAATTTCTTTTAAAATGCTAATGTTTCAATTTACATTTAGCTGAGATACTTTAGTTGTACTCTTGCAATCTACTCATCAATCACAGAGCATTTGTAACACTGATGCTCTGAAGCATACATTTCTGAAGTGGTAAGTGGAAGTTTCAGCAACTGACAATACTGCAAACTTGTAATTTTATTCAAGTATCAAAAACAATTCAAGACCACAGCTTTCCTGTATCTTAAATGAATTTCAATTTTCATGCTAATGAGGCTTAGCACAAACAATGTCTGAAGACGTAATTATTACCTACTAGAAAACAAATATTTCCCATATGTTAAATGCACACTGAGAGTTTTCACTGAAGCTCTTGAAAAATTGAGTACTTTACCTGAATCACTTTTACGTCTTTTCCCTGGAGTGTGATACATTAACAGGAGCACAGTGGTCAGTGCAAACCCTTTCCCTAGCACACCACTGGGTAGGGTTCTGGAAGATTTCCTCTTTACCTTTCTATGTCAGAAAGTGAGTATACAACAAAACATACCTGTTGTGGATCCTATTGCAAAATTGCATCTCCTTTCCGCAGTCTCCTTTCTGCTAATGTCTAAACTGTTAACAGGAAACATCTAATTCCTTCCCAGTTTCTGTCAAGAAACAAGATGTCTGACAGAGGGGAATAGACTGTATACAATTGCAGTAAGGTTATTTTTAAAGTTTAAAGGATCTGACCTAATGTATGCATCTTCTGCATACTTCCTTTTCTATTCCTATTTCAAGAAAAATATTGTGTTGCATTTTTTAGGTTACTAAAAACATAACAGAAATTCTAAGTTTATGGCAAAGTCTGTCTTTGGTTTAATGTTTATAAAAAGGAATAAGACTGGAACTATCTTTAGGAAGAAAATAAATTAAATTTACAATTAAAATTAATTAACATAATCATGATTAAAATAAGATATTTAAATCTGAATTAAAATAGTATATTTAAATTAATCTACCATAAAACTAAACTGAATTTTAAAATGGCACATGACAGCTTTGGTCCACATAGAAGCCTCACAGTTAGCTAAGCTCAAATTTGAGTTAAAATGAATAGAGCTAGAAAGCTCATCCTCAAGATGAATAAATCTCAAAGACCCACACTTAGAAATATGAAAACAAGAGCAACCAAAACAACAAAAAAAAATTGTGGTGGGATATGGATGGAAGAAAGCATCTTTTATGGTCCCTTTGATACTATTTTCTTCAGTCTTACCGCAAAAGAAGCTGTCTTCTGCTTTTAAACACAGAGGATGAACTTGGGGTGCAAAGATTAATGTCACAGCTGAGAGAAATTTCACTGCTTTTCACTACAGATATTTCAAACACAGGATGCTGCTTCAAAGACACATCCAGTTACTGAATAATGTAGAGCTTGATGACATTGTGCCTTTGCATGTTCATTTTCAGCTTTGAAACATGGAATGTCTTTGATTTTTTTTTACAAAAGGCAACCTAAAATAACATATTTTAATAGTTTCCTGTTGGCCAGTCTCATGCTTTGATTAGTTCTTCCCTTAAAACATATATCATTCGGTGAAGACTAAGCAAAATCCATGCTCACATTTGTGAGAGATGGCTCTATCTGCCCAGTCTTAATTCATTCATATGTTCAGGTGTTAGCTGGAAAAATAAACTGGGCACAGAAAATAGTTATGAGGAAGGTTGGCCAAAAGCAATGGGGTACATCTGCTTTTCTGTAGTATTTCAGGTTTTCACAAGAAACAGCCAAAAAGGCACTCTTAACAACTTTACATACTTGTAACAGATTTATAGCGGGAATCCAGAAACTAATAATAATCCAAGTGACAAGTAGCTGGCCTAGGAGTAATGTGAGTAACAAAGTCATTAGCAACTTTTGTGACTGTCCAAATTAAATCCTCTTTTGCTCTCATCTCCCTTAAGGGAAACACATTCAAAGCCATACCAAAAACTCAGCCTAGTGTGGAACTATGTACAAAGCCAAGAAGACCACCAGCAGGGTCTCAGGAACCTTGACCATCTGTAGTGTGTCTCATTCCCTTGAGTCTGTGGTACTGGCCACAGCTGGACCAGAAGCCTTGACTTATGTGAGTTTGTCCTGTACACTGCGACTGTGTGTATGTGTGTGTGTGCCACAGATGCATGTGTTTTGTAGAGCAGAAATCACAACACACCCAGTGTACACATCCCATCCAGGAATCAATTTTTGGATTTTAGTTTTTTTTTAGTGATTACTGTGCTTCAGTTCTTGAGGTTACCTGGCCCCTGAGCTCTCCCATGCGAAGTGTAAACTATGAGT
This sequence comes from Neopsephotus bourkii, assembly GCF_033783945.1. NCBI lineage: Eukaryota > Metazoa > Chordata > Aves > Psittaciformes > Psittacidae > Neopsephotus > Neopsephotus bourkii. The sequence goes on along the minus strand of NW_026902105.1, from coordinate 7,554,370 downwards.
TTTTGCACTATGCAGGCAACAAACTAAAATGAATTTATCAGCAGAATCCCAAAAGCATGCTTCTAAGTACACACATTTTGTTATCCCTTAATGGCACAGCAGAACAGGCATGACCATCATTAATGAAACTGTCCCTCTCTTTGACCATTTCAGATCTGTTATAACAGTTATAATCTGTTACTTTAAACATATTACAATTAATTTAGGATTGTTAGCTACACCCTTTTAAGAAACATACGAGTTGCATTAGCATGTGCTGTCTGTAACAAATGCAGGATTCTTAAATACATGGAACAGAATTAAATAAAAAAGCTTGAAAGAAAATAAAACTCTAAAATCTCCCCATTCAAGTGCTATAAAAGAGAGATTGATTCTAACTTTAACGGTCAGCCTGTTTGTAGTGAAAATAAAAACATCATTTTTATTAGGGTGTGATTGCATAAATTATTAAACACTTAGTTAAATTGGTATAATTTATATCCACTCTGAAATTAAAACAATCATTGTGCCTATAAAGAGTCCTTACGTTGACACATAGCAATGTGACTCTTCGAAATATGCTCCAGCCCTTGAATGATTAATGTGCCTTTTACCTATTGAAAAATGTAGTTATGCTTTGTGTAAATTATAAACCCCTGATTAAGTGCAAGTGTGCCAAAGAAATTTTGTATATTTTCATCTTCGGTTTCAAATTATTTATTCACAGTATACAACCTACAAAGTTCAAATATCTCTTCTGATTTTATATATTTTTCTAAGTTAACAGAGATTTTTGTGTCCTAAATCAAACAAAATTTTTCAGGTGTTTATCATGGTTTAACCCCAGCTGTCAATAAAATACCATGTAGCTGTTTGCTTACTTCTTCCCCTGCCCCGGTGGAATAGGGAAGAGAATCATAAAAAAAGGTAGAAGAACATGGGCTGAGATAATAACAGCTTAGTAACTGAAGTATTCATAAATATTTTAATAATGGTAATAGTTATAGTCATAGCCATAGGAATAGGTAACAGAGAGAGGGATAAAACAAACAAACAAACAACAAACAAATCCCCAAGTGATGCTCACCAACTGCTGACTGATACCTAGCCTGTCTCGAGCAGAGGTTGGTCCCTTCTGGGTAACTCCCCAAAGTTTATATACTGGCCATGACATGCTGTGGTACGGAATATCCTTTTGGCTAGTTTGGGTCAGATGTTCTCTCTTTGCTTTCACCTGGCTCCTTGTACCCCTCCTCACTAGCAGAGCATGAGAGACTTAAAAGTCCTTGGTCACGGTAAGTGCTACTTAACAGCAACTAAAACTTCAGTGTGTTATCAGTATTGATCTCAGACTAAACCCAAAACACAGCATCGTAATAGCCAAGAAGAAAAATTAATCCCAGTTGAAACCAGGAGAGTGTTATATATTTGCCAAAATTATTCATTTCACCCATTTTTCATCTGAATTTTAAGGTTCTTATTACCTTCCAAATAATAAATCCATTTGTGTTCTTGATCTTTCAAAAAGCTCTGAACTAGCATATATTGTTTCTGTTATTCTCTCTATTTAGATTGCATTAAACTCAGTTTTACATTAATAAGAGAAAGTGACATATATCTGTGACTTTGAGATATTGATCCCTCATGTTAGAACTGATAAATCAAAATACAAAATTATGCTTAATTATTTTTATATTACAGTAGAAATCACACCAAAATCAAGATAAGCTTGAAAGTTCCTTGGAAATATAAACACTTTAGTAGTATGAGTCAATAAGTAAAAGTAAAAAAAAAACAACCCAAAATCCTCAGAAAACCAAACACCAAAAATCCCCCCCGTAAACAAACACAAACAACAAACACACACACATACAAAGCTTCCATCAGTAATTTCAGACAAAACTGAATATATCTCTGGTTTACAGAATAGTACTTCTTCCATCTCTGAAATCTGTAATCTGGGTTGGTCAAAAGTTTGGTTCCCAAATTTTTGTTTGAAATTCAGTCAAAAGGCATTTAATGCTAGAATACTTTTGTGAGAATTATGAGCCTTAACCTAATAATATCAAGACATCATCAATTTCCAAATCAAAGGGATGTTACTACACATCTTAAACTCATAGAATCATAGAATAGTTAGGGTTGGAAAGGACCTTAAGATCATCTAGTTCCAACCCCCTTGCCATGGGCACGGACATGTCACACTAAACCATGTCACCCAAGACTCTGTCCAGCCTGGCCTTGAGTATCGCCTGTTTAAGTTTTAACCCATTACCCCTTGTCCTGTCACTACAGTCCCTAATGAAGAGTCCCTCCCCAGCATCCCTGTAGGCCCCCTTCAGATACTGGAAGGCTGCTATGAGGTCTCCATGCAGCCTTCTCTTTTCCAGGCTGAACAGCCCCAACTTTCTCAGCCTATCTTCATAGGGGAGGTGCTCCAGTTCCCTGGTCATCCTCATGGCCCTCCTCTGGACTTGTTCAAAGAGTTCCATGTCCATGTCCATCTTCATACATTTGGACTTCTTTTTTCTTCATCTGACATAAATCACATGGAAGTTTTCCACGCTACAAATAAACTGAAGATGCAGGCTTTTAGAGTATTAGTCATGAAACTCCACTGAAAGGCAATTAGACTGTGTCTGAGAAGGAAACTAAGATATATGGAAATAGAGTATGTTGAAAATTATAAGGGAATTACCTTGGCACACAACTCATACAAACAGTCAAGTGGGAAAGAGTAAAGAAATAACTATGACTCTACATAATTTCTGCTCTGGTCCTGCATCATGGACTCTGTATCATGGAGTTAGGCAAAAGATGTAGATAACTTATCACATTGACAACAGAAGGCATTTTACATGAACCACTCAACCTATTTACTCTGCTTGGTACAGACCATTTTGATTTAGAAAAGATGTGAAGCTTTGACATACCAAAGTTACTCTTCACAGAGTGAAAAAGGACAATTCCATGGTGTTGTTTGCTTAGAAAGGAGAGAGACCTTTCACTTCAAGTATATCTCAATAGATGAGCTGGTTGCATAATGGTTTCACTACTTGAAGACTTTGGGAAAAGACGAAAAACAGTCTTTCCCCAACCCCTCTCTTAAAATTAACAGAAATGTTAGTCTGGATAAATAAGACAGAAGATTTAAGAATCCACTCTCCTAGGAAAAACAGCTCCTATCTCTAAGTCACCAGATCAACAGAGCTACCTATAGATGATCAGAATTTAGGCAGTCCAGAAACTTGCTTAGTTTCTTTGTTGAGATCTCCTTGCTTTTGGACAAGAAGTTGGGAGTGAGTGTTGGTGGTGTCCCAGTATGGTTCGTAAGTGGAATTAAGCTTTCCTATATGCTGAAGACTACGGTACAAAATTTCTCATTTGCTGTAATTAGCCTTTTGTAGGACACTGGTAATATTTAATTATTAAAATGAACATGTTTATTTGAGGAGCTAGTGATTATTGCTATGAAAGCTAATTTATTTATTGATTTACAAATTTTCCATATTTTTCTTAGTAACTTCTTGTCCAAAAAAAAAGCTTTATATCTCTTTATTCTTCAACACTATAAATATGCACAAAAGAACTTTTTATTTTTCAGAAAATAAAGTTTGACGTATTATTTTATTCAAAAGCAATCTAAATTTTATTTTTTAGCTTACTGCAGTAGCCCTCTTTATGACAGTAGATTACGCAAAATCATATCGATTTCAGTACTTTTTTTCATAATGACTGCAGTATATTGTCCGTGAAGTGTGTTGCTGACTAAGAATATATGTAACATTTTAAACTTTATGATGAACAGAGCACACCAGTTTATTTCCATTCTTGTTGATTTTAGCAAGTCGATGATGCACCTTTTGTTTGAAATTTGGTTGACAATCCAATATTATTTTTCTTCTAGAATACTTTAGACAGAACTTGTACTGGTTTTTGTTCACATAAAAATGAACACAAGCCATAAGTGTCCAGGTGTTCTCCAGTTGAATTCATCATTTCAGCTTCATCCTCTAGGAAAATGGACAGCAGAAAAGGAAAGAAAATAGATGGAAGTGTTTAACTATTAAACAATTTATGATTTATCTCAGATATGTTCAGATCCTACAGAGCAATTTGAATGTGTCATGCAAAGCAGAAAATCCTAACATTTCATTACAGATTTTCTTGACCAAAGACTTAAGTTATGAACTATGGGACAAACCTAGTAGAATTTTGAATTCAAAATCAGCTCTAAAATAAACACAGCAACTGTAGAAATTTAAGATATTCATATTTGAAAGATGAACAATCTTCTTTATTTTAGACTGATTTTGTTTTGTCCAAAATATGATTCGTATATTTCAAATCACCCTACATCTGGTTGTTCTTCAGAGCCAATATGGTCCATTTCAATGTAAACATGATTACTGGGCATTTTCTTTGGGGTACCAAATTTGCTTCTATTCCTGAGAAAAAAACAAACATATAATTTAAGAGTCATTCAGAACTGTGGAAAGCATATGATTTTCCAGTATCACATCCCAGAGACTAACGGTTAAAATGATTCCTAAGTAGCAGAAGAAATTGCAGATCATGTGCAACACACAAAATCCTATGCTGCAGTCTGTAACTGCCTGGTCTGTAGTGAAGTGTAGCTCCTGTGGGCTATTGAATCCAGCATGTCTGTTTTCATCTCCTCTGCTACTACTGTTCCTACTTCTCTGACAAAAAAATCATCACCCTAAGAAAGATATGTCATAAAAACAATTTATTCAGCCCAGAAATGATGTATTAGTCATCAAAACTGCTGTGGGGCAACTGAAATCTCATAGCTAAAATATTAAGAACAAAAACTGGTATAAATTTGTATAGCTCTTTTAACTTCAGTGACTGAATTCATACTTACTGATGAACATGGATCAGTAAAAAACTGAAACCCAGTCAAATATTCCAAAGATGTAATTTCTATGACTGAGATGAATACGGTCAACATTTTCAAAAAAATAGTCTGTTATTTTCAAGAATTAGTCATGCAAAACTCGTACAAACTGTTTTGGATATGGCTGAAGAGTAGGATTTAATACAATATAATTTGTACTTCACGCTTTTCATTTATTGTTCTTTCATAACACAATTGTTGTCTATGCATGTTTAACTCTGTAAGGTTGTGTCAGATCATAGTCTCTAAAAGAAGGCATTCATAAGATGTCTCAAAACCCCTCACCCCTTCTTTTGTACCAATCAACATAATACATAGTTAATTTGAACATATGTAACCTCATAATTCATTTTGGAGAAACTCAATGAGCTTGGCTGTACAAACACATTCAAAACAATGTATGTGTAACTAAAATAACTTCATTTTAAAGACTATGCAAACACTGATGAAAAAATGTTTATGACAATTTCATTTCTCATTTTCAAACTGACAATGTCTTTGCATGTTTTTTAATAGCAACAAGATGTAGTAACTTACACCTAAACCTGTTTCAACACATAAGTCTGTTTCAGCACAGTGCTGAATTTTTACAAAGCCATCTGTATTGTGTAATTCATATACAAAGCAATGTAAACTTTATTTTATAACAGCTGAGTTAGGCCCCCACTTAATGTTTTGTGTTATCATGGAATTATCCTTTCATAGCTAAGAATATAAAAATCCATTCTTTAGTTTAATTGCATTTAATAAATAAATAAATAAATAAATAGAAGTATAAAGAACATCAATTTCACAGGAAGTGGAAGGCAGTATAGGTTAGATCGTTTGATACAACTGTAAAGGACTACAACAATAATTCTATAAATTGTTCTTCTTCCCAGCTGACAGCATGTAAATTAAAATAAACACATAGAAAAGAATTATAGCTATAAACCAACTGAAAAGATATCACTGTTTGATTGATGAGTCTTGTCACACACATAATCCAGGCAGGGCCAGATGCAGTTACAATAATATTGAGACTATACAACTATAACTGTCATTGCCACAGCAAGTGGAAGCACTGCACATGCTGGTGCTAACTGAAAGACCCCTTGACCATCCAGATAAATCACTTCCCTTTACACAACAACTGAATGTCCCACAAGCATATTCAAGGTATCACATACACTTGAGGACAGTCAGGGTAATGGTTATTCTGATCCGCAGCTTCATGAATGAAAAGGAGTACAACACATGATATCCATAGATGCCATCACCAGTAGCAGCTCTCCTACACACATGGAGCATGCAGAAAATGTTCATTGCCTCTTCATCTGTGGAGGATAGATCTAAGTTTTACATATTTCCTGAGTTTGCTACCTGTCTTACCTTGGGACCCCATGAGTGCATCCTCATTCCAATTCTATCAGAAATAGCTAATTCTCTTTTCCCACGTACCTCTACTTAATGTGTCACAGCTCCCATTTACCTCTGATTACTAACACTACATCTGTTATCTCTATTTGTCTTAGATGGGTTGGTGCATTCTTAGCAGAGCAAACAGCCTGTAGGAGAAACTGAAAAAAAAGGGTCTATGTGGGAAAAGCAGAGTGATATCCAGAGCCTACTCGAGAAGGATATAATCATAGAATCATAGAATAGTTTGGATTGGAATAGATCATCTATTTCCAGCCCCCTTGCCACAGGCAGACACCTCCCACTAGACCAGGTTGCTCATGGTCCTGTCCAAAATGGCCTTGAACACTGTCACGGATGGGGCATTCACAACTCTTGTGGGCAGCCTGTTCCAGTGTCTCACCACTCTCACAGTAAAGAATTTCTTCATTATATCTAACCCAAATCTCCCCTGTTTAATTTTGAACCCATAACCCCTTATCCTATCACTACAGTCCCTGATGAAGGCTGATAGAAGTCTTTCCTAGAACAATCATATGCATGTTCTTAACACTGGTTTTAAATTGGTGATACCTCAGCAACTCTGTTAGAATATCCATTGTAACCCAGACATTAAGCTATACAAATCTGAGATTCTGTCAGCCAGATTCCTAGATTGGCTCACAAAAAATAGCCACTGAAAAAACTGGATTCCTAAGAATGAAACACTAGGGAAAAAACTGTGCAAGGTTAAACTGTGGTGTGTCCGTATGAATGTGAGGATGAGCTATGACAGGGTTTGTAAGGTCGATCGCATTTCCCTTTCCTCCAGTACAGAGGTCCTGAAAAGTCCTTTAGCAAATGTTTTATAATGCGATATTAAAACTTGTCAGATGAGCTCCTGTAGAGATACAAGAAATCTCCTTGAAATATTGAGCCCTAAACAACTGATTTTATTTCCTGAGAATTTTTATTATTTTCTTACCTTTCATTTCCATCCAGCAGACAATGTAGTACTCTTACTAGAAGAGATGGTGAGAATGGAGATAAATACAATGAATTTAGGTGTGACTGTTAGAATGGGAAGATATTGCTGTACCTGTGAGCCCTAGGCTATTCTCCCATTTGAAAAGGAGGGGGAAAAGTGGAAGAAAAGTTATTTAGTGCATTATTAATCATATTTAAGAACAATAATAATAACTAAAAGAGTATCTTGTAGCTTTACATTTTAAATAACTTGCAAAACTAAAAATTAGAAAATGTGCATCTTAACATGTTTCTACTGTTAGTGGCTAGCCTTTCTTCGTTATTATTTCACATGGAAATTGTCAAATAAATAGTCAATACAAAGAAGAAGAGCTGAGTAAGTCAGGACAGATAACACTTGCACACACACTATACTACTATCTGTGAAAAACAGTCCAGTCATTCAAGGACTATGACAGAAAGAGATTATCTGAGTGTGCTGCAACTTTTGTCAACATACTCATCTTGCCTTTAAAGTAACAATTTGATAACTAGACTGACATAACCAGAACAGATTACTGCAAGAAAGCTTGTGTTGAAAGATGAATAAACAGCTGTGCCTTGCCCTACTGCTACTACAGTTATATGCTATAGCTCTCCAGATAAACACTGAGTACACATATTCTCCGAAAGTTTTAGTTGCTGCTCAGTCATGTTTACTCTGACCAAGGACTTTCTGAGTCTCCTGCTCTGCCAGGGAGGAGGGGAAGCCGGGAGGAAACAGAGACAGCATACCTGACCCAAACTTTCCAAAGAGTTATTCCATACCACAGCATGTCATGCCCAGTATATAAACTGGGGGAAGTTACCTGGAAGGGCTAGATCACTGCTCAGGTTGGGCTGGGTATCAGTCGGCAGGTGGTGATTGTATTCTCTTCCCTTTTATTTCCCTTATCATTATATTATTATTGGTGGTAGCAGCAGTGGTTTGTGTTATACCTTAGTTACTGGACTGTTGTTATCTCAACCCGTGGGAGTTACACTCTTTCGATTCTCTTCTCCATCTCTCTGGGAGCAGGGGGAGGAAGGGTGAGGGGGGAGTGAGTGAACGGCTGCATGGTTTCTGGGTTGCCAGCTAGGCTTAAACCATGACAGAAGAAAAAGAAAACAGAAGAGAAATAAAGAAGGAGGGATGAAAAAAGGTGAAGGTTTCACATATAATTACAGAAGAGAAAAAGGAAATAGGTACCAGCAATGTACAGTCATTGTCTAGGATTTAGATCTGAGATGTGTGATGTAACATTTTAGCAAGTTTATTTTGAAAACCTACTGCGGCAAGGCTATAGCACAGAATCACAGAATCCCAAGGGTTGGAAGGGACCTCAAAAGATCATCTAGTCCAACCCCCCTGCAAGAGCAGGGTAACCTAGATTACATCACACAGGAACTTGTCCAGGCGGGCCTTGAATATCTCCAATGTAGGAGACTCCACAACCCCCCTGGGCAACCTGTTCCAGTGCTCTGTCACTCTCACAGTAAAGAAGTTCTTCCTGATGTTCACATGGAACCTCCTATGCTCCAGTTTACACCCACTGCCCCTTGTCCTATCACTGGACAACACTGAAAAAAACCTATCTTATATAGTACCTAATTTATACTCAAACTTTAACTAAACGGTTTGCTATGTTCAAATTCTTTAAACATTATCTACACAGGTCTTAAAACATGCCATAACTTTAAATTTTGAAGGCCTTACAGAAAGGAAGGAAAAAGGACAGAAAGAGAGTAAGAACCTGGATACAGAATCTGAGAGATCTTAAACCTGGATCTCAAAGCAAGAGGAGATTTAATCCGCTGGATGACAGAGAAAAGAGAACTGAACATTTCAATACAGTTTCTAGAGGAAAGAAAGCCTGTAGAGTATTACAGCAGGTTTTCCTACTCTGTCTTTAAAGTTATTGCTAAGGGAACATCTCTTTTAAGCAGGTGGATATGAATGGTCACTATACATAGCTTAAGCAGCCTTTCTTGACTTTTTGTTTAGAAGTTATTAGAAGAAGGAAAGAAGGAGTCTTCAGGAGAATATTCAAGAAAGCATGCTATAATATCAGAATATAGAAAGTAATTTTTTTAACCCAAAATTTCATGTTGAGTAAGTTTTTCATTTGAGATAAAATAAAACACAGTCATCTACAAAATTTGATCATCATGGAAACAAGAACTAAATAATATGATACTTGTCATTCTCTGTTCTTTTCATCCCTTTCTTAAGTTACTTTTCTCTGTGTCTTTGTTCTCCACTTCATGTTCTAAGTAGGGAAAATTCATATTTGCAAAATGAAGCTTCAAATACCTGTAAATCATTACCAGATCATACAAGCATGTAAACTTCCTGTACAATTTTTTAATTAAAGGATAAATGAAATTTTAAAAGCCAAACAATAAGTCCTCCAATATAGATAAAGCACAGGATTTCTGAGGTTTTGACCTCTGTGTTTACATATAAATTCAAATTTCTTTGTCACTCATCTATGTACATATGCTATTGGTTAAGTTGCTCACAGACAGATAGATTAAGTGTTTGGCTACAGAAAACCAATCTATAATAAGAAAATTAGCTACTGGAACCATTAAAACTACGCAATTTCTTTTCAGAACTTATTATTACAACAGAATCCTGAAGCATTAATGAGGTCACTGGGCTGGATTCCTCACAAAAGATATAGTGAGATAAAAAACAGTTTTGAAAATATGCAATCTCTTTCCAAAACGTCACAAAAACTAGTTCTTACTGGTGGCAAGCGTCTTTCTAGCAATATACTTTCTCATCAGAAAATGGTAAACTGGAAAGACATTGCACTACTAGTATAAAAATAATTATCTTTCTTGAATCTCAAATTTTGAATATTTTTGAATTTTTTTCCTTTTTGAACTTTCTGGATTTTTAATTAATGTTTCAGTTTTAAATTGTACTAATTTTTACTTTTGAAATTTTGAAACTTGTAGAAGGTTAAATTAAAAGAAAGCAGAACAAATATTTTGACTTTCTGTTCATCTTTCACAATAGTGTTTGTTGACTAAAAAAAATATTAGATTTAGACTTCTTCTCCATGAAAAAAAATGAAATGAACCCTGGAAAACTGTTCAAGCTCATAAAAATATTTCTTCAATCACAAAATAAGAAAAAACTAATAATAATGTGAACTAAAATTTATCAAACATTATACAATAAGATATACCCACGGCCCAGATGTGGTTTTGTTTCTTAGGTAAGCTTTTTTCAGCCTGTTCCATGTCTTTGTTTTGTTTTTTTTTTTCCTCCTTTTTAAAATATTTTTTTGCATATTCATTCATTAGGATGTTTTAATCATTTATTTGAGCATTTTTACATTTCAGTAGGGTTAATGCTTACTTTATCACTGCTGGTCTTGCATTCTACTTTGAACTGTTTGTTTATCTATTAAAGCCATTTTTATTTATCACAGTCACTGATATTTCTTTTTTACCATATCCTGATAATCTATAGGGACTTTATTTCATAGGTAATTTTCCCCTTTTTTTTTTTCATGTTTCCTTTGCTTCATTCTTCACTAATTTTCCTACCCTAGAGTTTTGCAAAAGGAATCCATGCTTAAAATTTTTTTCCTACTTGCTTAGTTATACAGTTCAAACTATTCACATTTAGGTTATTCACATGTACATCTTTGGAGTACACTCTGTCAGTATTCAAAGTACTTCACAAGACAAACTATTCAGCAAACAGCAGGCTGCTGCAAAAAGGCGTATCGTGACACCTTCATACACAGTATCGGCTAACTTATAGTGCTCTCAACATTATAGTATTTGCACTCTTTTCTGCTGTTAATAATTATCCTTGTAAAAAGAACTCTGGGATTCAAAAGTATTGACTCCATTTCATAGAATGGGAAAATCCAGTATGGGGTAGACCAATTTGCTTGTTGCATGGAAGTCTGTAGCTGACATATGTTCTCCTAAATATCCTACATAAACTACCTCTTAGAGAAGTCACTGCTTAATAAAGTAAAAAGAAACCACGGACATTATGCAGATACTAAATTTTAAAGACATTTTCAGATTATTTTTTTCAGAATGTTTAGAAATGCAAAGCAAATTGCATCTGAAGATAGTGAGTTGACATCACCGCATAATGTATTTAATTTCATGAAAAAATGTTCATTAAAAAAATGCTACATGCAACAGATTTCATTTCACAGTAGCCTGGCCATTCTTCTTCAACGAACAGCTCTACCCTTGAATTTACAGCTCAGTAAGCAGTAAAAAAAATAAATAATAATAATAATAATTGAAAAATAATTAATATAAAATATAAAAAATAATTAAAATAAAGATAAATAATAAAGTTTTTATATATATTTACAACCATATTTTTTCATAGTTTTGAACATGTAAGTCTGAAGAGATCTCATAAAACATACCTCTGTAGCTAGCTTCCTATATAGTATGAAAATATTAGATCATAACTTCATTAAAATACTTATGAATCACTGGGTATGAAATATAAAATTGAGAATAAAATTCAAAACCCTCTAATGTTCTGTGAAATTTGATATTTACATGGCTGTCAAAACAAAATACAGGTAGATAAAGTAGTCCAGAAGACTGATTAGTTTTAATCAAGCAAAAGTTTGAAAATTTGTTTTGAATGAAACAGAGCAAACAGGATATGAAAATCCGTCTGAGTGTCTTTTTGTTTCCTGGCTATGTAGAACCACATCTCTGGCAATGCCTCCCCCAAATTCAAGTGGAATCTGCACTGTGTCCAGCCAATTCAGTAAGCCAGAATCACTAATGGTGAATGAATGCATATGTAATGCTCTTCTTAAGCCAAGATTTCTAAAACTAGCTGCATAAGATTTCACTTAAATATCTGGTTTTAGGTGCTATTTAACTCAGCTCACATAAACAACGGTAAGCAATTAGAAACTCGTTTTTATACATACTGGTTTTAGAAAGACATGTCTCTCATTTTCACTCCTTTGTGTGGATGCTCATATAAGAAAATTTCATGCTATTTTTATTAAAAAAAATAAATAAATAAAATGGCAAGTTTGTTTCCTGTGCAAACTAAGAATATTTTTGAGATTTAAAGCCGTGTTTTCTTCTACACATTTCTAACATTAACTTCAGAGCTAGTTAAAACTATTATGTTTTATATAATTAAAAGTAAGAAGGTGCATAAAATGACAATACACACATATGAAATCACTATAAAGACAAGATTAGGTAGGAAAATTGAATAAGCTGCAATTCTATTTGGCATGTTCTGCATCCAGACTGGACTTGACTCATTCTCTGCTTTTAACCAGAGGGTTCAGATTTCTATCCTCACCTTCAGGCTTGCCAAGCCTCGTTCATCTGGCAACTCTGTCATGCATCCTTCTGCTCAGCCAAGGTATCACATGTCCTGCTGGCAAAACAGCAATTGCGGCCATTGACTGCCAGAGGCCATGGTGGCACCTGCTCAGCCTGCAGCCATCTGACCTTCTTTCTCACTGTCCCCCAGTCACCTCCTGCTATCCCCACACAGGCTCAGAGTGAGTTTAACATTCTCCAAGCTCCTGAAACTACCGCCACTACCTTGTTCCCAGGCAGCAAGTTAAGTATCAGCTACCCAACCTTGCAGCAGCCCTGTCAGCCCTTTTTTTCCCTTCCCAGCCCTCTGTTTTCCCCATAGCTTCCATTTCACCTGATCCGAAATGCATGAATGCTGAAATAGCAGTGTATTCACAAGATGCTCAGCCCTGTTGTCAGGTTGACCTCAGTGACGAGTTCTATACTGTGAAAACAGCCATACAACAGCTTCAGTTCCTAGTGGGCCGTCACCAGTAATTTAACGTCAGTCTTTTTCATTTGGGCAATACTTCTGAACACAGACATTTTTTAATTCACTTGATTTCTAATTCTAGATGTGCAACCCTGATTTCTTTGCTTGTTATTTTAACTGGGATCCTCAGATAATGTCCAATCCAAACAACTTTGTATTTAGTTTATTACAAGGTCATATAATGATAGGACAAAGATTAATTACTCTAAACTAGAAGAAGGTAGTTTTAGATTAGCTTCTAGGAAGAAATTCTTCTCAATGAGAATTGTGAGACACCAGCACAGGTTGCCTAGAGAAGCTGTGGATGTCCTGTCCCTGGAAGTCTTCAAGGCCAGCCTTGATGGGGCTTTTAGCAATCTGGTCTAGTGGAAGGTATCCCTGCCTATGGCAAGGGGGTGGAACTAAATGATCTGAAAGATTCCTTCCAA